>NC_091516.1:26178236-26778457 GCF_947461875.1 Haliaeetus albicilla | reverse complement strand
ATCAGATAGTTTCTCAGATAATATCTGGTGCTATAGGACTACTGTACAACACAAAAACTTGTGGCAATAGAAGCTGTTTTCTTTCTGGTGTACATTGAAGGAATCATCACCAAAGTCACTGGAGTTATTTCACATTTATTCAGGTCTGTGTGAGAACTGAATGTGCCAATACTTTAATTTAATTAAGCTTTTGCATGTAAAATCAAAATGGACTACATTTCCTTCCTGTTGTATTTCAGTCTACTCAGTGACAAGACACAGGCAATAAATCCAGCATATGCATTGGAACACAGAAGACTCCGATAAGAAGCAGGCAAAAGCAGACATAACTCTATCGATCTTCTGCAAAATTGGAGCCTGGATTTGGAATGTAGCTTATGCAAAAAAGAAGGATCACACAGATTTCAGAATAACACAACTCTGTTTGGTCTGATTCTTCACTTACTAACTACGTTTATGGCGGTGTATTCCAACTGAATCTTGCAGAGTTACATTAATCCAAGCCAGGAGGGAATTTGTGCCAGTGATTTTAACAGCACCCTTACTTATGTAAGCAAAAGAATTAGCTTCACAAGTCTATCCAGAGATTTATTAAAAACAAAGTGATATATTAAAGTAGTTCTTCATTTAAAGAGAATAATTGTACAAGTCTGGACTCAAATTTGGGAGAATAATATTCTCAAAAATTGTCACTGGCTCATATTCTATTAAATTCTTTCTCATATCTGTGTATTCAGAATAAATTTTTTCTATGCTGGAGTTCAGTTTTTAAAGGTACCATTCATCATAGCTTATACTTACAGAAGGCAAGTTTTAAAACTATGGTGAATACCCAGATCTGACTGTCACACCAGTAAAGGTATCAGCAGAGAGGTTCTAGGGCAGATTCTGATTCAACATTTCTGATTTTCCTTCCTGACTTTGGAGATACTGGTCTATTCACCACTATAACTCACATCAGAAAGCTGGTCCCTTTACAATGTATGAGCACGCTCTGCCATTTTTTGCCAACAGTTCACAAAATAGTATTCAGGTGATTGATGAATATGTTGTTAATCATCTGCCTGGAGCATTTATCTACCACAACTTTAAACATCATAGGGATTTAAGGATATGTTCAGTTGTCAGTTACACTGAACCCAGAATCATTCCTGTGAAATCTGTGAATTAACCCAAAAGTACATAGGTGACAGACAAACATTTCCTATCACATCTATTCTGTTAAAACCACCCCTACCACGTTGGAATTTTGCAGGTTAGTCCTGCAAAACTAGATTTCAATGGTATATAAAAATATTCAGTATTAAGATTGCATAGCTTAATCACCTTCTAACAGTCAGGAACGCTTCCAAAACTTAGTAATGTACTGTGATCTCAGGCTCGCACAATGGTCTGTTCAGGGAATTTATGGTCTTCTTTACCTAAAGAATCACTGAATCATCTCTAACTTACACCTGCTCTGAATCAGTCCCTTTTTCCTCTCCAAGATCACTGTTCTTCAAAACCTGTACCTACCACTGCTATATGAACAAAAGAAGGATATTGGAGGATAGTTTTATGGCACAAAATTAAATTCAGCTCTGGTGCAGAAGGCATAATATAGCCCTAGCCACCTCCTATTTCACCTTTTTCCCTTCTTGCTGTGCTGTTGACAGTGGAAGCAAATATGTTGGTTATGCGATAGGCAATAGTTCTCTAGAAGGAATAATAATTTAAAAATTCACTTCCTCTCTTTCTTGGGGAAAAAAGCGATTTGTAGACATGTTTCAAATACCACCTTTGGGCAGGAACTTAGGACTGGGTAAGATGGACAAATTCTGCTAATTAAGCTAATTTTGCTTTTTAGTACCTTCTTGCTGATTAGCGTTATGGTGGGTGATAAAGGTGATACCTTTATCACGTGCTTATTTTAACTTGGTGAAAGAAGGTGAAGTCTGCAAGTGCCTTCACAAGTAAATAACATTGTGTTTATCCAGGCTGTTTTAAAAATCTCAGTCTATGGAAAAACAGTACATAAGTCCAGCAGAAGCTGCTACCACTGAAGGTTATGGAATAGAATGTGAACAAACCTATAAATTTTTCTCTGTCATACAGAATTTTTAAATTATAAAAAACTGTTTTGCATTGAATAAGAAAAGCTCTGAGGGGATCAAATTTAAGTTCAGCTTGAAAAACTGCTGTGTTTAAAACATTTCTGAAGATCCCCAAAAAGATGCCTGGTAGATATCTGCTGATTGAGTTACTAGGGTTCTTTTCATAAGCATGTCATTTTCTCCATTGAATTGATAACCCAGAACATTTTATTTTTAAATGGTTACCTGAAGCATTAAAAATATAATCATAGAGGCTACTAGAACAGTGAGGTGTGGGAGCAGCTTGGAACACCTGGCATTTGTTTTCAAGAGTAACCGTTAGAATTTGTTGTGCTGCATGTTTGCCAAGCCCTTGAAGAACTAGTTTTACAAGGTCAGGTTGGAGGATGGCCTTGTGTAGGCCTGGGAAGATGTGGCTGAAGACAGTCATGAGTATGTGTATGGAATGTTTTTATCTTTAACTGTTCTGAGGACTGGCAAACATCCCAATGGAGCCAGATATGCGCTCCTGTGTTAGTAGTATTGGCTGTATGCCGTTTTAGTTCTTTCTAGATCTTTGTTGAAACATATGTAAGTTGGATTCTTTTGTGAAATGAAGGGAATCTTGGACAGAGAGCTTGAGTGCTTAATTCAGTTGTGGCAGTAAGGTGCTATTTTTCAATTATAGGGTGGAACTTAAATAACCCACATAGTAATGTTGAAGTTCAGCAGCCATAGACTATCCATTGTGCCTTTTTAATACAAAATATTTAACAAAGTGTTAATCATACAGTGTAGGACTGTATATCTGCCTGGAAAAAGAACTAATGCTGCCCTGTATCTATGCTGTATGCTGTAATTGCAAAATGCAGTACACTCTTCTGTTATGAGAAAGCACTAGTGAAATTGCCAAACAAAGGAAAAAATTAAATAGAATTTTCTTCCAGTTCTCTGTTATTTAAGAACTTCTGGGCTCCAAATTACACTTATATTTTAAGTATTCATGAAAATATATTAGAATACCTCTCAGAGTAGGCAATCAGCGTAACAGAAATTTAAAACTTATTTACTTCAATATGAATTCTGCTGTTATCTTTGGCTGACAGAGAATTTCAATATCTGAGTGAAATTCGGGTATTGTATATAAAACTCCCATTAACTTTCTTAGTGAAATATGAAAAATGTTGCAATCCAAGTATAGGTGCATTTTTTTGAGCTAGAATGTGGTGAAGATGTAGCTGTTGCTAGTAAAACTCCTTTAAAACACCATCCAAGGGATAAGGGGAAAATATCCTAATCATAAATATTCTACTTTCCACAAAATTTTTATTCAGAAACACAAAAATGAAAAAGAACCCCAAAATAAGGAAAAAAAAAATCTTTTTCATCTGCTGTATGATAAAATCTAAAGTGTGACTATCTGTCCATATGCTCCTGTGATGTGCATGCCGAAGAGCATATAGAGATTTTCTTTAAAAAGTGTCTTCTGTGCATAATCTATAAATCTCTACTTGTATATTTGGTGTATTTCAACAGAGGAAGCCTTGCAAAGAAGATCCCTTAAAAGGGACTGCATAAAAGCAATGGAAAAAAATGTTTTTCAGAAGAAGGAAAAATGAGAAAAAGCTTAGGCCAGGGCACAAAAGATTAAATTTTATCACTGTTGAAGTAAATGCCAATATTGGAGCCCACTTCTCAAGACATCCTTTTAAAAAGTCATGTCGCTGGCTAGCAGGCTAATCGTCTTTTTAACTAGAAAATATTTACAAAATTAATAATAAGGGACTGTGAACAATAAAATGTGTAACTCTCATGCAGAATACTTAATATGAATTCTGTAACATCTCTTATCATATTGCTGTATCTTAGCAATCCAGTAAGGTAAGAGATGTTTATCTGCAGTTACCTTGACCAATACTAACACCATGAATGTTATGTGAGTACTTATCAATGATTAAATGAACATCACAGTGTCCTGACATCCATTTTTATTAAGGTTGGAGCCCTAGATGGTACTTAAATGATTTGTCTCTTTCCTAATGCAAGTAGCTGAACTTGATCAGTGTTCATTAGTATTAGTTTTTGGGCTATTGAGAATTTAGCAGAATATTACATTCTCTTGTAATTATGTACATTGAAGTTGCAGCATTTTAAGGGGAAAAAAATTCAGAAGCCTAGTTTGCACTGGAATGCCAACATGGGTTACAAGGATGAAATCACAAACCCCGCATGTGGTGAGAGAGGAGAGACAAACCCAGCCATCTCCCCAACAGTGTGGACAGCTGGAGTTCATGGGGCAAGCTCATGCTGACTGGTTTTCTGTATCCAGGAGGTGTAGACACATGACGGTGCAGCTGGGTAAAGAGGAAATCTTAGTGCACAGTGGCAGATCTCAGATAGAGTTGTTGGAAAATTGCTGTGGCTGCATCAGAGAATGATGGTGTTGCCTGCAAAGCCTTGTGTTGCTGGGTACGTCCTGGCAAGCCGTGGGCCATTCAGTTGTACCCCATGCAGTGCTATTTTCTATAGTTAAACTATGCATCTTTCTCTTTGCCTGTGCAAAAGCACACAAAAAATTCAGATGCCAAGCTGACTAACATCTTTTCAGTCTTTTGAGAAAAAGATGTGCTTTTAAAGCCTATAATTTTTTTCTTTCCCTTCTTTTAACACCTAGTCTTAGTTGGGACCCTTGATTCATGATCCCATGGGTTTATAGGAAGGGCTTAGCACATCTTCATTTGTATTTTGCACCTAGCTTGTCTTGGGAAAAAATCTGGAAAAAAAAAAAGAAAAAGAAAGAAAGAAAGAATCCACCTAGATTTCTAGTATCCCAGTATTGAAATGTGCTTATCCTATTTGGAAACATATTTTTTTTCCTTTGTGGTGAAAGACAAGAAAAAATGTATTTGTTTGCAATTTATTGCAGCTACCTATCACCATTATTACTGTTGTTCTCTTAAAATCTCTCTTTTTTTATAGTCATCTACCATTACTTGCTATAAGCATTTTGCACAGTTACGTATTCTTAGGGAATGGTGGCAGCGTCGTGTCAATTTGCTATAGTAATTGCTGAAAATAGTCCAGCCACCAATGTGCTCAAATAACCCCTGTTAAAGTATCTTTCTTGATCCTTTCCTGTATTCATTCCCCTGGGAATTCCTATAGCTATGGCTATCCTGAAGGCAAGAATCTGCTGCCTGTAGTGAAGAGGTGGCTGTTATTTTCTGAGCTGTTGTCGTTCCCATAAGAGACCAACGCACCAGCGCTATGGTTTGTTAGTCACTTATAATATCTAGCTCTTACAAACCAGACTCAGACAAATACAAAATAGGCATTCCCTACAAGCTAAGTTCAGCTTTTGAAGAGTAAACAAACAATTCATTAAAATGGTCTCACTAAAGACGGGCAGAGAGTTCTGAACTGAGCTGTCACCTTGTATTAGTCACACCCATAAATTCTGCCATGTTACAGTGCTTGCTTGCAGTATCCCAGAGAGCTTGGAAGAGGCAATTCTTCAGGTTTCCCTCTCTTCATTTTGGAGTTTTGTCTGGGGGGAAGTTATCATCTCCCTTGCAATGTCCAGTATGTGTTTTCATCAGTGCTGCCACACTTGCTTTTTGTACATGTACTCAAATACTGACCCTGACAGCAATAATTTCTATTAGGCCAGTGCAAATAATATTTTTATTAGGAAGACCACTGTTTCTATATCAGCTCCTCTCCTTTCAGGTCTGAGACAGAGCTTTTCTAATGTTGACGGTTTCCTGGTCTTTTGGATTCTTTTCCCCCAGTAGCAGTGACAGTGAATTCAGTCCTCACATTCACTCTGACAGTCTGACAACTGATATCACCAGGCCACAGCTAGTAGTGGTTTATTACTTTTAGTAGGATTTATTTAATTCAGCCTCACACCCTAAGGGGGTGGGGGAAGAGATTTAACTCAAAATTAAATTCTTGTAGGAGTCCTTTTAATATAAGAAAAATGGACAGAAGGAATATGGAGAGAGGGTAGAAAAGTAATAGTAGGAAAAGCATTTAATGTGAACATGATTATTAAATGCAATGAGTCATGGAAGTGGGCTTGGTAAAACATGTATGAAGCAAAAAAATAGAGGAAAAACAATAGCAACAGACTTTGTAACATATATGATAAGGTGTGAATAAAACCTCTGTGTCTGAGATTTTAATGGACTACTGGCTGGATGTTTTTTCGAACTATAGCTTTGAAAAAGGAAATTTAAACCAGAGCCTAGATGAATAATTCTTGAAAGTTTTTCTTTCCCACAAAAAATCCAATAGAAACTGCTTTTTATTACATAAATATTACTTTGCTTTCCACGACTCAAATGCTGTATTATTTTCCAAATGAATAAGGGGGGGGGGGGGGGGGGGCGGAAACCAGGGATGTTTTACAAAACAGCCATAAAAGTAAGGAAGGATTAAACTGAGTTTTTCATGGCATACTTCTATGAGCGCTTGTTAAAGAAGACTGTGTAAACAATGAAACTATGAGAGCTGCCTACTGCACTCAAGTATTCCAAATTCAGATACAGTTCCCAGCCCAGTCCTTATGTCTGATCAGGAATTTTCCTCTCTAACCTAGGCCATCAGAAAGTAATCATTTCTTCCACACAAACCCCTGCATCCCAAACAAGGAAGTTCTTTAATGCTGCCTTTTCACTTGTCATGGTGAAATTAATTTATTCTTTAAAACACAGGAAACAAATGGGATTGAAATAGGTGAACATAATTAGAAAATGTGCTAATCTCCACCTTTTACACAATTAGCATTGGAGGACTTCAGTGCCTCTTTCCCTTCAAGGATTTTTTTTTTAATTGGTGAAGCTTTCATCTCACTACACCACGGACTACCAACTTTCTTTGCTACTTCAATTGTTTCTCAGGCACATGGATCATCCAGTCTGCTGAGAAAGTAAGCAATGCTTAGTAAAAACCCAGAGCAGCTTCCTTACCCACAAGGAAGTAGGATGTTCTTCCCCTGCAGGGCTGGGGAATGCTCTGCATCCACAGGGAAGCCCTTTATGTTTATGAAGTTTTATTTTGTATTAATAAGCAACCTGCTGAATAAAACTTAAACAGTCACCTAACTGGGATATGCAGCATCTGCTGGAAAGTCAATGTGATGGCAAGCGATAACCTCGAATAATAATGGTAGTAAGACAAAATGACTCCCATGTCTGTCCTCCAAGGATGCTGCAAAAAGGAAAATGGGATTACCAAAATATACACCTTTTCGTATTCCATGATTTCCAGGTTAATATCTGCAGTGAACTTATCCTAAATCAGAATAGAGTAAGTGGGGGCCATATAATCACATATGAATAAAGGCATTTTGTGACACATGGGCTTCATTCAGCACTATTTAATGTTCTGCTCCCCACTTCTTTGCTCACTTTCAGCCTTCAGTAAATCTGTAGTTAGCTACAAGGGAATGGAGCTTTGGGGTGGGACCCATTTTATGCACACATGGTGCTTGCAAGGTAGAAAGTCATCAGGACAAATACTTTAATCTCCTTCTTCTGCCAGCTGTAACTCTCTGACCATGGGGTAGGAGACCACTCATTTTTGAATGATCACCCAAGAAGAAAAACTATTCAGATGTTTTAAAGCCAGTGTCACATATTTTTGCAAGGACCTGTGAACATAGGCTAATACCTGTTAAAAAAAAAACTGCAAAAGAAAGGAGACAATCTTCAGTATGTTATGAGTTTAGGGGAGGAGCTTAAAACCAGTTTTTAAATGGCTGCTCATAGAGTAGGAATGATAACGTGTCTACCTGTGATCCGGCCATATATCCTCATTTTCCTGTACTGAGCCAGATCTGTCAGAGGACTGAAATGCCTGAAGACTCCTCATAATCACGTTCTTCATGAGTCAAACTTCATCCTTTTGCTTCTCCCCTTAAAAAGAAAATGGCCCATTAATGATCAATAAATACTTCAACATTAGCATATTGCTCAGAAGAGAAGAAAGGGGTCACTTGTGGTATGAATGACTGGCGGAGAGGAAGCCAATACACAGTGGTTCATCATCTGTGTATCATCACACAGAGTCTATGAGCTTTAGCAATGGTTACGTTTAGAGACTGCAAGCAATCTGAATAAATCAGAATTCTGTCAAAATTGCACTTGGTCTGCACAGAAAAATCAACAAGAAATACAGATATATAACCTAAAAAACATCCTGAATCAAATAGTCTGCATAAAAAAAGAGACATCACTGCCACTAATCTGGAAGTCTACTATTCAGCTCTTGCAACCTGTGTCTTAATGTACATCCTGTACCTTATGTCAGATCTGGGCAGCTCCCTTTAAACCTATGCGCTCACATGCAAAGCCAAAACAAGCTATCTTCAAGCTTTCTACATTATATACTCACAAACAATTTAAAGACCTCAGGTAATCCTTCTAAATGAAAAGATAAAGTCTAGGGGCCATATTCCTTCTCACAATAGAAATAGGTGCTTGTAGGTGGTAGAATTCAGGCTTGAAAGTGTAATTTCTACCCTGTTTTCCTCTTTGGCTTTACATAAAGCATAGCCTGAGCTTTATCTAATTTCAGTATAACTGTGGTAGAGCTTAGAAAGGTAATTATTGGATAGTGTAAATCACTTCAGCTCAAATTACTTCATCTGCTACAGTAACAAATGAGATACTTTAAAGAATATCTTTCTCCATGGTACATACTTTTCATTTAATTGCAAACATTTTAGAATAAAGGGCCTTCTCTGAGCTTAGCCGGCACTTGGAACAAGTGTGTTTTCCCAGCCACAATAATTTTTAAATCTACTGCAAGTATCAATGTGGCTTGACAGATAGTACTCTGAAGTGATGATGAGTAAAGTTGGTAGATGAATGGGCAAAGAAGAGCACATGGCCCAACTCAGGAAAAGGTCTACAGGGCAAGTTTGCACCTTTTTTGCATAAAGGAAAAAAAACTTTTTGAAACCTCAAATCAATTCAGTTCGAGTTAGAACTCACACCTTCTTACAAGCCAAATCAACTCACCACAGGAAACAAGTCCATAAGAAACAGCTCTTAGCTCCAGGTCTCAGAGAAGTGCTTGCAACTTTTCATTTGTTAAGCAAAATTAATAGGAGACATGGACATGCTTAACAAAGAGAAAAGAAGCTTCAGGCTTACTAAAATTGTGCACTCTATTATGCAACAGGTGTTTTTGGAGGGGAGGTGAAAAAGCAAAGCACTACTTGAAAAAAAATTCTACTTTCATTTTACAAATGATTGACAACTTTTTACCAAATTTTGCAAAATAATTTCTCTTAAGAGTTTAGCCCCTGAAAGGATATGTTTATAATGGATTCTTTAATTGAGGCATTATAAATACAATTCTCTAATGCCATATGTACACAATGTAGTTACTGGAGCATTAACTTAGATGCTCTATTCAAGGCTGTAGAACAGTTCCAATGGATTTATATTTCATGAGCTGGACTAACAACTCTGAAAAACCCACCATTTGGGCAAAAATGTTTTGTACTGAGTCAGTGGGTAAAGGCCATAATTGTTATTTTTTAAGTTGGAGCAAAGTCCCATTAGTTGCACTTGGATACTCTGAGGTTGAAAATGGTTCAAAATATGAGAAATATCTTAAAAAGAAGGATTTCTGAAATTCACAATAATGGCAGTTTTAGATGACTTAATTCCATCAGCTTTTCATCACTTAAGGAGACTAAATGATATCAGGAGAATCATCACCTAAGCCCCTATCTGGTGCTCCTTCTTAGCCCCTGTTCTTCACAGCTGAGGTACATATGTTCCTGTGACTGATACAAGTGCTTTTCTACTCCAGTTGTGTCTTATGAAACACAAATTTAAAAAAAAAAAAGTTGACACACAAATCAGAAAACTGTGTTGTTTCTAAATATCTATGAATCTTCCCTGAACAGATTTTCAGTGTAATCCAGAAATAAAATTATTTCACTGGAATTCAAGAAAGCTGAGGTAAAAGTTTGTCTCTGGCTTACAGGCTTCCTTAGATGATCTTGGATGTGTCACTTGGATCAGCATTTGGAAGCACATAAACACTCTTGCATCCACTACGAGGAAGTAAGGTGCTTAATTCAAGCTTCTGGTTTAGATTCTTGGACTATAAATCTTATTTTTTCTTATCATCCCTCAGCTAGTTTTTGGACATTTCTAAGGTGTTTGAGGACATCCATACTATTCCATTCTTTTCTATTGTATTTTCCTAAATACTTCTTTTACATTTAGCTCTCAAAACTGAAGTCAAAGGCTATTTTGATTAGTGGAAAAATTGAGTTTAGTGGTTTTCATTAATTTTTCAGTGTTAGCCAATGTCAACATAGCTCTTATTTTCGGTTGTCCTCTATCTTTAGCACAGCTTCCTTCTTCGCAGTGGTGCTTTCTGCAGAGACAGGCTGACAATCACATAGTGCCATGTTGCCGCAGTGGGAGCATGGTGTGTCCCACACTTACAGGAACACAGTCTCACAGGGCTGTGCACCACATTTGTTGTAGAATGTGAAAGTGTCATTATTGTATTGATTTTTAGAGCTTGAAATATGTGAATCAGGGTCCCCAGAATTATTTATTTGTACAAGTAATATCTATAATTTTAAAACTAATTTTGTTTAAAAGTTTTTTACCACAGTCAGGAATTAAAGATTTAAATAAGAAAGTCTGCAGCCTGCTCCATGACAAAGAAGACTTCCGCATGCTTTGTAACATGATGACTCTGGGATACTGAAATCAGTGTGGATTAGCAGAGGTCTCCTAAATTAGAAAAGGGAGGTAATGGAATATCTTCTCTGGAGGTGACAGATGTGAAGTGTAGCAAAGACTGATAGAGGCCCAAGCCACATCATAAGGGGGGCAGGTTTGGGAGATTTTAGTTACTAAACTCTGCCAAAGTATTTACTTAGCCAGGTACCAACTTTGATTTCTCAAAGGCTCATAACTTCACCAACTAAGATGAATTTGCATGAAGATGGCAAAAGTTAACCCTTGCCAATTGCAAATGCTTGTTCTGTAGTGCAGAGACAGTAAAACTTTCCAAAGATATGATCTGTACAATTTCACACTGACAAATAAGTATTTTGCTCTCAGTAGTATCTGAACTAATTTAGGTGAGTATATAGGTGAATATAAAGTAATGCTCACATAAAAAGCTTTATGGCTTTAGCAACATGCTTTAACAAACCTTTATGGTACTGGCTACGACTTCCACAGTAATCTTCCCATTTATGTGAAAAACAAATGCTCTTATTCGGTTATAGCTGTAATTTCTCTTTAACATGACTCCTGAAGGATTACAGGAATTTTTTTATTTTCAGTGGTTCTGGAGCAAGGGACTCGATTAAAAAAAAAAACAGGTTGAAAACTCTATAAAATTCTGACTTTTCATAGCTCTGAGGTTTCTTAGTACCTGAAAGAAGGAAAAGGTTGCCCTCTTCGTTAAATTTATGCCAGGACAACTGAAGAATACAAAAACCAAACAAACTAGATTTAATCATTTGCTTAGATAATAAATTTGGGACCCTATTCACTCATTTTGTTGTGTGTAAAATTATAAATAACTGAGGAAGGACTGTATTACTTAAAAACTAACTCCTTGCAAATAAGGACAATTAAGTAATTAATAGCAATGCCTGGTTTAACCAGCTGTAGTTTCATTGATCTTGGGTGACATACATTTCTACACCACACTCATGGGCAAATTATACAGGGAAAAACATGTATGTACATATTTGGAATAAACATTTTTAAAAGAAAAAGAGAGAGAAAGGGGGAGGCAATTCCTTAAGAGAAAATGTCAATATGCCATTTCACAAATAGCCAAAAATGTCACTTCCTCACTAAAGTGTTTAACCCTATTTTTGTTTTTCTCCTTCGGCTGTTTCTCCTTCCCAGATCTTCCTGGTTTCCCCTGTTTAAAAGAATAAACTGAAGAAAGGAAAAACAAAAAGGAGGAGGAAGAAGACAAAGACAAAAATATACAATGTTTAAAATGCCTGTTTCATTTGTCTCTGTGTCTAGTGTCATTCCAGGAAATACTCACCAAGTATGTAAATCACTGAGAGGGAGAAGGAAAGGCAAGAAGACATTTTACTGTTCTCCCCAGGTTGTTGTTCACCCAACCTTCTCCCACAGAGAGGTGGTACACCTCAAGGAACATCCCTGGCAGTACTCAGGCTGTAGTTTCACAGCCACCTCCCTCCAGAGTCAGCTCTGTTCCCGAAAAGGGCTGCCCCTTTTGTCTCTACTATTTTTTCCATGCCACTGTTTTTGCAAGGCTGGTTGCTAGCCAGAGAGGTTACCTGATCCAACTTGCCATGCAGCTGCAACAACACGTCATGCAAGGGAGGGAAAGGGGTAGAATTGCCCTTTTTACTAGCAATCCAGATTTTTTCTGGATTATAGTGCCTTTTTGCCCACAGTCTCAGTGCAAGCCAAGACTGCAGAATCAGTCCTTTGATGTTTTACACCTAGAGATCTTTTTCCCAACAGAAATGTATCTTCTCTTCTAACAAATTTGTGAATTACTTAAATATTGTCATGTCTTTTCTACAGCTGTGAATACTGAAGCAGTTTAAGAGAGATGCCTCAAGCTAACCTGAAAGGCAGTGCCAAGGAAAAAGTAATAATTCAAAGGTTTCTGTTTGTCATATCCCTCCGAATTCACTAGATTATGTTACCTTCAAGAGGTCTCAGCATTAGGAATGATACTGTAGATCTTTTTATACATGAACTACATAAAAACAACACACTACCACACAGCTTTAAAGATGAACTTCACAACGAACAAGGAGTTTTTTTAAGATCATCTAAGGTTATAATTTTTTCATTAAAAATCGTATTTAGAGAATTGCGTTCAAGCAAATTTCTGTCAAAGAAAAGTGTAAATGTGAAAATTTCAGCATTGCAGCTTTCATTTTTGTGTGGGTATGTACAATAAGAAGCACTTTTTTCTATTTAAAATAAATTGTTAAACAAAACATATGATAATAATGCTAATTAAGATGAAGCCTTGTGTCTGTGCTTACCCACTTTTGGTGTGTGCTTTTTTTAACATATTTTTTTCTCCTTCTCGTTGACATTTCAGACTAAAGCAAACATTCTTTACCTAATTCTGTGGCCAAGTGAGGGCAATAATCTAACCTTTTTGAGAGGATAATGATAGTCTTATTCACCAAAAAAAATTCTCCCTAAAGATTACAAAGACAAACACCAGGGCTGAAACCAATTCTCGTAACTTATGCCATCAAAGGCACCTTATTTTTTCGGAAAGCAAATGATTGTATTTGGTTATTGACATCTATAATTTGATTAACAAGACTGAAATGTTAATGTTGTCTTTCAAGTAGCATTTCAAGATATTTTTCCAATCTTTTCATATATAGATTAGCATATGGGGAGCTATAAGGAGCTTTCTGTGCTGATTTATTACTCTTCTGAAGTCACGTAGAAATAACCTGAATCATCTCTAATGTGTAATTGGCAACATCACTCTGTATAACCTCATCTCTCCATCTTTTTCCATAATGCCAGTCTCACAGGCATTATCTGCAAAAATATGAAATAAGATTTGTGTGTGTCCTCATAGAGTAGACCTTATTTTCTGCTGCTTCTTCAGTTTGACAGCTAAAATTTGTGGAAGGAATCAGTTTAGATTCATTGTTTCACAACAATTCTCACCTCTCCCCCCCAAAAAATTTTGAAAAATCATGAAAATGAAAAAAAAATCTAGTTAATTTTGAAATAAAGTATTCTATTTCTAGTTGGGGGGAGGGGAATGAAGCTGGTATAAAGCAATTAACCTGGATCCTATGTTTCAGTAGTTATGCCAACCTAAGCAAGAACCTTCAGTTGCTGTTCCACTGCCTTGCTTGTGTGCCTGCACAGTGAACCAGATCAGGGAACCAATCTGGCTAGAAAATAACCATTTAAATCAATACTCCACGTCATGCTATGTGCCTGAGAACAGTGGTGATTGAGAGTTTTCCAACTTTCAGAAGGGTGTCCTAGCCTAAAATGTTATACAGTCATGTTCATTTCCTCTGGTAGAAAAGGCCTGTAATTGCACAGTGTAAAACAGAACCAGAACAACAGAGTCCCAAAATACCTGTGTGCACCCATTAGATGTTAAACCTGCATTGGCCAAGTTATCTGAGCCACCTAGAGAAGCAAGAGAGGGAGAAACTATAGGTGTGAAAATACTTTATTGGAAAATAATACAAAACTTCATATTATTCATTCTCCTTGTGTGACTTAAGAGCAGTTTAATGCCTTTATACATGCCCAACACAGAACCTTGGCTACAGTGGATTAAGGCTCTATGAATACTACAGTGGTCTGTGAATAAATCATGTTGATAGGCTCTTACAACCTCCCTCTAAAAAGGAGAGAAATCTGTTTCTGGAACCTTGTGATGTAGCTGTGACAAAGCTTTTGACCTTTTGTGCTTTTTAATATAAGGATTCCTACATATTCCTTTGCATTTTCCAGTGTAATGAAGACATTTCTTCTGAAAATCGCATAAATATATGTTAAATGCTAATCGTCTGTATGATGTTTTTCATAAACAACCTACCCCAAATCAATTTTTCCCAGATCTTTTAATTCACACATTTCAGATGCTAAAAATGTCCTGTCAACCTTGAATGCAAAGCTGTCAAGCTAGATATGTAAGAACTGCAGATTAAAAAAATGTTCTGAGTTTGTTTGAAATGCAACACTGAGATCCATTTTCAGCCAGTTTTGGCTTTTTTTTTTTTTTTCTAAGAATGAGGAGTCACGTGATAAAGAAGGAACAAGATTTTATTTCAGATAAAAGTGAATTAATGGATGGATGGATGGATGGATG
Organism: Haliaeetus albicilla; assembly: GCF_947461875.1. NCBI lineage: Eukaryota > Metazoa > Chordata > Aves > Accipitriformes > Accipitridae > Haliaeetus > Haliaeetus albicilla. The sequence goes on along the minus strand of NC_091516.1, from coordinate 26,763,521 downwards.
GATGAATGTTACATACACTCTAAACCACAAAAACTGTTGTATTACTGTCACAGTCTCATTGCACTGTCATGTCCACATGAATCTCAAGGCACTGGAGTAAATTCAACTTTTAGTGCTTTAATAGAAAGCAATTTTTTTGTTCCATAATGAGACTCATTTCTCATTTCCTTTTTGAGGGGTTGAGTCCTGTACTGTGGGAGGAGCATTTATCTGGCAAGTCCAAGCAACAACAAAAAGGAGTTGGGTTGACAGCTTTCAGCTTCTGACTCTAAGTCCCACTGCAGTTTGAAAAATGTGCAAAGAACATGGCATGGCAACATCTCCTTGCATCACAAGTTCAGAAGGAATGTGGTGCTGTGACAGGAGGGAGGTTAGAAGACATGCTTATTGTATAAAAAGCTTAGAGCTGTCTTCCCTGAGTCTGGCAGCTAAAGACTAGACACTCTGGCTAACCATGTTTGTGCTGAAGCCACAAAGTAGATGGAATGGAGGTTCAATGAAAATAATTATACTTCCTATACAAGGAGAAACATGAAGCAAACATTTAAGCCAGGATGCTTACAATTTAGCCATTAGTGGTTGTTGCATTTTTTAATATAGATTTTATGGTGTCTACTAGTTCTGTAAAACAGCAAAATATTTTATCTCACTGAGTCAACAATGAAAGCTTTTTTTTTTTTTTCTCTTTGAAGCACAACAAATATCTTCCATTTTAAAATAGGGGTTATATATGAAATTACTACACATGGTTTGGGGAACTTCGGTATTTTCTTTAAAATGTTGGTTTGAAAACTACCTTTAGCAATGTACTGCTAAAACCAGGGAAATGAAAGGTGGAGATGATCTTCACTGAAGAGTATTTTCCACTGGGGACTCCACTGGCATTCAGTTGTCTCATTTAATTATCACTTTCCTGATTCAACCATTATTCATGAGCTTCCTTGTATTCTTAAAAAGCTCTGAGCTGTGCTTGCCAATGTTATGGCATATTATGAAGCACAGTTATGCAGCAAGAGGGAGGGGGTGATAATGCATTGGTCTATACTGCTGGCATGTTTTCTGTTTGAACTCCTCAGCTGCCAGCAGAATGCAGAGCTCTTTATTTAAAATCTACTGCTGTTTTTTAAGCATTGTGCTAGTATTACGATCCTTTGCAGTAAAATACATCAATACAGAAGCAGTATGAATAATTTGCATGAAGTTTACACTAGTTTCCATTTGACTGCATTTTGTAACAGTGGTGAAAGAAATGCATGGAGAGAGAAGTTCCTAACAGATGCAGACAGAATACACCCGGGTAGGTTTGAGATGAATTTTAATTGGCGTCAGTTTTATCCATACGTGAAGCTGGAGTATACTCATTTCCTTTCTTTGTGCCCCCTCTGCCTAATTTAAATGTTTAGATTTTTAGCTGAATTATGCATTGCTAATGTACTAGGTTTGGATTTTTACTAAAAATACATATGTCCAAGGTAGTAAGGATAAAGATAAGGCTAAATTAAAGGTAGCTGTTCTCCTAAATGTGCTTCAAATCATGTCATAGCTAACTTAAGGGAGAGTGGAGCAACTGAAATTGTGTCATTTCTGTTCTAAACCACTGAATTTAGTTTATAAGAGCAATAATCCTGAGGAAATCAGTCATTAATGAAGTTAACAGCTAGTTAGCTAGAATATTATCTGCCCTTGGCTTCACCCTAGGCCATTACATCAAAAAAACATAACTTCTTAATAAAGATGATTTTTTTATTACTATTATTATTGCTTAAATACTGAATTGGCACTTTATAAGCACACATATAAACTTCAGAATACAGTTAGGGTAGAATACTTATTTGCAGAAGTACTGCTAACACTTTTTATTTTCAGATGCAGAAAGAAAACACAGGAAAAAAGCTCAGCACGCTTCTTAGCTGTCTTGCATCAAACATATATGAGAGTAAAAGCTGATTCTCCCAAATTTATGCTAGGGTGAAAGGAAATACGGAACAACACTTTCTACACAGCCTGGTTGAAACACTTATTATTCCAAATTCCTCTTTCAAGCATGCAGATACTTTCAGTTTAAATGAAACTATGAGGCAGTTTGAAACAAGATGCAGTTCCAATAAATTCAGCAGAGTTGCCTTTCTTCAGTGGCAAACAAGTTTGAATTTGGCAGCGAATTATACACTGACTGAATATTTACAAAATTCTGAAGTCTTCACTTAGTTGAACCTTTCATTAATTTCAGTGCAAACAGTAATATTACATGAATGGGAGGTTGCTTGAATAAACATTTTCATATCCAAATACATTAACACTAGTATGAGCTATGAATGAATAAAACAGGCCAGCATCTATTCAGAGTTACATCAGTGTAACTAAGAACAGAACTTGGCTCTGTGTGCTTGGCTGGGGCTGTAGTTGCTAAGACTAGTCTATGAATTGAAAAAGCTGCTGCAACCAGTATGTGCCAACTGAGCAAGTGCTGGAGCTGTTGCGCCTCCTTTGCTCCACAGACCGGTGGACAAACCACTTGCACAAAACCTATATCCCTCCATGTGAGGACCATCAGGACTGATTTCCATGCTGTGTGGTCTATATCCTGTGCTGTAGAGCAGGATATTCAGCAAGTCACACTGAGAAAGCAAGACACCACTGAAAGGGTTAAGTTTTAAAGACAAAGCCCCAGTAAGTTGACACAGTGTGGGTTTAGTTTGGAGACAGTAGTTTAGATTTTTAAGATGATGAGTAAAAGCTCTTAGGGAAGCTTTAGAAAAGGACACAGTAAATTATTCACTGCAAATTTCAAATTAGTTTTGCTTGTTTTGCCTAAAAATTATGCCTTAATTCAAACAAGTCCTTGTGGAAACTCTATGGATTTCATTGTAAGTAAGTGTAGCAATCGTTTCTTGCTTTATACTTTATAAATACATTTTTCTGCACATTTTTTCATCACATCTACTGAATGCTGCTTCCATTCTTTTGTTCTTAATTTTTAAAGTTAAAAGTTTTGATTTCTTGCACTTTATTTTTGCTAGCTGTCAACTAGTGAAATAGGGCTGATCCATCAAAATCTTTTTCATTAGTGTTGTAGTTTTGATTCGTAGCTTTTTTAAGGTTTAAGGCAGTATCATGTAGCTGTAGGATCCATTTTATATTTGAAAGTTGATCTTTAGGATCATCTTTTCTATTTCTTTTTTATTATTATTTTAAAACTAAAAATAGCAATTCCAAAATTACTCAGTATGATAAAATAGTTTTTGTTTTCAGTATTCATTCTCTTTTGTTTTAATGTAGGATATGCAGTTCAATATAACCAGTACACGGCCTTGTTTAAATTCAGGTTCAATATGTAAAAGAAGCCTTATCAAGTACACTAAACCCTCACTTTTCCTGTTTGCTATTTTTTCTTTGAAGGCAATTACAAGGTATTACAAGGTAATATAATGTATGGGTGGTGCAGAAGAATTATAGAACTACCTGAGCAACAATTTCACAAGTTGCAAGTACAGAGGTAAATAGATTTTACACAGCAATCTTTCTGCTAGGCATTGCATTTTCTTTCACTGATCAGCTTAGGTCTTGTACACCTTTTCTTCCCAAGCCATTACTTTATAATGATTATTTCTCAGTTCCACCAACAAATATTTATTTGCCTGGGACCTTAATTTAAAGTGTCATCAGAAGAAAATCTGGGATGACAATTGCATAAACCCTTAGACCTCACTAAGGTAACAAAAATGATACTTTTCTCTCATATTGATAATTCATGTTTTTTCTCTGCCAAGTACCAGTACAGGTTTCCTACACACTTCACTTAACTGACTGCTTTGCTAGTGCCTATATAGCTTGACTGTATCACAATGATAGTTTTCCTTTCATTCCATCTTATCAAATAACCACTGCTATTTGCAGATATTTCTCATTGACATCACAGTTTGACACTGCAAACACTGCATACTACCTAAAAATTATATTTCTACAGCTTGTATACAGAAAAGTGCACCTCTTTTAATACCCAGTATCACAGTATTAAGAAAACTGGGGTATCTGGTAGAAATATGTAACCAAAACAATATATTTTGACTGTACAGAATTGGGGGGGTGCGGTGGAGGGGGTGGGGAAGCAGTGTTAATACAAAATAGCTACAGACACAGAAAAATTTAAAATGCAGAATTAAGAAAACGCAGTTTTCACTGGAAACAAATTTTTTTTATGGTCTTCATTGCTACAGAAATGAATTCCAAGTACCAGACCAGTCCCTAAAAAGTCTTCATCTCCTACGTTTTTACCGTTATCATAGGAAGTCCTGTTGTGCCAGAAGAACACACATCTCATTTCAGAGCTTTGGGCAGCCTTCTAGGTATCTGGGACCCAACTATAAAGGTAAGCAAAGAGTCCTTGAACCTGATTAAAAATTCTATAGGAAACCAGTGGAAGGTCTCCTATGTTTGTGGTAGCTGTGCAGCTAAGAAAATGTCACAGCTGTCTGAGCTAGTTGGAGTTCCCTAATCATCAGTGGCTTCACATCCAGCTCTGTTTAAGGGCTCTAGTCCAGTCACAGGAATTCATTCTTCTGGCAAAATTGGATGGAGTTTCCTACACAAAAGGACATGACTGAAAGCTTTTTTAACTGACACTTCTTGGTCCGAGTTTAGCATCAGCAAGAACCCAGGAGTACCCATACGCTGCACAACAAACAATATTCACTTGAAGAATGCTGTGGTAGGACTGCCCATAAGTAATAACTTTCTTTTGCTATCTCTAGTTAGGACTCAGATTTGGCTGGTTTTGACCAGCTCATTCCTTCCTAGCCAGGCTGGCAGCCATAATGCAGTGTAGGACCAGTAGAGCTGAGCATCGTGTATCTGCTGCCAGCACTTACGTCCTCTTCTGCTGGTTTACAGAAATTCTGCACAGAACTGGAGGGAAACAAAATTGACCCTTGTGCAGTGTAAGTTTATAAGTTAGGCATCAACTGACAGAGGTGCAGTTTTGCAGGCAAGACAAAGGTATGCTCGATAGTTGTAAAATGCTGCAGAAAGACCTAGCAGAATGAGAAGAGATTTAGTGGCACAATATATACCAATGTTGACTTTAGATCTTGCTCTGAAACCACATAGTTTGAGATTGAAACTGAAACCTGGCCTTTGGCTTCCTCCTGCACAGGTATATTTGGAAATGAAAGGTTTGATTCAGAGTAGAAGCTGTTCCAAATGTGTCACATGCAATGTGGCTGGCCAGGGGGATGTGCACAAAGGAGTGGTTTGTTTGTCTATTTGTTTGTTTAGTGTTGGTCCGATTACTGTATATTTGAACAAAGGAAAAAGTGGCTTCTTTAAATGACATGTCTGTTTCAATGGCATAGTTCATAAGACAAAGGAAGCAGGGAAAAATCTTTTCAATTTTGGTCTTTTTTTTTTTATTTTTGGAATAAAAAAAAAAGGAAAGTAAACTTATTATGGCTTCTACAGCTTGCAAGGAACAACTTGACACAACGGTCATTTGAATAATGTTTTCGTTATCCCTTTGACTCCTTAAAATGATTTGATTTTTTTTTTCCATGAATTTGAAGTGGTTTGACAGTGCTTGACATTATTTTCTTTTATTTCTTGATAATTGGCTCTTTTTTTTTTATTATCTTCCCAATCAAAAAGAAACAGAGATGGCAGTCCAAAAATGTCTACAATGTATAATAATTACGTAATCTATTTTAATAATTCCCTACCAAAGTTTTATATCCTAAAGACAAAGCTTTTTTAAATTATCTTGACACATACGAAGTCATACAAGCATAGCACTTGCACCTTCTAGCAAGATTTTAGGAGTATAGAAATTATTATGCTGAATTATATAATGGTCTAAGGCAATATTTATTCTCCAACAATGGTAAGCACTGTACCCTCTACATACAAATTAATCAAAATCTCAACTTCTTCAAGAGCTGAAAAACAAGTTTTAAGATCTTTTCCAAAACTTAACACTTATAAGCCTTCAAAAAAAATCACTACTTCTATGGATTCCAAGCTTTTTTAGTCTGGGCAGGGTACTGTCACTGCTCAGGGTAGAAGGTACCTGTATAATATTTGCAAGTTCTGCTGAAACGCAAAAGGTTTACAAGAACCATTATGTAGCCTTCCACTCCCTCAGTATTCCCTCTCTCTGGGCTCATCACAGTAGTTGCAGTGTGCTGGGCAGAGTTACAAAAAAAACATGTTATACAAAACATGATGTAATACAGTACCAAGTAGGGCTTCAAGGGATTATATAGTGCTCATAAGGCTCGCTCTTAATTTTATTTATTTTTTCTTTTGTGTTCCTATGTCTATCAGTACTTATCTTCCCACTTACTCTCCATCCTGTGGTCCTTGTAGATAAGCAATTTTAACACAGAAGCTTAAGTATTATGAATAATATGGAGTAAGATGATTCTCTGTCCTACTTAAGGTAATTCTCTAATTTTGTGTGGCTAAACCAGCAGTGTTTACAAATCAGTGAAGTTTTGCAAAGATAACAGGAGTATGAACATTATGTTGATTTTATTTTGTTGTGGTAACAAGATACTCTTCTGTTTCCATATACATCTCTAATCTGGGGTTGTAATCACTAATTTGTGAATATAGGGGTTTTAGCCTATCCTTCATTTCTGAGTTTTACTGTATTGAAAACTGAGTCCTGCTAGTCTGTCCCCCTTTCTTTCATGAACATTTTCCAAATGTTTCTGCTTCTACATTTTGTCTGTTAACTGAAATTACTATAATGTTTTCGTAGTCCTTAATCAGTGGACTTAATACCTCTTTGGACAGTTGTCCCTTGCCCACCTGCCAAGAAAGCTAACGTATTTTGACACTTGAACTATCTCCCTGCAACGCAGTGGCAACCCACCATGGGCCTGGGGGACCAGCATCTTGTTCTTTGTGACTGGCATTAAAAGCAAAGAGAGACACTTGTGGGTTTTTGCTGTGTCCTATTAGCAGCAGCAGTCTTTAAGTTGTTCATTTCATTTGAGAGTCTTAAAATAATTGTAGGTGTTTGGAAATTTCCTTTTTATTTGCACACATGTCCCATTATAAATAGTGAAGTAGCCAAGTAGCCTTTTTTAGAAATACCTCATTTCTTTCATGTCATGTGAATGTTTTCTTTCTAGAGAAAGCGAGGATGCATCTCAGGACCAGCACATTTCACCCAGGAAAGTTCTGAGTGAGGGTAAAGTGGTATCGTGAATAGGCAAAAATTGCTAGAATAATTTGTGCCTATTATAGTGCAGTGTAGCTCTACCGCAGCTAACTGCTTTTTGCCACGTGCCTCCGCTCTGTTGGATACATTTTGTGTGAGAGGTATTATACAAAATATTGTGCTGTAGCCATCTCACAATAATAGCATAGAGTGCAGGACGGGCTGCTAAACTTGCCCATGCAGCAGAATAAACTTCTTACACAGAGTTAGCTCTCTGCTATCACAGCTTGACTGTTGCCAGTACCCAAAATAATTCATTTAAAGCTAGCTCTGGCATCTTTGTGCTACACTGTGTCCTAGTGGGCTTTTACATTTTCCTATTCTTAGGATTTAAGCCAAAGATACCAGTGAACATTTGCAGTTTGTCAGGTGCAACTGACCATCCCGGAAACCTGAGGTTTAAAGGAGTATTAGCTCCTTGGACTTGCTTATTTGTGTTCAAGCTGTGCATTTATCCACCCATGAGCCAGCTATGCTGGAGGTACAGAGATATTTAATACTTGAAATACTTAAGCGTTGCCTGCTTATATGCTGGAGTGACACACAGCAACATTAGCATGGGGTGGTATAAGTGCCAAGAACTCAATTTTATACCAGCATTTATGAGTTTCAAATATATCTTATGAGAACTTTTCTTTGCACATCTGTCCACGAATATGAGTTGTTCAGCATTTTTATATCACTGTATCTAGAAGGTGTCTCTTGGACTCAGTCATAGTCCTCATCACAATGAGTATAACAAAAATAATTTTGGAATTAAAGCAGGCAATGTTTATTAGCTAATTTATGTCTCTCATACAAATATTTATATATCCAATGTAACTTACCCAAAAAGTATAAAACAAAAGGAACATTCAAAACAATGCCACTTTCTGTATTAGGTCAGCCAACATGGGAAGATTTTCTTAATATCAGAATTGTAGCTAAATAAGCATCCTGACACAGATTCTAATTCAGAAAAGCACATAACCACATGTTTAATCTTAAGCATTTGCATTAGTACTTTCTCAGATCAAGACTTGCTAAATCTGCCTGCCTCATATAAGGGGTTGAGCTGAGGACATTTTTCCCCTCTTGGGATTGGCCTATGAACTGGAAAGAAAAATTAACTGCATGAATTAAAGTGGTGCTAATAGCTTTATATGAGAAAGAGCTTTTTTTAATGAAAGGGGAGCATGGATAGTCACTCCTGCTTTTGGAGACTGTTTTTGTTATCTGACGTAACTATCTTCTTTGCTTTGCGTTGGCCTGTAAATGGATCATGCCAAAAATAGGGGTAAGCAATCTGTAGGCTCTTTTATTCTCTTTAAATATCTACTTTAACAACAACAACAACAAAATCTGCTTTTTAGTATGTGTATTTTCAAAAGCCTGATTCTGTTCTCATCCACTTCAAAAACTAGGCCAACAATGGGCACTTTGAATATCCCTGGCCTTACTGTTTGGACAGTGTTTTAAGCATATATTTTCCAACTATCTGAAAACAAGTGTATTTTGGGATATCAATTTTAAATGTAACTATGCTGAAAGCAATTTTAGTTTTCACCATAAAAATAGAAGGTAACTGACTTTATACACTTCTCAAAGTATTTGCAGTATATGCAATGTGAATAGATTGCACCTGTTCACTAGGCAGTTTTTACTGATTTTTTTTAGTAATACTTTACAAACATAGGGAAAAAAAACCCCAAAACTTTGTATATAGCTCTGGAATATTGTCATGTAGTAAGTGTGTATTCCATGAAAGAAAAGACTCTTTCTGTATCAGGACATTCTGTAAATATATTCGGTCCTCAAAGAAAGAAAGAAAGAAAAAATGTAAAAAACTTAGAAGAAACTAAAAAGCTGCTTTAGAATAGAAGCCCTTAAGCATCCTTAACTGTAGCTGTTGCTATGAGCTACAGCTAAAGCTGCGGAGCGTAGAGGTAGACTCAATGTGCACAGAAGATTAGTCTAAGACAGAACCCCAGATATGAATCCCTCAAAAGCTACAAGAAAAGCAAAATATTGAAACCTAAACATTTCTTGGTTCAGTGAAAATTTGAAAGAAATATGTCTTTTTTCAGCTTGAAACCACGAAATACAGCCATTTTAAAATGCTAAGTCCAAACTAACTTTTTATCTCGAGCTCACCATTGTTTTGCAGGTACTAATTTATTGTAACGCAATAATAAATTACTGGATGTTCAAGAGAAGGTTATAGATTACTTCCTGTCAGTGTGTTTCACCCTTCTTGTAAAGTCCAGGGTGTTAGACCCTCTAAATATTTCAGAATTTTTCTGTTTCATATTCCTGTCATTCTTTGTATTTGAGATTTCCGTTATAACCTGTTTCAGTCATAACCTGTGTTGAAAACAATACAAAATGCTACTATTTCCGTTAATTTTACCTTTTTCAGAAGAGAATTACTAATAAGTATGTGCTTTTTGGTCCCTCTCGTAGTGAAGGATTGATTTTAAAAAAATTATGTAAATAATAGCTAGTTCATCAAAATGGACTGAACTAAAAACTATGATTTGCTAAACAGACATTAGCTTAGAAATAATAGTTATCTATTTTGCATACAATGAAAAAATCAATTAATATTTTAAAATAAACTTTTTTACCTTCTTTGATTTTAAAATGTAAAACTGTAGTCCACAAATATGAATAGGAAAACTGGGATTTCCCCAGAAAATTAATTCATTTCCTGATAAATAAAATATCTATATTCTGAGTTTTGCTTTTTTCCAATAAAACAACATTAAAAATTTATAAAATCAGACTGCTTCCATAAGGCAAAAAGAATGTTTAGCTGGAAGGTCAGCATCCACTTAAAGTGGAAAATCTTTGGTTGGAATAGATCCTTGCTTTTTAAACTACTGCATGAGAGTGATACACATTTGAAGAATCATCTTGTTCCTGACCTATAGTGCCTGGTGCCTCAGAGGCTGCTAATAGGAGGATTTGAAGCATTGATCTGTAGGTAGGTCTTCTGCCTCCTGCTTCCATCCTAGAGCATTTTATTTTGCCTGTGTATTTCTTCCACCTCTCATCTTTCTGTCTTCTTCGCTGAAGCCCATTCTTGCTCTTGGGTTGCCTCGAAACAGCTTAGGAATGCCTGGCCCTGCCAAGGAAGGAGAATGTGGACACAAATGTTGGAAGGTCATTGCCTCTCGGCAGCTTTTTTCTGCAGGAAGACAGTCTTTCACTGCTTCCTCCTCACTTCATCAACACTCAAATATGCTGTAGTTTCTCCAGAGCAAACACCAGGTTATTTGGGCATAGGCAATACCCTCAAACTTAGCTCTTTCCCTGTCTGAGTTTTATGACCCAAACTATCATTTTAAGGTTCGTGGTGTTCTAGGGTTAATGCAGGTCTGACCAGCAATTATATCCTTATAGCCAGCCTTTTCAGTAGCTGACTATTTTAGGTAAACATCAGGTAGGAGGGTAGGGGGAGAGGAGGGAATTCTCACTTAGTATCCATTCTTGTTTAAAGGTATATTTAGGTAAGACATTTTATACAATGATCCAGTGATTGACTACCTAAAGCAGGGGTAAGTCACTATACAACTTCTGCCATCAAAGCAGGGAAGAATATATGGAATGAAATGAGGCTTCAGTAACATTTAAAAAACCAATGCATTTGTAAGAAAAAAATCTTTAAATATATCAACTATGCAAATTTTATAATAAATTTGCAGTATTAAGGAAAACTTCAGGTTTTAAATGTCATGAAGTATTTACAGGAGTTGAGATTCCTTCTTTGTGGCTAGGGATTGCTTTTCATCTCACAAGACAGAGGAAATAATCAAGTATAGTTTTTCATTTTGATTTTTTCAAGTTTCTGGTTATCCTGTCATGCATAATGCATTACATCTAAAACTAAATTGGCATAATTAAAGATTTTCAATTACTGAGTATTGTTTCTGAATGTGTCAGGATTTTCTAGGGCTGCTTTTAAAACAATTTTACTGGTTTGGAAAAAAATACACAGTTCTTGAATAGAATAATATTCTGTGGAAACAGTTTGAAATTTCATGATAGTTACAAGGCTTTACAGGAGATAAACACAGTATAGTGTATGTGCATGCTTTCAGATTGCAAGCATAAAGAAATGGGAAAGAATTTAGAACGTGAATCTAAAGTGAAGAATGTATGGGAGAAGTTCAGATTCCTGAGTCTGTCAATAAGTCCATGCAGAAGTCATAAAATGAAAAATTAGAAAGTCTTTCTCATGACTTACATGAAGTTAGGAATGTCTGGCAATTAAACCATATCTGCTGGAGACAGATGAGATGAAGAAAACTGTGACCAATCTTGCTCCTATTGAATCTGAGAAATACATTTTGGCTATGAGATGCATCTGGCTTCCTTTCATGCCAACAGAAATTAGCCATTGATATCCAGGGGAATGAAATGGGGCCTGTAGACACAGTTTGTTTTGACTATTTTCTATTCAGTAATTTTTAATGAAGCAACTAAATTAGGCATAACTTGCTGCAGCTCTAATGAAAATATTGCAAACGATTAAAATGATAAAACTATGTGGCCTTAAATATTGTCTTAGAAGATTTGTCATCCAAAGAGCCTTGGGAAAGGTGCTAATGCAAGCGAATATTCTGAAAGGCAATTCGCATTGTTTAGTTTGCAGTGAAAATATATTAGCAATGATTTTTTTTTTCTATCAAATATTTGTTTACATTTTTAAGAAGAACAACTTATTTATTGTATTTTAACTCTTTTTGCCTGGCTTTTTCTAAACTTTTCCTCTGAAGCACTCATCTTAAACAAGAAATCCCATTAAAGGCTCTTTGAAACATAGGATAGCTACCATCTTACAAGAATGGTGGGCTGAATTGTACCACTCAGTTTATTTAACTACTAAGGATATATGTTTGGTTTTTAAATATACTATAAACTCCTGTAAGACCTCAGATCATGTGGCTTTCCTGTGTGTTGTTTACCTGCTTCAATGTATAACAGTTTCAAAGCAGCCATACATTTTGGAATAAAGTATTTATAATTTGCCTGGTTCTCACTGAAGTCCACATATGCTTATTATATGAATCACTTTATTGCCACCATTACTAGTGCTTAACAGATAATATCTCATCCTAAGTATTAGAATAAAATGAAAATTTAACAACTTGCTCCAGCTAGTGAAGAAGTTAACTCAGATATCATTATACATACACCATATTGGACCAAGACAGATGAATAACATAAAAGCCTACAAGGACTTCTGAAAATAGATAACGAAAAAATGCAACTCCTTATAGTAGAGAGATAAGTAAAAGAAACTCAGGGTACAAATTATTTGGGTTTTGTAGACTAAAAAAAAAAAATCCTTGTAAACAAAATCAAAATCAAATTAAGAGAGAATATTGGCATTTCAGTTTCTTCTCCATTGTCAAAAGCACCATATAAATTCCAAACGAAGGTGCACCGGTACTTAGTGCAATAGTGTCAGGTATTCTGAATGCACTGCTTAGCAAGTAGACAGCTTGTTATTTACCTATCAAAGTTTTGACTGGTGTTAAGATGCAGCACTACAACAACTAAATCTAAAAATTGGCATAGACAGGAACAACAAGACTCAGAAGATGAAAAAAGAGTCATTGCCCCCTCTTCAAATTCACCTAGCTTTTGTTCCTGCTGTTAGGTGGACATCCAGGAGGAAAAAAAAAAAAAAAAGTGTCTTGGTTGCAATACACCAAGTAAGTCTGCTTTTTCTCGCAGTTGCTTTTCTAAAGCCAAAAGCACTAGCCAGGAGGTAATTAATCCTTCACCCAAGTTCCAAATTAGATATTAAGCAGGGTGTGATATTATTAGATATTCAATATTAGAACGATGAGATGAATACCCCATGCTTTTGAACTTGCTTTGCAAAGTGATGTGTACGATTTGTTTTATTGCAATTACCTCAGAAACTTTTGAGCATGATGAACAGGTTGAAGAGATGGCTGATGGGAATATCCTCAAAAGGGAGTCCTAGAGACAAACCTGTCTGCTGCCAACCACATCTTCTGAAATTTCAGTTATAAAGAAAATATACCACTGTAAATTCCTGGTCTTGTGAAGTGGAAAGATGGATGGCATGTAATTGATATTGGGAGATATGCTGATATAATTGGAGTGAAAAATAAGCAATTGTTAAGAGCTTCTGAAGGGGATCCTAAGAAAATGCCCTAAATGCGCATTAACAGCTTTGCATGCAGTATACAAATTGCATAAATACTATGGGCAAAAATATAAAACCCAACCAATATCTTAGAAGTTCAGCATGATTATTTTATTTTTAACTGACTCTGACTTCACCAAGGTGAACGCAGTTAAAATTCACCACAAGCAGGGAAATCTAAACATTTTCAATGCTGGCGGAGCTGATTCTTCATATCTCTCTCAGTTTCAGTTCAAACAGGTGTTTTGAAAGAGTCTAACCACAAGAACTGCTTCCTGTAAACCCGTCACCTTGTTCCCCAGGAGTAAGGCTTTGCCAGTTTGCACCAAGAGTGGAAACTTCACTTTGTCTCTTTCCTGTATTGATTCTTAACTTTTTCAGAGCAAAAGAGATCATACCTGTGATCTCTTGCATAACAGACCTAACAGAACTTCATCTGATAATTCATGTAGGAAAGAATAAATCTACTTCAACAGGTCCATATTTAACTTAAAAGTATCTCTCTTCAAAATCTATCCCATTTTGATTTATGAGGTCAGTATGAGTAATTTTGTATGGATATACTTCAGTTAAATAGGGTTTTCCATTTTCATTTTAGGCTTGGAGTTAGGAACTGTGATCCTTGGTAGCAGGGACTTGTTTCTAAGATGATCCACGGAGCTGCCTTGTGGTTGTGTTCCACACAGAAAAGAAAAATAGTAATAATAACATCAAGAAGATCCCGCAGGCTTTTTTTTTTTTTTCCCACGGACAAAACACGAGTTAATTCAGAGGGGCAGTTACAAGTCAGGAAAAATCCTGCTGCCCGCGGAACAAACCCGTTTCTGCAGAACCGTCTGCTAGTCTTACACAGGGAAAACAAACTGCTTTCGACGTCCAGATTCGCTCTTTAATGAGAAAATGACTCACCAGCAAACTTTCCCATTCCCATCGGAAAACGCCATTCCCCGGTGACAATCACAGCGGGGTGAGCGCTTTAATCTTCTTCCCCAGAGAAACACCCCCCCCCCCCAAAAAAAAAAGAAAAAAACAAAAACCAAAACAAAAACCCCACCAGCCAAAAATACTAAGGCACAGGAAGGGATGTTCTGCGCCTGTTACCTTTCTCCACAAGCTCCAGCGCTCTGCCGCAAGGCTCTCGTCTGTACCACCACGCCAGCCTCGGCTGCCGGGCAGGACCCGCCAGCAGCCAGGCGCTCCCAAGAGGAGCAAAAGTTGACGGCAACAGACGGCGCGGTGCGGCGCGGAGCCCCGCGGAGCCGCGCGCCCCCTGCGCGGCGGCGGCCGGCGCCGGGGCCGCGGTGCCGGGCGGGCGGGCGGCGATTGGCGGCGGCGCTGACAGCGGGCGGGGCCGTGGCGGTGGCACCGCCCTCCCCCCGCTATAAGCGTCTTTGCCGCTTTGGCGGCGGGTCGCACTCCGGCTCCGCGCGTCCCTGTGGCTGCGCAGTGGAAATCCGCACCGGGGAGCTGCTGAGGGGCGCCGGTGTCATGTGAAAGCGCACATGCTCTGCCATCCACGCAGCCCCAGCCTCTCTTCTTCCTCCGCCTGCTTTTCCTGTTTTTCCTAGCGTAACTCCTCTCCTTCCCCCCTCCCCCGCTTCGCCACTAGCCAGCCGCCGCTCCGCGGCCCAGGCGACCCCCGCAGGGGCTCCGCGCCGGGCGGCCGCCAGGGAGGAGCGCGCCCGGCGGCGGGGCAGCCCGCGGAGCCGCGCCCCGCGGAGCCGCCTCGGAGGTATGGTTTTCCCGGCGGAGCAGAGCTGCGGCGGCCGCCGCCTCCGCGGGTGCTGAGACGGGATTTTTGTGGTGCGTTCCCGGGCTCCCAGCTTCATGACTGCGCGGAGCGGGGAGCCAACACCATGCGAGGTAAGCGGGCCGGGGGGCGGCTCTTTTCTGGGAAAACTGCTGGGGAGGAGGTTTCGTGCCGGGGGAGAGGGGCCGGGGGAGAAAGTTGACGGGTCACGCCCGCCCGCCGGCGTGGCTGCTCGCGGCGTGTTCCCCGCACCCGCGGGGGACCGGGAGGGGGGAGGCTGCCCGAAGTGCCCCTCCGCGGCCGGAGGGGCGGGCGGACACCCCCGACGAAACTGTGCGAGAAAGCGCGGCGTCGCCCTGGGCCGCAGCGGGCGGGGTGGGAGGGAAAGAGCAAGTGGTTGGCGGCGCCCGTGTCGCGAAGTCCCCACCCGCAACTGTCCACGGGGCGCGCTCGCCCTCGGCAGGTGGCCCGTACCGCAGAACCCGCCTGTCCCCTGGTCCCGGGCCGCTGCCAGCGCGGGAAGGGGCTCCCCCTTCCCTCTCCAAAGTTGCTCTCAGGACTTTTTTCGCTGGCTTCGCCGTATTGCCCAGCCGGCACGTCGCCTGGGCGGTCCCCTTCCCCGGGGGCTGACAACGGGGCGGGAACGGTTGCGCTGCCCGGGACCCTCCTCTCCGTGCCCGCGGCTCTCTCCCGCGGCCCCCCGAGCCGACGCCCCCGGCGCAGCCCTACCTCGGATGGCAGCCAGAGCCTCCCCCGGGGCTTGCAGTCCCACCCAGTGAGGGTCCCGTAGGGAAGCACGGAGCATCCCCACCGACGGGACCCCCGCAGGCATGGAGAGCTGCCGGCTTGCTTGCCCTGGGGGTGCCGCTGGGGCTGGAGAGGGGCCGCGTGCTGTGGCTGGCACGCAGGACGCCTGAGTGGGTGCGGAGGGGTCCGGGAGGGGCCCGGAACGCGATGTTTCCGCGTGTCCCAGGGCCAGACTCCGCTGGGCCCCTTCCCCGGGCCACGCGAGCACCGGCACCAGTACGAGAACAACCCCGGGCACCCGCGGGAGTTGCGCACCTCCTCCGCTCCCCGTCTTCCACACTCCCCCTTAATCGCCCAGTTCTTCAGCCCGGTTACTTGCCTCGCCTCACGGCGTGGTAAAGGGGCAAAAAGTAGTCTTTCCCGGGGGGCGGAGAAGGGCTTACGAGGAGCGGAACGCGCTCGGGGTTGACAGCGACATTCGCGCGCAGATTTCTTGGGTCTCCAGTTTGCTTTAATGAATGGGGACGCACAGCCTAGAAACAACTTTTAGCTAGGATTTCCTCTTGTGGGATACCCGCTCCTGTAGCTGCGTGCGTTAACAGCGCTAACAAATCAGGCGTGTGTGTAATTTTCTTTAAAGTAATTGTAACTTTGACGTTTGCGCTGAGAAACAAAAACACCGTCTTTCCCCCTGAGTTCTTAGATGATGGGGTGTTCGCTCTGGGGCATCTGGCAAGAACTTGCCAAACAGTACTTGTCTTTCACAAGAGCAACAGGAAGCGGAGAGAAAACTCTCAGTTCTGTAACGGGGACCCTGTTGCAGCTTCGCTGGGGGGGTGGTGGGTGGTGGTGGTGTTTTTTTGGTTTTGGGTGGGGGTTTTGTTGTTGTTGTTGTTTTGTGGGGTTTTTTGTGGGGTTTTCTTTATTATTCCCCCCGGAGCGCCTCCAGTGCGAGCCGAGCCGATCAGCAGCTCGGGGTCATTTTCGAAAAGCGCCCGTCAGCATCCCCTGGGCAGGAGCCCCCTTCCCCCCGTTTTCCGGGCGGTTTGTCCACCCGAGCCAGAGCCGCCCCCGCGCTTCTCCTCCCCCGCCTCGGGGCGGCCCGTGCCCCCGCGGAGCGCAGGAGCTCCCCTCGGCAAGCGCGAAGGGAAACGCCGTCCCTCTCCTCCGGCCCTTTCCTTTACAACAAGGTCCTGGGCAGGGGGAGGGAGGCGGATCTCTCCGCACACCTGGCGGCACCGCTGGCGGGGTGTGCCCCTGCTCTGCGGGCCGCCTCTGCCGCCCCTTGAGCTGTGCTGTCAGCTACTGTCCGTGAAGAGGTGCTGCTGTGCCCCTAGCATGCAAGTTTGTATTTGCATTATGTTTGGGCTTGCTCAATACGGGATTTGTGGCGGGGGGCGGGGGGGGGGGAGCGGGGAGAAGGGGCTGGGATGGATGGAGGGAGGAGAAAAACAACAGGCAGGCAACTTTCATCCTTGTGCAAAACTCATGTGCAAGAGGTTACCAAACTGGTGCTTTACATCAGGTGTACGTCGAGAGGAGAGCAGCGCTTGACATCCCCTCAAATGAACAAGAACATTGTACACTAATAGAGCATCTGTCCGTTGCATTTGTGGCTTTCCCAATAAAGGAAATAAATGTATATCGCAACAGATTGTGAGCTTCTGTGAATTAATGCTTTTAGAAAGCTGTAAGCCTTCCTGTGAAGGTATAGTTGTTTTCAGCTATGTTGTATTTGCTGTTGGTTTTAACGGAAAAAGCTCTCTCTTGTACACATGAACCGTTCCCCCAGACTTTCCCAGCTGAGCTGTGATCCTTCCAAGCTGCAGTTGATGCACTCAGCCCAACATGCCTGGGATGCCCAGGGGTTGCTGTGGTTGCTTACCTGCTCCACATTGGAGATGGAGGCCAAAGAGCTTCTGAAAATACCCAGCCTGTGTTACTGCCTCCTGCATCCCAAAGCGCTGGGCAGCCATAGGGGCTGTTGGTCATCCCATCCCATGGAAGCACAGCTAGCTTTGGGGCACACCTCAGCTGTCGCACTTCTGCATTACAGTCATTGGTCATGTCCTATCCAAAATAATAATTCCTGTACTTCAAATCTTGGTTTAAATCCCTTTGAGGGTACATAGCCATGCTGACTTATAGCAGAACAATATTCTGGTACAGGAGGCTGAGCACTTGTGCTCTTGGTGCCCTCATTGTCATGGTAGGTTTGGGTATTTCCCTCTGAAATGGGAATGGAAGTTTTGGAAGCTGATGACTTTTATACCTATTTTTTAGAGAGGCAAACATGGGTATAAAAGAATGAGATTTACAGTGACCATTCCTCACAGTCTTCCTTCCTTCCTCCTGTCCCACTCCTGCAAACATACTGTGAGGAGGTTATGAACATAGAAGGTGTACTTAAGTATATTTTTTAGTAAAAGAGGGCTGAAAAAGCACTAAAATTATTGTGCTGCTTAACTAAAAAGAAAATAAAAGTTATGTGGGTTTTTATGTTGTAATTTAATTTTTGTTAAACTGATTTGTAAAGTTTAAAGTTTAATTCACTAATTTGTAACAGCTTTATGCAGCTGATATGCAAACATAAAAAAATTACAAGTGGCAAAAACCCAATGTCAAATCACCTAATTTTACTCTGGGCACATGTTACCTATACACACACAAAAACCAAGTTTGTGATCACAGTTATTCAAGTTGTGAAAGTGACATTAAAGGAGACACACAGAGTACCCCTTATACTGCAAAAGGAATATTTAAGCTTTCAGTTGGGAATCTTACAAAAAAGCTTTATGTTTTATGTTTTAAGGAAAAGGAACACCACAAAACCCTGAAGCCAAGGTATTTGAGCAAATTTTTCTGTGTAGTTTTCTCTTGTTGGTGTCAGGACTGAACAATGATACATGTTACATAATGTTACATAGTTATTCTGTTTTCTTAGCATCACTGAAATATTTGTCAGTAATTAGGAAAGTGTGAATCAAACAAGTCCTATCTGCAGTATTGCTGAGAGAGCTTATTAAGTAGCATATACAAGTAGTCTGGATAACTGAGAAAGTTCTCCTTAACTACTTCATAGATGAGTGCAGGGAATCTTTATAAGCTCATTAAAGCAAAGGAAACTTATTTCACAAGTTATTCCAGGAAAAATAAATATTACTAAATTTGGAATATGTAACATTAATATCCTAAAATATGTAAATGAACACACTGACTATTTAAAACTAAGGTGGTAAGAGAGAAGCAATATTGATTTTGACAGACTTAGGTCCCTACCCCACTACAGCAAAATCTCTTCATCATCACAGCATGGTGCATCCAGCTAACTACTTACCTGAATAATGTTATGTGACTTCATTGACATGCCTTGATATGTGATGGAACTCAAGTTTCTGGTGTTAGGCCTTTGCAGGTCAAATTTTAAGAAATGTCAGTAAATGCTTAGAAAATCATGAGTCAGTAATAAACTATTACTGGGTTACATAATAAAGCCCACAAATGTGTATAGTTAATATGGAGTGACACCTCTCTAGAATGGACAAAAATCAAACTTGAAGCATGACAGCCTACTTGAATTGTAACATATTTACATTCCAAAGGGTATCTTGCATTTATCTTTAATTGTTGTATTATGTCATAGTGTTGAGGGTGGGAGAGGTGTACATAATGCAAGTTCATCAATAGAAAACTATCTGGTTTAACATCATTAGAATTTTTACCATAGAAAATAATTTTTTTGTTGTTTTCTGGGTTTTGGTTTTTTTTTAATGAGAAAATTGTTTTTTGTGGATAGAAGTCTGGTGACCTGTAATATGATAATTAATTTAAGAACTATGAAAATATCATGTGCATGAGCTGGAAATAATTTCTCTTTTGTGGTATGGAAAATGTCTGACATCCACTATTGGCCTTTTACAAATACAGTGACAAGCAATAACTTGGTATGACTTAGCCATTTGACAATACAGTCACGATTGCAAGTAGAGATCACTTAATTTGTGTGTTGTGATTAAAAACTGTGTCAACATTTGGGAGAAAAATATACCAGGAGAAAAAAATATGTGTTCTGAGTAAACTGGAAGTCAGAATTCTTGTTTAAAATGGACTTGTGCTAACTAGTGGAAGGTCTTCAGGGTGCTATCATGGGTACTGCTATACATGATATTGACGTGTGCCTATTAAGAAATGTATGGATGAACTAAGTATACCTTCAACAGTACTGTGTGTTATTAAACAGTTCCAGGAACTAGGATCTGCCATAGTGTGGACACTGGTTACCTGATACAGGAAGACAAAATCAAAGTAGTGAAAGATTCCCAAGCTATCCAAGAAATTATTTTCCTTCCTCTCAAGCAATGAAATGAATTCACAGAAATCAAGGTCTGTGCTATGAAATTGAAGAATGTATGCTTTGTAGCTGAAGACAAAAGATGCACACAGGAGTAAATATTGATTGAACTAATCATCAGATGAATAGAAATGAGCTTTACCAGTGCACCAGGATAATGGGTTATTTAACTAGCCCTTTCGTAGTCCATATGCTGCCCTTTCAACCCACAGCCCTATCTATTGAGCTCTTAATGAGGGAAATCACAGGTGTTATAACGGCATTTATGGTAAATCAGGCTAAATATAATAGTTGTATAAATAACCAGTTGTAGTTAAATAGGACAAAAGGGAAATTATTAAAAAGAAAAGAAAAAGAAGAAAAGAAACTTTGAGCATTACTACACAATCATGAGGTAACAGTAGTGCATTAGTGGTTACACATTGTTTTACACTTCTAAGATGCTGTCCTAGATCACTTGCTGTTGAGCTTAGTAATAAACCTGTTAAATCAACTTCAACCAAAGTGTAAATTTTAAGGAACCTGATATATTTGAATTTAAAATCAGTTTCTTTAAAGAGCAATTTTAACAGCTTTGTGCATTTAGCACAGTTGGGGCTTTCCATAATGACTTTCATAGAAAAACTATAGATGTCAAAATGTTGTTCTTTGTGCTTCATGTTTATAAAGTTCAATGTTGTTCCTTCCGATTCTATATGCAGTCTGGGCAAAGTCTGCAGTGCAGCTTTGAGGATAAGACATCACACAGTGTCAGTGGGGGTGGCAGACAGAAGGTGCCTTTTGGATTGTGCTGTTTTCCTGTTTGATTCTAATATGGCTTTCATGAGCATATTAAAAACTCTGATTTATGCACAGGATTGAGAATAGAATACAGCTGTGACGGTCTGGTCGTTGTTTGACTGAACAACGCTTACTCACTTGAGTGGTCCTATTGATGAGACATTTGGCTGTCTGTATTTTTGCTGTCTTGGAAATATTTTTTATAAAGCAGAAATGCTCGCACTTAACTTTGCCAAACACATTCTGCTGGACATTTATGCAAATAGAATGACAGCTGTTTCTGCCTCTGCTACAAGTATATAGGCTAATTTAGTTTGACATAAATGTTGTTATTGTGCTGTTAATGATGAATTATTTTGTTGAATTGTCAATTACAATGCATCGACACAATTTTTAAGGAAGATCGACACTTTTATTGCTGCACAAAAATTCAATAAATTTTAAAAATCTGGATCTGGATCATGGACATTTAAAACCACATACTAATTAAAGAGTAAACATCAAGTAATTATGTTTGCTTGACAGACAAACTCATTTTGAAAGAGTTTTCCTGTTATCATGGGCCTTGTTTATGCGAGTAGTTCAGTTAAATTTGATGGGACTACTCACATAAATAAGGCAAACTGGATTTCAGGCTGTTTGTTCTGTGTCCCTTTGAAACCGAATGACTTGGGATTGTAAGAAACATGAATGATTATAAAGGCTTACCGGGAATCAACGTTGTAAGAAGCATGACATGTTAAAAAATCTTCTTGCCCTGAAATTTCAATAAAATCACCTTTCACTCCTAACTGCCTACTACTCTTTGGTGCTTGAATATAGCTGTTGGCTTGGCTGGAAATTCCTATTTGCTGGAAAGAGCTGTTGGTAAACATGCTACTTGTTTTCTCAGCTAATGCTGATGTATAAAAAGTATTCAAAAACATTGTTCTTCAATTATCAATAAATTACTTTGTTTAATTGTTATGCTTATGCTGATTGCTGTGTTGCTGCTGGTAAATAGTGGCCAAATCAATCTTTAAGTAAAGATTAAGAAAATACATACATTTGTAATATATTTAGGCATGAATATGCTACACATGGTAATAAATATTTTAGCATAGCTAAAAATGCAGTATTATTTTAAGAGTAATTTTGAAGATTACTATAAAGTCAGTCTTTAAAGCATTCTGTCTGCTTATAGATGTTCTTGAGGTGGTCTCGCAGTTAACTGATTCCTTTTAGTTATCCATGGCCACTTAGGAGGTTCTCTGAACACAACAAACAGCTTTCACACCAAAATTTTTTTTTAAGAGTCTCATTTCTGCTTCATTAATCCATGTAGCCATAAGTGACTTTATCCTTCAGAGTAACATTTCCAAACAAGATATGCATTACCATTTAATTTAATTTTTTCACTCTCTGAAGCAATCCTTTAGACTAAAAATGTCTTTACTCTTACAAGTAATACGTATTACGAGTTTTTTTGAGTGAGGGTGTTCATAGGGGGGAAAAAAGCTAGATCAAAAGAAGACAAAGAAGAAGTTGTTAAATTGCAGTTCAGTCTACTGTCAAAATAATGAGCTGTCAAGAGGGTAGCATGTTATGTTTTGGAGCGGGTTGGTTTTGGTCTCAAATGAAATTATGGTTCTCCTAAAATAAACTTCAAGTGTAAAAAGTGAAGACAAGGCTGTTTATAAATAAGCAACTCTTAAATTACCATTCCCACTACAACAGGAGGTAAAGTGTGATAGGCTTTATGCAATTTGATAATTTGGGGAGGTTAGATTATTTAGTGTGCATTACACATTGAAAGCTTACACTTGTTTGAAAGATATTTGGAAACTATAGATCCGATCCTGGAGTTGATGCCTTGTTTCTGTTTTTTAGCTAGCAGAGTGAAAACTGTGGAGCAAACTATTTTCCTAAAGATTAACTGGAAATGAGAATATTTTTTTTGGAGGAGGACAGTTTAGTGAATTTACTATATGTGAACTGTATAAAACAGAGTTTAACAAAGTTAAGAACAATATTTTCATTAAAAATGTTGTTTAGAGACATTCATGTGTGTTTTCTTCTTTTTCCTTCTTGAAAAATGTCCTGATTTTACTAGATGATGATAAACTGCTCCCAGTTAACTTTTTTATTTAAGAGCTTGCCACAGCAGTGTTTTTTGGAAAACCTAATGCTACACTGTTGGCAAATTTTTACTTGATCACTTGTTCACTTCAACAGTGCAGCACCGATTTTGCTTCTCAAAACAAGATGAAAAAATTAAAGTAAATGTTATATTTCAGGTCCTGACTAAGTAGTGAAACAGGTGCTCTATTGTTTCTTTTCATA
This sequence comes from Haliaeetus albicilla, assembly GCF_947461875.1. NCBI lineage: Eukaryota > Metazoa > Chordata > Aves > Accipitriformes > Accipitridae > Haliaeetus > Haliaeetus albicilla. The sequence continues at coordinate 26,740,186 of NC_091516.1, read as the reverse complement.
TTTGTCTGTCTGGAAGAAGAATGAAGCAGCAAACTGGCTATGAAAAGCATTGCTTACTTCAGTGCGCATTGTTTGGGGGATGTTGTACAATATTTGTACAATGAACTGTATTTAGTATTTAATTGGAATGAACTGAAAGAAAGGAGAGACCATGCAGAGGAACTGAGGCCAGATATTTAAATGCAGTGGGAGCACAAATATGAACAAATGCAGCACAGTCTAGTGGCACAGAGAAGTAACGGCACTAGAGAAGAAATTTATTAATAAGGCATGGTGCCATTTGGTGATTTCATCTTTAGGAAGAAAAGAAACTTTTCTTTTGGAGACAGTTCCACTGATGACCAAGCACAGATTATTTTAGTTTGGAATTTGTATTAAAACTGCCATTGTTTTCTTTCAGTGCATTTGTGAAAATTATATAAGTATCTGTCAGCAAGACAGACTTCTCCTTTTAATGACACAAACCATTCTTTCTATACCAATACATATGGAAATGGAAATGTGATACAAGAAATATCAGCTTAACTGTTTTTTTAATGTATGGAAATCTATAATATATATCATACTATAGACAGTGTGTAAGCAGTACTGCACCAGTAGTCTTTATTAGATGTGCAAACTAGAGTAGTGGGGGATTTGCATTTAAAATTAATATTGCTTTATTGGGAAAAGTAAAAAACAGCAACACTTTTACTAAATTTTCTCATTCAAAAATCTACGTATTCTATATAATCTAAATGTATATCTAAAATCACAACTATTAAATAGTGTGAACTACAGCCACACATAGATAAAACAGTTTTCATTTATTTAAATGGGATGCACTTTACTGAGGAATCACAGTTGTTAATATATACTAGTTTCCTCTTAGCCATAGCCAATTTTGGAAAATTCAGATTATATTAATCTCTCAAATGATTAAGTAGGAATAAGGAGGAAAATTAAAAAAAACAATGTCAATAGAGGCAAAGTATGGTTCATTAAAACGCTTTGAGAATAACTGAAACTACAAATTGTTCCATAGCTTAAAGAACTTCAGCATCATGTTCCACTACAATTTGCAGAGCACTTCTAAATGCTTATGAAAGTAAATTCCTTAGTCTGAACTGGTCGAGAATAAAGGCATTACCAGTGTTGTGGCAGCTGTTGCAATATTAAAGATCAAACTTCAAAAGTATCTAGTAACTACCATAATTTAGCCATAATTTAATTCATAATTAATGTATTATTAAAAAAAGAAGAAAGAAATTGCAGAAAACTTTGCATTCAATATCTACTCTGACATTTTGAGAAGCAACAATTATCACACAAAGATTTCTGGAGAAACTGTTCATATGTGTCAGTATTTCAAGCAAATGTATGTTACAGTATATTACATCAACTGAGTGAAATCTGTCTGCAGAGCTGTGGTTGATCCAAGCTGCATCTTTAATTTTGAAACAGAATTCCCTATAGACTTGGCTGGAATGTTTTACTGTAAAACTAATGGTACAATATGGCTCATTGGTTGTTTACAGCCTTCTGATTTTCAGAAGATGGAAGAGCTAAATAATACTATCACTTTGAGTCCAGTGGATAAGCAGGGAGAGAACTTGCACTGTCTTAATTCAGGTGCCTACGCAGAAGCTGCTTTCTTCATTTATCATTGATTTGAGTTTGCCACAATTCCAATGTTTATTTTTGTAAAAAGCCATTTATCAAGATGTGTTCTAAATCAGCAATTGCTATGAACACTAGTGGGAGTGCCATGAAGAACAGGACACTAAATAAGACCTTTTGCAGCAAGCCATTTTCAAGCTTCAACAGAATTTAGGAGAAAAAGATTGTGCCAGCTGCATCATAAAACTGAAGGAGAAAAATATATGCTTTCAACAGGGAATTTAAACAGGTGCAAGAGAAAACAGGGAGGAAAAAAGGATGGTGAATTTGGATTAAAAACAAAATGAATAGAAAGGGAGCTGTTTTGAAAGAGAGTGATCTGAAAGAAGTGGAAAAGTAAAGGAAAAAACAGAATATAAAAAGGAGGAGTGAGAAGATGGAAGGGCTTTTTTTAACATGAACAGTCCTGTACTACAAAGTTCTGGACTTTTCAACTTCCCCTCATTGAAGGTGGAGTTAACTACAGTAGGCATGCTGTTAGAAAAGAGAAAGAAAGAGAGAAGTGGAAGTAATAGAAAAAAGGAGTGAAATAAGGAAAAGAATGAATGTACAATATGAATGTATTCATTGTGCTACTTTCCATTACTTGGTGTTGCATGTAGATTCATTGTAGTGGGACTCCAAACTATTTGGTATTCAGCTAAATGCTAGTATTAGACATCCAGTCCTATTCACTTCACTATGTATATCCAGAGGTCCGCTGCTGAGGAGTGCTGCAAGTGGGAACATCACATACACAGTTATGTAAGCTGTCTGTACAAGCTTGGTATGCACTTCAGCCAAGTTAGTCATTTGCAAAATTAAAATGTCATTTGGAAAATACATCCAAACCTGATCTTTTTAAATTCTGGATCCTATCAAATTGGTTTGTTTTCTCTCCCCACCCCCCCACCCCCCCCCCCATCTTTCTGTTATTTTTCTGTCACTCATTCTTTCTCTATTTTTTTTTTTCAGTCACTTTTGTTAAAAAGCAGTACACTCAGAGAAGTTCTTGACACTAAACTTCATTCACTTGTTAGAAAATGTGTAATTAGTTCATTAAACCATGCATGATATATGACCATGTATTACAGAAAGAAATTTTGTTCTTTGCACCCTTTTGTTCCTTTTGGTTTATCTTTGGGATATGCTGTTGGGAAGAAATAAAGTTTGTTAAATCTTGGCCTGGCTACATCTCCATCATGTACCATTATTACATTTGTACGCCTGTAGCCTTGGAGATAGAAGAGGTGCTTGAGAGATTAATCTCTGCTTCCCTAGTACTTCTTGGTTGCCAGCACCTGCTCTTTCTCTTGCCTGGTAAAAGAATTTACCTGTATCTTTGGATTTATTTATTTTTTTAAATGATCTATTCACCTAACTCATATAATAGGCTTTTGGAGACAGTGGAAATGTAGCAGTGAAGAGATAATGTCCTATCTGATTGCAGCAAAACATTTTTTTGTGAGATGGAAATAATGCCTTTAGATCTTTTCTCCAAGCTCAGAAGATAAACAAAGAATGCTCTTATGTTGCTCTCCATTTCTCCAAGACCAGGGTGATTTTTAAGTATATACCCTTGGCTAACTTTTCCTTCTGTAGCAGCCACAGAGCTTATTACAGAGCCAAACAATCGCAGAACTCTCCATAAACAAAAGAAAAAGGAAATCTGAATTTTCGGAAGACTACTCTGGTAGCGTAGGAGGTTAATTTACATGAATTCTCTGCTTTCCCACCTCCCACCTGTAGTTTTCTGTAAGTCCTAAGCATGAAACAGGCAGAGCGCCAAGCTGTCATCCGTTAACGTCTATTTCATCCTTTCTCAGGATCAGCTGAGCTCCAGGAGCATATATGTCTCAGAGGAAAGTCTTTATGCTATTACTGAAATGTTTAGGTATGCATCAGATTTTGACCCAGCGTTAACCTACATTATCTTTTGGGCAGAAATGAGCAGCAGGATAAAATAATGTCAGGAAGACAAATGCTATTAAATGCATATTGTGATTTTTCATAACCTCCAAAATAGCATTTTGATATATTCTTCACTGTGGAACCAGTTGAAGAATGAACTTTTAGTTTACTGTCAGGAATAATATAAATTGTTTAGGAATTGTTTTTCATTTAAGGAATAAGGCTATTTCTGTGAAACTACTGATCACTGTCTAGAGGCCAACTGTTACGGTATTTTAAGCAGTACTAAACCATTAGTATTTTAATTACTGCTCAGGAAGGTAACTGAAAAGGTTTCATATTTTAGATGTATGTATAGATATGTTTCATATTTCATGAGGGAATAGGTGATATTTTGATACATTTATGCATAGAATGGTTGAACAATTCCTTGAAAATAAAATAATACTATTTTCCCATTATGTGACTTTAAAAAAATGTCCATTTCCAATAGGAGATGTATTCACATCCAAGCATAACAACTTACCTTACATATCTATGTATTTTTGTAGTTCATAATGAAGAGGAAAAAGAGAAAATAATATGCCATTTTCCAATCCTGTTTGGTTATCAGGTTTTGCTCTTAAAGCTAGCCAATCATTCTGATGTATGTTTATTGGTTTGGGGTTTTATTGCAGTTGCATATTACCTTTTAGATTTTTTTGTGCTGTATTAGTTTAAATTCCCACCTCCACTGGTTGTCAGTTACTTGTTGCTTCTTGGTACGTTTCATATTCTTGTAGTCTTTGTGGTTCTTCATTTTGTGAGCTGCTTCTGCCGCAAGTATTCTCTTACTGGTAGGCTTAATAGAAGAAGGCGATTGAATAGGTGTTAAGGATGAACCTGGAATATGATCCTTCCATGCTGTTCATTAGACTCACTAGAAGGGCAGGTTGAAGAAGAATTTGGAATTGTCCATATGAGACTAATCTATAGTTATGCACAATGATGAATGCTTTCTGTAGTGACATTTATCAACTATTCATGTACAAGAAAGCCCCCCAAAAGTGTATTTAAGTTATGTCATTTATTTACTGTCTTATCCTGCATGACTGCTTATGCCTATGTGAAGGATAATAGTTCCCCTTCTATTGCAGATACACTCAGCACCTTTATACAGTAAGGAAAAGATGCAGAAAGCTTTTGTGTGATGGAATTTTGTCAAATCAGTTAAATTAGAACTTTCCTAGGGGTTTTGCTATCTAGTGCCTTCACATGTGATGTATTCTTTACTTCAGAAAGGTGCCAGATTGATGGCTGTTCTGTACCCTGCAGACATTTAAGACCTGTTCCTGAAGGAGTTTTTGGCATGCAAATAGTTGCATGGGTGAGGTGACTGGTGTGCAAAAGTCCTTGTTGGGCTGATCTTGTTAGGTGCAGACCTAACAAAGGTCCCAGGAGCCAAACTGCCCAGGGCACCGGGGCTGTCTCTCTCCCGTGCCATTTCCCTATTGTGCCTCAATGCTGACCTTGCAAGATCCTTTTCCTCTGGCCATTATAACCTTGGCCTTGCTGCTGACAGTGCCAACAGGGGTGCCAATTAGTGCTATGTGGTGGGTTTTGTTTTTCCTTTTTTATGAACAAAGTCCATTGAGGCCTGGATTGAGACCACCAACTTACTTCACGCAGGCCACCAAGTGTCATGGCATTTTTACTTTGCTCAGTCACTACCGACCTGGTGTTGAACCTTCATTTGTAATCTGTATACAGTCTCTGTGTCTATTATTAATTTGAAATCATTTCACTTGATAGGAAAAGACGTTTGCTTCTGAAGTAAGATATGTTAATAAAGCATAATATTATGTAACAAATATGTAAAATACCTCAACTTGCTTCTTGAGGTTAGATGCTGAATTTGAGTCTGCTTTTACAAAGTTCACAAATTTTATCAAAATTCTGAAGAATGGACCAGGCATACAAAAAGGGTGCAGCAGGAATGACAGGAGCATTAGAATTTTATATCAAATAAAGAGAATCCTGTGTGCTACAATAAGCTTTGCAATCTAATATACAAACATGAGAGTCTCTATTCTGTTATGGGCTTCTTTTAAGTGATCTTAAGTAATTTCTACTTACTAGGGCCATTCTGTCAAAAATATCTAAGAATATTCAGACCTATTCCAGACTTCCAAGGTTTCAGAGATAGAAAATTGAGCTGAAAAAATAGAGTTTTTCTTAAGCATTGCAGGGAGCCCAGGATTAAATCAGTTGTTCTGAAACATTATTCTGTATTTTTCTGTCTGTCAGCAGAAAAGTTATTTTACAGGAATCTTGATTTCTTCTTTTAAATATATGTGAACAAGATTTTCTCAATGTCCAATGGAAGTGGTAATCACTAGTCTCTATTTATAATGCCAAATTTCAGGTAACATACATGTGTATGTGGGTGTATACTAGACTTGCCAGCTGAATACAGCATTCTTGATTTTATGGGGTTTTTTGCAGTATTTTTAATATTTTAAACTTTTAAATATTTCATTCTTTTGTTATCATAGCTGAGCAGGAAATATATCATATGGTTCAGGTTTTGGTTGGGGTTTGGTTTTGTTTTCCTTTTCCCTCCCAGTGAAAGGTGTGATCCCTCATAGTGAGACATATTGTAAGTGTGTCTGCAACTTTAAATCCTGTGGTAATGAAGCTAAAGTTGAGGAAATATTAGAACTTTGTTATTAGCAACAGTAGACAGGAAACCACAGGGAGAGTAGAACTGACTTGTTATTGAGTCGTAATAAGGGTGCAGATTGGGCTGTGGATATATCCTCTTAAGACAGCTGTTCTGATGCTGAAAAGAGTAAGTATTCTTATTTATTTTAAATGTATATATCCATGAAGAGGCTGTAGAAGGAATCATGTAAATGTTGGAACAGCTTACCAAGTTATGCCAAAAAAGATTTTTATTCCACTTCAGTAAATTCAGCTGGCTACATTTCTGAGAAAGAGAGAAAGCTATAAGGAGGAGGGGTGAGTGTATGAGTGAGTTTGTGAAGCGCGGTAAAGAAATCTGTGTTAAAGATGAGAGAACTGGGGGAGGGACACACTTTAGCCTCTCCTTTAAGTACATCTCCCTCCTGAGTACATTTACTTCCATCACAATGGGCTAGAAGAGATCTTTGTTTAGTGGTGCAGTGCCCTTGAGACCTAATTTAGCTTTTACAGCAAATTCAAAAAGAGACAGAGTGAGCAAGAGAGACCAGAACAAAGATATGAGTTTGCACCACGAATATTGATACTTGTGGGTTGCTTCTGTAAATCCATTAAAAGAAATTCTCCTAGAAATGCTGACTTGGACTTTCTGCTAAAGGAGGGCTGAACTTCAGAGATACACATTGTTTCATTATTCAGCTGTGATAATGAGGAGATGGTATAAATGTGTGTTGTAGGGCAGCAGTGGCTTTGTTACTTTTAAATAACAAGTAGAAAGCCATTAAAGTCAAGCAGAAATGCATCAAAAATTAATTTTGCTTCTGAAAAAGCATTTTTTTATTAAATCATACTGTTAGAAGCATGTATTAGATCTAGAGATCTAGTTCTGTGAACATTACAAAAACATTCTCAGGAGTCTCAAAACTTAATGTATGACATTTCTTATTCCTTTGTTTGAGTGACTTCTCTTTGAGAATTTGGTTCTAGCACATAATTTTGCAAAGGTCATCTTTGGCCCGCTGGGTTTAGGGCCACCATGATGTTTTTGGATAACTTTTTCCTGTATTTTTACAAGGCTGTGTTTTTTATCATGAATGGAGTTGTACTGTGTGTTCACGTAACCCCGTGAATCTTACTCAGTAGGACCCATTTCTGCAGAGTCTTGATGTCAGAGCTCTGCTTTGCCACACTACAGATGTGCCTTGTGAGTATTGCTATTTTAAAAGCACAACATGAAATGAAATCAGATGTGGGGAAAATTTGCTTTGGAGTGATGTACTATTCTGTTATCAACACACAAATGATGCTTTGACATCAAAAATTATGGACAGCTACAAAAATATATTTTTTTGTTAAAATGAGATTAAATGAATCTCCCATTAGTTAATTTAACTTGAGGTTTTATTGGTACTTTTATGGCTGATCCAGTTGTCCTGCACATTCATATTTTACATGAACATTTCCTTCAAAGAGTATTTGATAAATAAAACATAGGCTTGTCAACACATATGGAAAGCTGATTTGAGTCAGCTCAAAAGTACGCATTTAAAAGTGCATATTTTTAAGGAAGTCATATTTATACTTTATTTATCATCTAATTGCGACTGGCTTCCTCTGCCTTCTCTGAAGAGCAATGGCTATTAAATATTCCACTTCCACAAACTTGTGCCTACAGAGGCAATCGCTAGTTTATGTCACATCACCTCACTGAAACTTGTTGCTGCTGTTGCTAGGCAGACCAATTTGCACCAGCCAATAGCATGGTATAATTCCCCTCAGCAGCAGATTTCAATTAAAGGTCTAGGCATAGAGCTGGTTTCTTCAGCTGGTCAGCTCCAGTAGTAAAGGAAAGGCATCAAGAGCTGTGCTGTGCAGCAGCTTGATTCCTTAAGGTTTTCTGTAATAGATTCAGGCTGGGTATCTTAGAAAAATATTTAAACAAATAATTGATCTGTTTCTGTCTTCATTTGTATAAATCAATTTGGATGGGAAGCTAGTGTCTGCAGTGATGTTTGTTGCCTTCATTTTCCAAATAGATTTTATCCCTTCCGTGGTGTGTTGTGGATAAAAACAATTGAACATCAACCAACAGAAAAAAAACTTTTAATCTATGGTGTGATTGGGAATCCCTCAAAAACATCCTGTGCCAATGTTCTCTTCTTTTAGAAACATTTCAGGATCTGCATGGAAATATTACATCTTAAGCAAAAAGATCTAAGGCTAAGCAAGAAGCTTTGGGATCAATACATTACCTTGCCATTTAAAAAAAAAAAAAAAAGCTATTTTGGTATGTTGAGGGGTTTGCTGGGAACTCAAAAACTCTAGGAAAAGGAAATATTTTGAGGACTATGTCTTGGTGTGTTGAGTCACAGCTGGAAAAATGGAAATGGCAAAAGCAGATTTGGGGATGGTGTCATTTGTTAAAATTTAAGTTAATTCTGCTAACTTGGTTTAAAGAAGAGATTGAAAAAGCATTTTTGTAGACATATGGCTATCTTGTCTCACCAAAACGTAAATACTTCACTTTTGCGCGTCATGTTTTTGGGAAGGAAAGGTAGAATTTAACCTTTTAATTAAAGTTTAAAAAAATTTTTCTTGTTGTATCCATCAACACTTCCTTAACATACATCTTTCTGCCAAAGATAATGCAGAACTTGCTTCTCAGAATTACACTGATCTCAGCTTTGCTGTTGCTGCACTAGTATTTTCACCCAAATTCTGATAATAAATAGGACTGACCTATTATTTAGTCCTGTGGGGAAACATTACTGAAGAAAGAAGTGGTAAGAGCATAGACTGAGCAATACATTTCATGAGGTTTTCCACGGTGGCACAGTGAAATTTATTACAATTTGTATTCTGAACTCTGTTGCAGGCATGCAAATCTGTAGTTTCCCTTCATTTGCCAAAATGTTACTGTAGAGATTTTTTGCAAAGTATTTTGTTTTATTCTAAAGCTGTCCAGGGGCTTCCTTTCGCACCAAGTTCTGTCCAAATGCAAAGCATGCTCCTATGCTCTAGAAAGAAAGAGGTGCCGTGTTTCCATTTTTAGGTAATCATTTGATTCTTAGGCCATGTCCAGGTTGTTCAAGGTTTCCTAAATAATTCCTGAAGTTTGTTCCACTCTTCCAGTGTTTCCAGTTGCCGGAGATGGTCTCTAGGGCACCATCAGGCTGTATACTTAATTCACGAGCATCTCTAGCAAGGTTCTAATAACTCTTCATAGCCCAAACTGGTGCTCTATACAAAACCCCATGATCTACTTCATATTGTGTCTTCACTGTCTCATCTAATGCCATTATCTATCTACTAGGGGGTTCCTCCATCATCTTCTTGGCCACCCCATGTGGACTTCACATCACCTGCTGGAGGTCAGCACAATTCAGTAGCACCAAAGGGACGTGGCATAGAGGGATGTGGGGAAGAAGTCAAAATGTCTGTGAGTATATGCATACAGGAGAGGATGAAAATTTGGAGCAGAGGCTTTTCCACAGAACATAGAATCAAGAGAGAGGGATTCCAGGATAGTATATGCACTTAATCCTCAACAAGGGCCAACAAAACTTACTGTTATTAACAAGGACCAAGTACATTGTCTCTCCTCATTCAGGCAGTAGATAAAGAACAGGTACAACTCATCTCCTCAAAAAAACCCTAAGCAAAAACCTGCTTCTCCTTAAACTTCTCTCTTTTGGTTTGGTTTGGTTTGGTTTGGCTTTTTTCCAAAGCTGCTCAGAGCATTGGATAAGGAATCTCTTCTTGGCACATCATGTAATGCTATGAAATTCTGCACTTACTGAGAAATGAGTCTGAAGACACCAAGACCTTGAGGGGAAATTTTCATGAAAAATGGGCAGTAGCAAAATAAACATCTTCCACTGTGGTCTTCTACAAGAAGACTCTTAAATTAACTGTACCTCTCTGTACTCAGCAGCTGATCTTAAAAAAACTTTGACTGTCATCAAAGACGGACACATCTTGCTGCAGTTTAAAAATGAGGGCTTCCTTTCCAGACACTAAGCCTGGATGAAAAAAACACAGGACAGTCCCCCCAAAAAGCATTACGTCCAAACTCTTCTTATGACTTAAGGGCTATTGCAGTGTTCCCAGCCTGTATGTTTAGTGTCTAGCTCGTCTCCAGACTAGGTATGCTAGGGAAATGTCTTTGAAGGTTATGGTGGTCAGATCTGAGGAAGATCCTCGTCTGGAATAAAACCATGCCAAATACTGTGAAAATCTTTTAAATCATCTTTCCTTGATTTAGCAGAGCAAATATGAATCCTGGATTTTTCTTGAGGCCCAAGATGCAGGCAGGAGGGATGGGCATCTCTTTTCTTCTAGCATGGTAGTCCAAATGATGATGAGTTTAACATGTACCAGTATAGGATAGGCTGTGATTATGGTCAGCCACATCAAGTCTTGTGGATTGGCTACTTGCTTATTCAGAAAAGATGGAGCAAAGAAGGAGAGAGAGCAGGGTGCAGAAGCAGGTCAAGAGTGTGGTTAGATCAGGTGCTGTAGCTATAAATCAGTCATGGAATTTTTTTCTGTATCTGTTTAGGCCATTGTTTTTATTCCCTGATGTGCTACATCTGAGAGTACCTGAGAGGAACAAGGCTTCAAAACGCCATGAAAAGTCACTTTCTTTTCTTATCTTCTGTGTGAAATATTCTCTGTATCATCTCTATCCCTAAACAGCCAAGAACATTTTTGAGGGTATCCAGCATTTTTCCATTTCACAAAACCTAGGAGCTGCGCTAAAAAGCTGCTATATTCTTTGCAGGAATGGTACAGTATCTAATGAGGCATGTTTTGTAGTAATTGTTCTGTGAAGGCCAGCAAATGGATACTGCTGGCTTGATTTTGGCCTATAGTAATGACCTTGAGGGAGGAAATCATCATGTGAAGTCAGCATTATGCTTGCCCTTGCCCAGAATTCAGTCTTCTCCTGGGGAGACATTTCAGGCCATAGCTCAAGTCTATCTGAATGATCCTCCTTAGGAACTAGTGTTTAATTTTGCAAGGAGGCAGCTGTACACAGAGTCCAGGAAAGACTGTGGCAGAAGCAGAGGTATTTCTGGGCATCAATCTGGGAGTGTCACTATGGAGTGCTGTCTGTGGCAAGGAGTCCAAAGTCCTTGACAGGCTTAGTTAGGCTGAGCGAATGATGTTTTCAGGTATGGCCCAGGCAAAGACGGTATGGACAATAAGGAGGTTTTGCCCAAAGCAAGCTTACCAGCTGTGTTCTCATAGGACAGTGTAGATGCAGTTTAGAAATATGATTTCTTACCTGATCTTTTTATCACACTGCTATATAATATTTTAGACTCTTTAAGTTTGCAAACTGAATGGGGCTTGGTAGAATAGTCATGGGACACTTGTAGATCATGCTATGGTTGACAGATGTGTTCTGATCAACTAAAGCCGAGTATGAAATGGTGAAAGCACTGTATGTCAGAATCATACTAACAGATGCAGGTATTAGTCTAGTGCTGACCTTCATGTAGCTGCATGGTATAGGTTCTGCTCCTTTTCTTCATGTGAACAGAGGATCGATCAAGCATTTCTCAAGTTAAAGTAGCAAAATTAGGGTTCGTACAGAAGGGAACTGCACTGACAAACATTATATTCACCTGCTAACATGAAGAACAAATAAGGAAATAGAGAGATAATGCTGTAAGTCTGCTGTCTGTAAGAAATATTCCCTGAATGTTTTTCATAATTTCAAATTCAAGACAGGGTCACTCTGGTAACAGTGAGTATCATTAGTAGCCTTACTACTTACCGTCACATGATGATTTTGTGATATCCCTTCTAATCAGAAAAGGCCAAGACGAACAGATGTGTTAAAAGTTTCTGAAGTGCACACTTGGAAGGCAAAGCCTGCTGATAGGCAGGAAGTGCTTGTGCCCCATTTGCACTCCTTTTTATGGTTCTTCTGAGGACAATGCTGTTTCTGCTGAAGTTAAAGAAGTCATTAACTTGGATGTCTGAGGGCTCGTGCCCAGCCCCAACTTTGTAGGAGAAAGCTGTGAAGGAAAAGTTAGGGCCAAAACGTTTTCTTGCCCACCTATGGCAAAGCATTCCATACTGCAGCCAGCCCCAGTATGGACCACATCACATAGATCTAACAGACAGCTTTGCCACAGTTGCTTCCAAACTTATATAGCAAATAAATAATAATAACAACATTTTCTGGTGTTTTCAACCTCTTATAAGAAAAAATAGATTCTACATTGCAAAATTTTCATTTTTCTTTCTTATAAGGTCAGTTATTTCTTTGATTATGTGTTTAGCTTGCCTGTCCTTTTGATTTTGTTAATTGTTGTTAATATTTTATATATTTTTACACTTGTTCTGGTTTTCTTCTTTTACCTGTATTTCTGTTCTGCTAGTATCTTCCTTTCATCTGACTTTTCCACATTCTTCTCTGTTTTCAGTTATTTTTTACTCTTCATTCTCCAAATGTCACCTTTTCTCATTAAGCATGTATTGTTCCTCCTCTATAGTATTAGCCCTTAAAAATCACAACTTTTCACTAGTCATAGCTTTTAATGGTCAAGTTATGTTTTCTAAGCCCCTGAATCTCCAAAGGTCATGCATGCAGTTCAGGCTTTCTAATATTAGTCTCTTAATGTTTTCACTATTGAGGGTGTGCCTGCAAAATTATTCAGTACTTATCCTGGACAATGTTATATAGCTCTTTGGTAGGTTTACACAGCTCATATTACATCAGTGAAGGTTAAATATTTTATAGAAATTACAGACTTCACTGTAATGTCTTACTGATTTTCAAGATAAGGTTGTGCTGGGGAAAGTATACCAGCATTTTTCTGGTGTCATAAGAGCTTAGGTTATTACCCACCAAATCATTATAAATGCAATTTAGCACCTGTGATAGGTGCTCAACTACAAAACTGTGACTCTAAAAACCTCTTTTTAGCTGCAGAATACTTAATCTCTGTAAGCTGATTTGCTTTTAACATTTATGTTCTTCAGAAATTGACATTGCTGTGGGCAATTTGTAGCAAAAAGGGAGTGGAGATGCTGGGTTTCCATCTTGCTTGTTGATGCTCCCCACTTACAATAAAGATTTTAAAGATTCATTGGGTCAGAAGCAGGGCAAGCATGATCCATTAGCACCATAGAACAAGGCTGAACGTCCAAATTTCACACTCTGACCTTGGATTTATTTTCCAAATTTGAAACTAGATTAAAATAGCTATTGAGTCAGGAACTGGCACAAGAGCTTCCTCCCCAAGTGACTTGGTGACAGTGCCAAAGAACCATGCTCACCATTGTTCCCTCTTGATCTTCTCCTTACTTTCCCCTTTTTCTAAAGAACAGATAGACCAAAATGAACAGTGTCATAAGGAGAAACTAAGAATATTCACTACCCATCACAAAGTCTGTGAAACCTCTGTGAGTTCGAAAGGTGAGTATTATGATGTCTTTATGCCTCTACATATGTAGCCTTTAGCTGCTGTACTACACAGCATTAAAACAGCTGTCTTGATTTTTAACTTGTATTAATCATCACTATTCTGCTGAAAATGCTGAAGTTGTGATAATTTTCTCCAGCCGATAATTTGCATGACTGGATGAGTTGTATCAATGTCTTTAAAGATTATAATTAAAAGTGTATTAGGAGATCACTGTCAGAGTGAGAAGTCATCATTCACTTTTAATGGAATTATGATGGTGTCTTCTAAATTAACAACTTCAAATGCCAAACAGTAAACAAAGATGTTGAAGGATTATCGAAGTCCTAAAAAATGTAGCTATATAAGGACAGTTTGTTTCATTTGGAGTGTTTTTTTGCTGTCTTTTTTTTTTTTTCCATGCTTTGTAACAAGGTAAAATAACTTAGTTCCCAGTTATATACTGAGTATGCGTCCATGCTGATCACAAGTTCACAAAGTCAGGTTTAGTACAGGTGTTATGATAAGTGGCATGGATCAGCAATAGACTTAGTGGCATTGGACAGTGCTGTCCTCAGAGGGTCATTCTGCCATCAGCAGCAGGCCTAGCTGTGGGTGGTGGTTTGGCAGAAGAGCAGCAGAGTTGGGATCTCAGTCACTTGTTGTCTTACCACAGCATCAAGGTACTGTAGAACATAATTGCCCAATCAAGTCAATGCACATGAATTTATGGACCACCCTGTGCAGCAGATTGTTCTTCAAATGGTCCCCTTGATTTCGCTGGGGATAGAATAAGAATTACTGAATGTAAGGATGATTTTCTTCCCGTAGTATCTGTTATTTCTGTCCTTCAGCTCCATTCCATGTGCACAATAAAGATATTTCTCAGAAATTCAAGGGGTTTTGTTCTGACTTCTCCTAAGCTATTAGATAGCCAATTGAATAATTTATTCTTTCATGCAAGATAAACTTGATCCACCTGGCTGGCAAAGTAAAATCACTCAATCATTTTCTACTTACTCTTTGTAAGACAAAGACAGAGGGTCTCCAAAGGTACACTAATATTTTGAGTTGTGTGTAGCTGACTTCAACACAGATAACTGAAAGTGTTTTTAAAAAAAAAAACAAAATCCGTTTTTGTAAGAAATAAGGCCTGGCTTCTAGCAATTAACTTATTTTCCATTTTCTTTTATTTTTTTTCTTTTTCTTTTAATACTCAGAACTATGTAACAAAATATGCATGCAGGAGAGACACATACGGTATAGAATTAATGCTTGCATATTCCTTACATTTTCTCTTACTTAGCTCTGAATATGTCTCCAAATACTTTTGCTTATGCCACATTACCATGTTGCCTCAGCAAGCCTCACTATTTCAGGTCCTTTCCCTTCAGCATTCTTCTTGTCTTTTCTGCTGTTACCTGGGTGTTTCCAGCTGTTTCTCATCTTGTACTTCCTTGAGATTTCAAGTAAACTTGAACCAAAGCATTTTTCCACTGCCAGTGAAACGTCTTTCTTATTAAGCATTTACAGCATGTGCAGGACAGCCTGTGTTTAGAGATCACTTCTCTACTATTACTTAGGTGCTGGTTGAGGAAAAGTCTGCTTTTCCTTGCCTAAAGACTGTTGCTCAGATTATACATAGCTATCATAACACTAACGTAATATATACAAATCTGGCCCTGTATTTTGTTGCCCCCACCCTTTCAGGGAGGCCACCCTCACTACGGCATCCTTCTTCCAATGCCAAGCTTTCCTTGGCAGTGCACCCAAAGCCTATAATCCTATTCTCTAATTTCTCTTTCTCGGCACACTTCACTTCTCGTTTCAGACAAGTCTGGTCTTAAGCCCATACTAAGTACCTTGCTGCGTGTAACCCTTTAGTGGCACATGTCCTGCTAGACCTGTACTCTCATCCTGGTTTCAGTGAAGGTTTGGGAGAAGGTTAATTTTCTTCTTAGTAGCTGGTACAGTGTGTTTTGGATTTAGTGTGAGAATAATGTTGATAATGCACTGATGTTTTAGTTGTTGCTAAGTAGCGCTTGTCCTAGGTTAAGGATTTTTCAGTTCCCCATGCTCTGCTGGTGAGCAGGTGCACAAGAAGCTGGGAGGGAGCACAGCCAGGAGAGCTGATCCAAACTAGCCAAAGGGATATTCCATACCATAGAATGTCATGCTCAGTATATAAACTGGGAGGAGTTGGCTGAGAGGGGCCAATCTCTGCTCAGGCATCGGTCATTACTATTGTTGTTGTTGTTGTTAGAATTATATTTTATTTTACTTTAGTTATTAAATTGTTCTTATCTCAACCCAGAACTTTTACTTTTTTTTTTTTTTTTCAATTCTCGCCATCCCCCGGGAGGGGGAAGGAGTGAGCAAGCAGCTGCATGGTGCTTAGTTGCTGGCTGGGGTTAAACCATGACAACTCTATTTCCTTTGATCTTTTCTCTAGGTTAGCAACCCTTAACTCTCGTTTCTTCTCTTATCCCAGAGGTGCTTTTGTGATAGACCTGTTGGAAACTGTATCCTAATTGTCTTTCTCTAGCTATGGTGATATAATATCTAGCAGACTAACATCTCTTTCTGTATGTTAGCAACACTTACTAGTTGAATCACAAGAAATTTCATAAACTGCATGCCTAGATAGCTATGGTCTCTGTTACTTTTCAACAGATACTCTGTAATGTTGGTTTCCTTTTGGGCAAATCTAGCTAAACAATCCAAACACAGTCAAACAAAAAAGATCAAAACACAGACTTTCTGACTGAATCACAGGTGTATGAAATGTCCCAAATTCTGATGTCACTACATGAAATAATGACATCATGACGTTTCTAGTAACATGAAGTATTTGGATAATTATAGGTTTCAGTTCAGTTGCCTTTGTAAGAATTTCAAATATGGAAAACATTAATTTTCTGTAAGGCTTTGATAGTTTATTCATCTTTGTACTGCCTCTTTGTCCTTGTGTTTATTTCTAAACTTGTTGTTGCTATTTTGTTTCAGTGAATACTTCTCCACTATAATTTCCTTTACTTACTTATACGCCTAAACTTCACTAGGTAAGCCATCTCAAGGCTATCTTTTTTGCTAGTTCTCCACAAAGAAGAGTCAATTTCCCAATACCTTTCAATGTACATGAACCTCTTTGATATTTTTTATAATGTGTTATTTGATATAGCTGGATCATATCATGGTCACTTTGCCAGTCAATTCCTGTCACATGTCAACAAGTGACTAGTAACTCTGAGCTGTTCAGGTAACTGGGATCAAGCAACAAAATGTGAGCCTTTTCCTGTATTTTGGCTCACACATTTATTTGAATTACCACCTTTTCTCCAAAATTTTCTTGCAGAATTAGATGTGATGGGCAGTATGTTCAGAAGAGGCACCAGAGTCAGCTTTCTAGTGCTCTTTTCCCTGCTACATTTCAGCTTTATTCCTTTGTAAAGTAGGGGTAACAATTGCTACACTCCTGGGACATTTGGATGTTAACTTAGTACTTGCTAAGTTCTGCATGTTTTTATGTCAATGGCAGGGTATTTTTTTAAGTTTCTTTTACTAGATAGTACATTTTCCCTTGCGGCATTCAAGCATCAATGGCTGAAATTGGATGCAGCCACCACTTTTCCCCCACGCCATATTACACACTGATACAAACTAAGAATGATTACACATATAAGAGGAAGAGTTGTGGGAAGGAAAGGAAGGATAAAAAGCTCCTACTGAAACAGGCAGGGTGACAATAAGAATCTCCCAAATAGAAAGCTGTCGTAATATTTCTGAAACAAAACACACAATAAAGGTATCTGATTGCCTTTACTTGCTGTTAGCGTATTGCCCTAAATAAACTGTCTGGACTTTTCCCAGAACTATGTCTAAAACATTTGGCTCATAAGACATAAAAGGGCTACATATTGGAGTCTTTCCCTGCTTTTTTGGGACACTTGCTCTTTTTGCCTTCAGTACAGCAGAGTAAGACCTTTTTGCAGACCATTAGTATTTTAAAAGAGAAACATGTATGAAAAGTATCAAATTTTGCATTTTCACCACGGTACTTTTTTTTTTTTTAATTAATTATAATTTTTATTTTAACCAAAATCTGTATAACTGTAATTATTAGAGTTCTGATACTAAAAACTTAGAGTTTAGTTGCATAGACATTCAATCTCTCATAGATTTCCTTAAGTATTCTCAATGTCTTCAGGGAATTATCAAAGTTTTTACTGAAATCTGTGTCTTTTTGGCTGATTTTAGTAGCTTTGGAGTATTTACTCTGGCACAGAAAATCTGCATTGTGGTGAGTGTCACCATCATCAAGAGAGTTAAGCAGGTACCTTTTATGTTTCTTATCATACCTCCTAGTATTTAACATAAGGAACGTATTTTATGGAGGAGTAAGTTCAGGCTGTAAATTCATATATGTATTTTCCCCCACTATATTCTCTGCCTGTATATAAGGGTTCCTGTTGCAGTGATTTGGCTGTGTCAAAATAAAGCTTTAGGCTTACACTATGGTGTAAATGAGATCATATTTGTTGTTTTTTGCTGTCCAAGATGTGGAAATACAGGAAGATTATGCTGTTAGTTGCCTCTCAATCTCACTCAAAATTGTTTTTCTGTATGTAAAATCATTCAGGTTAACTTTTCAGCTGAGACAGTGTTCTTCATACTGTGTGGAAGCTAGAATTTTTCCTTTTCTATTGCAGCTGCAATAGTAGAGATAACTCATAAATTTATTTGTCTTAAGTTAGAAAGTTGGTTAGAAAATTGAAAACATAGATTTAAAAGTTTCATGAATGCACTTAGTATGTAGAATATATAATATAATTAAGGTGGGCGTTTAGAATCTGTGAAGGTTCACTTGTGTTGTCTCTAAATGGTTAAGAATGATAATGCAATTTTAAATACACAATAACTATGAATGTTAAACAAGCAATGGATTTCTTTTTTTGTAAGTTAAGGGAAAACCTAAGAAATACACTTTAAATTAAAGAAATTAATCTAGGAAAAATTCTGTAATTTTTGTCATGGAATTTATTTTTTTTTAATTTTTGTATAACCTTTAAATGTGAAGAATGATCAGCTCAGCATGTCATAATTCCGGAAACGTCATCATGTAGTTTGCATAGTTGGAAAAAATACTGAAGAAAATAAACAAAATAAATTTCAGCATTACTGTGTATTGTTAAAGACTCAGTGAAATAAAAGGCAGACATTATAAAAATTGGGTGGCATATTGATTTTGCACTATAGGATAAAGGTTTGCTTAAAATTGAAAAACTGTGGCAGTGAGTAGTAATGGCTCTGAAATCATTTTGAGGAAAGCAACAGAAGAAGGAACAGCTGTCTGCCTTAGTTCTCCGGTTTGTGTGGTGTGTACAGATAGTGATGCAAGACTTTTTTATTTCTGGTGTTAAGAACATGTGAGGAAAATGTTTGGTTATTTTGGCTTGTTTGGTGTATTTGTGTAATTAAATCTGCAGAATGCAGGCAAGCAATCCTTTTTTAAGCAATTTCTTCTCCTGTGTTCTCAAGTATGCAAAATGAGGCTGCAGTTTCCTTCAATTATTCACATTTATTTGTTGAATTTCCTCTGTAAATAATCTTAAGTCTCTAGATAGTCCATAAGCAATTTGTTGGAAATATTTGATATTTAAAATTCCAGGTGTGATCATTCTCTTTGAAAAACATCACATAAGGTACAGTTTCTATTTCTTAGCCCAACTTGTTAGAAGGGTATTCTAACAAGTGGCTTTCTAGTGTAAGTACTCATAAATTCAAAATTCATTTACATTCTTTCATATTTTTTTAAAATCAGTTGTTTATGGGAGTTAGTAAATTTGTTTGCTAAAATATTTGTGGAAGGTGAGTGTGAAAGGTGCACAAATAAACTGAAATTAAATACATCTTTTTTTCTTGGCAATCTTTTCTGAAAATATTTTTAGTTATTTTTCCACATTATATCTATATAAAACTCTCTCACAGAGCTGCACACAGACAAATACAAGGGGAAAAAAAAAATTTAAAAAAAGGAAAATAATTGCAAGTGATAGCCACAATAAATATCCCAATATTGTACCATAGTGGCAAATGTTATTTACATCAGTAGCTTGCCCTTCTGTAGATGAAGACTGATGTCCTCACAGTACAGTCATTGTGTATGCAAGTTGTTTCTGTGTCCTGCCACTGTGGTACCTGAGGTTGCTCAGTGTCTCTGAGGAGGTCAGTCAACACCTTTCAGTATTAGACCCTACAAATTTAATTTTGCACTAATAACCTTTTGTTTAATTGAACAGTTGTTCGCTTAATTTTTTAATTATGATTGAAAGGGCAGTATTATACTATTTCTGGTGCCAACAGTGATTGCTGAGTTGCTGGGTTTGTAGCAGAGCACAATAATTTTTAAAAAAACTGTTCTTTTCTGATCTTGATGCACAGTCTTCATGCCATGTTTATTGTAAGCACAGTTGAAATAGTTCTTGTGAGACCCCACTACAGTACTGTGTTCACCTCTGGGGCCCCCAGTATAAGAAAGACAGGGACCTGCTCCAGTGGGTCCAGAGGAGGGCCATGAAGATGATCAGGGGCCTGGAGCACTTCCCCTATGAGGACAGGCTGAGACAGTTGGGGCTGTTCAGCCTGGAGAAGAGAAGGCTCCGGGGAGACCTTATAGCAGCCTTCCAGTACCTAAAGGGGGCCTACAAGAAAGCCAGAGAGGGACATTTTACAAGGGCATGTAGTGATACGACAAGGGGTGATGGCTTTAAACTGAAAGAGGGTAGATTTAGATTAGATGTCAGGAAGAAGTTCTTTACTGTGAGGGTGGTAAGGCACTGGAACAGGTTGCCCAGAGAAGTTGTGGATACCCCATCCCTGGAAGTGTTCAAGGCCAGGTTGGATGGCGCTTTGAGCAAACTGGTCGAGTGGAAGGTGTCCCTGCCAGTGGCAGGGGGGGTGGAACTAAAGGAAGCTGCTCAGGGTTCTAAATCTTGGTTTTTTTCCCTGGTAGAGATTACTTAGTGCTCAAATACATACTTCAATCATTTACAATTTAAGGTAAATTTTGCAGAAGCATCTATGTTGCTTTATAGTCTCATTCTAAGTGATCGGGAGACTCGGCTCCTAATTTCCAGAGAGGCATAGGCACACAGTTCTCAAAGGACTTAAGCACGCACTGTGCACATTTGTGCATACTCTTATTTAGAAAACTTCCCTGTCCATACAGATGCCTGATTTTTCAGAGAAAACTGACATTTACCAAGTTTCCACAGGAATTTTGTGAATTTGACTACACAGCTTTCAGCCTCACAGATTATAAAGCCACTGCTGAGGACAGTAGTCAAGCTCACAAGCCTTGTAAAACATCGTATGAAAATACATCTTGAACTGCTCAGGGTTATGATTGCCAATGTTCTGTTTTTATTACCAGTCTTAATTTTAAACTGGGACTCCTCAGTGCAGAGATAGATCCTCAGACACAAATTGCTTCAGCAGTGATAGAAATTGAAGTTTGCATTTGTTGGCACTGAAAAGATACTTTGAACTAAATTGAATGTACCGATTTGAAGTAGACATACATTACCATTACAGTAAGGCCTTAATTCCACATTAAAAAAGCAGGTACTGTTGCAATGTTAGCACCAGAAACACTAAAATTCTCCTTTGAAAAATGTGGCTGTGTGTTGTTATTGCCAGTTTGTAAAGTCATTTTTGACACTTGCATATTCCCAAGAGCATTTTTCTGGTAACTTTATTATCTGAATAAGATTATCATTAAAAATTGAACAAATATTGTTTGACTTCCCTTTGAATAAAAGAACAGCTCTTTTGAGACACTTATTAAACCCTACTCCAGGCATTGTAATTCATATAATAGGAAATCTGGCAGTTATGGACAAAAAAAAAAAAAAACAAAAAAAACAAAAAAAAACCACCACAGATACTTCTGATTGATTTATAAGGTGCAGGGGAAAGGAAGAAGCAAAAGGGACTGCTGTCAGCAGGTTAGGCCCGGGCTGTAAAACCTAGAACAAGGGTGGACACATCTATTTCTGGCCTTATTGCCCCAGATCCCTGACCTCCTTATCATGAATGAGATGCAGGCATTAAATTTTGTGCAAAAAGATTTCCCTTGGGTAGTTTATGTTATAGAAGACTTTTAATCTACATGCACCCAGCTCTGCCAGCTGGAACCAAGTGCCTGAAATTGTGTGGGTCACATCATTTAGCACTTCTGCCTACTGGTCCCTCTTGGGTGGGGTACAGGGCCTGAGTTGCTCCTTTCAGGGTCCAAGCCCATGGCATGACAGTCTTGTGGGTCCCCAAAGACAGGGTGGAAGGGGGGTGAGAGCACGATAAGCAACAAAAGACACATTGTGCAAAACTGGACTATTGGAAGTCATAGAGGAAGCTTGCTAGTCATGTGCAGTAGCTGGAAAAAAACATGAATAAGTAAAATGTCTGTTCCACATGGAGCATTCATCTCATCTTCTGAGCGCAGGGAAAAGATTAGGTGCGTATCAGTTAGCCTTGTTGAATGTTTTTTTTCTCCTCCAACTGAAAACTGGTTTTGAGTTGTATTGAGCCGCTGAGGCAGTGAATGTCAGATGAATTTTAATAAGAAGCTAAAGGGGAAAAAAAAAACCCAAAGCAAAACCCTAAACCCCTCCGGTGACCTTGCTGACAGCACTACATGTGTTTAGTTATGGTTTCCTATTTAGACGCTCCCCACTGAAGATGACATTGGATTTTGACCTTTCATTAAGAAGAGAGGATGTAAGCATGTACACTGGATGTATGACTGTTATTTCTCAACCATTCCTATTTTCAGAAAAGTACTACGCTTCAGGTTACTGAGGTTGGTTTTATCCTATAGAATCTAATTCTGTAGCTGAACTTGTCTTGGTGAATAGAGAACGACAATTTGGTTTTCTCTGGCCCCAGTTGAGCATTGTATTTTATCCTTCAAAAGTATTGTCAATGACTTCAAAAATGTGGTGTAGAATACAAACTCTACTGTAGACATGGACCATGTGCAATGCATATTAAAAATTCACAGTAAAGATTATATTCTCCCCCTAATGTGCAGGGATTTACATATGTAACACTAGGATGAAAAGTTATTATATCCACATAAAAAAGCTACTTTAAAATGCAGAACATGGCCATTTTCCAAAGTGAATATTACAATATTAAATATTTGTAATACTGAATATATTATTGTAATACTGTATGTGTGCCAATATTTTAACAGTGCCCATGCTCAAAGACTTGCCAGTTTGCAGTTAGATAAATTAACAGAGTTATTTCAATATTATTTGGTATAACCATAGCTTCCCTATTCTTACTATAGGAAAAATATGGAATAATTAAAATGATGGTGTATAATTACATCTGACATTATTAATCAGTGAGACTATACTGTTTTTGTCGTTCTAATGCATGTTTCATGACTGAAATTGCACTAAAAGTGTGAGTCTTCATGCTTAATTCTACAGATTGAATTCTCATAATTTGGTGTTCCCATACAAATAGACTTTGAATGTAAAGGGTCCAGGATGCTACTGCAGTAAGGAGGGGAGAATTCTAAAAGAAGTATTTTGACAGCTTGATGGTATTTTGACAGCAAGACCTTCCAGGAAGAGTAAAACTCAAAATAGCAAATGAAGAAATAATGGGAAACAGTATATGGTAAGAATAGTTTGAAAGAGGGAAGTTGCTGAAAGAAGGAGAAAAGAAAACAGAACAACAACAAAATAAATGCTAGAGGGGAGGAGAAAGATTAAGAAATCCTTCTGAAAGCATGCTGCTTAAAATTATTCATTATAGTGAGGCAATATGAGAGGCTTAAATGGTTCTATAGCCTTCTCTTGAATACAAACCAAATGCTTGTCTTTGCTAGAGTGGTAGTATTTCATTGATATAAGAAAATGTTTTTATGAGAAATTAATATTTATTAATTTCATACTAAGGCACGGAACTGAGGAAAACTTGTGAGATCCAGCAAAAGTCTATTTTGCCATTATTTTATATGGCAAAATTTATATGCCATTTTGCCTAGGTAACCTAGGAGTTTTCTGTGAGTTGTGTGCTTGCATTTACAGACCTGTACCCAAAGTTCATGCAACTTTTCAGGCTGCATTTAAAGTGAATTCTTTGTGAAAATGTCCGTACAGTGCTTTTGTATCAGGATAGCACTTCCAGCACTAACAAAAGAGCCTGGCTGCAGAGGAGCCCTGAATAACTTGGTAAAAAGGCAAGATTGCTGATTCACACCAATGATCATCAATAGTACCCAGATTATTTGGCACTGAGAAGCAAGAAAGGGGGGGAATTAGATTTGCCTAATATTCAAAGCTGGAAAAAGTTTTTCCAATATCAGAAGGAAAATCATAAACCTCCCTATTGATTGTGTTGAACTGCCACCAAATAAAGATGGTTTCTTTTTTAACAGATTGTATGGACATTCTTATACCTAAATATGAGTATCTTATTCCTTTCTAGCCTGAAAATATTGAAGTATTTCTAAGCTGTTACATGGACTCTAGGCTTCAGATACACAGCTAACAGAATAAGGCACGTGTAGTTACATAGATCTGTCACTTTTACATAGAAGAGGATAAGCCATCGAACTTTGTTGTCTGGGTGTACAAATCCAGATCCTAGCCCTCTCCTCCATCTTGCTCATGCACACAGACGCACACATGTATCACACAGCCTGCAGTACAGAAACCAACATTTCCTTCTAAATGAGACTTCCACATGGCAGAGCAATAAAATGCATCACAGGAGCTTATAGTAGTAATTATTCTCAATGCTTTTTTTAAAACAAGTGTTTGTGCTGTCACATTCTTTTTCTTCTGCTGGGATGGAGGCAGTGCATTAGCCAGAGACTGAGACACTCCTTGGGAAAAATTTGTGGGAAGGGGTTTTGGCACATTGCTTCTCCACATCTCTTACAATCTCATTTAAACTAAGGGAATTTTCCAGTTCTTAATTGGTAGAGGAATGTATCAGAAAAGAAGTTTTAGCTGAGACGCTACTCATATTATTGTTGTAAATAATTGGATTGCTTCAGCTAGCACATCAGCTATTGTGAATGTGATATGGCTGTTACCAGCTAACACTGAAATACGTGTTACAAGATGACAGGCAGGTAGTAGATCACAGACCAGAAAACACTGATTAAAATTTCTTTTTTTTATATAATGGCCAGTGGGCATAGCATGGCATAAGTAAAAAGAACAAATTTTTCCAACTGGGTCCCTTGGTTCAATGGCATCATTATTTCCTTTTTTCTGCATTGTCCTTCTTTAGAGAATTTTTAACCTTTCTTTTTCAGAAAATAAAGTGGGAGGGATTGCAGGAATAGACTGTGACTCTTGTTTTATAGGAAGCTTGGTAGTAAACAAGACTCTTAGATATCAAGTAATATACTTTTTTTTTAAAAAAAAGAATGCAGAATTATGTTGGATAAGTTTTTCATTAATAAATAAATCCAAATTAAAAGGATATTACAGTGTTGCAGCAAAGTGTTTATTTTTTGTGGCATTGGGAACTTTGTAGTGGTGAAGTCAGTGGAACTAAAGCCCTCTCATAATAGTCCATGAAGGCTCTAAGATTCAACCATTTAAAGAGCAAAACCTTAACATGAATTAGATCAGACATGATGCTGAACCCTCTGCAGGGTGCTGGTACACACAATGGCTATATTGTGAGAAGTCTGACTCATAAAGAGTGTCTTACATAAAGCATATTATATAAAGTAGCTCTTCACCCGCTGGCATACATTCAGGACTCCAGAAAGTTCTGCAAATCTCCCAAAGTTTGGATATGTCACTGCATTTGAGTCTGCCTGTCCATGTAAGTGGCCGCCATTGTTAGATTTTATAAATACGTATGCACTGATCAAATATCCAAGTGCAGTTGTAGAGGCAATCAATGAGGAAAGAGGAGCGTGCCTGTTGGAAAACTTGGCAAATATTGCCTTTTGCCAAAACTGTTACTGCAGTTTTTGTATCTGCACAGAGCAAATAAGAATTTAGCCTGTGCATGAAAGTTTTTGTGTAGTGAACTGCCTGAAGCGGAACAGGCGTCTTCCTTCATAAACTTAGTATGAAACAGTTCATCATTCTGTATATTGTGAATAATAGTTGGGGTTTTTTCCAGTTTTCTTAGTTTTTAATTGCCAATATGCTGAAATGTACAATAAGAATTACATTTTAGCCTACAAGCACATCTTGTTCAGCTCAGCTTTGCTTTACAGCTCACAGGCTTTCTGCCCATTAATCACAAGGTGACACTCCTAAGTGGTAAACCTGATGATACATATTAATATTTATGGTTTTGCTATACTGTACTCTTGCTTTTGCTATACTGGGAAAGAGCAGTGCTGTCTATCAGTATGAGCTTACACCTCTTTAAAGCTGTAAACTGACAAGCAGCACACTGGCATTTTTACTAATTATTTTACCAAGCCGATGACAACTAATCAAACTGAACTGCCAGGCGGCCTGCTTATACAGTGGCTGGCACTATTTGCTTTCAGTACCTGCTCTGTGGTTTTAGGAATTTTCTTTCTCAGCAGTGCCTGCTAAATATAACATACTTCTTGAATGAGGATTGTTTTACTAATCTTGAAGGAAAAACAAAGCAACTGTAAGTTCAGACCAGAATCTTCCAGCCTTCAGATATTCTTTTACTTAATGCAAACAAACATTTTGAGTGGAAGACACTGGGTCCTTTGGAAATAAGGCCAAGCATATAGGTATGTATATATATATGTACACACACATATATATAGTACTTTCAATGTCATAGTACTTTTCAATATAATACTTCAGTGTAGTAGTACTTTGTCTGCAGTTGGGTGCCGGTCCTGCCAGCATTTTGAAGATAAATCTATTCAAAAGTGCATGAAATTGTGACTTATTTTGAAATACGGTTCTTTTCTGGGTTTGGGTTGGTTTGGGGTTGTTGTTTTTTTTAAATTACATTTTAGAGAATGGTCTGATTATCTGTGGCTACTGTAAAAATGAACTGTTAGAAATTACAGACTTTTCACATTAAAAGCTATGACACCATTTGACCTTTAAAAGCAGCATTTGTTTTTCAGCAGTCTGAGGCTCTCCTACTGCCCTCATACACAGTCCTTGAGGCTCAATCTGTGAGTCATAAACATGGATAGAGCCACTTGTGTGAAACATTTCTATTGAAAATATTCTACCTTGAGAATATTGGCTCAGCTGATGTTTGGGTTCATGAGTTCAGAGATTTTTGGCAACTCTTAAACTTCTCTAAAGCTAGCACTGCATGAAGAAATGCCTGTGATCTTTTTTAGCTGAGCTGACATGTTGTCTCTCTAGCTGAAGATAAACTGATCTAGTGTGCTGAAGCCAGATTCCAAGCTGCATGTTCTGTCAAGGCTACTTTTCCTTAAGCAGCTCTCCCAGTCCTTAGTCAAGTGTTTAAAAAATATATTTACTACAGGAGATAATAATTCATCTACTGGTATTACTTTGTGCAAATGATAAATAATGAATTGTGAATATTCTCTTTCTATTACTAGCAACTAATCACTGATAAATGATAGGTTCAGAGAAAATCTGCCATCAGATACTATAAATGCATACTTGAAAGCATCTGCAGCTGTTTTGTATGTATGTGTATGTATATATACATAAAAATGTATATATAATATTATAAATAATATACATTCATGTATGTATGCATACACACTAGGAGAGGCACACATGCATTGGTATTGCCACATCTTCTCAGGTCATGTTTTAGCCATGTTCCACCACCTTTTTCTCTCTGAACCATTCATTATTGATTCATTCTAGAATTTTAAAACCGAAATAGTCAAAGTTTTTGATTAATCAAAAATACTATATATTTGGTCATGGTGTTCTTTCCTAAGTTGTATGATCATACATGTGCAGTGTTTGTGGAGAGCCTCATCATGTTCTCTTAGGGTGCATGTGTATATTTACACACACGTTTTTTTGCTGAACCTATTATTGCATGTTGACTCAACAGGCTCTGGTTAAATGTGACACTGCATGTCAGTTGTAAAATGCAGGAAAAATAAGTTTCGGTGACAGCTATTTTACATGTCAACTACAGTGTTTAGTTCTATATGGAAAAAAGTAAGAAAAATACTGCAACAGCACCGACAGGGTAACTCTGTCTTCTTTGATGTACTCATTTCCTGCTACCTTGATTCCTCATCATACTGCAGTACACAGAAAGATTATACCTGCACTTGTATGGGGTTTGCCCTTGATGAATCCAGTCATTTCAGCTTTCACAAAGAGCAAGCCTGTCTAAAACCAGAGTGGATTTGTAAAGTGTTTACTAAGCTTTAAAAGCTCTAAAATCCAGCATAACAGGCATGATTAAATAGACACCAATGACAAACAAACAGTTCTGTAAGAAACAGCAGAGCACGTAACAATAACTGTTCCGCAAGTTTACTGTTTGCTGCTGCTGCTTTCAGGGAAATTGAAAATGTGCAATATTTTTTCTTTTAGAATTTGTTGGAGTACTTGAAGAGCTCTGTTTAATGTTTGGTTTGGGGTTTGTGCCGATTTTTATAAAACAATGCTCTTTTTATTTCCAGTGGAACCCTAAATAAAATGGCACTTGTGAACAATACAATGTGCATAACACTGCTGTGCTTCAGGTGCGAAGGCACTGCTGAACAAGCAGCTGGTTATTAAACTCTGTGGCAACAGATGCATTGCTTTTCAGCTACATAAGGATGAGTGACTGGTCTGTTTCATGGCCTCCCATTCAAGGGACAAACCACCTAGCAAAATAATGGCCAACTTTGTATACTGTGATTGCAGCAAGGTCTCTCTTCTGAAGACTAGCAGGGGCATTCGAGCAACGGGAAACATCCCAACTGTGTTGAATGAGCCCCTGCAGCCCTAACACAGCTCTTCATGTGGATGATGTGATAAGTGCCTTGCCCAAGGTCATGCTGCAAGTCAGAGTCAGGTCTGGAAATGTCGTTGAGGAACACTGGTTCTTTGTCCCATCATTACAAACTGCTGCATACCAACAGTTACCTTAATCTACACAAATGAAAACTAATATAGCTACTACTACACTATGTCAGCGGGGAAAAAAAGGTAAAATACATTCTACTGCTATCCCTTTGAGAAGTGGTAAGGAATGCAAAATTCTGAGTAGAGTCTTCTGTCCATCGGCAGTGAAGCAGCCTTTAAGCATTATAATTAAATACATTTGATACAGTTGATATCATCTCCCTAGTAACTCCTTCATTTTAAAAAATGATAACTGAGAATATAAATCACCACCACAAATAGGAGACCAGCAGCCACATTGCACAAGAAGGCATAGCCAGCATTGTCTAAAACCCCTGAAGAGGGGCAAGACATTGGCCTACATTTAGGCCAAGAGTCTCAGGTGTGTCTGTAGCTTCTTAGAAAAGCACAGAGATGGGTTGGAAAAGGCTTCTGTAAATCCTGTGTGCCTGACACCTCACTTTTGTCAGTTTTATGCCACTGCAACTCTATTGAAATCTCTCTAACTGTTAGATAATTGTAATTTTGATGTGCTTTTTTGTTAAAGTTGTTAAGTTTACTTTTCAACTTTTAGGTCTAATCTGCCTATGGTCAAGATTTCTGAAAAAGCACAGCATGTTCGGAAGGTTGCAATGGAGAACCCCAGGACCAATAACAAAAGGGAGAGGAGGGAGGAGACACAGGCAGGAATAGAGCATTAACTCTGCAGGCACCTAGCACATTCCTCTTCATACTGTTCATCCCCTCTTCCACTCCTGTGTATTTTCATTTTTGACATGGAGTGGATGCTACATGTGGCTTTCTGTAAGCTGTCATCCATGTCTCCAGTACAGACGTCACAGCATGTCAGATGAGGAGGGTAGGTTTGTAGAGACAAGAAGGTCTCTTCTCCTTGCAGATCTTATGAGCTCCTACTTGGAGTGCCAGATATTTGAGCAGAGACTGTGATTTACTTGCATCCCACCTCTGCCTGGGCTCTGAACCGGGATAAGCATAAACCATCTCCATCAACTGAGTTATGTTGGTACATGGCAATGCTTGCACTAAAAAAGTCAGTGTGTCATCCAAAAATGTTATTGCTGGTAGAACTCCACACTAACATGGCTTCTAGACAGGGGTGTTTTTGTCTGAGAATTAGACCACTCAGGGCCTACCTGTTTGTGGCAAGGGCTCCACAGTTTTAAAGCAAGCCTGAAAGAACAAGTAGACCATTGTACACTACTTTAAACACTGCATGAGGTCTCTCCTTCTCCCTGCAAGCAGAGGTTCTCCTTTATAGTGCTGTGCTACTGTTTTGCAGGTTTTGGTAGTGACACATTTAGCGATACAAAATATCTTCATTACTGACAGCCCCAGAAGAGGTAGGTACCTGTTACCACCTTTTTGCTACGCTGTACTGTGTTGTGAGTGCACTGCAGTGATTGGCAAAACATTATGAAATAACTCCAGGACTACTGTGGCTGCCCTGGAGGACAAAGCACAGCACCACAGAGGTTATGAGTGGTTTTTTCTCCACAGTTATTGCATCCCAAAGTGGTTGTGTCAGGACATCACTACTACTTTTTCCTGTTTTTTCAACAACAAAACTAGGATTAGAATTTGATTTGGCAGCTGCTGAGCCACCCTAATATAGCAGCAGACGAATCTAGGCAAAGAACAGATCTATCACTATATCTGACTGATCTCTCTGCTTATGCACAGTGACAAATTCTCACCTCTCCATATAGATCAGCAGGCTCTGTAACCAGTCAGTCACGCATAAGTTGTGACAGCGCATCACAAGATTGGCAATTTGGAACCCCAGAGTACAAGGTAAAACATGCCATTTTTTTACATGAAAACAGCAGCCTTTTCCATTCCAATACTTTTTACCACCCTCACCCCCCCAACATCCTTTCACAAGAAAACATAATGTTCTTCTATCTTCCAATACATAGAAAAGCCCTTTCACAAGAAAACATAATGTTCTTCTATCTTCCAATACATAGAAAAGCATACAAAGCAAGGAAGTAATGAAAACAAATCTTTCAAGATTAATTTTCTGTAACATTTATTTCTTTTTCTTTAACGTATTTTCATTCTCTCAGCTCAGGACTGGTTAAGAAAGAAATTCCCATTTGCTATGTTACCTTTAAAATGTAAAGTTGAAAACCTCAATCTTGAGATAAAAATTTAGGCATGTCAATTGATAGAGAAAGAGAGAAGGTCATGAGAAGAGTAGTATAGATATGATAAGTATCATCAGTTGTCTTTGACTTCAGTGAAAATTGGAAATACATGTTTTGGGTTTAGTAGTATGGATAAAGGATATTTTTAAAGTAGCTTTACATGTTACACTGCTTTTCTATAGAATTTGAATTACTAAATTAAATGGGGATGTCAGAAAACCCATCCCACTTAAAGACACTGGCACTCAGTTAAAGACACTTAACCAAATGTTTTAGAAACAGGATATTTCAAGGAGCTGCTGAAGAACGTGCATTTTGTATGTTTTCATGTTGAATGAAACCATTAGTAAGCACAGAAATAGGGAAATGGAGTTGAAATATATAAAACTTCAGTTAAAATTAATAAATCAAATAATTAAGTGGATTTTCAAGCGTTTTTATCGTTAAGAAAAGCTATGGGGCACAAATGAAATGTGCTTATTCTCCCTAATATGGGAATATTGATAACACTGAAAAATAGTTGTGTCAGTTTTATGGTTTCCTCTGAAAATGTTAATTAAAAAAAATTAGTTTCTAGGTCAGAAAGCTGAGAGGAGATTTATAGAAAGACATATTAATAAATAAGGTTATTAAACTTACAACTCTAACTTTCATGATAGACTTGATATTCTGTGTCCTGTTGCATGGTGTGAGTCTAATGGAGATCTGCCCATTGCATTGTAGCATGGGGCTATCTATCAAGGAGGTGTTATTAATAACATTACATTTAATATAATGGTTCTCAAACTTTTTTTGATCACTGTACCAAATATGTATGCAATTTTTTTATGGATCACTATTCAGCCCTGGCATTAAACTTTTAATTTAAAACTCCCTTTAAGATGATGTTGGGGTTTAACACCAGCCAGCAATTAAGCACCATGCAGCTGCTCACTCATTCCATCCCCTGCACCCAGTGGGATGGGGAGGAGAATCAAAAATGAGTAAAACTCATGGATTGAGATAAGACCAGTTTAATAACTGGAATAAAATATAATAATAATAATAATAATAATAATAATAATAATAGCGAAAAAGAAGATAACAAAACGAGTGAAATAAACCCAAGAAAGACAAGTGATGCACAATGCAATTGCTCACCACTCATTGACCAATGCTCAGCCAGTCCTCAAGCAGTGATCTACCACTCCCGGCCAACTATCCCCAGTTTATATACTGGACATGACATCACATGGTATGTAATACCCCTTTGGCCAGTTTGGGTCAGCTGTCCTGGCTGTGTCCCCTCCCAACTTCTTGTGCCCCTACAGCCTTCTTGCTGGCTGGGCATGAGAAGCTGAAAAATCCTTGATTTAGTCTAAATGCTACTTAGCAGCAACTGAAAACATCAGTGTGTTATCAACATTCTCATACTAAATCCAAAACAGCACTCTACCAGCTACCAGGAAGAAAATTAACTCTATCCCAGCCAAAACCAGGACAGATTATATAAATGAAAATAAAATAATATCTTCTCTGGAGCAGCTGCAGGCTGCTGAGCATGGACTCACAGACCACCCAGTAATCTATAGACCACAATCTGGAAACCACTGTTTCATGGGTTTATCTGATGAATTTTTTTACAGTTTGCATAAAATTAGCTGAGCTTAGCTTGTTTCCTAGAGCTTCATCCACTTTCTGAAAACCACAGTTTCACTATTGGTAGAGATCACAAACTCTTGAGGTGGACATAAAACAGACCTATCTTCTTAAGAGATAGTCACTTCTTTCCAAAGTGCCAGTATGCAGGATTTCAGAAAATACCAGCTGCAACAGTCTAGGTGGTGAGAATGACTAATAAAAAAATATATTGCAAAGTATGTCCTTGGTCACTAGGAACAGCACAGAAGTCTGGCAGTCCTTTGGTATTAGAAAATTCAGGTGTCAGAATAATAAAAGCTTTGAAACCATCCAATATATTAATTATGCAGGCTGTATTGTTCTGGATCCCTGGTTTCCTAGTCTTGAAGTGTCGTTGGTTATAATGATGATCTGGACTACCAGTGTAGCAAGGAGAAAATACACTTGCAATGGCTTATTTTCTTTCATGAGAAATGAAGCCTCAAAGCTTTCATTTTTTAATGAATGTAACAGGTAGAAATACCCAGTTCATCAATGTACTTTGGTATGAGCCTAACTCTGGAGCCTCAGTAGAAATTAAATAGCATGTTTAATTGATATAAGAATAGGACATCAGCTCTGAAATTATTATTGCTGATCTTTCTATTGTGAGAAATAATGTGCTTTTGAAACACTGTATATTCTGGAGTGAAATGGCCATGTTCAAAATGTTCCACTTGCCAGTGATTCTATAAGGGTATTTGCCAAAAAAGGCAGCTCGTAAGGGATAACTCTGAAGGCAGTCAAGTTTAGACAGTAGAGTCTCCAGAAAGCAAGCCCTTTGGGATTTGTCTTCCCTCCATAACAGTCTTAAGGCATCACTTTCAAATTCTTGTTTTTACTTTAGCTGGCAAGGTGTTGGTCAATTATTTTTTATAGGACTTAGAGAACCTCAGGGACATCCAGTTCAGCCAATTGTGAGAGTAGCAGTTAAAAGTACATAAATAAATTTCAGCCTCCAGGAGTGTTACAGGGTATGTGAATATTTACAGTGATCCATCCTGTTCTCCTCAGGTCATGAAGATGACCTGCTTTGAGCAGGTAGAGTAAAAAATGAGTCCAAGGTGAAGAAAAATGTATAAGACACTAAATGCTTCTACATAAGAGAGAAATCGTCTGTTGAGGAGAGACCTAGGGATGTTCATTGCTTGCCAGTGTTTACAGAAAACATATGGGGCAGCATGTGAGAGAATGGAGGGACTCTAGCAACCACATAGCTCCTTCCATTCAAGGGTATCATGATACCTCTGGTGTAATTCACAGCGAAACCATTTTCCAGAAACACTTACTTATTTAAATAAACATCATTTCTTGAGACTCCACTATAGCAAAAAAAACCAAACAAACAAAAAATCAAAGCAGATATTTTTTCCAGCACCACAGTGCTAATGATATTTATTATGGAATATTGAATTATCAACTTGACTTCAGTTCTCAACCTGATTTTAGTTCTCCACAGATTTACTGAGGAGGGAGCAACCTAGTGCTTCCAATGCTCTCTTTCTTAGTAGTAGGACAAGTCTCCTTGCCAGACACTTCTCACTCTTCTTGACCAGAACTATGAACTGTCTTTGGGTGTTCCATAAAATTAGTAGTATCTAAAAAAGAAAAGAAACTACCTATTGAAATATAGCTTGTTACAAGCCAGCAAAATAATCTCCAGCTGATCCTTAAAAGTAGGTGGATTTCTTTTTTTGTTTTGTTGAAGTGGAAGGAATTGTTATCTGCCTAACAGAAGAAAGTACTAAGTTTTCAAGAAAAACAGAAAGGTAACACGTTAAGTTCTGCATTTAGTGCCAAATCGTGGTGTAAACTGAAAAAGTCTAGAGCAGTTACTTTTAAGGCAAAGTAGCATCACTTAACCTTTAAATTACAGAAGAAAGAAGGACCTTCATTTTAATCTTAACTACCTGTTACTCAGTAAGCATTCCTGTCCAAGATCAGCTTTACTTGCCCTTCCTAGAAGCATGCTACAATGCAAGACCTGGAACTTCTGCATCTATTCTTTATTTTAGGAAGGGGGAAAATGCTATCCCAGTGCTCTCAGTTGCACTGAAGGCAGCACGAAGAGTGAGAAACACAGAATTGCTCCAGCACTCCCAAGATCCCCATGACAGGCAGATAATTTAGCATGTGCTGTGTTTGTGACTCATGGCCACCCAGCCCGAGGGCAGGGAAGACCACCAGTTCTGCCTGGCATCCATGGGCAGCTGTGCCAAAGGTAACAAGATAGGTAGCAAATGCTAGAGTCCACAGTAGGGCTCTGGTCAGTGTCTAATAGTCTAAACCATGAGCAAGTGCTCTTCAACTGTCCAAAAAACCTGCTTCTGAGGGAGATGCCTGGGCAAGATCTAAGTCTTGAACAGTGTGAAATTTGGGGGAAAGAGGGAGGTTTCCTGTTGCCTGTGATCTTTAAGTCATTGTGCAAATCTGTGAGAACATTCTACAAAGAAGATAATCAGTACCCTTTATCATAGCAGATACACAATCAAAGAGTCATTGGATATGTGCTAGGCAGAAAGTAAGTTGATTGGTTTATGAAAGACTTCTTTTTCCATGCAACGTGCTACACCTATTGTCCTTGCTCCCTTGCTAAAGTATCCATTTCTTGGTAAGCTTTTTCAGAGAACAGAAAACTTCACCTAGGAGAATAGCTTCAGTTCCCTTTCATTTGGCTAAGTCAGTGAATAATTGGTAATATAAATCCCTAAGTAAAAAAAGAAATCAAATCACTAGTGTGCTTAGAAATGCCATACAGTTTGTATTTTCTCAAAAACCCAATTGCTTTTTAAAAAAATTCACAGATACACACACAAAAAAAGAAAAAAAAAAAGAAGAAAAAAAAAAGACAGAAGCCAAGGGGCTACATTCTGCTTTTAATTTCGTAGTAATTCCACTGAAACCCCAGATGCAAATGGATTTGGAAATAGGTGCAACTTGAAGTCTGATTTATGTATGTGCTCCTAAAAACATAAAATAGGAAATTGAGCATGTATCCCAAATATCTTTTCCTACATTAAGGAAATTAATTTATATTGGCATAAGGTAAGAGGGAATCAGGTCTTCTGTCTTTATTCTCCTGCTCTTATACACTTGCTAAATTAAGTTTTGATAACCTTTAATGAGATAGGACCTCTCTTTAGCTCCTTTCTGCCTTCCAGATAAATAACAATAATTTAGGGGAAAAGTGGTGGGACTAGGACCTTTGGGAATCATATAGAGCTGAAATGCTTTCCAAGATTAAATAACAAAATTCGGGTAGTCATGCCCAACCAATAAGCTGATCTGCAGATACCGTTAAGTACATTATATAATGCCAGGAGCTGGGGTATGCCAATGGATACAAACTGCCTGGCATTCATAGATAAAATGAGAGTTCTGCTTAAACCTATATTAAGATAGTAATACCTGATAGTGGACCATTTTGTGTCCAGAAATACCATCTATATCTTCTATATCTGCATTACAAAAGGTTGTTAAAAAAGTTTCATGTTCCAATATAAACTAGTTGATGCTGGAATCAGGAAGGCATTGTTCAGTTCACTGTTGAAGCAGGAGGCTAGACTAGATGACTCCAGATCTCCCTTCGAACCTGAATTATTCTGTGATTATCCAGCTCTGTAGCTAAACATGGGCAGAGATGTGTGAAATTCTGGAGGCTTTCACATTTCTCTAAAGAATTAGGACTGTCCTATGCGGAAGGAGGATATCAAGCTTGTTGGACTCTCTTCTCTGATCCTATATGACATATCCTGTTTTCCTAAGTGTAATGCAGCTTAATTAGTGCCTGCGTAACTTCATTTTTTTAGATGATTCCATGTAATTCAACCAGTGAAATGTGGCTTCAAAAGGTTAAGCCGTTTTTTGTAATCAACCATACTATAGTCTTAGGGAAGGAGGCCTGGATGCTATCAGAGGAAGTGAGGTACTATGAAAAGTTGTAGGTACTTTGTCATTTGCAGGTGAATGGCTATCTCTAAAGATTTTGCCTCTACACCAATCAATATGCCAGGAATGAAGAGACTCCATGCCATAGCATTCAGATGTGCATCAAGAGGTCATGCATTGTACTAGCCAGATTAGGGAGAGAATAGAGGTCTTGCAAAATATTCTAGTCAAAATCTGTGTTTAGGTTGCAAACCCACATGCCAAAGTATAGGGCTTTTTAAAACTGGGATTTAAAGTGTGGTTCATCTTTAGTACAAATACATTTAAACAAAAATTAACATTTTATTTGGGGATTGGAAATCAACTACTATCCTAAACAGTCTAAGTTAAATTTTATGCTAGTTTATGCAAAATGTGGTCATGCATGGATTAAGCATGAACAAAAGCCCAAACTACTCAAAAGTTGCCCTTAATTTTTCAAATGTCTCCATTTTAGAAGGTAAATTAAGACTTCGAAGTACCATTTTGACCATATGGTACTTTGACAGTACAGTAATATATCAGTTTCACATAGAAGTCATTAATATGAGCTAGATTCATGCAAACCCTGTAAAAGTTTGCAACATTTCATTTGAAAATTGTGTGTTTTCTTAAGAATAACCCATACATTCTCTCCATTATCCTCACTGCTTATACCTGCACCATGAGAAAGACTATATGGGACTACATGCTGGATTTTTTTGTTTGTTTTCTCTTGTCCTATATGCATGTAAATATTTTTTCTTCTGCTGTTGGTCTTCTTTTTCTTGAACATTCAGAATTGTAGTCACAGCTTCACCTACATGGCATAATTTTGAATCCTCCCTCCCCAGCACTCCATAGTAAATGTGAGGACATATCATGCCGCTACCTGAGATTTAATTTCTTTGAAAATCGTGTTTGAATATCTTTAAGAAATAAATGGAGGGCCATTGTTCCTTTCACAGAATCCTTATCTGATTGAAACTTGAAGATAACTCTGCTTTTTTTGTCAAAGAATGGATTAATGCAGATAGTTCCAAAAGAAACAGAAAGTGGTTGAAATACTAACCTGGCTGCTCTGATGATCCAAAAGTACTTAGGTGACACAGACTGGGTAACATTTTCTCCCTTCTTCCACAGACAGTTTGGGTTAAATGGTGTTACACAAAATCTTGTTTGTAGCCTCTCATTGCTGCTAATGTTAAAGTGAATAAATGCCATATAATTGCCCTGGGGAGCATATAAATGGGAAAAAGCTGAAGCTGGGAATATTATGTATTATGTAGGACAACAACAAAACCAGGTTGAACCTTACTTTATTTCCCATTTCCTCTTCTCCCTGTCCTTTTGACTGCTTGATTTCCTGATGTGCTGAAGATATAACATGGCCTACCTCTTATGCAAGTCTGAAATCACAGCTGGCATGTGGTTTCTTTCAGCTTGTCAAAGATTCAGTATGCTATATTGTATTCAACAATGCTCTCAATGCAGCATATGACTGTAAATCTTCTTTTTACATACACTGCGGTAGAGACCTTTGTCCCTTGTGATTTACCAGGTTTTATTCAGCTGTAAAAGGACTGGTGTTCAAGAGCTATTTCAGGAGGGACTTAGCTAGTCCTGAGAGGGTGCAAAAAGAAGGCAATTTCGATTATTTAAAAAAAAAAAACCAAAAAAAACCCCAAACAAACAAACAAAAGAAACCACACCTACAACAAAACAAACAAACAAACAAAACACCCAAACCCCAAAGCAATAGAATCAGATCAAAATTTTTATTTACTTCATGATTTCTGAAAAAATTCTGAACACATATTGCTTATAAAATTGTAGGTCAGGAGCTGATAACTGGAAACTTAACTCTGGAAGCCTCTGCGGTCAGGAAGGCAGTATTTTGTTTAGTTACCATTCCTTTTAACTCCCAAAAGTTTTTACTGTTTAACTTTATACTACCACATAATCAAGCTAGAGCTTGGACTCATTTTTTTAAAAGTAACTGCAAACAAGAGCTAATAACGCTGTGTTTAGCCTCTTCTGAATGTAGATTTGACATGGCAGCTTGTGTATGTCAGAAAGAAAGAAGGAATTAGTATCTGTAAGCCTACCAGAAGTTTCCATGGAAGACACACATCAAGCCAACACTGCTGAACACACAGTTTAGACACTTAAAAATATATATTTAAGCCTTAAAGTCCTGTCAGTTATTGTATTTGTATTGCCAAGATTTAACTAAACTCCACTAAAATCATGTATTGTATTGCTACTAAGTGTCAGCTATCTTCTGCCTATATGTCATTTCAACCTAGATTTCTGAATAAAGCATTTTTGAAGACTTAAACCATGGAATTAACCCATTCTACACTGAGTTTCTGAGCCATTAAGAAGCTTCATATAGATTAGTTTGAAAACATTGTGCCAAGTTTTTTATCATTCTTAATGCCAACAACTCCCTGGAAGCGCAGGTTAGGTTTCCAAATCTCTGCAGAGTGGTAAGGCTTAACTGACCAACAAAATATTTGTCCCTCCTTACAGTAGGTATCACAGCAAATTGTAAATAGACAATTTAAGAAACTGCTGATGTTGCTATTGATCCATAACATCCAACATGCACAGGCCAATCTATTCTTCTGCAGACAGCTAAGATAAACATGCAGTCCAGAAAAGATTGCATTTGAACTCAAATAGTCTGAATATGGATTTAAAGAGGAATATGCTTGGAAAAAAAAAGGTTTGTTCTTTTGCGCATTTATAAAAAAAAAAAAAAAAGCCTTGGGGTAGTTTGGAAGCATATAGTATCCAAGGAGGCATAGGGTGTAAGACAAACCCATTATTACCCTAAACAAGATGCTCCAATAAGCAGAAAATGCAAATGGATGTCATGAAATAACAGTGAATGAAGAGAAAACTAAAAAGGTTTCTCTTGGTCATTTATTAATTATTTTACAAAGATGTGAAAATGCAGGGGGTGTCTATTTTGGGTATACTTATATATTTATATACAAGACAAAGGTTTGGGGGTTTTTTGTATTACACAAAAATATAAGGGAAAAATGGTGGCAAAACTGTAATTAATGGGTGAGGGGCTGTGAAAACAGAAAAACAAATTATGGGATGGTTGAAATCAAAGTTGTTTGGTCAATAGTTAGGATTAAATATGAGGTATTTTATAAATTGTTGAGAAGATTTTGCACAGGTGCAAAGGAAATGATACTCTAGAATGCAGCATTTGGGAGATATTCAAATTCTTACCACATTTTAGGGCTATTTCTTTATATAATCATCTGAAGTGAAATTGCAGGTACTCACTCTACACTGCTTGAAGTTGTAAAAACACTCAGCTCTCCCCTGCCTGCTCATCTTGTTATTTATGTGGGCTTCATACAAAAGATAGGAATTACATTCATACTGGGATGATTGTAGTAAATTTTCCACAGCAGAAGTATAAAAATGTGGTCTGTGTTGTGTGCTAGATATTCATGTTACTAATGTTAACTCATGTTAATCCTAAATGTTTTTTAAGTTTAGACTTAAAAATGCATCTCCAAATAAGAGTTTGGAGAGTCATGGAAATTATAATTTACAAACTTGATGGTGGGTTGTCTTCACTTTAATGTTCCTCTGTTCTGGGCCAGACAATGTCACCATAAAGCAGTAGAAATGATGCAACTCTGACAAAAAACACCATAAAGTAGTGAGATGTTTGCATCACAATATTGAATACAATGTTGCCCAAGAAGCCCAGAACAGAAAAAAGGGTAGCATGATTTTAATAGGTATGGCATTTTAAATAAAATCTTCTAGAGATTGTCAGCATAATTAATATATTGACCTAAACTTGCATGTTCAGTTTCAGTTTTTCCTACAGAAATTGAAATTTCTTGCCAGTTTATACTTTGCAGAATATATCATTGAATCAAGATTGGAAACAAAACCACATTCCCATACATGTACATATGTGTGTGTGCACATACACTAATGCAGAGCAATCCAAGGTATCCATTTTATTAAA
Source organism: Haliaeetus albicilla (assembly GCF_947461875.1). Classification (NCBI taxonomy): domain Eukaryota; kingdom Metazoa; phylum Chordata; class Aves; order Accipitriformes; family Accipitridae; genus Haliaeetus; species Haliaeetus albicilla. The sequence goes on along the minus strand of NC_091516.1, from coordinate 26,699,733 downwards.
CTATTTTCCTGATGGTACAGCAATCATGACAGAGTTGGCTGAGTTGTACATACAATTAGCATCCTTGGAAAATTTCCTTCTGTGTAAAATATGCAGGAAAAAAATTGCTTTTGAAAGAAGAACAAATGGGGGGAGGGGGGTAGAAAGGAATTAATAATAAAAAAGCCTAGCAAAACTTCTAGATAGTTGATATTTAAACTGAAATACCTTCCCCCCCCCCCCCTTGTTTTTTGTTTTGTTTTGGTTTTTTCTCTTTAAAAGGGGTACTTGATGTCCTTGAATTTACCTTCTGCCCACCACCTTGTTTCTAATCCTCTAACACCTTTAATGGAATCCTTCATAATTTTAAGTTGTTAAACATTTCTGTAGATTTATAATTTCTACTACTTTTGTGGTGACTGTGTAATCAAATAGTTGTCATATAATTGGGATCAAAGTGTGTAATGCAGAAATGTTTAGAGCCATCTAAAACCCACTGAATTTAATTGAAGTTGTTAGAAGATTAAGAATGATATTTTAAAGGAGTGCTGTGATAGAGGATTTGAGCTACACTTACACATTTTTATACTTAGCTGAACGGTTAAACTCTTTCAGATTTTTTGATCAAAGAGAAAAAGAAATTTATGGCAACACAAAAAAAAGGGCAGGCAAAAATGCAATGTAATTTTGAAGCTGCATCTGCAGATCACCGAAAGGTTTCGATTCTTCTGTGGATTTCCTAGGAGTACAGAGGGTAAAAGCATTTTTTTAAAAATTGGGTCTGAAACCAAACCTTAGCTAATACCTGGTATTTAGAGTCACTAGTTTTCACTAAATCAAGACATTTGAAGACCTAACTTAAAAGCTATTGCTCAAATCATGCACAGTGGAGCATGTGCATGGTTTTATATAATGCCCAAATCACTCTTGCTTACAGGAATATAGAAATTTATATTGCTTCCTGGTGTCAGAATAAAAGAAGTTCAGAGGAAATGTTTCATTCAGTATCAGGCTTCTAACTCGTAGCAGATCCATCCACAGATTTTTTTTACAGTTCAGGAACAATTTGTACAATTTATAGAATGCCCAAATTAAAAAGGTATCATGTACAACAGCCCTCACAACTGTAGTGGTATGCTTGTTGCTTTTATAAATGTCTGTTATCGTGGTTAAGTTTGCTGTGTTAGTATCAACCACCAGTTCTCCATCCTATTCAAATATGATGTGTTCAATTAGCTGTTGGGTTTTTTTTTTACTTTCCTTCATTTGGATCCAGTCATCTAGCATTCTGGCTACCTCTTAAAATATCCAGAAAGCTGGGGAACTGCGGGTCACTGGTATTTCTTGCAGAATAGGAGCACAGTTTGTATCTGAAAAGCAAGGATTGAATGGGCCAGAAAGCAAAATTTTTTGGCTGATCTGTTACAGTGGGTACCTGATTAGGTGTCTGCTAATAAGAGGCTTTTAGAAGTTTTTTGAACAAGGGATATTTATTTTGGCTAATCTAAATTTCTGTAGCTACACCATGTGTGGTAAATTGAAAAACAACATAATGTTTCAGTAGCAAAACATGCTAACCCTTTTCCATATATGTCAATAGCCTGCTTTGTCGTTCCATCTCTACACCCAGAAACACATATCAAAATTCAGCCTGCAGTTATGATATTGAATATGTATGACATCGTAGAATACAAAATTAAATATAATTCAGCACTGGACAGCACTTTTGGAAAGATGAGTGAATCAGGTTAAAACTGCTTCATTTCTATGTTTGGCTGCAGCATTTATTTACATTAATTTTTTGGAAATGAAAGTCAATGTGGTGATGATGATGATAATATTTCCTATTTTACCTAGTGATACAGGAAAGTGACAGCATGAGCATGGCTATAAACAGAACTATCACTTCTTCTCTCCAGAAAAACTAATTAGAACATAACAGATTTCTTTTCATAAGTAACCTGTAGCTTTCAATCTTCTGTTCATGATGAAAAAAAAAAATCAAGTAAATTAGAATTGTTCTGCCATTTAAAGTACTGGGACTTTTAAAACACAAAACAGAAATAACTCTGACTCTCATCAAGAAAAATAAATATATTGCAACCATTTCTAAGCCTCTGATGTTCGGAATTCATGCTGTGAATCTAAACGATGAAATTCATTAGTCTCAACATTGTATATTCATAAATGAAAAATTCAAAAGAAAACCCAAATGCTACATGATTATGTCCTGTTTATACATGCAAGCTGTCACCATCATATATTGAACCCTGTGAAGATGCTTTACAGTGAATGTTTGAAGGGTGGGGTTAGATGGTCATCAGACCCATTTAGAAAAATTGTCCTTGTACAGCTGATACGCTGTGGAAGTGGTACTGTATTAATAAATAATCTAGCCTATGAATATCAAGCTAATAAATGTTTGTATAGGATGATTATATATTTGGATACATATGTTGGTTGAATGGCATAAGTATACAGTTATAAACTCACTGCTCATGTCTTGGAAAAACAAAGGCTTGTTTGTGGTTTTCTTTACCTGAATATAAAGTGGAGTTCACAAGTAACTGGTTTAACAAGTTACACAACATTTTAGTAATACCTTCTACACCAGTTAAAAAAATGTTGATAAATTACATTTTTAATCTTGTCATTCTCAAATGTGAAATCATAAAAGTAAACTTGGCCAGGCTTTCAACTGCAGTAAGTTAGTAGTTCCATTAAAGTAGTGTGATATTGATGTACAACAGCTATCAATCTGTGGTCTGGAGTTTTGCTTGGCATGGGTTTCACAGGTCAGGTACTTGTAGTCAGGTAAGCACAATTGGGTGGTAACGGGCCTCACTGTCACTGGTAAGTATTGGAAGGTGCTGCAGGTGTAGGGAATGTTTACAACAGGTATAGTGTATACTTCAGAAGGCAAAGACCACCACCTTACTCCTCTCAGCCACTGCAGTGATTCACATCTCTTGCAATTGGACAGCAAAGAATGCACATGTGTAAGAGTATACATACATACATACATATACATGTTAGCTAATGTAAACCCATAGATTTGCATTATCTTACACATAAAAAGTCTTTGCTTCTTAATTGCCATTATCTTTTAATGTTACAAGGCAAGCACAGCAAGTACTAAACGAAGGACCTTTAGGAAAAATGTTACTGTTGTTTCCTGCCAGTGGTGTGCTTGTCACTTGAAATGTATTAGTCTCAAAAAAATTGTCACTAGAGTGGGGTAGGGAACCTGATTTTGCAAAAACTGCTTTTTTTGAACTATGCTTGATCTACAGAGAATCTGGGTAATTTTTTGCTTCTTTCTATACTGTCTTGGATTTGGCCAACGTTCAGATACATTTAGCCTGTTCTTAATCATTTATTCTATTATGGTCAGAAATACAAATTACTGTAAGGGTTGGTAATGTTTTATAAGCATTTACATTACAAGCAAGTCAAGTGACTTCCACTAGATGGAACCAGATTGGCTCCTGCATGCTCCTCTATCAATATAACATATTCGTGCTACTGTAGGAAACCATCTCCTGTGAAACCCATTGGACATATATAAAGCTACTCATTAATAACAGATGGCCTTTCCTTCTATGGCTTTAGCCTTCTGCAAGAGTCATTGGGGAGAATTACTTGTCTAGTTTTGACTTGGAACCAGACAGATTCATAAATGGAATATAAAATGTGGTAGAAACAGCACAGCAATAATCACACTGAGCTGTAGTCTTATAGCAGCCAAAGTTTTGTTTTGCCACAGTTACTAACATCAGTGCTTTCATGGAGACATATCTGAGTTCCCTTCCTATTGTGTAGATTAAATGCCTAGTATATGCTTCATGTGACAATAGTTGCAAGCTTCTTGGTGATCTCTGGATCTACAGTCTAAAGAAAAAGAGCTTCACAACTTCAGATCAGAAAGGCTCCAAACCCAACCAAAATAAAAAGATATTTTCCACCCTGAAAAGTCAACAAGAGTCAACAAATACAATGCATTTATATGTGGAAAGACAGAAACTTTAGACCAAGCTCAGCCCTGTTATAACTCAGTAATGAGCTGGTCCCACTGAATTAGCCTGTAAATAAATAAATTATATCCAGCTTAGTTTCTTACACATTATTTTGTAAACTCCATCTTTAGGATTGTGTAAATACCCATGACATCATATGGCTGATAGCAATAGGTACAGCTTCATCCAGCTAGTGTAATAAATCAATCAGTGCCTTAAAATAAGCCCATTTTATTCTGTTTGATATGACATTATAATTATTCTCAGTCTGTAAAAAATAATTATGACTGAGCATTACCATTGTAAATTTATAATTAGAGCCTGATTTTTCTCTCTCTTAAATTGGAAAATAAGAGGAGTGTTTGCCCCACAGTTTTGCTTGCTTGGAACATCAGTAGAAAGATATGGAGTGAATTGTATTGTCATAATATTAAAATAAAAGAGGTTTTCCAGAATGTGTGAATGAACCTTTTCTTAAGGACTGTACTGCATATTAGTTTATTACAGAATTAACAGAAATGCTATCGCCTGAAGATATCAGAGACATTTTCTGAAATAACTGTGATGTATTATTAATCAAGTAGCTGGATATGCCTGGGCTTGTCTCCAAACTCTGAGAGTGCCCAGGGAAAGAGGGCTAGTATCACTGCTGGAATTAAGCTGGGACCTACCACAACAGAGTTTTGGTCACCAAAACAGTTCCTTAGTGTTTATAGCAGGAAGTTAGAGCAAATGAAAAACCGAAAACTGTGTTCTCCATAGTATAGCCATCTAGTGACTTGTGGGGCTCAGGCAGCACCCCCAGACAGTGATTAGAAGCTGTGCTAACAAACACTGAATTGGTAGCAAAAGCCTGTTTTTCTCAGTGGGCAAATTTAGTTGTAGCACTATTCAGTGTCATTATTACTAAAGTGCTATTAAACCCAAGTAAAAAAGATAACTTTGAAGTCTAAGGGGAAAAAAGAACCTTTGCCTTAGGTTTCTCTGAATTAATTTATTTCAGCTGTAGGTCCTCAATTTTGTCATATCTGAGACATGACACTGTGAAATAAGGTAGTATTTCAATGAATATTTCAATGAAATAGAACGTACCAAAATAGCTTTTCCTGCATCAGTGCTGATATCGGTGAAACAAGTTTCAGAACTTTATCATTATGAAAAGGAGTTGATTTCAGTTTGACTGAGATTTCTAAACTTTTAAGCTGATAAAAAATGTCCTGTGATTTTTTTTAATTTTTTTTTCTTGATCTGAAAATGTTCAGTATTCAAAGTCAAAACTGCCTGTGGGAACAGGTATGCCACATTTACCAGGATAGAATATTTGGATCAAAACCAAAACCTGAAGAGGGAAAGAGAGAACTAGCAAAACCTTCTTCTGCTGCAAACACAGTCTTTGCTAGAGGCTAAACCAGCCAGATGGGCTGTGGTACAATATAGTTCAAGTCTCTACTGCAAAATATATTTCAGTACTTGTTAAAGGTAGGATAACCCTAAGTGGGACAGAATAGCCAATGGATGGGTAACGAGGAGATCATCTTCATTATGAGAGGACACAGACTGTATCTTTAATCTTGGTACATTCATACAAATGATCTACCTAAGTCCCGAGCTATGATAAGGCTGATACATCTCTCTGACATTTTTCATTGAATACTTCTAAAGAGTCCTTGAATTTCCTATTAGAGAATGAGGAAACCTGTGAAATATCCAAAATTTTTACAGGGCAGCAAAATACCTTCCCACTGTATCTGACAGAATTTCAGCAATCCTTTGCAGTCAGTGGATTGCAGTAGATGAAGCCAGGTAGCTGGCCAGGCATGGTTCAGATCACATTCTTCTGTGACTTAAGTTGTCAGTTCAATTGACAGTTTCAAGCTTTTGTGCGTGTTTTTGGTTTTATGTTCCCCTCTTTAGAACAGATACATTTATAGGATGCTTTGCCAAATCTAGAGAGATGAAGCCATATGTTTTTATTTACGTTTTTAGGAATTTTTCAATCTGAGCAGGCATTCCTCTAATTCAATCTGTCATTCCAGGCTCTTTTCACTGTATCCTTCCTTCAAACTTCACAAGCTATATACCACAGCTTTCAGCTGTGTGAAGGGTTTGTCGTACTGGACTGAAATGGTAGCTATTTGTGAACAGTTCTCAGTATAAAAAGTTTCAGGAATATTTTTAATATAAAGTTCCCTGTGACCATGCCAAATTTGCTGACATGCAAAATTTGAAGAATGACCACAGAAATTAAAAATATGCAACTTGCTATGCAACCATGTAAAACTTCATGTTGCATTTCTTTTGATATTTCTGCACTATTAAGTGAGTAACTCTAGGCCTGTGTGTTTTCCATGGTGTTATCTTATCCTTAGCTTTGGATACAAAAATACATCTTCAATTACCTGTATGATATATTGACTATACAGTACAGTTCATTAACACTTTCTTGAATATTAATTCCATGAGCAATGTATCACAGGCCTGAAACTACTTACTCGTTGTTAAGGACTGTTCTTTTATTTACTGAAATCGCATATGGCTTTATAGTAATTATCTTAGAAATAGCCTTTGCAGTGTTAAGGGGCATGATCTCGTTGTGAGGAGTTGCACTTCTGACTTAGTCTTGAGTTTTTGTCAGACATGTTGAAATAGCGAAGTCTTATTGAGACTATAACTAAAATGGCTGTGTAAATGCCTTATCTTCTTTACTTAGGAGTTTTCTGCTGTTCTGGTGCAGTGACAATGTAATGCAAAATCTTTTCAGACCAGGAGAGGTATATCAAATTGTTCCATTAAGGTCTTTTAATCATCTTCATTCTGAGATTAGTGAAAACTTAGCTTGCTCTCTTTGTCCTTTCTGGCCTTTTAGAGAGTATCAGTGTATGTGGGGTTAGAAAGAACAGAAGAATAGGAAGTTTATTTTCCTTCACACTTGTTTGGAAGCCTTTTCTAATGGAAAAATCCAGGCTGTGTACAATTTTCATCTCTAAATATAATATGAAGCACTTTCTACTTAAAAAATACAGTGCCATACAAACAGCTGTAATCCTCTAATGTAAAGATAATCCTATCATTAGGTTTAAAAATCTTAGAAACATCAGAAATCATCAGACCAAAATAAGGATAAACAGCAGCCTTGCTTCCAAAAGTTGCTTTGTCAGTCTTGACCTAACCCTTTGTATCCTTGCATTGCCAACAGAATCAGGCAATCGGTAATTAGGTCCTCTGGCCAGATGATGGTGAGAGTGGTGCAGAACTTCAATCAGCAAAACTACGTTGTGGAAGTTTGGTTTCCTCCTTGTAATTAGTCATGTCTTATGTAAGCAGTTAGATTTCAGCAGCTTAAAAATGGACATCTTTTTATACTTCATTTGGTTGTTGCTAACTGGAATGACACAAAGTTGCAGAGTTTAAAAATACATACTAGACAACTGAGATGTCGGCTGGTCTGTTTCTTTTACATAAGGACTAGATTTTTTCACAGAATAGTCTAGACGGTGGCAGAATGAAGTGAGGCAACAGCCCACACACAATTTGGGGAGCAAATGCTTAAACAGGTTTCTGAGTTCTTCTCCCACCCGGAGATTATGATAAGGAAGAGACTAAAAAATTCAGAAGCATCTTGAGTCCCTCTGAGCACAGGGTAGGATAGGGACAAAAGTCTGCAAGTGATCAATCCCATTATTCTGTCCTTTGATAGTAAGGGCACACTTCTGTGGACTCAGGGTGGATCATAGAGAAAAAGGAAAAAGGAGAGAGCTGTTTGTTAGTCTCTGCAAGTCAGTCCTGGAGAAGAGGCAGTGATTTGTCATGAAAACCCTGATAGGGAAGGATGTTCTCACACACTCAGAGTGAGGTTCAGTAGCCCTCATGAAAGAAGGAGGGAAATGGCTGGTCTGGGTGAAAACAATCTGTAAGCAGCACGGTATTGCCCCTTACCAAGGTGAATCATTTCCAGCCTTGCAGGAAGGAAAGAAATTAAGAATCTGCTGGACCAGATGGAAAACTGTCCAATAGACAAGTCATTGTACTCATTGTTCAACTCAAAGACCATCTGGAACAGACAGACTTCAAGATCATTAGACCATGTGTCTTAGGCTGAAGACGACGACTACTGAGTTCCTAGGATGTTTTTTTTTCCTGCAGTAAATAGGGTACACAATAACATTTTAGCATCAACAAATGAAAAAAAAAAAAGTGGGCTAAGCCCATTGATTTTGAGTTGCAAGACAGAAAAACATGCAGTTCTCTCTGGTTTGCTTTATTTTTCTGCATGTTGGGGTATGTATATATACTACGTTGGGCCAGCAGTAAGCATTTTTTGACACACTAAGCAGTGCAGCTTTTGAATGGACTGCCCTCTAACTAAGCTTTTGAATGGACTGCCCTCTAACTATCAAAATGTTCCTCAGTTGTTTACAGTACTGCTCTTATGACCAAAGCTTTGAAAATGTGAGGCCATAATATGCCAGAGGAAATTATATATAAGGCAAAATTATATAGTGTGTGACATCAATGAACAGTGTGATTTTAGAAAGGAAACTTCCAAAATTTTGTGCCTGCAGTGTATATGATCAGCCAGTTGCCCTTTCATAATGTAAAGACGCTTAGGGTATGTCCACACTGCATAGGACAGTGCTGGGTTAAAACTTACCAAGAGCTCAGCTCAAGGCCAGGTACACACACATGTGTGGTAGAGTGCAGCTGTGGGGAGGCCTGTCATACCTGGTCTGCCTCCACTTCTTCATGGAAAGTTTTCTGTAACCCCTGAAAATATACCCTTGTGATACAAACATTTCCTCAGATCATTTGGGATTTATTAAATTAATTTTAAGTGTTTGATAATTATCATTCCAAACACAAGAAGAGAATAAACAGGCAGTTATGAGTGAAAAAGCTGCATTAATCTGGAATATGAAGTTTTCTTTATTTCATCTCAGGCTTTTAGGTTTCAACATAAGAGGAAGTAAATGATATATTGCTGATAAGGATATACAGTAATGGACTAACAGAATAATTTTTCTAATGGAGCTCCTCAGGCATCAATTTTTGTGCTGATCTTATTTAATATTTCTATTAATGACCATGGCATGATTACTAGGCTTGTACTGACATCACAAAATTGGAAGGCTTTATTAATCTGGAGAAGGTTTGGGATCTACCATAGGGAAAACTGTACAGATGGCCATAAGGACAGGAATTGAAATGGGGTGAAATTCTGTAACACAAATTTCATAATGTATACTTGTGGATTAATGACGGAACTCATGTAATGTGGGAGCTTAGCTGTGGAAAATGACAAGGAGAAGGATCAACAGAAAGTGGTCACTGGATAGCAATCATTCATCAGATCTCAGTATTTCCTTTTTTTTTTTTTTTTTTTTTTTTTGAGTTTTCAGGTGAGATTCCAAAGGAGATTTAAAATACATTCTCAGTATTGGCTGATGTTTATAAGGACACCCCTGCAGGACTACTGCTCCCCAGTTATCCAGTATTCCAGTATTTATAGCAGTTTCCTGTGATCTGTGAGATAGAGATTCAAGCACACTGCTCCTGAGGTAGGGATAACCCTCCACTTTGGTGAGGGGTAGGTTTGTGCCTGTGTGCGCCTGTGTGTAAAACACTAAAATAAAAAGATATGATGGGGTGTCATGAACCACAGAGCTTCATGAATTTCCCCCTCAGGAGAAAGAAGCTCTACTTTGTGTAAGTAATTAAATATTCACTGGTCTTAAAAAGGAAGATTGTGTCTCCTTAGCCTGGTGATGGGCCGAAGAGGAAAATCAGCTTGGACAGTCAATCCAGTGAATGGTTCTTTACAGTTGTGAATAGCACCTTCAGCCTTTGAATATTTTCCTTCTGGTTTCATTAATGCTCAAAATCTAAGCAATATTTGTTCTTAGGGGTTTTGTTTTCTTTTGTTTTTGTTTTAGTAGTAGTAGTAGTAGTAGTAGTAGTAGTAGTATTTACCAAAAGCCCCGAGGTTAAAGTATTTCAAACAATTTTTTGCTGTTTATTATCATTTTGATGTGCTCAAAGAGCCAAAAAATAAATAAATCTAGCCTAACTCTACCAGCAAGCTCAGTATATAAAAATCCATAATTATCAGTGACATACTTTGAATCCACCTTTTCCTTCCATGTTTTTGTTCTGTTTATTTGAAAAGAAATTTATATTGAAAAAAATCCAGCCATTTTCGTAGAACAATCGCTCCTTCAAATCTCTATTAGTCTATGGGGTTTTGTGTTTTGAAGAGGATAACTGAGATCAGAAACCCCAAAAACAGCCAACAGCAGCATTTATGCATGTCATTTGAACTAATGAATTTCTCCATTAATCTTATATTTTGGATGGCAGCTTTGGCACTTCTATTTATTTCATGTAGCAACTGAAACGCAGAGCCCCTGTGAGTCTGATCTGACAACCTTCACCACAAAGGCAGAGCTCCTGTTGTTAGACAACTGGACTTAATGATCACAGCAAGCAGGATTGAAATTTTATTGGTGTGCTTCTGTGTGACTGTGACAGTGTTGACACTAAATCAAATTCAATTAGCAAGGGCTTGCTAATGAGTTACACTGCTTTGCAAAGTAGAAAGGACAAAGCATTTTGCAATCTCCAGCCTGCAGACTGGTTACTCTCAGTGTTAAAGGAGCAATAGCTTAAGGAACCACTGCAGGATTTTCTCCCCAGATTAATGTTAAAGAATGCTTTGCTAATGAATCCCTGAACAAATGTGTTGTGTGTTACTGGAGAGGGGGGTGGCACGAGAGAAAACGCAAGCAGCTTTTTTGTCCTCAAGTGCTCTTGAAGTGATTTATAAAGCCACTGTGGAGCATAGAGAGCAGCGGAAACCGCATCAGCACATGACAACATGGCTGAACAGAGGATCGCATCGGGAAATGTGCCCCATGACCTACCAGACCTAACGCCACCGCCCCTCGTGCAGTGCTGTAGGGTGCTGCACATTTGGGGAGTGTGCAGCAGGCAGCTAGCTGCATGTGTGCTCTGTCCTGTGGTGGGCTGCATCCCTGGCCACACCCAGCAGAGCACTTAGGCAGCCCCAAAGGCTGAAAGCATGTGCTGTGAAGCCTCAGGGAACAGGAGACTTCAAGTGAAAAAGCATGTGCAGGTGCTTGGCCAAGGCTGCAGCACTCAGCGTCTGGTAAGGCTGGGTTCTGTGAAGTGAGCAGTCAAATAAACACAGCAGCTTTCCTTACACAGCACCCACCAGAGCGAGGTGGAATATGTGAGCTGTGTGCCACAGGGGCTGCTGGACCCCTGGCTGCCTTCATCTGTGTTCCATTTAGTGTTCACCTCTTAGACCTGTCTGTGCAAGTGAGGCATCTTTTGAGTAAAGAGCACATAAAAATCTATTTCTTAATACATGAATGAGGTGGTCCCCATTTAAATTACAGAATAGATATAATAATTTAAGGTCTGCTGACAAGACCAACACCGAATTCTTCAGCAAGTTACATAGTGTCATTCAAACTGAATTCTTTCCTGTATAGTCCTCTATCGATATATCAATATTAACTTAGAGTAGCATTTTAATTTAATGTTTTGAAATATTTGAATTCTTCATGGATGTGATATCTCTCTTTTGTTTGCACACATGCACTTTATGTTAATGCATATGTATAAAATCAGTGTTACATACCGATATCATATGACTACAATTTCAATTGATGATAGCTTTGTAAAATTCAAATCATTTGGACTGATGTTTTTGCCTAAAACTGGTGATGTCCCTCTTAATAAATGTTCCTGGAAAATTTTAACTGAAATATTTCAGCTACTTGCAGAATGAAGGTTTGAGGACAGTGCTTCATGTTGTCCAAGCTGAAGCTGTGACCAAAACTAAACTGTGTATTACTGTATAACCAAGCTCTTCAAATCTGCTGTGGTATGCCTCTGAGCATACATTCATATTCCTGTCATGTTAGCAAGTGTGCATGACACATTGTGTATGGTAGCTTATAGGGAGTTCCAAAGTAAAGCTGGAACCAAATCCAGTAATTTATTATTTCAGGCTTCTCTGCTGACATTTTCTTCTAAGTCAAAGCCATTCAAGACATTCATGTCCCATGCTGCAGTTCGCCATGTCCTGACTTTGCTTTGTGGGGACTATGATGTACACTGAGTCATCCAAAACATCAGACATATTAACACAAATCTCAGGGCAAGGGTGAGGAAATGTAAACCCTTTAGCATCATCTTTTGGAGCAAACTACACTGCACTGGTGCAGCCCCACCTCCAGTACTCTGTGCAGTTTTGGGCACCTCAATATAAGAAGGACATCAGAGTATTAGAGCGTGTCCAGAGGAGGGAGACAAAGATGGTGAAAGGCCTTGGGGGCAAAATTTCTGAGGAGCGGCTGAGGTCACTTAGTTTGTTCACCTTGGAGAAGAGAAGGCTGAGGGATGACCTCCTCACAGTCTACAGCTTCCTCAAGGAGGGCAGCGGAAGGGGAGCTGCTGATGTCCTCTCTCTGGTGACCAGCAATAGGACACGAGGAAATGGAATGAAGCTGCATCAGGGGAACTTCAGACTGGAAATAGGAAAAGGTTCCTCACTGAAAGGGTTGTTGGTCACTGGTACAGGCTCTCGAGGGAAGTGGTCATGGTGCCAAGCCTGTTAGAGTTCAAGAAGTGTCTCGATGACGTTCCTAGTCATATGGTTTAGTTTTAGGTAGACCTGCAAGGAGCAGTGAGTTGGACTCAATGATCCTTGTGGGTCCCTACCAACTTGAGATATTCTATGAAACACTGAAGGTTCAATAAGAGCTGTCTGATTCTCAGACCTACATATGCTCTGATTACCATGGAGACCCACCTCAGGGGAAATACATTTTGCACATGCGCTGCAGAGACGCTCCAGTGCTTTTGAGCTACATTCCTAGTAACTTCTGTTTATACTGGACCCATGGCAGCCTTGGAGTAAGCAGAATTTTCCCCTGGAATTGGCAGGGGCTGGGTTTGGAGCTGAGATCCGGGAGTGATGATCCCGTGGCCCTCCCTGAAATAATTTGCTTCAAATTGTGGCCCTCAAAGGTGGGATCATCTTAAAGATGATGCTGCCTGAGTCAAAAGAAGACAGGGGAACCTTTTCCTCTGTCCTTTCAGTTCTGGAGGTTTAACTCTGGGGATTTCAGAAGCTCCCTTTTTCTGCATCGTAATGACTTGTTTGAGGTCTCTTACATTTGTACAGTTGTGTGCAGATGCTCTTCTGTACGTGTGAAGATGAGGGGTGAAGGCTGAACTGCTAGCTGGCTGGTTGCCTGGGATTTTTGGTCACCAGCCGGTGTTGCTGTCCTGCCTGCCTGAGGTCTGTGAGAGACTTGAAACAGTCACCTCTTTTGTTGCAGCTTAATGTTTTCCTTAGCTGATAGCTAGCTTTTCTATAGCTTTTGGCAGTCAGAAAACAGCAAACATCTTAAAATTAAGAAACCCTTCCTGGAAAACATATAATCAAAACTGTTTTCATGAACAGCTGACAAATCAACATCTTAGAAAATAAACGGTCTAATTAAGAAAGCTTCTGAACAAGTTTGTTTCTTTTATTTTAGTCTCCCTATTCCTCAGCTGCTGCTTTTTAAATTTGGCACATGCATATCTGTTTAAGATGTTGCAAAAATAAATATTTTTTAAAAATTTGGATACCACTGAACATTAAAAAAAAAGCTTATGAGAAAATCAAGAATTCTGTTTTTAGAGCAGTGTTGTATAGTGTGTACAGTAAATAAGACCCCAGGCCAAACATTGAACAACTAGCAGAAAACAAGCTATTGACTGGTTATTTTTTTCAATAAACACCATCTATCCTATGTATTAAGTGAGGTAGAGTTCTATAGAGAACACATTATTGAATCTTGTAGTTCACAGCTGTATCATAATGCATACACACTAGAGGGAAAAATTATTTCCAGTGTTTCCTAACTTTAGAGAGCTTGAACCTGCTGCCTTAATAAGGTTCTTTTAAGTTAGATTGTGTGTGTTATGCACGTTGTATAGCATGAATGGTGACACTGAGCTGTTTCGATGTTTTCCAAATATTCAATCAGAAATGCTTGGAAAATACAATATTTTGTTTCATTATTGAATCAGATGATATTCTGCATTTTCCATTGCTGAAGACAAATGTGAGAGGAGACTGGACCTCCAAAGCTTTAATTTCTACTCTGCTATTTTAAATTAGTGATTGCCTTTGGGCAAATCACTTAATCAGCCTCTGATCTTGGTTATACTGGTGAGCCTGAAGTAATTCAATCAAAAACAAAGGAGTTGAATGGAATTTATATGACCACAACAGATCAAAATCTGTCTCTAAAAGTGCAACGTAAGAGCTAGAGGGGGATATAATTATTATTTATTGTTATATTTAAACCATCAAATTTTTACTGTCCTCACACAGCATTTGTGTAATTCTCTTTAAGTTTAAACATTTATTTATTCAGGATGTTTCCTATACCCTCTACATGATGGCAAAACTAATAGTTTTGGGGCAGAAGGGAGTATTTCCTTTCCTGTTGCGACAATATTTCAAAGATATGATGCTATTTTAAATATCTTCTGTTCTGTTGAGAGAATTGTTTGGGGTAAATGTGTGGAATTGAGGTACTGAAAACAAATCATAGCATCCTACCATCCTTGAGCATGCTGCATTGGAACCTCAGTGCTGCATTTTGTGTTCATATAGTCATTACTCTAGGGTCCTCCTTTACACTTTGTGAAAAGTTGTGTGGTCTGGGAGTTATGCTTTGCATACAGTAAAACCTTCCATCCATGAAAGGATCTCAATACAAGTAAAGCCTCACAGTTGTCCTGAAGGAAGAAAACACATCTAGTTGATAATGAACACTTAAAATGGCATAGCAATTCAAGTGGCAGAGCCAGGAACTGAACCCCTGTTTTGGCTCTCACTTTCCAGATCTAGCCACATCACTACCTCATGAAGATAAAAAGTCCAGAGAACAGCTTTAATTAGATCATGAACCTGTTTTAGCCCTCTGCTTAAACAGCAGTGGGTAAATACAAAGTGGGTGATCCTGCAGAACATTTTAATTGCAGTAAAAATACTTTGGGTGAATCTAAATTTGTAACAATGAGAAGGCAAGAAAAGGTGAAGCCATTGATGTGATGGCAAAGAGATCCATGGCTAGGAGGTGGAAGCTCCTTGTTGGGTAAGCATATTGGAGCCATTTATAGAGGTAAGAGAATTACAGAGGATTTTTCTCACAGTAAAATCCTCTTGTATTGAAGGATTAAGTTGCTGTAGTTAACCTGATCTTAGGTAGGCAGCAGTGTAAATACCATTAATAAAGCGATTTTTCTTTCCTTATCTAAAACTAAAATGGAACTGTGATATTGTTAGATGACTATACAACAAGCCAAGTAATCCTTCTTCCTTCTCTGCTTTGCTTCTCACTACCTAAAATGTTGGTAATAAGTAGACAGCTACTGTGAAACAAATTCAAGGTAATAGGTTTGTTCATAATGAGGTAGAAGTGAGAAGCTATCTGAGAGAGTGTAATTTCTTGTTTAACTGAAAATGCTTTTGAAATGTTTTTTTATTATGACCAGTCTCTGAGGAAAATCACTGATTCAGACTTGGTCCATATTCCAAAATGAAATTTTAAATTGCTGACTTCACTGTTAAATATTTTAGAATCTTAATCTGTTCGTGTTAGCTATGTGACCTACTCTTCTGTGGAAGAAAGGCTGCATTTCTACATAAAGCCTTTGGTATGAGAACACTGGGAATGGGAAGCTGTGGTGGCATTTTAAATTTATTGGTCAATACATTTATTTTATTAGTACTGCTGACGACAGCTACTCGAATTTTGCTTTCCATGGTTGCATCCATGCAAGACTGCAACAAAGCAAAGGCATGCTTCCCACTCCCCACTGAGACTGCAAGCCTCAAGGCCAATAGTCCATGGGGTCTGGAGGGAAGATAGGGCAGGAGACGCTCTCCAGGCAGTTGAAGCTGAAGCAATGTACCAAGTTGTAGAAAAAATAGGCAGGCAAAGTAGGATTTGACCACAGTTGTTAGAGGGCAGGTGCAACAGCAGGTCACCTGGGCTCCTTACTCCATGATGATTGCACTAGGCCTGTGGGGTGGGCCAGATTAGACCTTGCCTGTCACTTGTCAACCTCTGCCATGTGCTTTAGAGACTGTATGTATTATTCTGTATTCAAAATCAATGCTGGAATGACAGATTATAGGTGTTGCCTCTTCTACAGTTTTGTATATCCACTTCTTTAGGTGACATTGGGAAGAGCACCATGGCTTCAGTGCCTCCTCTGGATCTTGAAAGTGTGATACACCAGATTCCTGAAAACTCTGTAAAAAAATTGCTAAAAGAATTTGCAAGTGCTGCTAGACCTAGGAGTGAAACCAGAGAGTCCTCTTCTCCCTGTACATCTCCCTGTTACAAAAGAGATGTTTAGGCAAACATGCCTCTCTAATTAAGATTTACTAGCCTTTTCAAATTCAGACTGTTCTTCCTCATCTAGAAGAAGAGCAAGTTAAACATCGTCTTGAGGTGCATGAAAACTGAATCTGAGTTGAGGAAGCTGAACATGATTAAATCTGGAATGGCAGCTTGACCCCATTTGTCTACTAGTGTAGGCATGACTGAGCCCACCCTTTGGTAAGTAAGTGTTCAGTGGCATTGTTTCTCTAGGAGTTATTAAAATTTATCACCAATAAAATATTTATTGTACAAATACTATGAATCCTCAAAGTTCACTCTATCTTAGATGGTGGATCTGGGTGTATTTATTCTCCAGAATAACAGGAAGCCCTGGATGTTTGGACTGTTCTTAAATTTATCTGTGTTGATCACTGAGTTGTTCATAATCTTTTTATTGAGATAAAAATGTGGTGAGATCTGCTTAAAAGTAAGCTGCATGGTCCTCTGTTCTTTCTGAAATTATGTAACTGAGCAGTACTGTTAAGAAATATTGGACAGATTCTGTTACAGATTGCTTTTATTTCTTGACTTCTTCCAATATCACTAAGAACTTGTAATATATGAAATCATTATCGTCCCTTCCTCCCACTGTTTTCTTACCTCTTTTTCTTGTTTGGATGACTTTTGTTTGTTTAGCCCTTTGTATGTAGGTCAGCCCTCAATGCAATTAATTTATTAAAGTGTTAACTTGAGTTAGGTTACTAGATCAGTTCAGAATAAAGTAGGTTCGTTGTTCAGAGATTTTATTTTGTTTGTATTACCTGATAGCAACTTACACAATTTCTAAAATAAATAGGTGATGCACTGTTTTGTCCTTCAGAAAGTGAAATGTGGGCCAAAGGTCAAGATGGTGTCAGGCAGGTGAAGATCTTTCTGTATCCCACTACCCTTTTATTTGATCTAATAGAAACAGGTCTCCTTTTCATGAGATTTCAATGAAAACTTCTCAGAACTTGGCCAATATACATCTAATGAATCTATAGGAGTCTACCTAATGTGTAAGCAAGGATCAGGTCTCCTGCCTAATTTCATTGTACATATTCATTCTACCTGCATGGTGGCATAAATAAAAATTATGCTAAGAAATAACTATTGGATGGTTACCAGATTTGAATATGTGGACAGTGATTTACAGACTAATTGGTGTGTATTTACACTTTCATAAGTACAAACACACTCTTTGTAAGGGAAGGCACATGAATACAAGTAGAAATCAAACACACTAGCTTTTGGATCACTGGACATTAATAATCTAACTGATATAAGTAGTTGTCATGGCTTATACTTTTACTATCTATGTCAATCTTTTATAATTTTACAGTACATCTAACTGGTTACAAGAAATAAAACCGTATATGTGTGGTTGTACAGCTGGTACTCTACTATTTAGTTGAATTACTTCTGCTTTTAACATTTAATTAGCTGTTTTTCTGTGATAGGCATAAGACAAACAGTTTTTTCTCAGGTATGTGATTTGTCCTCATTTCAGAAGCACATAAATAACAAACGGGCTATCTTTGAAATGTAGAGTCCACAAACTCCTTGTATTTTAAAATACTCAATAGTATATAACAATGGAGAAAAAAAAAAGTCTTTTTCATCATTTAGTGCTTGGTCAGTACTCATTGTAATGTATTTTTGACAATTAAAACCATGCTCATGAAGCTAGAGTCTTCTACTATGCACTGTAAACTTTAATGAGGTCTCTACTCATCATAGGCCTAGGGACAAACTGGAAAAAAGGGATCATCTAGTGAGGGCTGAGGACATGTAGAACAGGCTATTCTGGTTGCCACTGCTGTTGCTGAACTTCAGAATTCCACAGTTTAATTTTGTCACTGTTCAAATGCAAAGCATTTTCTTAATGTCTAATGCTGTCGTGGCTATGGTTTTTAACTAAAAAAAAAAAAAATCTTAATTGATTTCATTTTGATATCTTCCCAGACTGAGCTTGAGCAGAATTGCTTACCTAGTTCTAGCCACATTTCACCCATCTGAGAGAAAATTGTGTCATGTTATGCAACTGATGCTTATGTTTTTGATAGCAGAAACTTCACAGCAGCTTAAGGCTGCAACTGCTATCAGGAAAAATGAGAACTGGATGTTGTATGGCTGATTCCCAGAACTGAAGGACAGATACTTGATCTCTGTATGTCACCTACATAAGTATTGAGAATTTCTTGCCAGGGATGGGATGGGGGCAGGATGGGACACATGGCATGACTGTAACAGAGGATGTCACCAGGGCTTTGAAAGCTCCTGGTTTAAAGGCACTACTCCAGGTGACAATATACAATACAAAAAGGACCCAATGGGACTCTGTGAGTACTTGAGTTTACAAAGCTTTCAATGACAAACGAACTCTCTCCTTTTACTTTTACACTGAGTGCATTTAGAATGGTAATTACTGAGAGAAAAAGTCCATGTGGAGCTTCACAATGCTATTTTTAGGGAGCTTTTGCAGAGAAAAGCTGAACTTCAGCAAAGTTTGGTATATTAACACTGGCAAGTATAGCCAATGCTACTAAGATTTGTTGTGTACAGAAGATTAAGGATGGCATGAGCTAGCTGGTAGCAAGGGAAAGCATGCAAAATAGTAAAGTATCTGTAGATAACTTCTTATTACAGCACTTGGCACACATTTATGGGCAGAGGGGAGGATAAGGCAGCTCACCATTAACGTGCAGAACAACAAATTCTCCACCTTCCATGCATCTGCCTTGAAGTAGCTGGACTATAGGCAATAAAGATGGCCAGATTTTGCTCTCCAAGTGATTTGTGTATCCACTGTTGTGAAGTCTGAGCCAGTGAGTTGAAATTCTTTAATAAGGTATTTTAATTATTCCACCAAACTTCAGATCTCTTAGGTGGGGCCCACTTAAAAACAATGACCCAGGATATGGGCAACTTGTAGACATTTATATTTATATTTACATCATCAGAACCGATGCTCCCATGCTACCCAGCCTGAAGGCAGTAATCATTTACTGCATTGAGGAAACAAAATCTTTGTGGTTGCTAAGCAGAATTTTACTGACACAAAGATTAAAAACAGCTTCAGATTCACACTGTAGTTATAAAGAAAATATTTACATCCTGTGAAGAAGCAGTGATTATTTTCACTGGAAGAAAATATAAAGGAGAAAATGTTACTTAAAATATATGGGAATGACATTTATCCATGAATGAATAACATAGCTGAGAGACGAGTTCATAACAGAAAAACACTGTAGGCAGATCTGTCATGCAGAGCAGAGCAAAAAAAAATTACTTGTAATTCAGGAGAAAAAATTTTAAAAAATAATTAATACTGACAAATGTAGGAAAGGAAAGCACAACTTTTACATGAAGAAATGACAGTACCTTGTCAAGCAAAGGACCAGGTTCAATCCACACCTGGAAAAAATATTTCTGGTTTGGAGTTTCCTAAGTAACTCCAAAAGTAAATAAGGTGAAACAATGCATTTTGATGCTTACAAAACATTTTTCACTTTTTGCAGAGAAAAAAAAAGAATAAGATATCTTAGGTTGAAACTGGGTTTGGTGATATTCTGGTTCAGCCAGCGAGCCAAAAATCAGTTATTTATCATTTTCTGTAAAAGGAAAGGCTGAAGCATCTTGGTCCCCACTCCCAGGAACACGTGCAGGAGAGAATTTGGTTATCATTATTACCCTCAGGAAGTTGTCATGGTATTATTAAGTCAAAAGACTGAGGACCTTTTGTAAAGTATATGTATTTTTTTTATATATCCATATGTGGGTATTTGTATGATTAGATGTTTAGATACACTTTTTTGGTCATTTGTTTTTTTCATATAACCTGTTTGAAATGAATTGTTTGTAAATTGCTACTCTTCCTTTTGCAGCACATTAATACTGGCTGTCAGACAAAGAACATAATGTGTTAAATTTCATTTGACCCTGTAGGTATTTCATTGTCTAACAGTAAGGTGTGAAACATTTCTTACAGCTCTGCTTCTCTGCCCGTTGCTTATATATTTGGGTTTTCAGAATGCTGGGGGACAGCCTCAAAAAAGCCCAGATAACTGCTCAGGGCAGGCATTGTATGAGACATCACCTTGCTCTTAGGCCCTACTTTTCTGTCCCTTCTCCCAGATTGAAACTCAGAAAGTGAAAACAAGGCACCCAAAATTATCCAGATCAGTCCTCTAAATTCCTAGATTACTGGAGTTATCTATATAAAGTGTATGCCTCTGGGGATGGACATGAAGGTACTCTTTCAAAAAGTCCTTGATGTGCCTAGGATTTGCCTAGTGCTTATAGTTGCTAAAACATTGTGGGGAATGACAGCTATATGCTGTCTGAAAGGACCTCATAAAGATGACCTTGAATGTGACTGCAGCAGCGGGATAGTGTACACATTATCAAAGTCTGAACATTAATGAACACAGTACTTTGTACTTTAACAGAGACCATTTGATCAATGCAATCCTGTAAGGTTATCTAAATCTGTCAAAGTACGAGGCTAGTCAAGAATATATTTCACTGTCATTATGATTTCATTCACATTTGCTGTATTTCTCTCCCTGGAGTTCTGGCACTTCGAAGAACATTTTAAAATGGTTGTTCAGCCAAGCTCACTTGTGACCTGTGTTTGACTTCCATTACCGCTTTGGTTTTGCACAGGGGTAAATAAATACCATGGGAAATGAACATGGTCCCAAGCCATGCTGCTGTCAGTGCACAAGATTTTCCTTTGCTATATGCTTTTAAAGATACCTATGCATTTTTCATATCATTAAAAAATAAAATAAAATAAAAGCGTAGCTTTGACTCTGAAGTTTAAATCTGAAGCTTTGCTTGTAAGCGGACATCTATGAGGAGGAGTGTATGTACCTGTAAGTTTGACTACTTTTCTCATTTATAAATATATACTCAACACTAACGCTTGTCTTAGCTATGTTTTTAGGCTGTCACAGCTAACCATTACCATTATATTGAAATAGAGTCACAGAATCATAGAATCATAGACTATCTCAAGTTGGAAGGGACCATAAGGATCAAGTCCAACTCCATGCTCCTCACAGGACTACCTAAAACTAAACCATACAACTCAGAGCATTGTCCAGACACTCCTTGAACTCTGTCAGGCTTGGTCCCATGACCGCTTCTCTGGGGAGTCTATTTCAGTAACCGACCACCCTCTCAGTGAAGAACCTTTTCCTAATATGCAATCTGAACTTCCTCCGATGCAGCTTCTTTCCATTTCCTCATGTCCTGTCACTGATCACCAGAAAGAAGAGATCAGCAGCTCCCCCTCCACTGCCCTCCGTTAGGAAGTTGTAGACTGCCATGAGGTCACCCCTCAGCCTTCTCTTCTCCAAGGTGAACAAGCCAAGTGACCTCAGCTGCTCCTCAGAAAATTTGCCCTCAAGGCCTTTCACCATCTTGGCTGCCCCCCTCTGCACACACTGTAGTAGTCTGATGTCCTTCTTATACTGATGCGCCCACAACTGCCCACAGTATTCGAGGTGGGGCCGCACCAGTGCAGTGTAGAGTGGGACAATCACCTCCCTCGACAGGCTAGCGATGCTGTGCTTGATGCACCCCAGCACACGGTTGG
This sequence comes from Haliaeetus albicilla, assembly GCF_947461875.1. Lineage (NCBI taxonomy): Eukaryota > Metazoa > Chordata > Aves > Accipitriformes > Accipitridae > Haliaeetus > Haliaeetus albicilla. The sequence continues at coordinate 26,677,675 of NC_091516.1, read as the reverse complement.
CCCTTTTGGCTGCCAGGGCACACTGTTGACTCATATTCAACTTGCCATCAACCTAAACCCCCAGATCTCTTTCCACAGGACTGCTTTCCAGCCACTTGTCCCCCTGTTTGTATGTATAACCAGGATTACCTTGTCCCATCTATCCAGATCGCTCTGTAAGGCTTCTCTACCCTCAAGGGAGTCCACAGCTCCTCCTAGTTTAGTATTGTCAGTAAACTTACATTTGATTCCTGTGTCCAGATGATTTATAAAAACATGAAAGAGCACTGGCCCTAAAATCAAGCCCTGGGGAACCCCACTGGTCCCTGGCCACCAGCCTGATATAACCCCATTTACTATAACTCTTTGAGCCCAATGCGTCAGCCAGTTGCTCAACCAACATATTATGGACTTTTCTAGCTGTGTGCTGGACATTTTGTCCAGAAGGATACTATGAGAGACAGTATCAAAATCTTTGCTAAAATAAAAACAAACAAACAAACAAACACATCTACTGGCTTCCCTTTATCAAATAGATGGGTGACTTTGTCATAAAAATTGGTTAAACAGGACTTTCCCCCTGTGAACCCATTCTGGCTATGACCAATGACTGCGCTGTCTCTCAAGTGTTTTTCAGTAACTCCCAGAATTACCTTCTCCATAATTTTACCAGGCACAGGTAATATTCTAATATAATACATATAATAAATACATATTCTAATGTAATTTTTCAATATCATATATTGAAATATATATTTTTATCTGCTTTATACTGACATATGTCTGCTCTAGCTCTTTGAGAAAATGGTTGTGACACATTTTTATTGTTATCATGAGATTTAATGTAAATAGGTGCATTTGTTCCTACATAGCATTTTATAATAGCAGCTTGCAAATTCTGTAAAGGTCCCATTTTTCACAAGAGTCATTTGGACTAAACAAGATAAATATATTTGTAGATTATATTAAAGTAGATTAAATTGTTTGAGCCTTTTCTCAAATCTTTTCTTTTCTTGAGCCTTTCTGTTTCACTGAAAGAAAGCCTCTGGTAGTTATAGCTCATTTCCTAGGACTGAAATCTTACAGACCACAGATAATGTCTTTTTAAAAAGGTAGGGTATTTTTAATTCATTTTTGTGCAAATTATAGGTCATAATTTTTTTAAGATTGTTCTTTACGGTGTTTATCACCCACTGTGGATTTTGTAGCGTTTCTTCTTCACCTACTGGATTATTCTTCAAAACCTGCATAACTCTTAAGTTCCTTTTACAAGGGTAATTCTGCACAGAATATATATTTTATTCCAAATGAGATTTAGTACAAAAATCATGAAAAACTAAATGATGATTTGATTATTTAGATAGAATTGCAAAGCATCTTACAATAGATGGCTTATGCTGGAGAAGGATCCGCTGTCAATGAGCCATTTTAAGAGGTTCTTTGAAAAAGACGGTACAAAAACTTTGTATAGAAAAACATTTGATATATTTCCTCTGCTGTTCAGCTGCTATGAACTTTCTGGTTCTTTCAAAGTTTCTAAATAGAGTGCCTAAATACCACCAGTGAGGCTTTTCTTGCCATTCTTCTAGCTATAGGGAAAATTAAATATTAATTTATCTTACTTGAGCCTTTTCTTAACACTGTATCAACAAACTGAGGCCCATGTTCAGGTCATCATTAACACGACGATCATCCATCTCTGATCCATAAGTTGATTTTATGCGGTAATGATTTTAATTACCATTTTTCCCCTATTTGCTCTTTCAGATCAATCTCTCTACTTTCTTTTGGGCCAGGTTCTGATGATGAATATTTTGGAATCTGTGCAGTTACTATTACTGCTCTGTATGAATATACTGTGGGATTTTTGGGTTGGGTTGGTTTGGTTTGGTTTGGTTTTTATCATGAAGAATGCCATTGCTGCTTTGGCAGTTTTGGAACAAAAAACAAAGCTAGGTAAAGAAGAGTATTTTTGAATACTGAAAGGGGAAAGACAAAATGGCTGTACCCACTCACTAATGGTCAAGTTCTGTTGTGTTATGTAACTCAAGCTGAATGGTCTATTACTTCGTACATATTCCCATCAAATCAAGTTTTGGCATTAGTCACTAGTTCTTTGGAAAAATAATTTATTTCTAAACTCTTCAAGGGTGGAGAAAATCTTTAAGGGTGGGGATTGTAATAAGCCATGCAGGACCAAGTAAGCACCTGACACTGCAGAAAGCATTGGTGTTGTATCAAAATGCAACCAAACTGATTTCATGCCGGCTGTCTTTTTATTGGTATCTTTATGTACATATTTCTGAAACTTTCTTTTGCCAGCTTACTGTAACATCAACCCCAGTTACACAATCCTGTCCCAGATAAATGAGAGTAAGTATCTCTGTGGATTTGTTCCCTCAGGGTCAGTTATCCATATTGGTCCAATGCCAGATAACTCATTGTAAACATTGGGCATACATTCCTTGTGACAAAGCTGTTAATTTACACTTCATCTAAGCGTCCTGGTGTTGAGCAGACCACTCCAGCTCAATTCAATTTTTGTTAGCAATTACCATTAGTATTTCCCTTTACTCTGTTGTTCTGGCTAAGAAAAACTCAAATGGCTGAAACACACAGCGCTCTTCCTCTTGTTTTGTTCTTGGTCACTGCTCACCACCAAGCTTATGTCACAATCTTTGCTTAAAAAAAAAGTGCTTTAGCTGAGATGCAGTTATTTCTTTGCATGGGATGCTTATGTTTATCATCCAGCACCATGTTGGATGCTAAATTTGCCCCATCCCTTAACAATATTGATGGCAAGTGCAACTGCATTAAATGCTAATTTCAAAATGTTCGGAAAAAACATACTTACTACTTTGTTCTGGTACATATGGATGTAAGATTATGGCTAGAAACATAGTTGTCTTTTATCTGTTCTCAGCTCGTGCAAACAGTCCTTAAGCTGTCAACAGGTGTCATTTCAGTTCATCCTATCATACAGGGCCGATAGATCTCCAATCAGCAAAGCGGATAGTTAACTTTAAGTAGAAATAAATTATGTCAATATGACATCACCAGCTTCAAACAATGTGACCAATATGTGTTCCCAGGTCATACACGATATATGCCTTACCTCCTTTGCTTGTGTTCCTTTCATGAGTTCCGTATTCACAAATTACTGTATGTTAAGCTTGATGTTTATCTAATTGAGAATCTTACACTTAGGATGTCCAGAGACATGAGGTGTACCCCTTGATGCAGAGTTAAGGTACATCAGAAGCTGAAGTTTCTTGTGTGCCATGGTAGCAAGGCATAATGTGTCCAATTTACGTAAGTTACCTAGATTGCACATTAGTTAAATTACCTCTTTAAAGTTGCCCATACTATATCTGTCAGCGATGATAAACTGCATATCGATGTGAATGTAAGGCATTCATTCATTTATGGTTCCAAAGAACTTTGGACACTCACAAACCAGCATTATGTCTTGGAGCACTGAGTTTTGTATTTTTATCTCCATGATGTATGAAAAATGCGTACAATCACATGTATGCTGACAGCTTCTTATTAGCAATTAATTTGAAGAAATAGCTACTTTGGATATGTAATATTTGAAGCACACAAGCACTGAAATGTGTTTTTGAGAAATTATTGGGCAAATAGAAGAGGTGTTGTTAAAAATTTGAATTTATATACACACTGGCACATTATTTATGTGCTAATATTGTCACAAGCTTAAAGTAGACCCACTGTTATGTCCCCATATGTAATAGCACTCTAAAATACCTTTGGGATCTGAAACTCTAGAAACAGGAGAAGAGGAAACAGTAGTGGAAAACTAACCTGTCATGAGGACTGTCCAGCCTTGCAAATCATTTATATCTGATCAGCTAATATCAGCTTTCAGTTGTATTCCCCAAAGTGATACCGTGTAAACTGTTAAAAGGGTTGTATTGCTGAAATGAAGCTTGGAGCTGATACCTGTCGTGTGATTCAGCAACTTAAACAGATCTTGAATCCTCCTCAAGGGAAAGGGACAACACAAAAAAAATGCAAAAAACCCACTCGGTGACTGGCATCAGTGACTGGTGATCAAAATAACTATCAATGCTTTTCAGCACTGTTAATCATAGTATTAAGGGAGGCACATAGCTTAAGAAAACAAAGACATTAACCTGGGTTTTGCTACTTCAGAACAGTGCATTTTAAAAATATCAACTTGCTCCTGAAACAGAAAATACACTTTTAAAATCGTGGTTAAATTAATTATTTCATAGCTGTATCAAAATTAACACAGAAGATTGATTTACTTAGCAGTCTAATTCTGGAGAAAACATTCCTTAGGTTCATTGTAGATAAAAAGAGAATAGCACAGGTTCAAGGAAGTTTATCTAGATATGTATGTAGCTAGGTAAACTTTTTAAAGTCTTGAGAGATGGCTGTTTGTGTTCTGAGTTTTCATTCCTCATTCTTTTAATAGATTTTTCAGTCAGGTTTTTTGTTTGTTTTTAAATACCATTATATTGGAACGTCTCTAATGAAGCTTTCTGACTGAAATTTCTGCATTCACATTTTATAGTAACTATAGTCAAAAATGAAGATTTAACTGGATTTATTTTAATACTTTAAGCTGTTGTTGCACTTGTAAGATCCAGATCAGCTGAAAGAGGGCAAACTGTGTTCTGCTTGGTTTTGTGCATCAGCAGGTTGATTGTTAAATTTCAGATAGTTATAGCCACTCAGGTAAGGAATTTGCACTTTGTATGTCACTGAAGACTAACCACAAGACAGTAGAGTCAGAAATAAAGGTTATTTTTCTAGATAACACTCATTGCCTTATTTATAGAATAAGAAAGAATCTGCTTGATTCCCAGGCCCCATGCTGAGCTTTCAGGGCCTGCAATTAGAAGAAAAGGAAATAAAACCTGTAAAAAAAAAAAATTGCATTGCAAAAGCAAGGATGGAATTTTTAATGCATTTTTTTTCTGCAGTTTTTCAGAGCCCTTTCAATAGAAATATATAAAGTACCAAGTTTAAATATTCTCAGCATCCCAGGACAAGCCCCCATCCTACATTCAACTGTGTGGGACATGGCTTAGAATGTTACTCTGTTTCTGATATTTTGCCTGTCCCTTTATTTTTTCACAAATCTCTTGTCTTTCGGAAATCATCCTCTGTGGAAAAATAAATGGAAAAAGCAGCCAAAAGACTTAAGGAGTTAGCCTTCTGGGCAGGACCTGTACACCTAAGCTGCCAGAGATTTGCAGCCACAAGTAAGATTGTTCCATGCATCTCACAGAAGGATTTCTCAAGGTTATTGCTACTAGCTGTGCTAAACTTCTCAATTTAGCCATGGACACCTGGCCAGCAAAGGAAGGATACAGCTCACATAGAGCTATGGTAGCCGATAAGCTTACCTGTAAATGAAGAAGCTCAAATGAAGAAGCTCAAAGATGCCTTGTTAATGGATTGTTATGTTAAAGAAACAACTGAACCGCGGGCTTTGACTGGAGATTAATGGAAATGTTATCCAGAAGGATTAAATGGAAAAATATGCTTAAATAGGATATTTTCTTAGGAGAGATCTAGGGTGAGGTCTTTATCTTTGTGCATCAACATCATCTCTAAAACAAAAATTAGTCCTCCCTCTACCAAATACCATCCTTCCACTCTGCAGGTACCTTATCCCTCTTACCTTTTTTCTGAATATTCATGTCAAAAAGAATTCAAAGCCTCCACAGCTTTCTCTAACTCCATGCTTAATGACCACAGGGGCAATTTGATCCTAATAATTATTTATTTGCTTAAATCTCTGAATGAGGTAGTTCTTTGTTAACCTCAAAATGGTTATACTTAAGAATGTCCTTTTAAAAAAGAAAGGTTCTTTTGCTAAACATTGAAAACTAAGAAGCACTGTCTGAATTCAAGTTGCAACTTTCTCTCATCTAAGCGAGGAAGTGGAGATAGGAGTGGCTCAGGCACGATTCCTCTTCTACCCGCACTGAATGGCTTATAAAGGTGGTCTACACACAGGGTCAGTAAGATCCATAACACTAGAGTCTTTACTTGTGCCTTCTGAAATGAATTCTCCTTGTGTAAAAGGCAGGTTGTTCAAACTAAGTGATTGTGCTTCTGCACCCAGTTTTTGGACACCTGAAACACCTGATATACAGTAAAATTCCCATGTCCTGGAATAGAAGAAAGCTTTTCCAGCTCCAGAAATTGGACAATTTGGCTCTGGATGAGATGAAAAACCCATTTTAGACTTTTCTGGAGCGTGTTAAGTAATTTACAAAAGAGATGTGCCTTCAAATCCCTTAGACAACAAAAAATAGTTATCCTGCAAGTGTGCCACAATCATTAACCAATCTATAGCATAAAAGGGAGTGTCAGCATCTCCATTTCCTTGCTGATTCTGCATTCAGATCCATAAAGATTTGATCTTTTTCTTAAGGAGAAATTATTGTTTCTGCCTCTAGAACAAGTTCCTTATAGTAAACAAATACCTAGTAAACAAAAAGCCTGGAGTAGGGAAGATCATAACATTTTGTTCATTTAGCTAAAAGACTAATACTAATACTACTATTAATATAGTTTTGATTAAGTAGCAGGGAAAGTCATCTTTCTGACTGTAGACAGTCTTACTGTTTGTTTAGACTTCAATTTTCTCCCATCTGTAATAGGGAGCGGCGGCTATAATAGCAGAAAAGGATTTTACAGGTGTCTTTACAGTCATGGTTTTCAAGCAGGTAGGTGATGAAGGTCTTCAAGGTCTGGGTGCCATTTTCAAAGTAATTCAGGAAATTGAGGTTTTAAATGTCATGGACTTCCAAAAAGAGTTAAGCTTGTCCACTCAAATTCTTAAAAACAATTTTTTAAGTATTTCTTGGTACTAGAAACCAAAATAGTTTGTATCACCAAACGAAAAACTGCTTGATACTACCAAGACTTCATAAACTAGTGCCCAGTGAAATGGTAGGTAGATCTTCTGCAGGCTTTCAAAAGCTCTATGTTGCTTTTGAAAGTGAAGCTCCTAAAATTACTAAGAGGTTTTTAAACATTTTATCTTGCACTGCAAATTTGTTGTTTCATTTGTACACTTAAGTAATGAAAAATTAAGCAGCCTAAGGAATAAAAGTTAATAAAATAAATAGTAAGAATTCAGTTTATTTTATATTGGTTGGTCTCTAAGGCAAATGTCAATGTGCAAAGAATTCTTTGAAAGAACAAGGAGGTATCAATGGCTGAAATAAAAATATGGACATTTGGTTTGAATTATGCATAGACAATTCTGATTTTCCAGCCATCAGAAGGCTCTTAGTTTGCATTTGTTTGCCTACAGTCCAAATGTCTTTATTAGGAGAAACATATGCATGTCTTTACATCAACACACTTCAAAACCTCTGGAGATCTACAGAGTTGAAATACCTGGAGTCATTTACATGGCAGTTTCAGCTACTCATCAGTCAGAATATTATTCTTTAATATGCCAGTAACTACTACTTAAATACCACATAAATGCAGTTGTGTTCTAGAAAAGTTATTCAGTTGATTGATTCACATTGTTTTGAAGTTTCTATAAAGAAAAGGCTTAACTAATCTGTTAGCTTTGAAAAAGAAACCCTTTTAGGTACTTAAGGTCAACAAAAACTTAATTAGCAAATGTAGCATGATTGTTACTTCAAAATCCCTAGTTAACTCTTCATTTAAGTCTGTGTAACAGATACTCCCTTCCAGGTGATTGGTAAAAATGGTCTTTCACAACATTTCACATTTATGTCTTTATTGCTCACTTTATATGTGATTTTCATTAAAAGTTTTAATTGAAAACAAATTATATTAGCACTCTAAAGGAATTCTGTTATAGATAGTTATATCATGAGCCTCTCTAATGCATTTTGACTACTAAAGCACAGCGGGTGGATGCTAATGGCCTTGCAGTTCTGACCTCTTCCAATACCGTGTTGTTATTTTTCTCCTGATTGGTCATGGTCTGTATGTTAAAAAATTTCATTTGAAAATATTTACCAATGACTGTTTCTGTAATAGTTCCACATGGCAAAAGCTGAACTGTGACACCACAGTTGCTTGCTGTGAACAGCAAAAGAACTGCAATTTGTGGAAATTTTTGAAAAGTTTGAAAAAAATTTTAGGAAAAATCCCAGTGTGCAATGTAGCATACTTGCAATGAGTGACCAGTGTATAGGGCAGGTGAGCAAGTACGAGTCATTGGTACAGTGTTGAAAAGGCAGTCACTTGATCCCTGCAGTAAAAACCTACCACCCATTTTCAAAATTGCACATGGTATATTAAGTCAGAGGTGGCAGTAACAAAGCAAACTGACAGTCTCCCATTTTTTTGTTCTGGTTGTAGGGAAGAAAGAGGAATTTGAAAGAAAGAATTCAAGTGTTCAACTTCTACTGGAAAGAAAGCAGGAGAAATATATTTTTATATATGTCTATAAAATAAGAATTTTCAGGAAAGGAGGTGCCAAGTAGGATTTGAGCATAAGATGAGTAGTTATGCGTTGGGAAGCTAGCAGAAAGCCATCTTAAGCTGGCTTTTGGGAAAGGAGACTGAGCAGCAAGCAACAGTGCTGAATTCATTCATTCTGAAATCAGTAAGAAAGAGGAGAAAGAAAAGGCAAAAGAAAACCCAACATTGTCCTCTAGCTGCCTGTAGGAACCTTGACAGAAGAAAAGATTCAAATTCACCATGGACCGAAATTGGAGAAATGTGCAACCCATCCCTTTTTGGAGGAAGCCAAGTGGTCCAAGGTTGGGTATCTTTTGAGATACCCAGCACCATACTGTAACATAATTGCATGCACGCTGCTAGGAGCAACAGTGGAGGCCTATAATAAAAGAAAATCTTGATCATAATAGCTGTTCTCAATTCCTTCTTTATCAGCTTAGTGTCTGTGATCCTACTGAGAATATATTTAGGTGTGTTACTTACACAAAGGATTCTGAGATCATGTCTTCGCAAATAATCAAAATTTGCTCAAGTAAATATACCACTGTGGACCAGTATATCTTCTCTTTCCTATATAGAATGGAGATGAGTGATTGCTGTTGGGTAATCCTTGCACCTGGGACAACCTAAGGTAAAAGTCTGCAAATACAAAATACTCAAGGTTAAGCTAATAAGTAATATTTCCTGGAAACCTTACAGTACCACATGACCATCTTGCCTAGAAAAATTAGCTGACATTTGGTATTGAGTTCTGGCTTCCTGTCAGTTCTTGCCCCATCTTCTAGATGCCTTCTCTGATGTTGAGTCTGCTAGGTGAAATCCTGCTGAAGCAACGTATGTGGCATAAGGACAAATGATGGTACAAACACAGCAGACACAGGAAACTGAGAAATGCAGAATCAGTGGAGAACTGAGACATGAACCATCTAAAACTCCCCTTTTTTGTTTGTTTCTAGTGATTTACTTACATTTCAGCAAATTATTAAATATTATTTCAATGAAAATATGCGGTTGCATAGTATATATTCTTAAGATTTCCATCAGTCTTTTAACTTTGTCTACTTTTTTGGGGGGGATTTCTCTGAGATAATAGAAATTCTTTCAGCAGAGAGGATCATTTTGGAAGTTGCCCAATGAAGAGTTGTACTCTCGTAGCTAGTGACTGACATTTAGATTTGACAAGAGGGAGAGAAAATTTTAAATAGTCACAAACTAACAGTGTTAGCAGCAGCGACATTTGAGAAACCCTTAAGCAAAGAGCCTGCTGTTACACGTAATAGCCCTAACTTCTTACTGGGAAAAGAGCACATGAGTCACTTGAAGTAAGGAGATTCATATTTTCTCCCAGACATGTCTCTTCTTTGCATGCTGTTTAAAGACTGAACTGTATAAAGCAGGATTGACATTATGTAATTACTTGCCTCTTACACTGTGCTAACTCAATTTGCTTTTCATTCCCAGGTATTTAAAAGACCATTATTTTCCCATCAGACTTTACTGTCTGCCAATTAAAGCTTTAGATCGATGATGTGGAGAGAGAACTTTGTTATAAAAGGTTTCAGGCAGACATATTGAAAACATCTGCTTTGAATTGCTTTTCATTCCTTTTTTTTTTAATGTCTATGATTTTTACCAGATATAACAATTTTCCTGACATTTTTAATAATGTTTTTCCAGCATTTTTTTTCTGCAAAGCAAAACATTTGTGTCTGAATGCCAGATTTGCTTAGCAGTAATTGCTGAGAGTAAGAGGAAAATCTCCAAATACTGCTGGATTTTATGTTTCTTTTGCCTTCTTGGCTCTAACTGCTAAAGCTACTGAATCTGCTGAATAAGATGTTAACATGGGCTACAGTTATGGCATATATCCCTGGTATATTGTTTTCCCCTTACCTAGGTAGGTAATTCTCGGTGGGACCAATATTACAGTTTTGATCAGGTCTCATGAGTCACATGATCAGAAGCCCTTAGTGTCCAAGGGAACATGAGGTAGGACTGGTTAATAATCGAACATAGAACCACATGAATTGAAAATACTAATGCTATCTGTAGTTATTCACTGTCATCTTAAGTAATAAAAGCTATGTTAGTAAGGTCTGCCTCCTGTACCGTAATTTGAATTTGGGTCATTTTCTTTCTCTCTGTGTAGTTATGGGAAATGGCTGCACTTTCGAGGTGCAGAAAATTATAGTAATTGCATTATGCATAAGAACTGTGCAAAGGGGCAGATGATATACACTTTACCCCCCTCAGAAACAGCACTTGTAGAGGGAAGAAAAATGGGTAAAAAGGTCATTATAAGCAGACCCAAGTATACGATACTATTAAAATATTTTTAATAGCAGTGCCATTTCTGACAGCTGTAATATGACTGCAGTTCCATGTTTAAGAATACAGTGGACAGTATCTTAGTACTTAAACACAGTTGTTCTGCTGTACCCTTCATTTAACTTTTTAAAGCAAATCAAGTTCTCAATCTCAACACCTAGACTGGGAAATATTTCACTTTCAGTTAGGCAAGTAGACATGTCTTGTCTAGGTAAGTATCCGAATTAAAAATTCCATGAAACATATTTTTGATTGTACTTTTCTTACTGGATTCTTAGATTTCATCAGCTATCCTTTCTCATTAGGAGATACCAAATTTGCATCTAATCATTTCAGTGTCTTCATCAAAGGTTATATCTTTTATTGTTTTCAAGAACAATCAAAATATACCACCAAAGGAGGGTTATATTTCATGGCCTAGAAAAGCAGAATCCCCTTTCCATACGTTTTTATGTTTCACAAAGCTGATTAACAATGGATCAGGTTTTTGTCCCTAGTTTTATTTATTTTGAGGGTTTTTTTGAATCTAAGAGGTAGATGGTAAAGGTTTCTATTTCATTTCTCTAAATTCATTGGTAGCTTCTGGAAGGGGAAGCCAGAAAAGTACACCCAACCTAATGACAGAGCAGTGCAGCAGTGATAAAAAAATTGCAGTAACACCACTGTTCTACTGGTGGTCTCTTCTCTCCTTACAGATTGTTCTCATTTCTTTTAAAATGGCTGTATGAAAGACTTCTGACAAGCATGTATTATTTCACTAGCATGGCAGGAAGCTGTACTTGTGATTCGTTTGATATTGCTCTTTCCTTTTATCCTGTAGATGGTGATAGGCTTTATCAATTGCTGAAAGGGGTGAGGGGCTCTTACTGAGGGCTCTCACTGCATCTTGTGAAAGTGTTCTGACACATTGTTCCTAGTACAGCAGGCACATTTGCCTAATTAACTAAACGTCCCTGAAATTCTCTGTGTCTAGAACATTTTGCATTTCTTGGTCTGTACTGCTGTTTGAGGCTTACAAACTATTGTACTTTTGTCTCAGATGTGGCCACATCCCAGATACTGTTAGGCATGGACTTACAAACAGGTTCTCCTTTACCCTGTAGCTTTAACAAAACAAACAAACAAACTATCTGTTTTATACAGCTAGGATGACGAAGCTGTATTCCATTTAGGCGTAGTGAAGTTACAGCTATGTTCATTAAAGCTTTGTCAGAAAAAAAAATCAGGTACTTCAGGCAGAGGGGCAAAAACATCACTGTAAGCAGATGCTTACATTTGGTGTCTCTAATGATTGTGTAAGAATAGCTTATTCACTCCTTCCCCTATATTCTGATGCCACTAGTACAATTTTATTGGTTAGTTGCTGTTGAGAAGGAAATTAGGTAAATTTTGAAAAATAAAACCTCCCTTAATAGCTTACCCAAGGCACCTAAGATACTTTCTTTTCTTCTCCAGCTTTTGTGTGTGACCAGTCCACAAATGGCCAGCTCCAACAGCAAATCACTGGACTGCTTATACCCTGTTGAAGTGTTTAGGCAGTTCATACAGGTTTATTAATCCCACTTTGAATCAAACTTCTCTCAAAAGACAGATGTCAGCACCAAAGTCTTAGGAGTTTCTGTTCTTTGGTTTTTTTGGATCAGGCCCTAACATCTCTCAGTGTGGACGAATATGTTTTTCATGTCACCAGTCAGAATGAAGCTGTCATACTGATCGCAGTTTCTCTCCACTCCATTTCATGCCTTCCTGGAGGACTTTCAAGGACAGTGCCACAAGCTTTGTCATATGCTTGGAGATCCTATTGAACACAATAGCTAAAACAGCATCACAGTACATTAGGTGGTTCATGTTCACCCTCAGTTACACATTTTCTGCCTGCAACAGATATGTTCTTTAGTTAGTAATTATTTTATTCTTTATTTTTAAAATTGTTGACCTCTGCATCTATTATTCACATGCTGCACTTGGAAACAGAAGCCTGTGGTAGTGTTTAGAAGAGTGACTTAAAAGCACTTCCTCCTTCTGTCAAAAGCACAATCCATATATTCAGGAGTGCAAAGGAGAAGTGCTGACAGAAGTATTAAAGCAAAGTTCTGGGCTTGTTTTTTTAGAAAGGTTTGATGTTCTGTTGTGTATTATTAATGAACACGAGATTCAAGATTAGAAACCCAGCAGTGATGCTTTCTTTGTGGCTGACCTTATAACGTGGCAGGCAGCGTTCTCGTTTGTGAAAGCTTATTTGAGTTTAATGTAAGACACAAAATCCCCATTCTCCCCCCAGCTGGATCTAGCACAAATTCATGAGAGGTTCAAGATCCCCACTGGAATAATTCTGCTGTGTTTGTCATTTCACCCCACTGTTTCCAATATTTGGCCTTGGCAGACTGAAGGGACACAATACAAGCACAGTTCAGAAGCAGCATTGCCGTCAATCAAATACCATTTGCTGATATATATAATGCAGACATACCAAAGACATGTTATTGTTTCCTTACACTGAAGTACAAATACAGAGGTCTCAGGCTGAACTATGTCTAGTTACACTGGCCTCATTAACTTATTGAAGGTGATTGTGGTCATTGGCAGATAAAATGTCCCATCTTATCAGGTTTCCAACTAGACATTATAGTTATAGAATGTAATCCAGAGAGTTTAAAGTAGACTATATTACAGGAAGCAGAGTGTGGTCACAGTAGCTTATGGGAGTAAAACCGAGAGGTTTCAACTCATACTTTGCTTAAAGTATTGAAGACTAAGGCTTGCATTAGATACTAGAAAACTCTTGAAAATGTTTCATTCTAATATGATTATTTAACTACCAGACTTGCTTAAATGTTTCTGCTTTGGTTTTTATTTTCAAGATGTAGAGGCTACTCTTCTTAACAGATCACTTCAGTAATTACAGAAGAATATTTGGGTTGCTGGTTCTTGTGGTTCATAAAGAACTGTAGAAATCAATTTACTTATTCTTAAATTAAAAAAAAAACAAAATACCACCTTAGATTTATCTCTGCTTTTCTTGTGAGACACAAGCCTCTGTAAGCCATAGCTTTCCTTAACAGGTCAGACCAGGTTCTCAGGAGGCAGTGGTTCTGTTGCTCCAGAAAGCTGAAATTTATTGTGGAGGCACAAAGACTTAGGCAAGAGAACAAGGCTTCATAAGCTTAGGAGGCCCACAAGGAGACAATCTTTGATTCTTGTCACGTCTGTTGAACCTCAATAGCAAAGCCACAAAGTATGGTAAAATCATATTTTACTTCTCCCCATCCCATGTTCGTACAGCAGTTCAGCTGACAACTTCCTTGTGAAGCTTTTGTGTATGTATGGCCAGTAAGAGTCCACCAAAGTTTTTTTCTTACTCTGAGAAGAGTCCAGAACAGCCTGGACTCTTCTTTATGATATCCATCAGTCCCCAGGATCCTGAAGAAGATTAAGGTCAGTCTGATATGTCAGTCTAGGGGAAGAAGAGATATGGGCAAACAGCTGACAGGCTAATTAGAGTCACAGTGGATGCCAAAGGAGGAAAAATAACATATACACTTAAACACAGAATTTGCTTTGATTCATGGGAGGAAGCACTGTGAGGCTTTTTATGCAGCCATCATAACAAATTCATTTCTGTAAATGGCCAAAATTTGGGTCATGTAACTATCTGTCCTATGCAGGCAAATAAATCTGCTTTTAAACAGCCAAACTATGTAATTCATATTCAGACTATCAAGCAAAAAGTAACTAATATAGATCAATGGTTCCAACCTGAAAGCAGCCATCAAAGTATTTCTACTTCTCAGAAGGTGACTTGCTATTAAAACATTTGCTGGCTTTTTATACATAGTAAAAATATCAATAAATTGGGCAACCGATGAAGATTGGAGCATAGCATGCTGGCTGAAAATGTCCAGTGCTTCAAATCTTTGGAAATATGTCTGAATGCTGAGTGAGTCACCTCCTTGTACAGAGGTGCTGTAATTTATTATATATTGGGTGTAGGGTGGAAGACAGTGCTCTGTTTATGTTCAACCTAATATGAATTTTGGTGGTAGTTCTGATGATCTTCAGGCATAAAAAATATATGCTTAATTGCTCTACCGTTACAGGTGGCCAAAAGAGCCCTGTCACTTGCCCTGTTGGGTACATCTTCATGGTATTGATAGCTGCAGTTACACTAAAAAAGTATATGGACCTAAGGAAATAATCAGTTGTTCCACAGGCAATAGCCGATGACAAACAATTTGCTCCAATGCTAAAATCCAATAGCAAAAGATTGACACATGAGACATGTGACACATGAGAAATGTGACACACGAGGTTTGAAATGATTAAAACAGTGATGATTGTTCTGGAAAATCAGTGGTTTCCTACAGCAAAAGTTTGCTAGTCTGATTAAGTGGTGTGTGAATGTCTGGACTGTAAAAGTCTAAAATACCTGACTTGCTTCTGAATGGATTTAGCCGTAAACTTCTCGTTACATATGCCAAGGAGATGCAGCATCCATTTTAGGGAAGAGACTTTTTTATCAAGAGGGTTCTGTCACTCCTTGGAAGGTAAAATAAGAAGTGGTGAGACAAAAAAGTCACTGAGAACAAGTCACCTGCATGCTGCAGGTTTTCACAGGGAAGTATAATAATAGAGCAGCTAAAAATCTGAGGTCAGCACTTTCAGTTTGGTTCAAAGATACTATTTCCTACATGTCCATGATTTTCTTCCATTTTTCTATGGATAACCATCTAGCCTTTAGTTCTTAAAACTCATTCAGTATTTTTCAAAGCCATTAGAGGTCATACCAACAGAAGAAGATTGTCACCTTAATGTTACAAGGTTCTCCAAACACCCTTCTTTTCTGCACATAAAGGTATAGCCTCTCTTATCATTTCTGAAGTCTTTGAACTTAAAATGCACTGCACAGTGGACTAATAGACCTTTAGAGCATGCTCTCTCTCATTCATGGCTCCCCTTCACCCAGTCTAGTGGGGTTACTTTTCACCAGGAAAAAAAAAAAAAAAAAGAACAAAAAAAGAACCAACAGAAAGCCCTGCTAAGAATTTCTTGTGCTAATCCTTTTGCTGTGATTCCCCCATATATAGCAACCCTGATTAAAGCACCTGAATTCTCAATACATTTATATTGATTTTTCTTTAAACCAGGAGGTAACATCACCAGTTTTTGTATCTTTAGCCTGCAAGTTGATAGAACTTGATTCACATTGTTGAAATGTCCCCAGGGCTGCAGAGACTTAGATTTACAGATCACAAGATTGCAGGATGCAGCAAGACTTTTCTTTCTGTTCTGTATCCACAAGGGAGGAAGGCCAACATCCGAAAGGACATTTGCAAGGTGGATCAGAGCTTGCGTGGCTGAAGAATATACAAAGCAAAAGAGAGCAAGGTTCATCTCGTCACATTCCCCAAGGACAATACCTACTTCCTAAAATGAAAGAACAGAAGCATCTTCTTTGAAATTGTGCAGGGCCACAACCTAGAAGCTGCTGCTCAATTTTCTATAGTTCTAGCAGTTAAGACCAGGGGAATGTATCATATGCAGCCTTCAGGAGAAGAGTGATATGGTTACCTATAGCCTCTGTAATAACACTCTTTTCCTTTATTTTTCAACTGTTATGCAATGTAGGAATAAGTGAGAATAGGACGAGACCTGCAGTTAATATAATTTGGCACAGCTTCACTGATTTCAGAGGCCCTGCACCAGTTCACACCAAATGAGGTTCTGAACCAGTACGGTCTTGCCTGCCCACACACACACAGACACACACACAGAGTTTTTTCATTCCCCTTGCTCCCCAGACAGCTGGATCTTTTTTGATAAAAAAAGCAAGAACAGCAAGAGAAACAAAGTTCCTGTCTGTGGATTCATCTGGTGCCTGCTCTTAAAAAGAGCAAGGTGGCTGGATGGAAATGACTCCCACTGTGCCTCCCTCATAATCTCCACCTTTGTTGGTCTCTAAAGTGATGGCCAGATTGTCCTTGGTTTAGCCAAATCATTTTTACCGGACCTACCACCTAGAATAGGTTTTACTTACAACAGCTGAAGGACTCCCTGAGCTATCAAAGTGCATGGGGTGGCTCCAGCAGACCATGTCCTCGAGTATTTGTAGTTTCTGCAAAAACTGTAATATCCAATCGATTACGGTTTTGAATTTGAATAGCTTTATCTTTCAGGAGGGTGGTTTTGGTTTGTTTGTTTGTTTGTTTGTTTTTACTGTAGTGCAATAGTCAGTCTCTGTGCAACAACTTCTATGGTTTATTTTCTTTCTAAATTATGGGGATAAATTGTTTAAATTCCTCTTTTCCATAGGTAATGCTGTGACTGTGTGTGTTATAAGATGCTATAAACTGATGAGCAAATTAGACTGATGAGAGAATTAACTGTCAGGACATTAAGGAATAAGGATATATTCCATAGCGTTCATTGGTGTCAAATTCCTCCCTTTGTTGATCTTAAAAATATTTATCATATTAAAAAAATCTCTTTTCTTTTGGACATTATCAGGCGGAAATGAACACAGAGAACATTTTTTCATGAACGGGAAAACAGGACCTTTTTATGCTCATTGCAGGGGGCTTGGACTAGATGACCTTTAAAGGTCCTTTCCAACCCAAACTATTCTACGATTCTATGATCCCTTTGTGTTGAAACAGTTAAAAAGAAAGCTAAGTGCATGACGACCACTTTTATTCAGATTGTCTGTTGGTTCAGGCTATTAAGCCAGCTCGTAAGACAGCTTCCTGGTCAAAAGGCAGCTTGCAATACACAGATGTCAGAACTTGCTTTACTCTATGCTACAGCTGAGTGGAGTTTTCATTTGATATTTGTTCAGCTCTTGTAATTGTTCCTCAACATCATTTTTTTCAGCTGAGAGTCAGTGGGGTACATTTCTAGAAATAAGAACTTAGAATTGAAAACTATGTCTTATCATTATGGTTTTGTGAGTTTAAATATCACCATTTTCTTCTGGAACTGAGTTCTCATTACAAAACACAAATGTTGCCTAAGAATTCTGCGTCTAAATTCTGCCTGCCCTGATGTCTGTAGAGGCAGAACACACCCAACAGGACACACACGGTGATTTATTAGACTGCTAGTGAAGTGATAATTCTCAATCTGAAAGCCAGTGTGTCTAGAATCATTGGTCAGTATCAGTTTGATACCAATTCCTGCATCAGAAGGGTCTGTAATATTTGGCAACAATCTATTGATTTCTTTCTGACTCATGCAGAACTAATTTTCAGTTACACAAATTAGAGAGGGAGAAAAGGGAAAAAGCTGTCTTAAATGTTGTTCATTTCTTTTGGCCATTTCTTTGATCCATGTTTTTTATCTGAGGGGAAAGTGGTGTGTCTAATAGGGAACTGTAATATATTATGAAACAGTGAGACTTAAAAATCTTATTAAGCAATCACTACTTCAGCAGAATGAAATGCTGTTGCAACAGGAGGAAAATTATACACCAATTATTTATCCAGTCAAGAAAAATTATGCCCCATAACATCAAAGGCTTCCATTTATGAAATAATAGAGAGAGGGCAATTCCTGTTCTTTTAGCAAGCCAGGGAATTTTTATTCATCTGAAATGCAGCAGGGCAAGAGTTTGGGACCTTATTTAGGATTATAATCCCACAGCATCACATGTAGCCTACGTGACTGGTTCTAGGAACAGTCAAGAAAAAAATAGCTGTGTAATGTTTATGCAGATTTAAATGAGTTATTATAAGTAATTAACTCATCCTGTTTCTTATTATCCTTCAAATAATGTTTTCCTCATTATTGGAAAAATATTTTTTCAGGCTGCCTATTCCCAGCTCATGTATTTGTTTGTTTTCTGTACTTTTCCCAATCTTCAATAATTCTCCTTATTTTCATAAACTTTGGAACTCTCCCCAATTATTTCCTCTTGCATTGGTTTCCTATTTTGAAAATTCTTCAACTGTTGTATCTAACCAGAACACGTGTTCAAAGTAAAGTGGCTGAGATGGTAGCAATTTTGAACACCTTTTTTTCTAACAGTATGTAGGATTAACAGTCGTCTTTCTTTATTAGGTTTATCGAATATTGAAAATGAAGTCCTCTCTGTTTTATCTTTGGCACAAATTCCAAAGGAATGAATATGCAGAGTTAGCAGGACAGAACTGTTAAAATCTGAATCATCTCTTATTCCAACAAGTACTTTATGCAAAAGGACATGAGAAAACAGTTTAACAGGGAAAGGTTACCTGGAAATAAAGTAACCTTGCAGAGGTCTTCCAGCAAAAGAGCCTGGGAATGTGTAACGGGGAAGTGAGGGGAATTCTTTCCAAGCACAGAAAACCTGCAAAGACTCCCAAGGGAAAAGTGAATTAGTGAGAGGCACTGTATTTAATGTATTAGCTGTCTTGTAAAAGTGCTTTCTTCTTATGTCTGTTTTGCTTTGTTTTGTTTTTTTTTTTAACAGAAAGCCTGTGTAACACTTGCACTGCTTTGTGTTTGTCTATACCATTTGGTGTATGACAGCCACTCCATGCCCTTGCCAGTATAACCTGCAAACCAGGATGCAATTCTACCCAATGTGGGAGCCTAGGGAAAAAAAAAAAAAAAAGTAATTCCAGGCTTTGAGCAAATCTGTTAGAGATTCATACTGAGAGCCAACCCCTAAATTCCCCAAACTCCCTCTAGCTGTATAAACCAGCAAAAACTGGGAGTCAGTTGATATTCCTTTAATGTAATGGGTGTCCAACAGGGGAAGTTCCGTCAGGTCTGTCACACGGCATCTAAAACCACTGAAAGCAAATTAACTTTTTAGCTCTGGATGCAGGTAGGTAGGATATAGGTGTTATTTCACAAAATGAGGTTTTTATCTGTAATAATTTGGCATGTTACATGTGCCATTCTAATCCTCCATTCCTTATACATGTCTGAAGCAAAAGCAACTGATGGTAAAGGAAAGCTGAGATTTATTTTCAGAATTTCAGAAAAGAAGTACTATTTTTAAATGATTGGGCTGGAATAAGAAATGCATTCTACATGAAGATAGTGTCAAATGAAAATGTTGTTTCATTACTTAGTTCCTCCAGCAGTCTTCCTCCCTTCCTTAATGAAATGGAACAGTCTATGCCTTTATCACTTCTTCCATTTAATCTCATTAATGCAGTCTGTTAAGACTACACTTTTGCAACAGCACAGGTGTAACTGTGAATAAGTAGGATAGTAGGAAGAATACTGTTCTGCTCCCAGGAGTCTTATTTATTTACAACAAAATGTGTGATATTCAACCCAGAATAAAAACTGATGCAACTGGTGAGTTGAAATATTTTTCTTCTTCACTTCCTTAACAATATGAGGTATTCCAATGAAGAATAAATAGGGAAATACTAATCATGCTGTACCAAATCTATCCTCGAGACAACTGCACTTGGCGTTTTACTAAAGATTAATTCTTCCTACTGTGTTAAAAGATGGCAGATTAAATTGGTAAGTAGACAGTTGGAAAGTATAACATTTTTCAGACAGCAACAGATGCAAATCCAAGAATATCTCCAGCTGATTTGACTGCTTTTCAAAAGATGGGGCAATGATTTTGAATAAAAATGTGCAAAAGTGAAAATCCATAGTGATGATCAAAAATATGAACAAATTCAAAAAGCTCTAAGAAGGAACAGCAGAAAGATTTCAGAGTCATTTCAGACTGAAATCACTTCTATTAGTTGTTTGTTATTGCCTATGTCTCTGTCATTTTGCCTTGTAGGACTTATATTGTGCCTAATGTATGACGGAAGGTATTGTAAGGAAAGTGATCCAGGAAAGTGGATGGGAAATTATTCCACTGACTGTGATGGCAGTTACATGAAGTCCCAGACAATGCAAGTTACATCCTCTTTTTTTGCTGCACTGCTATAATTCTACTTGAGTGTGTTGAATTACTCCAAATTTACCTAGTGCATCTCAGAACCAAAATCCATACCAGCAAAAACATATTTCCCCATCCATTCTTTCTCTTGGGCAGCCAGATGGATGATTTTCTCTCTTAAAAGGAAAAAGAAAAAAAGAAAAGAAAAAAAGAAAACTTAACTCCCTTTTTTAAGAAGGCTTTTGCTACAGAATCATGCTCATTAACAAAACTTATTATTATTATTAAAACTATTATGTATTCTTCCCTCTCAACTTCTCCTTGAGCATTACAGTTAGCTGTTTTGGCAAGAAGCTTTAAGCTGTAAAACATTTTAAAAAGCTACATTAATTAGTGGTTTATCAGACTGCAAATATACAATGTATTTAGCTTACTAAAATGCTTTGGGTTTTTAAGTTGCATCATGCCATGTGGTTCACCAAAGTATTCTTAATAAAAGTATATGATTGTAATAGTCAAATCAGCTAAAATTTTCCTGAAGATATCTCACATAAGGCAGTCAGAAAACAGTATAATTAAGCATTTTTAATTGTAATGGACAAATAGCTTTCCAGAGATTCCAGGAATGAGAAACATTCCACAAAATAGGAATGTTGAGGATTGAGGTGGGGGGGAGGAAGGCAGCAATGTTGACAAGAATTTTAGTTCTCAATATGCAAAATAACCCTTTGTACTCCCCTCTTACACCATTCACACACCTTTGTTCACGGTCCACACTCTGTAGTGCTTGATATTCTGTGTGCAGGACTCCTGAAAGTCCTTTGGCTTTTCTGTAATTAAATGTATATGTTCAGATGACTCAGTGTATATATTTCTTCACTGATTAGTGCTGGGCTACCTTTTGTGCTTAATTTTCAGTATTAGATAAAAGAAAGCTGCCAGGACTAAATTTCCAGAAATGTAACTATTGTGACATTTGCTTGCTACAATAAGTGATACAACTATAAAAATTCATACTGGGGATGTAATATTGGGGGGAAATTGAGGATATGATCAGTTAATGTAATTAAATGTTTAAACAATCTTGCAGGCATGCATATTCAAATAAATATAAAAAGGGGTGTTTTGCTGGTAACAGTGATGTGATATAGTCAATCAGTTACATTAGTCTGACAAATAAGATATTGGGCTATTGATAAAGCAAAAGAAATTGATAAAGAAAAAGCAACATTATTTTATTTTATATATGATTTCCACAGCAGAATACTTACCATATGAAACATATTGTTGTTACACATCATTGTTAGGTGTGAATTTTTTTTTCTATATCTTCTCTATAACATAATATGTGTAGAAGAGAGAGAAAAGTTGGAAAATAGTGTTTTTCAGAGTTTGCAAAAGCCATTAGTAACTACCCAGTATGCTTTAACATTGTCTTTAAGTCATTTTAAGTCACATTTTCATAACTTGTGAAGTAAAATGCCAGTTTTGGGTACAGTATCCTGAGAGGTAATGTTTAAGGTAGCTGTAACAATGGTTACAAAAGAAAATAAAATTTGTTTTTTAAATGTGCATACAGGATAAAAAATTATTAGACTTTTTATGTATGCTACCAGATGGAGTGATTTCTGGACATTGAAGTGCTTTTTTGTTCCTACTAAGGCTGACATTTTACAAATGGCTTTTTCCTACAAAATCTTAAAAATGGCACTAATTATTCCTGTTGGGTCTGTGTTAGGTTTGGACTTTTTCAAATCTCAACCTCCCTTCTTTCCTTTTCCAATATTTTGTTTATAAAAGTAGAACATGCTGAAAATCAGTATGGATTTCCACATAAATGGGAGAATATAAAACATAAATATCCAGTTATTTGAATCGTGAGCTCACTTACTTATATAAAGGTAAAGTACTCTTCTGTTCTAAGTATCACTTAGTAATTTTTCTATAATATTTTTAATGGTATTTATTTCTAGCAGTATATAACTTACTAGTTTTCAGAAGTAAAGATTTTGTTTGATTCTTCTTATCTTATATGTTTCCAAAAGGAGAAAGCATTTTAAATTCTCCGAGTATTTCATAATTTGCAGACAACTTTTGCATGAAGTATAGATAGTGAAAAAAATAAATATTTGAGAGGTGGGACAATAGAAGAAGGTTCCGACCCAGTTGTTACTTTCTCTGAAGCTGCATTCTGTGTAGGTCCAGCAACTCTATTTTGTGTGTATCCACAGATTGAACAAACTTCCTAAATCCTTAATCATTCACAGTGCACTGTAATATTGAACTACTAACACCCATCCCACATGATGCTGCTGTTTCTTATAGCTGTCCATCCCAGGTGTTGGTGCAGCTTTTCTTCCCTTTATCAGAGCAAGTGCTTGAGAAGCAGTTTGGAAAATAAACAGTTATAGAACACTTAAATAGGATTATACTTAAAGCCTCCAGTTATACAGAGGCTGGCTTCAGGCTCCGTTTAGTGTCAACTGAGTCACGAATACTCAAATGGCCGAGTGTCAGCTGGTTCTGTGTGGAGACCTGAATTGTGCAACGGTCCTCGTTTCCCCTGATGATTTTGCATGGCATCAAATTCTGGGTCTGAATGTTACTGGAAATACAGGAAACTAGGGACATTCGAAAAAAACCCATGCAGATAGGGGGAGAGGAAGGGGAGGATGTGAGGATCGTGAGTGTACTGCAGCAGCAGTCCCATAGCAAAAAGCTGGAGAAGAGGGTGCTGCCACAGACAGAGCTAAAAATAAGGACTACACCTTCCTTCCACTCCAAGGTGAAGTAAGTTTTAAGTTCATTTCCATCCCACTCCACCAAGCAGTAATGCAGGCTGTGTGTGAGGAAAGATAAGGTCATATGTGGTCCCACAGCCTTGAAGACAGTTCCTCAGATCCTGTTCCTGCAATATCTCTCTTTGTGCTACTAGGCTTTGTAACTGTACAGCAGTGATTTATGCATATCTAACATAAAGAATTCCCACTGAGATGCTGAGTACTGTATGACAATTTCAGCATATTTATCATGCTACCTGGGCTCTTCACTTGCAAAACTCATTAGTCCATTTATCCAGAAGAGGAAAAAAAAATACCCATGGATTATTCTCTATCAGGAAACAGTAATTCAGAAACACTGGGCACACTCTGTGTAGCTTTCTGAGTAAAGACAAGTAAGGAGGGAAAATAATTTCTCCTGCTAAATGCCTGCTATATTGTAAACCATTTAAGTGAAACATCCACAAATTATGACAAACAGGTTGGCAGAATAAATGCTAAGTGTACTTCTCATAGGAAAGAACTTTGCATGTGCAACATATTTTCTGTATAGGCTGTTATTTTTTGAGCAAGTGCACATTTACTGTGTAAAGAATTGCATAGAAAACATGGCCATCACTGCTCAAATAGCCATCCTGACCAGCTTATATAAACACTAGCTAAAGCTGGTAGAGATTATTTGCAGAACATTGGATCTGATGAGCTCAAATATAAGATAGCTTGGGTAGTATAATATTTGGGATTACCATAATAATCTCTTTAGGGAAAGTGTGCAGTATCAGCAAAACCATTGCTTGAGTCTTTGAGGGAAGAAGAAACTGTACAGTAATAATTCTGCATTTATTATACACTTAAATCTTTCCCTGTGAATAAGGCAAGTTTCCGAGCTCTTTATGGGGCCCAGGATAAAGCTTTAAGAATTTAATTAAATATCACTCTTTGAACTCACCTACAGAGTCCAAATCATGTTTGGCAACCTGTTTTTGTTTAGTGGTAACTTGTTTTACTGTAGCACCATCCTTTGAAGCTACACACATAACTTCCATGCATATGATTTACTAGGGAAAAGAGTTCATAGATTAATATAGAGAAGTCCATGTTGAGTGGCAATGAAAATGCTTCTGTACAGATTTACAGAGTGCTAGGTGAGTTGTCAAATTTTACTGATCCTTTGACCCTTTCTGACCTCTCTGAGCACAGCCTTTCAGGGGTCAAGCTTTGAGCCGTAGCTTCCAACAAGGGAGATGATTTTCATTGTTTCACATCTGGACACTGTACTTGTCTGTGTTAGCCATCATTGCCCTGCAGAGGATACAGGCAGTTCTGCTTCTCTTCTGCTGCCTTCCCTGCCCCTGAACCATCCCACTAAAGTCCAGGACAGCCTTAGACACTTGTGCTTCTCATGCACTTCAACCACTCTTTCTTGTCTAAAATAAAGAAACAAATAAGCTGCTAGGTAGCAATTTCTGTGCCTTTGGCATCTTCCTAACCCTTTGGTGTTTCATTGACTGTTGGGCTGCCATTCTTGGCAAAAAAATCTGCACAGCTTTTATTTGGAGTCCAGGAAACAGCATGACCACCACTGTCTTGTAATAACCCCATGGAAATCCAGATATTCTGTTCATTTACAAATGTTTTTAACTCATTAAAATCATCACTTCTGCAGCAAAAAAAAGACTGGTAATCCAAAATAAGCATGTATCAATTATCTCACAACATCATGTCACTGCTCTTAAGACTTTTATGGTTCTCTTGCTCACAACTACCTTTGCTCCACAGAGAATAATCCAACCTTGCAAATCTTGCAGCTTTTCTAATTTATTAGCATAATGAAATTCAGCTCTGAGCAATTATCCTTAACCTGTTTTAAGCTCGAAGCCCTTTGCTCCTATCTAAGGTGTGATAAAAAGCTAGTGGTCCAAAAGCATTTCTTTTTAAAAGTATGTATCCCTTGGTCTAATAAAAGATACTACATCTATCTGAAAATCTCATCTCATCTGTATCCTTGGACCATCATAAGCATAGCAACATTTTACTATTCATAAATTGTTAAATAACACTGCTAGATCCATCATAGTTACACTCAGGAAAGGAAAGAAAGTGTATTTGAACAAAAAATTTTTTTTTCTTATTTCTGTTCTTGTGATGGGAAAAGGTTGTTCTACTGCACTCAATTTTTTTCCTATAATTTTACCTTTTCTGCTGAACATAAAGGCAAGTAATCTGTGCAGATCATTTTTTCCAGACTTGTTCCAAAATTAGTATGTAACAATAAGATACAAAAAGATCAGATAATATGAGCAGTTTGGAGATTACCTTTAGCTCTGCAGCAGCCATAATCATTTGAACTCATATTACTTCATCTGTCTATATCAAAGCATCTGACAATGGTTTGTAAATATTATTATGGCCGTGACACAGGTACAAAAAGTCTTCCAAAGTATGCATCTACAGTGCAGATATAAACATATTTCCTTCATTTGCAAAACCTGCAAAAAAGCTAATATATAGCATGTAATTTTGAAACTTTTCATGAGTCTACAGACATTGTCATGCATATTTCTAAGGTTTGATCTTACCTTTGCTTTCAAAAAATAATTTTTAAATGCACAGAATAAGGAAGCACACGGTAACTACATAAAGACTGGGTTTTTTCATTAAAGAAAAACCCTGAGGTTTTAAAAGGTTGTTTTCCAATATCTTTAGAATAGTCATGCAATAAAGGGCAGAGTTGATCTGTAAGAAAAGTTGATGTACAATTGTCATGGTTTAACCCCAGCCAGCAACTAAGCACCACGCAGCCGCTCACTCACTCCCCCCCCCACCCAGTGGGATGGGGGAGAAAATCAGGAAAAAGAAATAAAACTCGTGGGTTGAGATAGGAACGCTTTAATAGAACAGAAAAGAAGAAACTAATAATGATAGTGATAACACTAATGAAATGACAACAGCAGTAATGAAAGGATTGAAATGTCCAAATGATGCGCAGGGCAATTGCTCACCACCCGCCGACCGACACCCAGCCAGTCCCCGAGCGGCGATTCCCTGCCCCCCCCTTCCTAGTTCCTATACTGGATGTGACGTCCCATGGTATGGAATACCCTGTTGGCCACTTTGGGTCGGCTGCCCTGGCTGTGTCCTGTGCCAACTTCTTGTGCCCCTCCAGCTTTCTTGCTGGCTGGGCATGAGAAGCTGAAAAATCCTTGACTTTAGTCTAAACACTACTTAGCAACAACTGAAAACATCAGTGTTATCAACATTCTTCCATACTGAACTCAAAACATAGCACTGTACCAGCTACTAGGAAGACAATTAACTCTATCCCAGCTGAAACCAGGACAACAATTCAGTGCTTTTCCTTTCCCCCCCCCCCCCCCCCACTGGAAAATCCTAAAAGAGGAAGGGGGACAGAAAAGGTGTCACCAAAAAACCTTCCAAGTGACATTGATTATAAACTAAAAAAACTTCAACTAAGAGTTTGAGACCATGAAAGAAATCAGACCTGACTATTGCATGGATTTATGGAAAAACTGTATTTTCAGCAGTAATCTGTCACTCTTCTATTTCAAGCAATGATCTATCACTTTTCTCAATATCCAAATTCCAGGAGTACCACTTACCTTGAAATTCATGACAAGTTTTTACAGATCATGTGCAGATCAAATTTACTGTGTATGCCCAGTCAGACATATAGATACAAAAAAACTTCTGCTTCTGAGGAATTTATATGTTTCTGTACATGAGCTGCAGGACTGGCACATTTGGGAATCATCACCCTCTCTGCACATGCAGAGAGGGCCCTGAGCAGAGTGGACCTGACAGTCTGTGTAGCTCTAACAAAGTCCAGGGTCCAGACTCACAGTCAGAGTTGTGTATATCACTGTGCGAAAATGCTAAGATTTTATGAAGACGTTATTTTCCTGGGTGAATTCCATTATATCTGCTTACTCTAATGGCTCATTTGGGGTATGGCTGACAGCAAACGTATCTGCAGACACATAAATTAACATTAGCTAGCATTAATTAGCTTGCTGAGATATTGCTAACTATGTAGTTCTCACTGCATGACGTATGACAGAGGCTGAAAACATAGCTAGTATCCTCAGCTGTATATTTTCAGATTATTAAATACAAATGCAAAGCACCTGAAGTCTTGCTGTGAAGCCACAGAATATCTAACTCAATGGCAAAGGGGATACCAAAATCTAGCTGGCAGCCTAACTTATAGTGGAAACTTCTATTGATGGTAAAGTGCAAGGAAAAAAGCCTGTCTTACTCAGAGGTCAGGATAAAAAAAGCAGAGTTGGCAACTAGATAAAAATGCTGAATATAATTAATTTGAAATCACTTAGGGATACAAACATGAAAGTGAACTGGGCCAATCTACCAGCATTTTTCAAAGAACTCCAGCTTAAGGATGATGGGAATTTTTGGAAGGTGAAGGAGCTGCTTTTTTTGCTATCGGTTCTCTGATTAGCCTTGATGTTTCCAAGTGCAATCCCTCCTGGATCAACAAATTAGAGAGAGGACTTCTTCAAAGTTCATGCCCAGCATACTTTAGCACCCTCTTTTGATCAAGAACTAAATATTGAAAGCTTGAGTCTTTTTTCCCCTTGGAACCAAAGCTACAAGTCTGGGAGATTATAGTCCTGTCTCTCCTGAAGGAAGTTCCTCAGTTGTTAAACTGAGATTATATAAAATGTGAACTTTGCTTTTTTCTTGTTACACGACATATGCATGTGAGTGGCAGTCCTCACAAATACACAATGGACACATTAGCTGCCTTGTTGACTCTTATCTTTGTTTCAAGAGGAATTCAACAAATTAGCTGCATATCTCCTTCCAGGTTTATTCCTAATTTCATGAATATAACAATTCTTGAAACCTGATTATTGCCCTACTTTTAGGATAATGAATTTTTTGCCCATGAGTAAATTTTTTGCTGGTAAAAAAAAAAGAGAAAAAAAAGCAGATGGGTGTACTTGTTTATTTCTCTTGGGGCAGCATTTGAGAAAACCAGCTAAGGCTTGGTTTGAAGACTGTTTTAAGTGCATATTTGTTTTTATCCAAGTGTTCATTTCAAATGTGTAAGATAATTTTGTATTTGCTTCCTTAATAGAATTTCACCCTTCTTCCTGTTGTCCTGAGAGAATGAATTAGGTTCCAGGTGGTAAACCCAGCATCTGTAGGTTATTATTACTAGTCATGTAGAATTAATTAATTTCCATTGCGGCATTCTAATTTGTAGGGTGCCATATAAAACCAGAGGCAGTTCCCAGCCCCAGAGAACTTTAAACTTAAGTATAAAATAAGAGATGAATACCTCAGAGAGACGAGATGACCCTGTGGTACTGATGAGAGAAGCTACAGTTGCTGATAAGTATCAATCACAATGCAATATGTATCCAAACATTATAAATGTTTCGTTAGACATCAGGGTGATGGTGGTTTTGCAGGCTTTTATCGAGTGATACGTCTCAAGACAGGATGAAAACTGAATGCGCTTGTTGAAAAATGGGACAAATGGACAGCTGACACCTGTGTTATTGCCTGAAAAGAGACAGGAGCCATTATTCTCATTCACATTATTAAAGTTGATGGGTAAGAAGGCAAGTAGAAGGACTTTAAAAGTGGAGATAAGTATTTTTGCTCTTAGTCCTTCCTCATGTTTACTACACTGGGAGAAAATAAGCTCTATTTCTGTGCTGCTGAAAGTTATCATTGCGGCAACTCCACTATTATTAGTTCATTCCATTTTTGCCTCAAAATTTAGGAAGTGGTACTGAATCAATGCCTTTTACACTTGTAAGGAATTCAGAAGCGAGCTGCTTATTTTATAATAGCTATAAAGAGATGTAGGATATACAGGTCCCTGAACTGTTTGTTGGTCTAAGAGGAGAAGGGAAGAAGAAAAACAACATAAAATTATAGGCAGCTGAGCAAAGATACAATGTGAAAAAGGTGTAGTAGCCTCTGACAATCATTAAATCTGCAAAAGAAACCTGGTACACTGGGTGTTAATTACAGTAATTCAAGAGGTTTCTGGGAATACAGTGGCTTCTTTTTCATCTGGCCTGTACAATTAATGGCTCAAGTTTTCTGTTACGAATCCTTAAATTGTTTTGCTGTCTTATGAACAAAAAGAAATGCCTAGGAGACAGTGGCAGAGTCTACTTTTCCAAACTTCTTCAAATGCCTTATGTGTCCTAAAGAGGCTGCCTTTTCTGTGAGTGCTCTAAGGAGCCATGGTAGCAATTTCCTACACATCTTGTATTTACTAATTTATAGAATGGTTAGTTTTGAATAAGTGTTTAAATTAACTGCTGAGTCACAAGTCTAAAGTATTTATTTCATATTAATTGAAACCCGGAGCCTTAACATTTACTAACCTGGTCCACAAATACCATTAATGTAGTACTTATAATTGCAAGTCATGCATGGAATTTTTGATTGCTCACAGTAACGAGTACAGTGCTAAATGCAATGAGTGTCACAGGATCAATTCTTCTGTCTCTGTTCCTATCACAGTTACAAACTGTATATGCAAGTCACATTAAAAGTACCTTCATATTGTTTTGGGGTTTTCTTTCTTCCTTTGTCTTGTCTTTTCCTGAAGATGTCCTCAGAGTCCCACTGTAGTTCCTGCCTCTGACATTGACATATGTCTTTGAGGCTTGTCAACATAAAGCAGCATGTGGCCCCAGACCTGAGCCTTGTTCCCTCCATGTGACCCAAGCAAAGACCTGTGAGCAATTAGTCAAACTATCCTCTCAAACAGCAGTACCTGGAGGTGCATGTTTAAATGTTTTAATTATCTCAATGAGGATAAGGCATAGGAATTTTTGGGTAGGATCAACCTACCCAAAATTGTCAAGAACTGCAGATGCTTTTCTGTAAGGAATTGCTGCCTCTTTTATGCATCTATCATGCCAGGATGGCTAATGTGTATTAGTTTCTTAAGAAGGGAAAGAAACTAGCACCACCTAGTTCATGAAAACAAAATGGGTTACAGAAGCTAACACAAAAATTGTGGATGACATAGAAAATTTTATTTCTAGATATGAACTTTCTTAAGTACAGAGACAGGCAAGATTTTGGTTCTGGGTCATCTCCATCCAGCATATATTAACAAGTTGCTGTTTCCTACAATAGGATTAATTCTACCCATCCTGGATTGGTAGTAGTTTAAAGACTGGTTTGCTTGTCTAAGCCTTGCCTAAAAATGTGCTTGATCAGAGACAGCATCTCAGGAAACTGAGCTTACAGTGGAAAACTAATGTCTCTTTAGCCATCCATGAACGTCCTTCTTCCCTGGTTCCTTTGGGATACAGTGTCCCAAGGGAATAGTTACTTGACTTTCCAGAGAAGAGGACCTGCTAGCATTCACCTTGTGGAGTTTACCTTGGTATGCCTCTACCCTGACTAGAGGGCTAGGGGAGTAGGACATGCAGTGCAGCTTCCAGTGGCAAATGTGGTGGCTCTGCAGGACATGGTTCTGAGTTTTGGTTGTTTAACCACGTGGTAATAGGAAGGTAACTCTTAGGAAACTCTTGGTTTCTCCTAAGAGTGGTGAATGATAACCATATGTAGAAACAGGGCAAAATCCAGACTATACCATTACTTTGTCACAGCATCCACTGTACAAGCATGCTTAGTGCTTAGCATACAATGTGCAGTCATTTTTAAGTACAGGTTTTTTCCAGCATTTATAACCTTTTTGACTGTCCACAGGTTTGAAATGGGATGCTCTCCTTAGGATGAGCATCTGGACAATAATCTTGTTTCCCTGTCTCCCAGTCCTTCAGAGTTGAATGTCTCCAGTTAAAGTACTAACACTTAGCAATCCTTATGCTCAGGGTAGCCCTACTACACAATCTCTCAGCTTTGCTACCCAAGGATTTGATGAGTGACTTGTGTTGTAGAGAACTGCTGCTATTGTTGCCCTGGGCATGGAGGAAGGACATCTACCAGGAGTACTGATCCTTAACAAGTATGATGCTACTTCCAAGTGGCAGGAGAATTGCAGGGAGGCATGCATCCCACATAGGAAAACAAACGAAAGGGAAAGAAAATAGGTTTTCCATTTCTTCTCAATGCATCTGACTAGAATAAAGACACAGTCCTTCCATACATTTCAGAGTATGAGCTCCTACAGCATCATCAAAGGAAACACACACAGGATTCAAAGCAGTTGAGGGAAGCAAAGAGCTGTGTTAGCAGAAAAAAACCATGGAAGGTAGTGAAATATGTTTTCCTTCTCTGAATTAAATGACCATTATGTTTGTAAAAGGATCTGAAACATATCCATATTCGAACATCCACATTCAAAACTATTTTCAGATAGTACCTGCCTCTCCCAGCACACAGCCACTGGCTACTTAAACTCAGTCTGTGGGCCTTGCCTGCTCATGACCTGGTGCTGAAAAAAACAGCTTGAAGAGAAGAAGTTAAGCAATCATTTGCAAGCCCATCTCTGCTAGTGGGGTTGGTATCTTTGTGTTTTAAAGTCATAATCTGAAGGATGTGAAAAATTCATCATCTCTACTGCTTTGAAAAATGCATTACAATATACCATGTAATTCTACCTTGGCAAAATGAAAAGTCATGAATATTTGAAATGTGTAAGCAGGAACAATCTAGATAATTATTTAGGACCTCTAATGACTGTCATTACCAATAAAGATGATGAAATTAACAAGTAAAAACAAAAAAGAAGAATATGAGGAAAAACCTTCTAATTGTGAGATATCTTAAATTGTTGAAGAGTTTTGTGGGGTATGGTAGAAACTACATAACGTGAAGCAATTAAAATTTGCTAAATCAAAGCATTCAGGAACACACAGTATAATACAAAGCAGTTTTATATTGTCAGGGGGCTGAACAGGTTATCTGCTGTCTAGATCTAGTTTTTAAGATCTTCTTTTGAGAAAGAAAGAAATTAAATAGAATTACATACTCAAAATATTTGTCTTGTTTTCTTTTTCAGCACAAATTGAAGTGATACCATGCAAAATTTGTGGTGATAAGTCCTCTGGAATACACTATGGAGTCATCACATGTGAAGGCTGCAAGGTATGAGATTTTAATACAGCATAGTCATCAGCATCTGCATTAGCCTCAGGCATCTGTGTACAATAATACACTCTTAGAGGCTTTCAAGCAAGTGGTGCCAAAGGCTGTAAGCCCTGCTGCTGATATAGATGGGTTTCATGCCTAATTTTACGAGTTGCTTTCCTTTTCATCAAATAGTCTTTAGAGTTATCTCCTCATTTGAAACATGAATTAATCACATCTGATGAAGTGTAAGTGCTGATACAGAGGCTGGCAACTGTAAGTCACACCTGTTCTACCTTAAATCAGCTTGAGAGATGGATTTCTTATCTTGTTTCCTATACAATCTGTGTAACATTAAAAGTTGGCATGGTATCTCAGTTCAACATCTCAAAAGCTTACAGGTGTCAGTTTGGTCCTATTTTATCCCCTTTGTGTTCTCTGCAGGCCAAATTGTAGTCTCCAAAAGAAAAAATGCCTTACATTATGAGTAGTGTAAAAGAATCCTTTGTCTTCTTCCTTATAGGCTCCAGCACAGGGCAATTGCTGGGAATTGGAGGTTTAAAAAAAAAAGGGGGGGGAGCAAAACCCCCTTCCATGCTGCTTAGTTATATTAACATATTATCCCAAGCATTAGTTCAAATAACACAAATCAGACCCCAAGCCAAGAGAAGAAAGGCATCAGTTTTCAACCCTAAAAAAACTCTGTGATTTTATTATCTAAGGAATTATATCATTACTCGTGGAAAACCAGAATTTCGTACTACATGTTGGTATTTCAGGTTTGAATGTAAATGTGAAATTGAAAAGATGGAGAAGCAGCTCCTCTGATTTCTTCTGTGTGGAAACAAACTGGTGCATTTGAAAGTGGGCGCATATTTGTAAAGTGAAATGGCAAGTCTGTATTTACTTAATGCTTTACAAAATTGTAGAACATCTGAAAAATCTGACAATTTGGGGGCACCCATTCCCAAAAGAAAGTTTTTGATGCCAACACATTGAGAAGCAATATATTTGCAAAGATCAGATTTCTTTCAGAAGTATTAACAATTGTAATTGGAACAACCCGCAGTGTGTCATTGTCTTATTGTGGCACTGGACTAGAAATAAGCATCTTCTTACGATGATCACATGAAACAGGATTAGACTAATTGATTTGATGCTTCAAAATTGGTGCAAAAGCTACAGGAGAAAAATGCTTTAAGCAGAAAAGCAGTATCTTGTCTCAGTATTCAGTGCCCACAGAGCAGTTAGGGGTATAGTGTCCTGTAGATGTGATTAGGGTTAATGCTGGCCCTTGTGTGTGCCTCAAGAGGAGATGATACCCCTCAGCTCTATGTGTAGACTGCTTATTGAGATAAAGAGCTTCTCTTCCACTTACAACAGTTTTAACCCTATTGTTTCTGTGCCAGTTTTGCAGTATCAGATCAATTAGTCTAATCTTGTTTCGTGAGCCTGTTGTGGAAAAAGATGTCAGTTTTCACATTGGGTCCTATGGGAGGCATCTCAGTCTGTCAGAGCTCTCTTTTAACGTAAGTGCTGTCTCGGGCAGTGCAACTCTGCTCTCCATTGCCCAGCAATTAAATAACTATTTGCTCAGCCTGAATACTAATAACTGGCCATTTCTGGCTCTTTTTTTCTGCATGCATTAGAAATCTGAATTAATTAAGAGGGAGACCATGTGTGGAAGAAAGAGGCAAGAACCACTCCACAAACATGCATACACATTGTGCCAGCATTTCAGGACACGGCATCCAAGGATTGTACTGCCAGTGGCAGGGCTACAAACTTCAAGGGACAGGAAATCCTTTAACTCTGCGTCCCTACATTAGCTATGCCACTGCAAATGCATATTATAAGTGCTTAAGGGGCATCATAAATATTACTGCTGTTTAGCGTGCATGCCTGCATGTGCTGAATAACCTGCTGAACCCATTGAAGAAAATGGTGGCTCTGTCACTATCGTCATGGAAATGGTGAAACCTGAAGACAGGTTTCCACCCTATCTGTCTCTGTGGCTCCTTCTTTTGCTGAGAAGCCTTTTATCATCTCTCCTGCCTACCCCCGAACAAAGTATTTGCTACCACTCTTTTGCTATGCTTTAGGCAGTAGTTCACATGACTGTTTCCCTTCTCAGACTGACTGTAGGTGATGGATGAAGTGACTTGTTCAAGATGTAGAAAGACTTGTTGTCAGTGTTGGGAATATTGGGAAACCTGTCTTTAAGTCCATAGCTCCTTAGTAATGAACTGCATCTTCCTTCCCCCAAGTGGAATTATTCTCAGTAAATATAGCCAATACTATGTAAAGATCCCCAAAAAATGAAATTAAAAGATTGTCTGTACTTTGTAAGACAACATTTAGATCTTATGCAGGGGAAAGAGAGTACAAAAGTCTCCTTGGAAAAATAAATTACCTGCTGTAGATTAATTTTATTTAGTGACCCTTGATTTTTTCCTGAGAGGGGCAAAGAAGGAGCAAACAAATTCTCCTGAGATAAGATCAACCTTAATGGGAAAAAACAGCACTACAGGATAAGTCATAGTCAATGCTAGATGGTTGTGTGGGTTTTTTTAACTTAATTCATTTGTTCTCTCAAATCCATATCCACATAGGAGCTGCTAAAATCTAAACCTTTAAACCAGAAAATCCTCTTCAAGTCAAAACCAAAATTGTCTGTAAAGTTCAGCAATTAGTGTAGAAATGTCTGCAGTTAGCATCCATTTAGCCTTAAATTAAACTAATCTCCATAGTTTTAGGGAAGTTTTGGTCAGCCAGAATTAGATAAGTCCCCACCAGATTTTTTCTAAGAGTTCCCTTAAAGGACATCCATGTTTTCAAAAGTGCAAATCATGAAACTTTAAATTAAGTTAAATTAAGTTTAAATTAAGACTAAATTGTCTTTAGATATATTACAGTCACTGGTAAAACTACCACAGGCAGGATGAAGTGAGCCTCTTTAAGCTTGACCTCAGGAACTAGCACTGCTGGTGTCCTTGGTGTGACAGCATGCCTGTCACCTGTTGTTACTGATACCCCACACCATCCTCATTGGGTTCATGAGGACTTGAGAGAGAATTCAGGTACTTCCTGTAGCAAGCAAATTGAGCCCTGTGATGCTGTCACCTTGTTAATTCCCCACTCTCATTCCCCCAAAACGCACGGCTGATGCAATTTCCATTGCTCAGTATTACCATCTGTCAGCCTGTGCAGAGATAACAGTGGTTTTGACTGATAAATGGAGTCGCCTCTTGCATTTTGGCTCCATTCAGAGCTGTTTGCAAACCAGTCCAGAAAGGCACAACCACTTTGGCATCACTTCTGGTGACTACTGTAACTGCAGTAATGATGCTTTCTGCCCTTTTTCTCTTTATGGCCTCCTGCAGTGGCTAGGCTATCCTCCAGCTCTCCGACCACACAACCCCACTGTCATGGTTTAACCCCAGCCAGCAGCCAAGCACCACACAGCCACTCACTCACTTCCCCCCCACCCAGTGGGATGGAGAGGAGAATTGGAAAAAAAAGTAAAACTCGTGGGTTGAGATAAGAACAGTTTAATAGGGCAGAAAGGAAGAAAAAAAAATATGAAAATAGTAATAATAGTAATAAAAGAATTGGAATATACAAAACAAGTGATGCACAATGCAATTGCTCACCACCCACCAACTGACGCCGATTTAGTTCCCAAGCAGCAATCTGCCCCCCCTGGCGAGCTCCCCCCAGTTTATATACTGGACATGAGGTCACATAGTATGTAATACCCCTTTGGCCAGTTTGAGTCAGCTGTCCTGGCTGTGCCCCCTCCCAACTTCTTGTGGCCCTCCAGCCATCCTGCTGGCTGGGCATGAGAAGCTGAAAAATCCATGACTTAGTATGAACGCTACTTAGAAACAACTAAAAACATCGGTGTGTTATCAACATTATTCTTACACTAAATCCAAAACATAATGCTATACCAGCTCCTAGAAAAAAAATTAACTCTATCCCAGCTGCCTACACCTAAAGATGCCAAAGTGGTCAAGGAACTTCTTTTGTTCGTCTCTTTCTGGAATTGCTGTTCCTCTTGTCCTTTATTTTACAGTAAAGAAAAGAATATTATAAAATGCCTTCTTCCTCTCTCTTTCACTCTATAATCCTCACCCCCTGGTTTCATTCCTCTTGTCACGTCTGCCATTTCATGTGACCTTTGCCATAATGGTACCTCTCGTTGTCATTCATAGAAGCCAGGAGCTCGTAAGGCATTAGGTATGGGTTAATACTCTCCTTCTAGCCGTCTGATCTTTAGCAAAATAGCCCACAGCTGGCCAGAAAAACCTCTAGGAGATAGAATAACTACAAATTTTTACATAGATAAAATGGATAATCTTATATTCCATTGAAATGGAAAATGTCATTACTTTCTCATGGTAGTGTCTAAAGGTGTTGCTTTCTTCTTTGTGTGTTGGCTTTACTTGATACAGTCATTAAATCCTAGTGCTTTTGTGATGCTTGAATTTGAATTACTTTTCACTCCTGAAGTGTATAGTCCCTCCAGATCAGATCAACATTTGCCAGCTTAAATTGAACAGCAGATTTCAGCTTCTAACGCTATGCATAGCCAGTGCTGGTTATTACCAATCTTTTCATTAAAGGAAGAAAACAGTCAGAACAAGTACTTTTAAGTCATCTGTTAACAAATGCTGACAAGCTTTTCCTCTATTAGGAGCAAGCATTCGATGATACATAGTCATTATTGCACAATAAGAATGCATTCTGTAACATTATTGTTTGTGTTTTAACAAAGTAGAATTACATTCTCTGCAGAATAAAGCACAGTTCTCCTTGTTATAAGTAGATGTTCTTTAATTTCACTATAAAAGGCCAACACATCTGCAAAGCCACAGCATAAGTAGCATTGCACTAAATAAGAGTATATTGGAGTCATGTACATGGTTCTCTGTGTGTGTGCATGTGTGTGTGTGCACACATATATGCACATGGTAATACTCTGTCTCTCTTGCTTTCTTGCCCCTAGGGATTCTTTCGGAGGAGTCAGCAGAACAATGCCTCCTACTCCTGCCCAAGGCAGAGAAACTGTTTAATTGACAGAACCAACAGAAATCGTTGCCAACACTGCCGACTGCAGAAATGTCTTGCCCTGGGAATGTCTCGAGATGGTAAGGAGTCAAGATTCCTGCTTCACGCCTAAACCCTTTGAAACTCTTCTTCACTGCTGACTTAAACTCCCTGTAGATTTCTGGAAAAAGAGAGAGAAGAAGCTCTTTGCTTTGTAATGCACACACTGTGAGACACGAATCTTTGTCATTCAGTTAACAAAGGAAGCTATTTTCATGGGGAGGGTGGGGAAATTGTGAAATGGAGAGCAGTATTAGTTTGGAACAGAAAGAATCAGAAGTGAGATGTGTTGTTCTGACCAAAAGCACAAAAAGGTCACCTCTGAAGAGGTGGATTTATATTCCAGTTTAGATAGCCTCTTATATTAGGCATTAATATTTATCTTAAATATTGATGTGTGAAAGCATCCCTTTCCTTGAGATCTCTAAAGGTCTGTGACAGTAAATAGGCAGTTAAGAAGAAATTTACACCTTGATAGCATTAGGGGTTTCTCTTTGTTTCATTCAGAGCACTTGACCAAATATTGTGCATTGCTAAAAAAACCATTTTTTTTTTTACCTGTACATTGCCCCCTGTCCCCATCTGGGTCTATAGAAGAAACATTTCATAGTTTAGCACTGAAAATGGACACTACGACAGAGGAAAGCTCCACAATGTATCCAATAGCAGGATCCTTTGGTCCTTGCAGAGCTCTAGTCCACCTTCCAAGCTGTGGTGTGACAAGCCATGATCTGCAGACTGAGGATGTGCACCACACCAGAGCTGCGGGCAGTGGGAGGTTTGGGCAAGGCTGCCCACAGCCAACCTGCCCCAGGCACCACTGCTTTCTTCAGTTTCCTGGGGGTTTCCAGCTCACAGACACGTTTTAAACAGTCAGGAAGTATAAGAAAATGTTTTATTTTTGAAGGCAGGTTATATTAATTTCAATTGCCTGGCAGCATTTTCTGTCTTAGAAAGTTTACACAAAATGTGTCATTTGAAATTAACAGTCATTGATGGAGATGTTATTGAAAGACCTATCTCTTTATATGGTCCACAGCTTATAAACTTGTTTTAAGTTTGGACTGTAATAGGTCTTTTCCTACCTCAGCATGTCTCATGTCTCACTGAAACAATTTGCTCACCAGTCTCACCAGTCTGGAAGGGGCCTTTCAGTCTAGCCTTTAATCCCTGAACTCTTTTTGGTCCAAGGATGCAGCTTACTTGATGCCTTAGCTCCCGATTCTTCCCGGAGGAGATTAAAGTAGTAACATTTCAGTAATTTAACAGCACATGCTTTCCTCCTAAGAGTAATATCTTCCCATGATTTGAGGTATCACAGGGGCATTTTAATGAGACTGACAGCACTGTCTTCCCAACCTATAATTCAGGGACCACTGCATACAGACAAAGGGAGCAATTCTTCTGACAGTATTGCTTTCTTCTCTCATTGTTTATGTAAGGGTGTTTATACCTAATAATATTAAGAGCTCTTGCAAGTCTAAAATACGCTGTATATATTTTTTTAACAGAGAAATTGAATGTGATTTTTACCTCTCAGCCATGTAACAGATTCATTTTTATCACGCAGAGGCAGGATGCTAATTGACAGCAGCTGGAGAATCCAATTAATGAATATATAATGAGAATAAACAGTGGGTGTTTGTTTTTATTACTGAGGCCCTAAATTTGAAGAAAATACACAGTTGCATTTTTCAAAATACAGTCACTGTATATTGTCTGTAAGGGAGTGCAGTGCACCATGGACTGTGTTCTTGTGAGGTAGCTTGCAGGCTGTGTGAAGGGCTGCAAGTAATCTGACGATGGCAACAAGAAAAAAAAAAATCTTAGCGTAAAAAAGTGCAAATAAATTGAAGAGGCTGCCATCTCCTTGGTGTTGTGGCACTGCCTTTTCATATTACACTATTCCTTTTCTATTCTTTGTCCCGACTGAAGATTTTCACATTCATCCACATGTGTAGGCTCAGACTCTTCTCGAGGGTTATAGCTGAACTATAGGGTAGCAAAAATGAGAGCCAAGCCCATCCTGTGCTAATAAATGTGATGATTCTGAATTGATTCCAATTACAGATGGACAGGAAATACTCAGCATTGGAAAATACACCTTATAATATGTAGAAATTAGTATTTCCAGAGCAACATCATCTTATCTGTGCTCTGATAAATTATGCTGAATGTATCCTTCATCAGTTTTGGAGCACAATTAACAACTATGTCTGCTCTGAGATCCCAGGATCTAGCCCAGTAGAAAGCCAGAAATTATAGAAAGATGGGGCAGGGGGGATGGGGGAAGATAATCAGCCATGACCCACTGTATATGCAGTCTGTGGATTTAGAACTCCTCCTAGTTCCACAGCAATCAAGCCTATCATTTTTGAAAATTTCAATCTCAGTGTAATGAACCCTGTTCCTGGGGAGAGTGGTTTGCACTCTGGTGTTTTCCTCCCTTTCTCATCAGAAGGAATGCATGGATTTGTGCATGGAGATTATGTAAATTGATTGTGTAAATCCCTGAGTCTTCCCTCTGTGGAAAAGATGACATTCATTTGTGCTATTTACCTTCAAATCTGTTATTTTCCTCTAGGTTCTAACTCTAACCGGTAAGATTTTTTTTTAAAAAGTGTGAAGATAACACCCCATTGAAAGGATGAGATAATAAGGCTTTAGGGCTTGTTTTAATCCAGAGTACTAATCCTGTTAGTGCACTGTTTAAAGGTTTGTGGAAAGTTGGTAAATCACATGGGATATGAATCTACAGACTGTACATTTCATACAGCTCTGGGTTGTTGTTCAGTGAACACAGAGATATAAAAGGATGCATGGGCTTTTTAATATTCACAGTGGGAAGTGAGCTGCTTGACTGAGGCCCTCCTGTCAAATAGGAGTCATTGTCGTCACCTTGTAAATCCAAGCACACAATACTTTTTCCTTTGTGAGATGCATATGGTGTAAAGCTTTGCATCCTCTCTAATTTCCACAGAAAAAGACAAGTTTCCACAGATAAAGTAATGCTGAAAGTAAATGTCAAGAGTGGTGGGGTTGAGGATAATCAAGAAAAAATGAAAGACAACAACGGTTTGCATTGTGCTTTGCTTTTCAGCTGTGAAGTTTGGAAGAATGTCCAAAAAGCAGAGGGATAGCTTGTATGCTGAAGTGCAGAAGCACCAGCAGCGACTGCAGGAACAAAGGCAGCAGCAGAGCGGTGAGGCAGAAGCCCTCGCCAGGGTTTACAGCAACAGCATCAGCAATGGCTTGAGCAACCTGAATAACGAAACTGGCAGCACCTACTCAAATGGGCACATCATTGACCTGCCGAAGTCTGAGGGTTACTATAACGTGGATTCTGCCCAGCCTTCCCCAGACCAGTCTGGGTTAGACATGACTGGAATCAAACAGATAAAGCAGGAACCTATCTATGACCTCACCTCTGTACCAAACTTGTTTACCTATAGCTCTTTCAACAATGGGCAATTAGCTCCGGGGATATCCATGACTGAAATAGGTAAGGAAAATTCTTATTGCTCTAGTGTAATGTGTATATATAAGCTAGATTGCAATATTGTCTGTATTAAAATATTATATAGGCATTCCATACACAGGTACACAATAATCACATGTTCACACATGTATATGTGCACACATACAGGGAGCAAAGGAAAGAAAGACAGTCTGGCAGTATTGACACAATATCAAGGCAGTTCTGTTTTTACGAAAATCTGAAAATTATGCAGTTTCCTAAACTCAGCAGTTCATGTTCTGTTTATGAAATAGGAGCATCAAAGTAGGTAATAAATCAATCAGAACCAAGTGATAATTAGTAGTGGGGAGCTTGTTTCAAATGAGCTCATTACTAGCAGGGTTAAATGATCTCTTCAGCCAGCCATCCATATTCTTGTCAACACCCAGAATCCCCATGGCAGCTAATTCTAGGGTATTTATTATCAAAAAGCACCAGCTCGCTACTGCTGGTGCATGGATGTACATGCAGAGCAGGTTCACTGAATTTGTGAGGTGCACAAATTCTGAATGTAGTTGAATGGATACCCTTGCTCTGCTGCTTGAATGCCTTGGAGAACCTGTCCCTTGATTTCTTCTTTGAAAAGTAGCAAAGAGACCTCTCTGTGAGATGAGATGGTTTGAAAGGCAACAGCTAACAGTGTTCCTTCTCTAAGGAGGATTTCTGTTCATCTACTGCCTCTAGTCATACCTCTCCAATGCAACTGGAAGTACTACTTCTATTATAAAGAAATAACATGAAAGAAGATTGGCATCCTAATTAGGTACTTCCCACCTCAACAAGTAAAGTATGCTGAGTCAGTCGTGGTTCAGAATATAATCAAAGGGTAACACTTCATTAATGGAATTTAATTAAAAAGAAAGAAGAAGGAGGAAAAAAGAAAAAGGATGTATTCAAGAGCACCCATAACAAATTAATTAATGTCACATCATAAAACCTGTCTATAGTTCTGGCGTGGCCTTGCTGCCTCATGGAGGTACACTGAGATGTGCAAATTTATGTGTGTACTCAGACCTACTGAGGGGCCTGGAGATGTGGCATGCGCTTGATATATATTGCAGAAAGGGTGTATGTAGTAGTTACTGTCTGATAAAAAAAATGAAAGTACAGCTAGAATCTGTAGCATGTTTTCTACCCATGGATGCTCATGTGCAGGAAGCTGTGTAACAAATTGTGTGCTTAACTGTGAATTGTGGAGGAGAAAGTTATGCTTTTCTGCCACTCTGTTTAGCGGGACATGTTTTGTTATCACATTTGCCCTAGGCTGCTGTACAGTGAAGTCTTACACCCAGAGCATAGCAGTACAGAGGATTAGTGAGGTACATCTGCTCCAGCTGCCTTCTTGGCTCTTGTGGCCATATGAGTATTACTCACATGTGGCTTGTGCAAACCTCAGTCCTGCAACAGTGGTTCGCAGTACTCCAGCTGAGAGACAATTTAAACAGTCATAAGAGCTGTTTCACTGCAGCACCCTGTACCAAAGGAAATGTTCCTGGAGAGACTGACCTCCCAGAGGAGGTACCAGAAATATGACAATTCTGACAGTCCATGAATTAGGGTTTGCGCTCAGTTACAGAGGTGAGCACAGAAAGTGGGGAAGACCCCAGAGCACAGGGACCGGGACATAGCAAAGGGCCTGTCTCTGAGCTGACAGCAAAATTCAGGTGCTGGGATTTACCTCTCTTCCTTTTGAAATTGGAACTGGGTCTCCTAAATTGCTAGGATTTTACTCAAGCACTGCTGTATGTCATTTGTGGCATGTACAGCAGAGAGGTAAGGGTGTTAGTGAGAGATAATGTAGTACAACGGATCAGCTGACACAACTGAAAAAATGGAAGAGATGTACTATAAAGTATTGGGATTAGTGCACAGGCAAATTATATTTTCAGTGTTTGAAAACAAACAGAAAATGCCTCTTAATGCTGCAGTGGATTGTTGGACCATCTGTAAAGCTGCAGTCTTGCAGTCAAAGCAGGAAAACTCTTAAGTACTGGGATGCATTGATTTCATATTAGAGTGTGCTTAAATTTCACTGCAGCAATGTATCTTACTCACTCCAGTGAGATTTAGGAAAAAGCTCAACTCATGTTAAATAGAAGTTACTGCCTTAACTGTTAATGAAATCATAGAGAATATATAGGAGGTGGAAAAGCTATACTGCATTGATCCTCATGCCTGATAGAAATTTCTTTATACTACCTTGTCTAGTGATACACTGAACTGTTGCTTTATGTATCCCAGACGATGTTAGTTCTTTTCCCCACTGAAGACTTTCTACCACATTCAAATTTCCAGTCTTAGTTTTCTTCTGGTCTTTATATTCTTCAAATACATGTATTTTTTTAAGCACAACCTCACTTGCCATTTGTCTGGTCTTGATTGGAACGCTATTAATTTTTTCCTCATAAATGAATGCGTGAGGCTCCTTCCATCCTTGAGCACCTAAAAGTTGCTGTAAGCTCTCAAAGGGACAGACTTCTTCACAGACAGCCCAGAATCAAAGTAGTCTTTGCAGCTTCCGCATCACATGCCAGCTAATATCTAGTTCACTTATTCCTTCAGTGTTACTGCTTTGCTTGTTTCTCACTCACTTCTCTCCTGT
Organism: Haliaeetus albicilla; assembly: GCF_947461875.1. Taxonomy (NCBI): domain Eukaryota; kingdom Metazoa; phylum Chordata; class Aves; order Accipitriformes; family Accipitridae; genus Haliaeetus; species Haliaeetus albicilla. The sequence continues at coordinate 26,634,011 of NC_091516.1, read as the reverse complement.
ACAGGGCAGTTTTTATAAGATTCCTCTGACCGCACTTTTCTAAACCTGAATCGCCTTTTCTCTTTCTTATTTTTCTAACCTTTTCAATCCTATTACATTATGTCTCAGTCCTCACTGATGCTTTGTGACTTCTTTCAATTTAGAATTATCTCTTCATTTAATTAGCATGTTGTGAACCTTCTCTTTCAAATTATTAATGAAAATGTTAAATGCTTGTAAAACAAGTTCTAACAATGGTCCCTGCAGCACCTGACTAAACAACTTGCTGCAATTGCATAAATTACTTTAGTATTTACTTTTTGCTTGCTATCCAACAGTAAGGTTCTCTGAAAAATCCAAATAACAAGTCTTACTTTCCCTGTCAGTTTGATTCAGTTATAAAAATATTTTCTAAGACACTCTATGACATAATTTACACATGATTTACATTGTTTTCTTCACATGTTAATTTTCTAATTCCACCAAAAAGGAATCGGAATGGTCAGGCCTACTTTGATCTTTAACAGATCTTTCCTTTAATTTGAATGTGATATTGCTCTTTTTCCTGAACATACCTTCATCTGCAGTAGACTTTGTAGCAGAAATAGATTCAGCTTAACAGTTTTGAAATTTAAAATTTTACACAGCAAATGTTTCAAAACATAGTATTAGAATGGCACAGGAAGCAAAATACAGCTTATCCTGTGTTGCATGCTTACTAGTATCTCTAAATTCTGTACCAGTAAATAGGTGTAGGAGAAAGAGATGCTGACCAATTAAAGTTTTATAGGACTCCTTCACATGTATTTGGTACTAGTATATTCCTCCAAATGAGTTGAGTAGTCCAGGGTACAACTGCATATTTTCTGATCGCTATGAGAAACAGGATAGGTAATGTTTCTTATGGAAGACGGGGCTAAGTATAAGAAAGAGCAATTTCAGATACAGACACAAATTTATCATGTAACTGCCAGAGCTTACAATGGTGACAAGCTGAATAAAACCAGGTAGTTCCCCATTAGGCAGAACTGTGCCCCAGTCAGTATTCCAGTTCCTGTTAGAAAAAGAAACTCAAACCACAAAGAAATCAGTCAAAGCCTGTAAATAAGCATACAGGAGCAGAGCCTCAGCTTGTTATCAGCTGCTTTTCCAGGCCAGCTCCTTTTTCTTTTAAAGGAGGTATTTTTGTACTTAAAGCATCTTATTGGAGACTTTATCTGGATTTGTAGCTAGGTGGGCAGAGCACGAAGTAGATCAGATGCAGCAACCAGATGAGTTGGGCAGGCTCTTTCTCTGCCTATCCTGCTGTTCACGGGTAGCATGACCCAGGTGTGTCCAGCCAGCCAGCAGTGTTGCCAGCACAGGAGACACCCTGAGGGTGCATGCTGCCAGGGACCCCACGGCACGGCCCTATTTCTCCCTGACCACCATGCCATCTGCACATCTGGGAAGGCAGAGATTCCTCATGCTGCAGTGGGAACTCAAACAGTGGGGTGAAATCTGCTCATCGTGTCAAAAGCGAGAATTTGGTCATTTGCAAAACAGCTTTATCCTTGCAGAGAGAGTCACAGAAGTCAGATGGTGCATGGGAAATCCTAAAGAGAGAAGGAAGCTCTGTTTCCTGACCCTGGTAGGTCCACAGAGGGATGGCAATGCTTTCTTCCAAGTGTCATTTTAAATTAGCAGGTATTAAAGGCTTATTTTTAGACTTGGTCAAATTAAAGACCATCTTGTTTAAATATATGTGCATAATATTATCTGTCACTGAGCTAAGCATTGCATCTTCCTCACAAAATATGTGGCTCAGATCTTGGTCTGTAAAAGTTAATGAAAAGGTTTCCCTGCCTTGACTGCAATTGAGATTACCAGCCTATGATTTCTTAAAGATGAGAAAAAATTATTAGTGAATACTGTTGTGGAGAAAACAGACTGATTAAGGGTTCACTCCAGTTCAGATTGAAGAGTGCCCTATAGCTGTATGTGTTTAGGTAGTCAATAAGGCATCACTAGAGCATGCAGGAGGTCACATAGCCTAGCCTCTATAATTACAGAAAAAAAGTGTTATGTATATCTACATGGCTTTTCTTCAGTGCTATTTGAAGGTACCCAATGGCTTGGAGAGCTTACATTTCTACTAAAATTAAAGTCAAATAGTAAGTAAGGTTGATAGGCTTGGGCTTGATCATCCTTTTCCCCAGCCCCTCTGACCCTGCTCTGCTGTGTGTATCTTAAGGTGGGCAACCGCTGACTAGGGCAGCCACATGGTGAGAACTGGAGGAGGCATCACAGGCCCTACTCACCAAACCCACTGTAACGCACAGCTCTTTTGACCCTGACCCATTGACTGGAAAATGACACTAAAGCAAAACCTTCAAAATGTTTTAAAGACTGGCACAGGATGGGTATGTAAAAGAAAAGCCCCGCTGGTTAACTGCAAATGACACCCTGTACATACATAAGCCTCAATTTAGCTGGGTTAATACATTCATCTCAGGACCTACACTGAACAACTTCGTATACTGTAAAGTTATTAAATTTATTTCCATTGCTGCAATATCATACAAGCAGGAGCTTAGCATTTAGGTCATTCACTATCCCATCCTAAGAGGAGATCTTCATGTGGGAACATTCTCAACTCCTCTACTGAGGATATATTTGAAAGCCAGACCCACACCTTTCTCCTTTCAGTAGAAATCTTGCCATTAACTTTGGAAGAATATAGGTTATTCCTCCCTGCCTATACTGTTTAAGGATGTCCACAGCACTCTATGTTGCATATGCAATATATGCATCAGGCTCATGTCTTAAAAAGTACGCTGTGCCTTCCTGTTGAAGGTTGCAGAAGCACTTCTCCAACATAAGCATTTTTTATTATTATTCTCTGTATCTCCAGGATTTGTTCTTTGTGCCAAATCAAGTCTTAACGGACAGCTTGCTGAACATGTATTGGTCAGTTAGATGTTATTTGAAGGGACACTGTAGGGACCATCACACTCGCAATGAACTCTAACTAAAACCCATACCTAAGGTGACATTAACATCTGTGTTGATGTTCCCTTTACAAGGCCACCGCCCACCACACAGTGAAGCAGAAATGATGAGTTTGTGACTGTAGTCCTGTGTAATGTTTCTTCACCTCTTTTTCTAAGCCATAGTTTAATATGCCTCCTACCAAGGTGATAGCCAAATTGTGCAGGACAGGGGCCTACAGCCTTACAGCTGTATTTCAGCAGAGCAATGTTGCCATCTAGTGAGCGATTAAAAATGTGCAGCATGTGCATTTCTGCGCAGATACCCTTAGGGCACTGTATCTTACCGTCATTACCTACTTAAAGGTGACAATCAGAATAAATTAATATTTCAGTTCTGTACTCATTTCAGTTCATGTGACAAAACTTAGAACTTCTGCTATTTTTTTTAACTAATTAATTTTTTTCCCCTTTCCGTACACTCGAGAACAGAGAATGGCAAGATTTAAACTAATTTGACAGCGTTGCTCAGTAAGGAAATGCTTCAACTTCATAAAGAATGGAAAGAAAAGTGGAAGAATAAATTAGAGCATTATGATGCTGAAGCATTCTAGCTGAACTGATGCTGGAATGGTGCTTTTTTGTGATTGTAGATTCTGATTTTTTAAAGCTTATATTTAGAAATAAATTTAATCAATAAAATCAACAAAGAATTTGGTAGAAATGTTGGGAAAAATATAATGTATTTGAAAGTTTGTAAAATATTCTAGTTCTATCTCTTCCTACCTTCAAATTAGTAATCTCTCTTTATTTGTAAATTTAGATCAAAACCAGCCTAATTGCAGATTTACATAAAGGCTTTAGTGAGTGTATCTTGCCCAACCTGGTAGTCTGAATGATCCAAACGTTCATAAATAACTGATTACGTTGTTATCTTCTACTAAGTGCATATTTTAGCACTTACGGATTTAAGAAGACTTAGGGAGGGCAGAGTTCATGTTATAACTCTTCATGTAGATTTAGAAAATAAAGACTATTCTCTAGAATGTACTATATTTAAACACCAGTTTTTTCACCCTGTGATTTTCAAATCACCAAGTATCCACTGCCTCACAGTAACCGCAGTGGACTTTGGATCAGTTGTGTGTTGGTTCTGGCAGTCCTGCTTCACTACGCTTAACACAAATTATCACAGTTCAATAAGCACGACGCAATGTGCCTTTTTACTAACTCTAGTGCAAATTTATACAGTAAAGCAATTAATCAAAAACTATTTGAAAAAGCAGTAGATTAGATAGCCTAAAAGTATACCTCAGACTGGGTTTTCCTGCAAATTATAAAGCTTTTTGGCTATTTCTGAAAGCAATTTGACTTCTCTTTCAGTTAAGCCAATTCATATGTCAAATGCAGGCCAACTAGTAACGTCACAGTAATTTCACGAACGATGACCATTGGCAGTGTTCCTAGCTGGGGTCTGATCACACTACAGACCATGCATTATAAATGCTACAGAAAATGCCATTTGAAATATTGCTCTTTAAATTTATTGTGGGGATATGTGGCAAGTGGGAATATAATCAAGAGTTCTCTTCACAGATGCATATTTTCAAGAAACAAAGATTTTCTACTGACTGTTTTTCTGCAGTACCCAAGACAATGAGGTCCCGTCTTAACAGTGGTTATAACTATTTGAACAATATAAGCAGCTGGATTAAGCAATGAAATTAATGAAATCAGTGACATCTTTTAACTGGCATTGAGGATGGGGAATATTTTGTGACCTTTTGTTCTGTTTTACTTACTTTTCAAATTGTTTTACAAATTAATTAAAAACATGCATTAAATGGTATTAAAAACAATCTTTTCTAAAGCTTACATTTCTAAAGCATGATAATATAGTTCTCTAAAGTTGGTACATTTCTAATCCATTAAAGCAAGTATATAAAATTCCTCCTTTTCTCAAAAGATATGAATATTTTCTTGTATAACCAAACTTGACAAAATATGTTCATTCTCTTGAGAATCCAAAAAGCAGTTAGAAAGCAACCATTTGTAGCAGTCAAAATATGTAAAATAGCATATCATACATCCCATATATTACCATATATCATGACAATCTTCTCAGGAATAGCACTGTGCTGTGAATATTGTCAGATTAGAAATCACACAAAAAGATCAATGTAAAGCTAATGGTATAACAAGTACTGAGGCATGCTGTTGCTGCCGGTCATAGGAATAGCCATTTGACTGATTCCTTATCATATGCTTCAGAGCAGCAATGACAACAGCAGAAGAAATGGTAACTGGCTTTCTGCAAGAAACCGTCAAAGTGAGAAGGCCAGAGCAGGTGCCAGAGCATAGAGAGCCTGGGACATGTGAAAACTGTTGCCTTGCAGGGTTGCGTCTCACACACAACCTGTGAGGAGGCAAACACAGCATTGCAGATGAGAATCAAGAGGGCAAGGCAGTGATGGTTTTGGAAACACTATAGTATATGGAAGTGGCACACTATCTGCAAAAATTGGTGTGGTTTGAATTAGTAGTGATATGTTGCTTACATCGTCATCAGAGCAACCCCTTTATCTCACTGTCAATGCTCCCTGTCCTTAGCATTTGCGTATGTTGTTTCTGGGCACTCAGCACCAACAATATGCATACTTAGCTTGTGCTTTCTGAGAGCTTAATCTGGTGTTCATACTGTATTTCTTTGTCACCCTGGACAACGTTGTTCAATTGTTCTTTAATTCTCAGGCACAAGGAAGCTAACAGAAATTTGGTTTTACAATTAATTTTTTCCCAGTACACATGCAACATCCTAAGTTTGACTTCCCGAGGCCGTAGTTCACTTTTTCACACTGTGTGCCTTTTGTTTGGCAGATTTCTTCACTTACTTCATGCTTTTCACTACTTTCTACCTTATTCTTGAGAATACTGTAATTCTGCTTGTTATGCAGTTTGTGATGTTGTTCTCAGCTCTATAAGTAGTGATGTCTTCCTTCAGTCCATTCAGTTTTGATACTTTATTTCACAGAACAGTGACAATACTTTTATACAAGGGTGAAAAGATATGAGAAAAGGTTAGTGTGAAACACACAGGAGACGAACACAAATGCATTTAGTGGAAAAATGCAATGCAACAGGACATAGGGCTCAGACAAATGCTGAAATTGATTATGAGACCACAGCAGTTTTTATAGTGCAGTAGTCTTGCAGGGATGAGTGTCACATGTAAATTGGAATAGTTAAAGCAAGATATTAAGGCATGGAGCACTGTCTTGTGTTCCTTTTTGACTGCATTGACATTTTTTTCTCTTGATCAGTGAAATCTCTGGCATTGCTTATGATAACCAAATTGTTTTACTTTCTGACACTATACACTGACACCACTTTGATCCAACTCAGTTGCCACACTACAGGAAAATAGAACCATCGTAGAATGTTTTATCGTTACTTTTTAAAGCATTTCTATACCTAGGTTGCTTAAAATTTTTACAAAAAGCTAAATGTAAGCCTATGGCAGTGAAAGAAGTGCTAAAACGTATGTCTAACCTCTCCCAGTCTTTTGCAGACTATGACAGGACAAACCCTTCCAACTCTAGTTTAAAACCCTTAATATGCCAATTGTTCCATGCATATTTCTACGTTTCATAGTGAACAATGTCCACTCCAAGCAATGTTTCCTTAATTGTAATAAATGAAACCACATGCTTGTTTTGGAACAGTCTCAATTTTAATATAAAGTTCTCCTTGTGTAAGCTATACTGGAAGAAGTTAGGAAACAGCTCATCTCAATAAATTTGTGAAATTATACAGTGCCTGTAGAGTCCATGTCCCATAAGCTCCAGCTATTGCCTTGGTTAGTGGTTTTGCTGCCAGCTAAATGATTTCTAATTAGTACAAAATATACGTTTTTTACTAAATTGGCTGAGACCCAGGAAAAGTATTAAGTGGAGACCTTTAAGCATTTATAAAGATCCTCTAGGATTTAACAGAACTCTGGGTCCATCCTCTAGGTTCCTCCAGATTAGGACTTCATTCAATTGTATTGTCGTTTCTTGTAATTTATTAACATTTCTTTGAAACGCAAATCACACTCTGATTTATTTTGAAGGGAGAGAGAGGAAATACAGAATTCACACACATAACATTGCCTCAATGTGCAATCTGTTCCTGACAGTAAGTATTCAGTAACTTGAACACAAGGGAGGGTTATTCCTGTACTAAATTCAAGCACTTCCAGTCTCATATGAGTGTTTTAATGTTTCATATCATCTTCCTAGGCTGCATATTGTGTAGTGTTACAAATTTATTAAACAAATGGGGGTTATGAAACTTGCTGGTCTATCTATAGCAGTTTTTGAAAGGGAAATCTTTTGTGCATTATGACATTGAGAATGCCAGGGACAGACGAAAAATAGGATGAGCTTTATGTAACCACTTTTAGGAAAAAGTGTTCCTGCTTTTCTGCAAAAAAGTTCAGACTTTTCAGCCAGTTCATTTAAAAAAAACGGGACCTATTATTCATGTTTGGCATACTTTTTCTTTATTCCCTGTGTCACTGCCTCTACTACTGTCTAAAATTTTACTGAGGTAATCTGTGTAATGAAACCGGTTTACAAAACTTTTCATTTTGCAGTCATAATACCCTTGAATTAGGGTACAGAAAAGTGTTGATCTGATACTAGCTTGGCATTATTTTGGGTCCTAGAATGGAGATTTTATTTAGAAGGTCTAGCTGGAGTTTTGATAGTTGCACAAACCGATATGCATGCTTACAGCAGCCAGCCAAAGCTGTGGTGTTACTGCAGCATTAATTCAAAGTGGATCCCTGCGAGAGCTCAACTTAGGATATAAGCTGAGATGAGCTCTTAGCTACTCAACTGGATCCTAAGGGTAAGTGGCAAATTAAAAATTCATTATTCATTTTAATTGAGGATGATTATCAGTGTTTTAGGAGACACACTTCAAAGTTCTTCAGTTCCCAGTGCAAAAGAAGGGAATGCTGAGAAAAACTAGCCTCTCCTGAGAAAAGAGAGACAAATGAAAGAACTAAAGAGCCTGTAGGAAACAGACACTGCCGAGTACTGTGGATAATTTCCACTTAGCAGGCCAAATTCACAGCTGGTGAATGTTTTGTGCAGTCCATGTAGTTATTACGCCCATCCCCACCAGCATTGTACTTGACCCCAAGTTGGAGTTTTTCCTCAGTATTGTAGTTTGAGATCTCCAAATATTACAAGGAAATGTCTGGAAAAGGCAGGACTGACTCATCAGCTGATGACAGAACCCTGCAAGTCTGTGCTATGCTGATTTATACTATCTAGGTTGCAATGTTCAGTTTTCTGTATGTACTTATGATTTAAGCAGCTCCTAACCCACTGGTGCAATACATGTTTGAGCTATCATAACCTTTGGAGAGTGCCTTTTGTGAGGTGTCTACTGAAATCTAAAATAAGAAATTACAGTAGAGGGAAAAAAAGGGAAAGGGAAAAAAAAAAAGAGCCCAGCAGAGTAGCCAAAACTGGAAACAGAAAAGGTCATCTGCTGTTCTGGAAGTTGTGAGGTATAGTCCTAGGTTTATGTGAGCTGTGTATAGCTTGTGCACTGTTGCTCTTCCCTTCCAACATATGGCTTTGGCCTGTTTTGCTGATGGAATGAGGCTTTTGCAGTCTTGCTCTCTGGACCCCGTCCTTCCATCAGGACCATCCAACACTGCTTTAGCTACTGTCCAGCTTCAATGAAGGGAAGCAGAAGTCTCAGCCACTTGGGTTTCCACAAGCTTTGGAAAAGAGTCTATTCAGCTGGTGAAGGAGACAGACAACCTTAGGGAAAGGCAGAAGCCATGACCCAGGCCCATGTTCACCCCAAAAGGCAGTGCCTGCTGGCCAGTCAGTTTGAGCAGACCAGCCCCTCGTACATGTTCATGGTGCCTCTTACCCAGCCAAACACAGGGGATGGGAGATCAGAGAGGGAATGGCAAGCAATATTTGACATGTCTGTAGGAAACCAGGACGGGTCTGTTGCACTAGTTGTGGTATAGCTTACTTCACTGTTCATTGGGCCATCCTCACAGAATCAAGTCTTTTTGTTCTCCTTGTAGCTTTAGGTAGGCCCAGACAAATTTCAAAGTCATTTCTTTTGCTAAAACAGCCTTGATCTCTCACGGTCATCCTCATCCATATCTTGTCTATGTTCCCTATTCCACATTTCACCTGTCAGATGCTGCTCTTCCCTGATAGCTTCATTAAATTATGTTAGCACCAGTGAGATCCCTCATTATGCTTCAGGACAGTTCCCATTAATATTTGCATGTGGCCTCTTTCAGGTATTGGCCTCAACAGTCTAATTTCTAACCATCGAGCCACAAGCCCAAGAGCACACTCTGTAGATGTTTATTTATTCTGTTACTATGCTCCCTTGCATGTTGTACAGCCTCTGTTTCACCCTCAGTACGTGTACATCTTTCTGTTACATTTTTGTTGCTCCATCTAGTCATAGGTGTTGAGGTCATCTTTTCTCACAAGTTGCATATCACAGACCATAAAATTACATACACACACACAGTATTTCTTTCAAGAAACCCACAATTTTTTTCTCTGAATGAGAACAAATCTTTTTGACAGATAATCCTTGAGCTTCCTGACGTACAATTTTCAGCTTCTTCTGGACATGTCCTACTACGCATTTGACTTTTTTTTTACACTGCTGCATTGCAAAATACCAATTAATTTATGTCTCCATCTAGCTGGCACCTTTCAGGGCCCCACCAGCAGTACCCAAGCTGCTGTGACAGGAAGGGCAGCATTCCCACCATAGCAGGGCACAGAGGCCAACCCAACCTCTCGGGTTTCTACTCTTGGGCCACGCCAACCAAAAATATCTAGGTTTTATTGTCACCCCTAAGAATGGACGAGACTCTACAGCTAGAATAGTGGGCCATTATATAAAACCAGTCAGATATATGCAGGACAGAAATGAAATGTAAGTGGTCATTCCAGGATGTAACTTGTTTGAGTATTTCCGATTTTCAAGACCTCATATTGGTTACTGTTTTCTTGATTGAGTATGTTGCTTCTGGTTTATCTCTCTGAAAGCAAATACTTTTTCTAGATTTTTTTTTTTAATGAAACATAGCATTTTTACAAGAAGTGTCTGCTTTCCATGAAAAATTTCAAAGTACCAATATTAAGAAATCTTCAAATTTAGAGCCAAGCTATCTAATGTAAATGGTTCCATGTCACAGCGCATTCTAGAATTCAGACACTGGGAACATGTTATTTTCTGTGGGCCATGTTTCCCAGATGGAATCAATCTACCAAGATATGGTGTGGCTTTCAGATTCCCCATGGTATCATGTAGTATCCAAGTGATCATGATTCATGGTAGGAGATATAGCCCTAATATAATAAACCCAGTATATAGACAAAAGGGGAGGAATGAAGCACCTAATCTACACTTGTGTTTACATACTATAACAGATAAGCTTTATAAATCTTGCAGTTTAGAACTGTAGTTATTATAATGCTGGTGGTGTACTATCATGCAGGCTCAGTATTCTTTCAGTTGGAATTATTAATTTTCACTCAACAGTTGCAGCAGTTGGTGCTTGTAAAATAAAATGTTGCAGACTTTGATTCTCACACCTGAGTGGCCAGCATCATCTCTTTTGTTTTCCTTTTCATAAAGCAAACCTTGCAAACCTGCTGTAAATTATGTAAAATGGAGGCTGGCAACATTTCAAGCAGAAATGCAGTTCACATTGAGGTCACTAAAATGGAGTTGCCTTTTATAGTCCTTGCAGCCCATCCAAACAGGATTCCTAGTTGTGTCCATGCAACTTGTCCATGCAACTTCCCAGTGTAAGGGGACCCTTGAAATCTCTGGCTCAAGATTTTTGAAAACAAAATGAACAAAAGTCAAGACTTGATGTGTGGAGTACCTGTGGTGGGCTCTTCTAGCCTGGAGAACAGGAGGGACATAGCTGTTGAGCATCACCCCAGCAGGGTACCTCCATACAGTTGAGGTCACAGCCTCTGCATCAAGGCAATAGCTCTCCTCTTGCTGTATGAAAACATTTGCTTTCTTTCCTCATCGTCTCTTTCCTTCTTGTTCTACTAAAAGAATTAATTTGTTGAATTCAGCTTCCGGCAGCGCTTCAGAGCTGTCAGGTCTCACAGAAAAGTATCATGTTTTGGGTACAACACAGTACCTGTGCCATGTGACGGGACAGGTTTACATTAGATGTCAGTACATTATTCCCAGTGGTTTAGGAACTTCTTTCTGCATGGGATTTGCCGATACGTGTACTGATTCCAACGTCATTAGCAAAAAGATGCTAAAATCTGAAAACACCAGAAAAAAGGCTGTGGTCTTTGAAACCCTTTGAAAGTGATGTTCTTTGCTCTGCCTGGATTGGATCTTCTATTGCTGGACCATCTAAGAAGCCAAGACAAGCTTATACTTCTTTTACTTTTTGCATCACGTCAGCTCTGTACAGCCAGTTTAATGCTATATTTGCACAAAGCTCCTTCCAGGGACTCCACCATTGAGTGTAAGCAAGCAACCTCCTCTGCTGCTTATGATGAATGAGCAGTCCCCTCCTCCCCTGAGACCCAGTGTACCCTTTCCATCACACACTCAGCCTTGCCTAGCCTGCGGCCCAAGAGTTTCAAGTCTGTCTTGCACCTGATTCGTCTCTGGATGTCAGCATTCGGAGCTGCTGCTTGCTGCAATTGCCCTAGGCCTTCACACATCTAAATGGGTTTTAATGTCAGCTCAACATAAGCCCAAGTACATAAGGGAAAGATGTATGGGGGTAAAGCACAGAATGCCATCCCTACAAAACTCTGAAGAGTTTGTCAGCTCTTCGGTCCTAAGGTAAATACATAAATGGTAGGAAAAGGAGTGGAGCTGAGGATCTTTGCAGTAATGTAAAAACTGCTAATCAGGTATATTTTGAGGTCAGTGAAATCAGATTGTTGTCATCAGGACATCAATCAGGTTTTATATAATGCCTGATTCAAAATCTCTATGCAGTAATATTAAAGTATTTGAGGTGTTTATGGTAAGCATTTTCTTTATGACAAGAGTGTGAATAGTCCCAGCTGTTGTAACAAATGAGGAGTCTAGGAGAGCTGGGCTAGGAAGCACGAGAGAGAAAAAGGCCAGCCAATGGGTGTAGAGAGCAAAATCCTTCACCATTCAGGCTGCGGAATTGTCATGCAAGTTGAAATCATACTTCTTTCACTGGCGTTTAGAATAAAAGGCTTAAATGTTCCTCTGCCCACACCTCAGTTCTGTCTGGTTAAATCCTTCCGGGAACATAAGTGATAAAACCTATACCTTGAGCTTAATTTCTGCAGTCAGGTTTATCATGGCTAAGGATGTTTCCAGAAAGATGATGTTAAAACTGTACTTTAAATAGAGCAATATGGGGGTAAACATCTGAAATTTATCTTTCTAAGGAAGGTGGGGTTTCCTTGCTTTTCTTGGTTAGACAAATGCAAATAAAAATTTGTTGATCCTTTAAAAAAAATCTATTTGAATTCATCATCCCTTTATTCGAACATGCCCATTTATCTGTAAGGTTTTTACTATGAAAGGCAACAGCTTACCATCATGGGTTAAGACTTGCATCCAACCTTCCATAAAAAACCAATGGATAGATTCCTGTACTCACTAATATACTGATAACTTTTAGTTATCTTTATGCTTGAGTCAATTCTTCCATTAGAAAACCTAAAGACAGTGTTGACCTTTAAAGAGATACCTGTAAAGATTGAATTGAGCAAGTTTTATTGTTCTTACAAAAACCTGGAACTCTTTTGTGTTTTTTTTCAGCACCTTTCCACTGAGTCTCAGCTTATTAACTGTGAAAGTAGCGCAGGCATCTTTCCTTTAAATAACACTGCTATGGCAGTGTTTGCAGGGAGCATATGCATGTTTACATTCATTTTTCAGCTTTCCATCTTGCTGGTGTTTTTAAATTCAGTCAAAATTTGGCCAAAGAAACAGGCTTCTTTTGGGACTCCAAGCACCAGATACACCTGCTGTATGCAAACGGCTGAGGATGTGAATGAGTAAATTATGACATTCCTAGTTCTTTCTAATTCCCATGCTCAGGTTTGGCTAATGCATTTTCAATGTCCTTTCCTTTTTTGACAAACATGTTTCCTGCGAAATGACAGTTCTGCCACAAGGGCTTCAGTTCAGTTCTGTGACTTCAACTTTGCTCCGTTGTTTAAAAGGTATTCAGCTTAAGCAATGTCTTCAGGCTGAAGCACTGAGCTTCATATAGACATATACATCTCAAAGCTGCAAAATAAGAAATCATCATATTTCTATAGCATGTTTTATCAAGACATTTCAATTTCCAGTGCTAATGAATTCATGCTAGAAGTTCTTGTGAAAATCTTTTTAATCCACTCAGGTTGCTTAAAGGGCAAAGATCTACTTTAAAATACTCCCCTGAGAAGTTTACTCTTCGTTTCAGTAGGATCTCAGGACAGCGCTGAATGTTTCCTTTTCCCCTTGCATCCTGCATTCCATGTTACACAATAGTTTCTAAGGCTGCAATTTCAGAATGAATTTAAAGTAACTTAATCCTGTATGTGAGATCTATTACCCCCCATCCCACCTTCTAAAACCCAGCGTACTAGTTCTAGCTTTCACCCCTTGCTAGCACCATTCTCAATGTTTGTGTTCATCAAGCTAAATCAGAAATTGACCCAGCTGAAAACTTGAGAAAAAAGAGAAGAGGCTTGTTTCCTTTTTCTCTGATATGAGTCACCCCAAGGTAATGAAAATGCCGTCAGGATTGAGCATTCAGAGCTGGGCAGCTGCACAGGCTTGGAGCAGACAGAAGTGGTCAAGTAACCAGGGTCTCCAAATGACATGTATTTAAACACAGAAAAAAAAAAATCACTTTCAGAATAAAAGAATCTGAATATTTTCCCAAAATTTGTTGTTATTCTCACATGCAAATCCACTATTTATCAAGCATCATTTGGCTTTGGGTTGAATACTGAAATATTTTGCAACAGTCATCTTCGGAAATGAAAAAAGAAGAGAAAGGTAGCATTGGAAAGAAAATATTTATTTTTAAAATCTGCATTTTCCAACAACTTTATAATGTTTCCAATATTTTGCTATTGCAAATCACTGTTCACTGTTTCATGGAAGCTATTTTTTATTCTCCTCTTTGCAGATCGAATTGCACAGAATATCATTAAATCTCATTTGGAGACATGTCAATATACAATGGAGGAACTACACCAGCTAGCATGGCAGACCCACACATATGAAGAAATTAAGGTTTACCAGAGCAAGGTACAATCCTGTAATATGCTTTTTCTTCTGCTTCCTATGGTTTGAAATTGTAATGTACTTGGCAAGGATATACTGATGAGTTTCACATAGGCCAAAATAGGCTTTTAAATATCTTTGAGGAGATGGTTACTAAAAGCAAAGAGGTGACACTTCATAAAAAGGAGCAGCAGCTTTCCAGCATGTTGGGATGTTTGCTAATATCGAAACTTAGGCATGGTTATGGAATCCAGCTTTCCATGCTTTGCTTGTTATCACACGTCTAAACTTCATGCAGAAATTCGGTTGTCTTCAATGTGATCAGGATGGGATCCTCTGTTGTAAGGATTTTAAGAAAATAAGACAACCTAACTTTGTTTCCCTATAATTTTGAAAACGCATCCCCTTTTCATGCAAATAATAAGTATCTGTCACTTATAGACAATAGACAATGACAAACTGAAAGTACTCCTTAAATTGAAGTTGTTCAAAACTGGGTGAAAAAATGATCTCATTACACTACATTTTTGTTCTACCTCTGTGATTCTCAGGTCAAATTCAGACTATTCACCACTGGCAACTTTTCAGATGTAGTCCAGTCAACAGAAATCTTTGTGCCTCTTGTGCCGGCATCACTAGCAATGATTCTTCACTCAGATTTGAATTGGCACATAGCTGGTCACACAAGAGACAGAAGAGACTCCAGCTTGTTCTTTGAAAGCTGAGGAGCTATGCAGTACTAGCAAGAAAAAAACCACACCACAGCTTGCAGAGCTATGGCATGCAAACCAAGAGCATCCATTTACATTTACACACTTGTGTCTGTAAGGAAAATTATTATCAAGGAGACAAAATTTTGATGCAATCAGTGTTCAGACTGAAATGATACTTTAATTATATATTATTTTAAGTTTCAAACTTGCAAAAATATTCTGTTGGATAACTTAATAACACTGTGCCACTTCTTCCTTAAGAGTACTCTGGGATGTTTGCATCGTTTGTGTCACTGTTTTTCTATCTTGCATAAAAGCCGACGTTAGAATCACATTTTAGTATTGGACAATGTGTTCTCCCCCTTTGAAGAGGCAATGCCAGAGTTCAGATCACTGGGGCAATTGGCTTGTGAAAACAGCCTTCTAATGCACAGTGTCGGGTGCCTTGAGAAGCAGAGATGCTGCTAACTCTGCCTGGGGATGGGGTGGAGTCTGAGGAGTGTGCCTTTCTGCAAGGCCACCTGAAGAACTTAATGCACTGATGGACCCGCTTGCTCACTGCTTTGCTTTTCTGTGTGTGTTTTCCTGGAAGACCAGAGAAGCTCTGTGGCAGCAGTGTGCCATTCAGATCACCCACGCTATCCAGTACGTGGTGGAGTTTGCGAAGCGTATAACAGGCTTCATGGAGCTCTGCCAGAATGACCAAATTCTCCTCCTTAAGTCAGGTGGGTAAACACCAGAGGCTTGAGACAGGTTTAGCAACCAGCACATTAGAAATGTGTCCTGCTGTCTCATTCTGCAAATCATTTTAATTTTGAAGGAGCCCTGATTTCAGTCTGTTTCATTAACTACATTAACTCTTCTGTATTTTTCCACATTAATCATGTTACTGCCTTCTGAATCCCCTTCCCTCTACAGTTGGCTGTGATTATTAAGTACACACATGCACACAATCATTGCAGAAAATGCAGTCTCCAACCTGACATGTGGTGGAAGGACCCTGCAAATTGAGCCGGTTGAACGAGTCATCTGCCACCCTGTAAAATCCCCACTTGTCATTAGTGAAACGAATGCAGGCTCACCGGGGCCAGCCTCTGTGGTCATCTCTAATCTTTTTAATGAGACTACAGAAATACCCTCCAGCCAGTGCACAGGGGGGAAAATCCCTGCTGGTGCCAGTTGGTTTCAGAATAAATGAGAGCGGATTACAGCAGTGTGCTCCGGCTGTGCTCTCTGTGCATGCCTGGGTGTGCACGTGTGTGCATAAGGGCAAGGGGGGAAAAGGGTTTCCTTCCCTGTCCCGGGACTCGGTAATTTCTGTCCTCCGGAAGAACCATGACAAGATTTATCGTGACTGTGTAGTAACACCGCCAAACTCAGGAGGACAAAACGGTATGACCAAGTGAACTGCAACTGGTAATTAACTGCATTTACCCTGTCATATCAGTTTCTCGCTCCCTCCATGTGTAAAAGGCAGGATGCTGTGTGAGACGGCTCATTAAAGCATAAGAAGTGCTTCCTATTTCAAGAGAGAGCTCTTCATTAAGGCTGAAAGTGTGATTCAGCACTCTGTACACAGAGGGCTTTGGCTCAGTGTGGGGCTGTACTGAGGTGGTGGGCAGCGGTGCAAAGAGAAGGGATGCAGAGACCCTGGGAACATGCAGGCAATCTCCTGGAAAAACAGAGTCACAGCATAAGAACCATTTTTTTAAAGCTCATACTAATTTCGAAAATTCTGCAGATGCCAGTGCACCCCAAGTAACTTCCTTCATTTGGCTGGCAAAGCTAACAACACAACTGCACCTTCAGCAAAAGATAGAGTTATATTTGATGTACTGTCAGACAATTCTGTTTAGCTTCAGCATGTATAAATATGTCAGGTTTTATTTTCTGTTTTGCTGTTAATGCTGGGCAGGAGTTAGAAAATCAGGACTTTTCACACAAAAGCATGTCTGCGAAAGAATGCTCAGATTCAGAGTTATTCTTACAGGAGATCTGGATTTAGTTAAGGGATGCTTAAAATTTTTCCTTTCATTTTCCCAAACCATGTATTTTTGCAGTTAGGAAATATAGGGAAAGATAAGGAGAAAAAAAGAAGAGTTCCTTTGGCTATTTCCCAACGTGAAAGAAAAACAAGGGGGAAAAAAGTAGAACCCAATTTACAGGTGTTCTTGACAGTACTTTAACTTTTATTTTCTCTCTAAAAACACTTTGTGATGTTATCCCCCTTCAGCCAAATGAAGCTGGGATTTATATACACATTGAATGAAGCTGGTTTTTTGGTATAAAAAAAGGTTCATTATTGAAAAGAAGTTTCAATAAATGCCTAATTTTCAGGATAAAATACTTCAAATTGAAAATATTTGCCCAGGTCGAAATTCAGATTAAGACCAGGCTGCCAATTTGCTGCAATGGGAGAAAGATCAACCTAAAGAAAAGGTGGTTAGGCTGGACCAGAAATTACCGCTTTCTGATACTTAAAGCAGAAATAAATATTTTTTCTCTCATTCAGAGACATAACATCTAGATGCCGTCAAAGAATGTCTATCCCTGATGATGTTTCTAATGATTGATGTCTTCCTAAATATTTTCTTGAATTTTCCTATATTCTGATGTTTTGCAGTAATGTGTGGTACTTTTGCTCTTTTTCGTGTCTGATAGGCTGCTTGGAAGTCGTTTTGGTGAGAATGTGCCGTGCCTTCAACCCACTCAACAATACTGTTCTGTTTGAAGGAAAGTATGGAGGGATGCAAATGTTTAAAGCCTTGGGTATGTTGGTCTTCTTCTTTTCAACTGATTACATTGAGCCACATAGTGACAGATTTGTCTTTCTGAAAATAGTGACCCACAATGAAAATCTCTAGTAAATGTTGAATCCCCAAACCTCTATATCTCTATGCTGGAACTGAAAAAGGAAAAAGGTGACTCCACTAGCTGCTAGCAGTTGATAGGTGTTTTTCTCTAATAAAAAAGAGCAGCATGAGGGTTTTTCAGATAAATTTCTTACTCTGCCATCTGAAGTTTTAATAAAACGTGAGTTTATGGCAGGAGCCAAGCAGTCTATCTTCACAGTTCAGTTATGCTTGATATATCAAATCACTCCCTCACTAATTGTGTCCTGCAGAAGGCAGTTTTAGCCCCAGCAATGAGGGGACTAAAATGATGAACTAGTACAACATGTAGACAGGGACTTACCTAAAATACTGTTTCACCTAAAATTTTTAAGCTCATTTAGATTCATGTATTGAAAAAATTGTGTCATTTCTCAACATGATATTGAGTGCTACCTGAAATGTTAATAGCTAAATGGATGTCTTTGGCCATTATCAAAAATTTATTCGGAGCAAACTCAAAGAGAGATATTTGCTTCAAATGTATATATTTATCATATAGGCATGTATTTTTCTTATTTGCATATGGATAAATGTGACACTACTTTACAGGTTTAAAGCATTTATGAATGTGCATTAGTTGATTTATTTTGGTCTTTATAGTGTTTTCACAAATTTTCAGAAATATTTGTACTGCTAATTAATAAAATTATATATGTGAAATTTATTTAGGACTGGTCATTCATACCTCTTAAATTTAATATCAGTTTAGAAATAGCATTTCTTTCTACACTGGGAGAAGAAAACACTCTTCTAAGATGTCTGCAATTTTTGTACTGGTCATGCCCCTAATTTTTTGTAATCTTTGCGCTTCAGTGGGTATTTTAGTGATACATTTTGGGGGTAAGTGGAATTTTAATAGATGATGAAAGGCACTTAGTTTAGAAGTACAGACATTCACTAACAACTTTTTTTGACATCAAAACAATCCACTTTTCATGGCAAGTTAAATAGATGATAAATTTCTAGCACTGACTTTGTCCTCTGTGGTCTGCAGGTTCTGATGATCTGGTGAATGAAGCATTTGACTTTGCAAAGAATTTATGTTCCTTACAGCTGACTGAGGAGGAGATTGCCTTGTTTTCATCTGCTGTTCTGATATCACCAGGTAATTTTTCATTCCAAACACCACAATGATTTTTTTTTCATCCTTGTCCACCTCTATTTCTACCTGCTTAAACAGCTCTTTAAGCTGTTTTAAGCAATATTAAGCAATGCTGTCCTGGTTTCAGCTGGGATAGAGTTAACTGTCTTCCTAGTAGCTGGTACAGTGCTATGTTTTGATACGATACGACTACGTGGCTGTTTTCAATGGGGGGGAGTGAGTGAGCGGCTGCGTGGTGCTTAGCTGCTGGCTGGGGTTAAACCACGACAAATGCATTAAGTAATGGAAGAATACCTGAATTACCCAAATATACCTCATTCTCTTTTTGGTAGACTGTCAGGAATTACACATACTGGAAATAGATCCAAAGTGTGGGGGTAACAGACATGAAGCAAGATTGTGTGGACAAGCAGTACAGGCTGATGTTCCTCCAGACCACGTACAGAGAAGCATGGTACTCAAGGAGGTACATGTTCCTCCTAGCATTTTCAGGGACCTCAAACCTCTGAGTAGGTTATATAGTCCCTAACTATGATGGGCTTTTACTGTTGGCATAAGAATATAAGCAGTAAAAATCTGTGTGAGGTCCTGCCATAATTTAGCTCTAGGTGAGAGGTGGTTATTCCAGGGGCAACATGCTTTTTCATGTATTCATATATCATAACTCTGCAAGGCAAGCATGCTCCCCATGACTGCTGGCTGTCTGACCAACAGAAAAGAGGTTTTGTGATTGATTTACTCAGAAGGTGGATCTAGTAGATAAGCTCACAGTTCAGAGTGGGATTTTTAAACATGCTGCAGAGGAGGTAGACCCCCAGTTCCCACTAAGAGTAACCTCTTGAAAGGCCTTTACAAAAAATCCCACCATGATTTTTTTTTCCAGCTTGTTCTGCTAAAGACTTCCTCTAGGTCACTTTGCCCTTTTGCACATCTGTGGTGGAGATTACATTAGGCAGAATTAGACTAGCACAGATGGTGTCAACATGTTCATTGTCATCATTAATGACACCTACTGAAAGGACTCTGCTCCTCTTATTTTCCCTTTGAGCAGTTCTTGTGGTCATCTGCTCACAGGTGAAATGGCTGAGCTGGTGGTCCTTCATGGTGTTAGGCCAGGATGTTCCAGAGAGGACAGTCCAAACAGCTATCGTTTCCACCTCAGGGGTGAGAGTTGCCTGTGTGCTGTACCCCAGATGCCGTGACTTCCTCTGGGACAGGGGACTTGCAGTGTCCCAATAAGTCCCTGTCCAACAGCCCTCCCTCAGTCTGAAAAGACCAAAGCTGTGAGCATGACAGAGATGAGCAGCCAGTGCTTGCTCTTGGTTAGCATTAGTGGCCTGTTCAGCAGGCTGACTCAGTGAAAAGCTGAAGACAACCTGGAAATTTGTTTGGGGTCTGGGCTGTGAAGTTCTTCAGTAAGATGTTAACAGAGACTGCAGAAGACTGTTTCAGTGTTTCCAGCTGGCTTCACATTATGAAGCCAAAGAAAGCAGGAAGATGATGCTGAGATCCTTGCAAGCAGGATCTGTATTTCTCTTTAGCAACAGCTGGAGGTTTTTATCTTTTCAGTTTATTTTCTTACAGCTAGAACAGGAAAAGTAAGAGTTAGCTGAACAGACAGAAACAATAAGATCATTTTGAAGCTAACTACAAAGCACTTTGGATCAGATGCAGGCATCTCATCTGTAGGGAGAAAGAGAATTCAGTTATGTAATTTCTAGAAATTGAAAAGAAGTCATTTTTCGGTCTCCCAGGTAATTTTGGAAGGAAGAACAAGTTATAGCCCTATTCAACAAAAGCTGGTCACAGAAAGCTTCTAGCACCTCAGACTGTCCTGTGCCTTAGGCCTAGGCAAAACCTATTTAAGTGATGGAAAGTTTCCCATTGCTTTTAATGGATTTTGGATCAAGTAATTTATGAAATGTGCTTAGCTGCATGTAGGCATTAGATGGACATAAAATTTCTGATTCAGCTCTGCAGTTCTACATATGTCCCTTTAGTTTGCAAAGCACCAAAATCTCTTGCATTCTGCCAGCAGTTCATGTTGCCTGAGTATCCACACTCATTTCTACTTCTTGCAGCTGTACTAAGTAATTGAAAAAGCTAGCAGCTCATCACTGGCTTCGAGGCAGCTGTATTGCAGGCATGTGTTGTAAAAGCTTCTCCATTAACTCTAGTAATGCACTTCAGTCCTGGTATACATCAGTCCTGATACAGCCTTTCAGAGCTAGGTGTCTCATGAATAGCAGCTTCTGTTTCCACTAAGTAGCACAGAAAAGTAGAGGCAACTCCAAGGGTTTTTTTTCCACTATAATCAAGCTTTGGGGTTGAAGGTGGTGCTACAAGATGAAATATTTCAACAATCCACAGTTCCCCATTTCACATCCAAGTTGGCTTTTTCCTACTTGCTAGCAAGAGGACACATACAGGGTCTCCTATTCCTTTAACAATAACAAAAAAAAAAAAAAAGTGCACACTGACTGCTTATTTCTGTAGTCGGTAAGCATGTGTATCTTTAGTCATAGAAGATGCAATAAGAAAGAAATGATGGGCTGCAGCAGCATGTACCTGAGTGAAAGCAATCTGTCTTCCACAAAAAGACTGCAAATTTGGATTGTGCAGATAATTCCCATTTCAGCTGGGCTGCTAAGTTTGGGAGTGGGAAGGCAGGGAAACTCAGTACAGATTGAACTGACATTGAAATTTGCCATTGATTTTCTTATGAAAATGGTAACAGTAAACAATAGAGAAAGAAATCATTTCCTTCCACACTAGATGTTTTGGTTTCTTCACAATAAAGTGTTTCATCTTGGGAACATATGTAAAAATTAAAAAATGAAGCACTGCTTCACAGAAGTACCTGCACCAGTCCTTTCATCCACTAATACAGGTACACAGAGATTCCCTGTGGGAAGTACGGATACTCAAGTTTCTTTTCTACAGAAGCCACCATCCTGAAATGTGATCTTGTATCCTTGATCTCAGTGTTTACGTAGTTTACAGGAAACAGAAAGGTCCCATCAGGAGTACAGGGACCTAAGAACATCCATTAATACAATTGCTAAGGTTGCAAAGCCCAGTGTCAGACCTATTTTCCAACTAATTCAGAGCACAAATCCAGGTTTTCCACTTTCGGGTGGAAAAAACCACTCTGCTTGGAGGTGATTCTTTAACTTGATTTCTGATTTTAAAGGTTAAAATATTGCAGAAGAAGTCCAGTAAAGGTTGCAGAGGCATCTCCACCTGCAAACATGCTAGAACCAGGTGGTAAGACACTAACCTGGCTGCCCCCTGTGTGCCAGTTCCTCTTCTGAAATTCTGACTGGCCATGTTCTTTTTTTCCATCTTTCTTTTTCCAAAAGCAGATTTTGTAAGTTGTCCCTCATCTTCTTTCCTACACTACTCTCTAGCCTGTACACTCTTTAAAGATACACAAGTTCAAAACCCAAAAGAAGTACAGAATTGAACCACTGCTTCTTATGTCCCGTATAGGTAGCTATTGACTTTTTCCTGCACTTTTGTGAATATAACTAGATGTACTTGGGGAATTCCAGCCAAATTTGCAGATGGTTGTCAAGTGGTAGAAACCACATTTTGGGAGATGAACTTAATATCCATTGTAAAAGTTTCACCTAGCTCTTGTCATGAATTTAAGAACTCTTGTGTTATATACAGCATGCTCCATGACAGATAAGTGATTAAACCTCTCTTCCAACAGCTTCAGTATATTTTTAAGCTTATTCTTGTGACAGAAAGATAAATCTTTAAGGATTGCTCTCTATGATAAACCTTTTCAGCTCCAGTCTCCCACAATAGGCCTTCATTTAACACTATCGAAAGGCATGTTTTTGCAATAGCATAAAATTTGGCACCAAAGCTGTGGCATATAAATATTACTGTGTGCTTATTTGTGTAGATGCTGTGTATGGTCTCAGCTAGTTCTGCTTCTATGGCCACTGGTGGCACAAGATCCATTGGCTTACCTTCTGGGAGCATGATTCTCTAAGCTTTGCAAAAAGATTATTTTCTTTTCTTGATCATCTGTTGAGTAGCTAGAGGTTTGGTTTTGTCTCTTCTCACAGTATTTAGTGATGGACACTTTTCATACACCCCTCTCAACAGACAGTCAGAAAAATGATAAAATTCTGCTCCTCCTGTGATGAAATACTATTCAACTCCAGCCTCTGTGGCATGTATGCTTATTGAAATGGTCAACTTATATTATTTCTGTGGATTATTTTAGTAACTGGGAATGGGTAAGAAAGCTCTGAAAGTGAAAGGGATTTTTATGCACTTTTCAATTTTTACATGAAGATTCATGCCCTGTGATAAAATATATTTTCTTATTTCCTGTTTGAAACCTAAAATCTGTACCCAAGAATTGGTCTGGATTGAGGAAGAGAGGGAGAAGAAACAAGTTTGCAGCATGGGAAAACAGAAGGTTTAACGGTGCTGTAAACACACTGTGTTAATGGCTTTGGGATTGTCTTGGGGTCTGCTACTTCTCTTTCTGCATGTTCGTCTCCAGAAGCTATGACTTGTGAGAATATAGAACTTAAGGAAAACCTCCTACACTTGGGGTTTGAGTTCAGTAGAAGCCATATAGGTTTCCAAACAACTGTGTCTGTAACTATTATTCTGCCAGATAATCTTTTATTTTGTGTTGTTTAAAAAGAGAACATTTTTAAGTAATGAGAAATTTGCACTTCAAGACATTGCAACAACTCATAATTCTTTTCAATTATTGAAGAAATTCTTTTGAAGGAAGTAATTTCTTTTTATTCAGAATATAATATTTGGTCTCAAAACGTTAGCCTAGTAAATAATGAGATATATTTTATTTTAATTTTTAAATAATTATATTCTATTATTTTCAAAGAACTGTTTTGATCAATATGTTTATTATTTATGTATTAAGACACTATAACATGACATGTTTTTCACCTAGCCAGTATGAAGTTGGAAGAACACTGATTGTACCAACAGGGAATAATAAAATGGTTGGGCATTGTTTCATTTCTACTCACATCTTTATTTCTAACATCCTGGTTTAAACAAAGAGATGCAGAGCCAACATTGTGTTCCTGTACACTTTGTATCTGTTAATTAAACTCTCAGGTGATCCTTTAATGGATTAAGATACTTTGCCTCTGAAACCATGTCTTAATTATCACACAGTCCTTCCTCATGGGAATTATGATTGCTGTGAATGCTTGCCAGCATGGGACACTGTGTTCATTCATGAGCATGCCCCACATCTGTGCATTCATGTCTTTAGCTCTTGCTTTCCTTTTTCTCAGATCGAGCCTGGTTAATAGAGCCAAGGAAGGTCCAGAAGCTTCAGGAAAAGATTTACTTTGCACTTCAACATGTGATCCAGAAGAACCACCTCGACGATGAGACTTTGACAAAGGTAAATTGTTAAAATGAAAAGCCGAGGACTTCTCGATTGTGACGGGGTTTTTGTAGCTATTTCTCCATGTATTCCCACAGTAATGCAAGTTAAAAGCAGCACACTGTGTGCTTGCAATATATAGAAGTAAGGCTTGTTTTACTCTAGTCCCTGGTCCCTCTTACTCCATTTTTTGTTCAATCCACTGATCTTTTCAATTGGTACCCTAGCAAAAATGAGACTGCCTTAAAAAAATAGCCCTGGAAGCAGTTCCTTTTTAAATGTATTTTGGCTAAAATTTCCAGGACAATTGTTTTTAGCTTCTTACGGTAAGAACAATGTCTGGTCCTTTGGATGGGTAGTTTTCATGATGTTCAGAGTATTGCAGTTCAGTTACCCAACATGATGTTAATGCAGTACATTTTGGAAACTGTAATTCATACTAAATTTGCTTCCTCCTTGTTCCTTTTCTTTTTATTTCAATGTCTCACAGTTAATAGCCAAGATACCAACTATTACTGCACTTTGCAACTTGCATGGAGAGAAACTACAGGTATTTAAGCAATCTCATCCAGATACAGTGAACACACTGTTTCCTCCATTATACAAGGAGCTTTTCAATCCAGACTCAACCACTGGCTGCAAGTGAAGGGGATAATAGAATTTTCACGTAGTCATGGAATGCGTCACTATTAAGACAAAAAGAAATGTTTTCATGAAGAACTTATTAAAAATGTCACTACTGCAACACTAGGAATGTCCTGCACTTAATAGAATTACTTTTCACCGCTACAGTTTGAAGAATGTAAATATGCAACTCTGAGTGGGGATGTCTTTTTTCTCTTTTCTTTGTTTACTTTTTTTTATTTTTGAACTGACAATGAATATACAAATATAGGACACTGGGTGTTACCTTTTTTTTTTATTTTATTTTATTGGGGGATGTTTTGGGAGACAACTGTTCCTAGAATTTTATTGTAGATATATATGAGAATAGAGCAGTACTTTGCAGTATTACTCTTGCTGTTTATTGTTCAAATATAATTTAAGAAAAATCCACTTATTAGACTTGCCTATTTCTATGTTTTTAGATAGTTTAATGCATGTGGAAGTTTGTAGCTGTCTTGGAAATTATGGTGCATGTATGGAATACACATATATATATATATGTGCTATATACTTTTTTATATATATATATATATATATGTAGGTATTATATGCATAC
The DNA here is from genome assembly GCF_947461875.1 of Haliaeetus albicilla. NCBI lineage: Eukaryota > Metazoa > Chordata > Aves > Accipitriformes > Accipitridae > Haliaeetus > Haliaeetus albicilla. Next base: position 26,608,433 of record NC_091516.1, on the reverse strand, counting down.
ATGCTGTAGCTTAAAAATCCCATGCCTACTTTTAAAGGATGCTCAGCCCAGCTGTCATGCATTTCTTACTCTCCAAGTAATGTATTAGATTTACTTTGGGCAATCAAGATTTGCTTTGCCAGTCAGAGTTAAATTATCAGCTGCCGATGTAATGACAGGATCACTTCTGAGATATGTGTAATGTAGTGCATGTGTGCAGTCTATAAATGAAACATCAGGAATGTATCAATGGTGAAAAAGCCTTGTCTGGATTATTTTAGTGGAGAGAGGAAAAGGTTTCTTTTTTTATTTTCTCCCTGTTACAGGGATAGAGCATATATAAAGTGAACACTGTAGGGCCTGATGTCAGTAAAGTTTCTGAAACACAGAGTAAAAATGTAGACTACCCCACACATACATTTTTCTGATTCCACACATTATTTTATTTTTATGTACTGCTTTGAAAAGTAGTTGCAAGGCTTGGTTTGGTTTTTGCTGAACTCAGTGGCAAGACATGTAGTGAACTAAGTGAAAACCATAGGAAGCCTAAAATGTAGCTCTGAAGAGTAGTGGCAGAGGGAGGAGGGGAGGGAAGGAGGAGGAAAGTCAAAGCAAGCAATGTCCATGGTTACAAAGGCAGATATAACTATCACTGTTTCTGACACAGCCATCATCTAGATGAGACTGATGGTTTCCAATACACACATACGTATATGTATGTTACATACACATGCATGTATGTATGGATATAACCATGTATATATACATATATAGGGCTGATTTTAGATGCGCTTCAGGAGGGGGGCAAAGGATTGGGGCTTTCTTTTTGTCTGTCTCTGAATTGACTTTTGTGCATTTGCTTGCAAAACCAAAGGCAAACACAGAGGGGAGTAGAAGACTGCCATGGACTTAATCTTGTGGATTAATTAAGTTTAATTAGCAGTCATGATTAATGTATTTGGATTCTGCCAGAGATACAAAACATAGACTTTTTAGCTATGGAAGAGGGGTTCAGTTTCTCCTATGGCTCTGCCCTTACCACAATTTCTACCTGTTGTGAACTTTTTCAGAGAACTCTCCTCTGGGGGCACCAGTGGAGGGAATAGAGCAGAAATAAGAGGAAGCAGGCAGTAGAGAAGAAATGAAGTGGAGGCAGGATCATGAGTAGATACATTTCTTTATTTCATATCATGTAGAAGTTAGTGCAAACTGAGGCAAGGCAAGGAGGAGCATGTTGTCAGGGAGGCCAAAGGACCCACCATCTGCCAAGGCTGCATGGCAGAGTGGTGTCACAGGGAACTCACAGGGAACCCACAGGGACATGGCTGGGCCCCAGGGTGGGTGCAGAAACTTGGTTTGTTACAGTGATAATGCCTCCAGCTTTTCCAGCAGACTCGCACAGCTCTGGTCTCCATCCTCTGTTCCCGTTTCTGCATGACCAAATAATTCACAGACTATTCCAAGTACTTTGTGGAGTTTTACCTTGCCATCCATCAGCCGGTTTGCAATTTTACATACATGTTTCATGACAGAATCCAGTCTAGACAGTATCAACATTTGTTTGCTCTGTTTTAGCAATGCCAGGCCAGATACAAGAGCAGTTACAAACTCTCAGCTAATACATGTTTCTCTGTAGGTCTATTACAACTTCAAAAAGAACAAACTAAAAATCTGCACAGCCAAGTTATTTGTGCTGATAATTTTGTGCAAACATGACATACTCTTCAAAATCACTTAGTCCTATAGAACAGCAATTTCTAAAATACCTTTTTTGCTCGAAATTCAGAGCACATTTTCTGATCTCTACTGATTACATTAAAATCTCTTCAGTTAACATAATAAAGCATTACTCTTGATGCTTCTTTATACTACTTAAACCCTAAGACTGGCATTCCCTTATGAGGTGATTTACCTGTTTGCAGCCCCTTTTACATGGCAAATCCATGGAAAGGACGCCAAACTCCAACTTCTTCTAATATCAAAAGACTTAATTAACTATATTTATGTACTGCTTGTGTGATTTTATTTGGGAAAAAAATCAAGTCAAAGTGAACCCTAGAAGTGCTCAGTTTTAACTGTAGGGGATTCATGTTTTCCTTGTCTTTTCCAACATAAGAACACACATTTATATTTATTTGAAATCCTTTATAAACTTATTTTCAGTATGTCAAAAGTAACATATTTAGCCAACGCACAGGAATATAGAATATGTGATAAATATTACTGTTCTTAGTGCTGATAATAAAGAGGTTTGTCATGCTTATAAATAGTTCCTCACAATTACGTGTTACATCTTGAAAATCTTTTGTTCTCCTCAAATATGCTAATCAGTCCTTGTGATTTTTTACTTATGTCTTAGTCAAGAAAACCAAATGGAGGTCACCAGTGAAAAAAAACATTATTTAATCATTATCTGCAGGGCTTTTAATCTTTAAAGCACTATTCTTACATCACTGCAACCTCATGACCTTTTCAATCAGTAATGATTACTGCCACTTTTTGAAGATGTGGAAATGAAGGAAAAGAAGTTAAATGACTTGCCAGAGACCATAGATGTAGCAGTATTCAGTCCTGGAATGAAAATGGATTCTTGCTTTTTGTCCTAAAAAAATTAAGATGCTGATATATAAAATCTTCATTGTTAATGATAGGCAATAGCCCGTACAAACAATTCCAAATATTGCCAAACAAATTTTTATCTTAATAATATGGTTAATTATCAACAGCTTGCTCTATTTTTGTTACTACTTTTACAGAATTTGAGCAAATAACCTTGTTGTTTATTTGGAAAATAAAAATTCATTCTCATACATTATTTATTTGTGGTAACTAAGGCTGATAAATTTTATTTAATTTTCTGTGATTTGGGATTGGCCACATAGGTAAAGTAGTACCTCTTTTGCCTTTCATTGACCGAGTTTAGACCAATAAATAATGATCACATGCTACAGGCTGGATTTTTGTTGTTTGTTTTGATACATAGTTATTTATACTCAGAATTTCAAATTCTTGATATTGGATTTCATATGTTCAAGTTATCCATAGACTTTAAATAATAAAATAGCATGAATTTGAGTAAATAACTGCATAATGCACTCACAAGATGCATTTCAGAAAATATTAGTGCTGCACTTTATTTATTCTTGGTTTTCATTAGTCCACACTAGTATCCGTAGCCCTTCAATTAATCTCTAAAACTAGGATTTGTCACATCTGCTCTCTGTAGCAATTGGTCATGTTTGTTGATTTTTTTAGTGACAAGCTTTTCAAATGGGACACATTTTTTAATGATCGATTAACCTGGGATCTTTAACAAAAGGATATTTGAAGCATGTATTGAATATTCTACTTCAAGCATTGGTCTCAGGTAATTCAACCACATTGATCTAAATTATCCTTGGCATCAAGAAAGCAGATGTAAACTGTTCGTCACACTACCACAGACACTTAATTTTGGTGTAAACATCACTTGCCAGCTCTTTGTATAAAGAATTCCAAGAGTCATATTTCCTTCTAATGGAAAGATTGCTTTAGCGGTTGCTAGGGGAAAAAAGGGTGATAGAAGGCACTCAGTTGAGGCAACTTGTTTCCAAATGCAATGTCTATGTTTTGATTGATTTGTGATAGGCGGCATTTAGGAATTGATTCTGCGAGTTGTCAGGCTCCCTTAGCTCTAACTAAAAATGGAGGCATCTCAGCACCACGCAGAAGGTGCTCAACCCCTCATAAAGTCACATGCCCTTGGTGTTAAGAGGTCCCCTTTGAGCTTTGCAGAGCACAAGTCAGATGTTATTCTCATACTTGCATTTTAAGGCTTTTACCTCTTGCTTCCCATTGTTCATTTCAGCTCCATTTCACAGGGATCAGTTTATTCCTTGTGTTGTGCCTTGGGCGCCAATGCTGTCTCGATGCCTGTGCCAGGTTATGGTGCTCCAGGTGGAGCAGCTACCAGACCTGTCCATGAAGATGAGCTTTATTATGTGATTTTCTTTGTTCATTTTCATGGTGGCAGCTTGCACAGGTGTACATTTCCCTTTGGGATAGTTTGCAGGGATTTCTGACATGACGACTTCTACACAAAGAGGGTGCAAAGCTGCTCTTGTGCTCTGGCATCTCAGCCTCCCACCACCAGACTGTGGGAGCTGCTCCAAGGCTGCAGTCTCACAAATCGGTCAGGCAGCACAGAGATGTGCAGCTGATGGCTCTTTTCCTTGTTGTCTTTTTCACCCCCTCTAAAACTGTGCTACAAGGCACATTTGAAAGATGTTCAGGCTCCTCCCATCCTACTTCCTCCTGACTCTGCATTGATTGTGCTGTTTCCAGAAGAGCCAAGTTCCAGCCTGGAAGCTGGTTCCTATTTTCAGAGTCATTGTCTGTTGGACATCCCAGGAATATAGCACTGGGCAATGAGATCAAACTGAAACATGAAAGAGGTTTTTGTCCAAATACATTATGTCTAAGCACATAGGAAATGGAAACCTGAGACAGAACAGCTTGCTTTTCCCTGGCAATAACAAAATAATGTATTTACACCTACCAACCTGTCCCAGCACTTTCTGCCTCCGCTCTAGAAATTAATTCCTATCTCTGACATCCATTAGGAACAGTGTGTTGCAGACCCAGTCCTCTTCTTTCCTTTTTAAATTTCATGCTTTGTAAATGACAATCACTGCTTGACGCAGATGTTGCACTGTATGCCACTCAGGGATGTTTCATTACTAAAAATAGCTATATAAATATAACAGTGATAATAAAGAAGAGAATGTTAGAGGCTTTGAAGGGCACAGGCTGAGCTGCCCAAATGAACATGACCCAGACAAGGCTTTCAAGCCAGTTATTAGAAGTAACATTGGTATAAACTGAATTCACTGTCAGCATTTCCTCAGCTTGATGCAGGACTCACTTCACCCATTGTTTCACAGTCAGTGGAGCCCTACTGATCCATCAGTTTGTGATGTTAGAGTCCTTTTGGAAACAAAATGCCAGCGAGCTTTGTATGAGTTACTGAATTTAGACAACTGACAAAAGAAAGTGTAGTTTAAAGGTATTGAGTTTAGGTACCATTAATGTGAGCTCATATTCAGAATTGCTGCAGGCATGTAAGAAAGGTTACGATGTGGAATAAATGATAGTATGTCAGCAATGACAGCAACAGTTATGCTGAGCTACCACATGGAGAAATTATTATAAAGAGCAAGTAGTATAAAGTGGCTAACAGCTACCCTTTCCTCTCAGGGATGCACAAAATCCTAGCTACCCCCAGACCTCTGTAGCAGTGCTTGTCCATGGTATGATCAGTCCTTTTCTCACCTCAGGCAAACATGACCTCGTTTTATACTGCACTAGTGAAAAATAATCCCATTTCTTAGAATTTTGAAACACATTTCTGCTTATCCCTAGCTTTACACCACAGGTTTTCTGTAGACCTATCATTACAAGAACACACACAGAAAGACAAATTGCAGTGGATTATATTGCCAGTCATTGAGTTAGTTCCAGGTCTCCAGTCAAGAGGTTTTCCTCCGCTCTAAGTAAGATCATTGCTCCTATTCTCACAGTGAGTATGTATGGGTTTTGACTCCCTCCATCTTCTGAACTCCCTCCACCTAGAAGATGGGTGGACAGCTTCAAGAGCTGGAAAGGAGAGACCAACATCCCTATGCATCAAGGTTTTCATAATCTTATTCTTTGCCAACTGTCCCATTGCAATTTGAATTTTAATCTTTCAGGTTGCTGGGAGCCATGAATAAGTGACCAAAATTCTTGTTAGCATGATACCTGCCCATTAAAAAGACCAGGCTCTGGCCAGAGGACCTTGCCTCTCTTTCCTTTTCCTTTTAGTCCTAGCTCCTAATGAGTGAGGCCTGAAGCGGTAAATGATTCATCTTTGCTCTTCCTCAAAGCTGATCCTTACCTACAGCCTGCAAGGGAGGCTCCACCTAGAAGGTAGGAAGCAGGTTCCTTCCTCCCAGCCTCTGTGTACTTACTTAGCTGTATTGTCCCTGCATGTGTTGTCACACAGGTGTTGTTACACAGCAAGTAAGGCTGTGTGACACTGAGCTCAACACCCCAGTAATTTACCATCCCGAAAGTGGTTTGCAGCAGATCACTTAACTATAAAAGCCACTTGTGTACGCAGTCTGCCGACAAAAGCCATTGTGAAGAGACCTAAAATTTCTACAGTGGTAGCTCACAGATCAGTAACTTTCCTAAAAAGGCAGCCTAAATGTCCAGAGACATGATGGATGTGTCATTGTCCTCCAAACAATCCTTGCATTTCATTTGTGCTGAGAGAATAAGGCAATGAACAAAACGCTCTAGGAGAGGACAGGTATTTCCTGGGTGTTACTGCAGGCGGTGAGGATAATACTGCTCACAGTGAGTTCAGTAACATGATGTACTACATCTACATAATTTCATCATCCTCACAATTCAAGCACAGCACATAGGGAGAGTGAAAGAAAACATCATTGGATATAGCAGCAATAAATATATTATAAGTGTTTCTTTGTAACTGTACTTGCAGAAATTGTTTGCTTTGCACGTGGTCTTCTGTACAATAACATAAAGAAAAAACTTCATCTAATGTAGATATCACAGTGTTTTTGCAAATTTGTTGGATTCGTTGGACGGAGCTGCTAATTTGTGATCGAAGATACTGCTGTTGAGAAAAATGTATGTGCTTCAAGAAAAGGCTGAGGCCCTTGTTTATGGCTATACATTGGCAGCAGTAAAGTATGTTCAGTATAAAACTCTGTCTGGAGAGAATTTAAAAGATGTCTCCTAATTTTCAATATTATGATCATGTTGGTCCCTTATTTGGGCAACAAGAACGCAACTGCATTGAAAAACAAGCAGGGCCAGATGGTTAACCACAAAGAACAGGAGAGAACAGGCTTTACCTTGAAGACTGTTCCAGATAAAACCAGCTTATTTAAAAAAAAAATAATAAAAAATATATTAAAAAAAAAAGCACTTATACTTGTCTTGATTAGACACACAGCTTAATAAGTCAAAGTAACTACATTAGGCTGTTGACTTTGGGGATTCAGATTCAGATGCACTACATTTGTGTTTTTTTAATGTGTCACTTCAGTGTCAGAATCAGGCAAAAAAGGTGTTTTGTTGTTAGTAAAAAACACTAATAATCATTTAACCCTACGGAGTGTGGACCCCACATTCTCATGCAGTAGATGGGGATTTATTCGTGCACTTATTCTTAAAAAGCCACTGAGTAGCATAGCAAGTGAACTAGCCGTGTTAGTCTTTGCCTCTTGCGTGACTGCAATGTGACCTCTAGTAGGCTACAGGGAGCGGCTCTGTGATTGTACTTGTGGCCACAAATAAAGCACAACCGAACTCTAAGCTGTTATCAACACCCAGCTAAATCGAATGCATGGGGTATTTTGAGATTTATGCTAATCGCTGTGAGATAATTCCCATGTTAAACTAATTACTCTGGTTGTAATGAATGGAGGTATAAATAAAATAGGAATCAAAATAGCAACAAAATCCCTTATTTTACAGCTGCACTCTCTGCCTCATCTGATTAACACTAAAGAAAGTTACTTAAAAACTAAACAAACAAACAAGAAGAAAGAAACCTGAGTATGTATTGTAGAAATGTAGAAGACAAATAAAATATTTTTTCAAATGTAATTACTTTTAATATATGCTTGTGGAAGGTCTGATACTATGTATGCTGTCTCTGTAATTTTTTCTGTAAATAACTTGGGACAGTGAATACACTGATTTTTTCTATGTCTCTGTTTAAGCATAAGACTTTGTAATGATTTTTTTTAAAGAGGAAAAACATCAAAGAGCAAATTATGTACTTGCTTCTTGTAAGTGTAATGTACTCTTCAGTTTTTATGGAAACTGATTGTAATAGATAAAGCCTTTTGACCAGCCGTTGATGTTTAGTGTATACTTCTGTTTGTAATGGGGAAAAAAAAAAGATGGGACTGTCAATGAAACATGATCCCAGTGAGTCTGTACAGTGATATTGTATTAATACCTGCAGACTGCATTTGACTAATATAATTTGAAGAAAGGTTGCTTAAGCAAATAATGTTTCCTTACAGCATATGGCTTTTATGAATCCTTCTGGCATGAATTATATTAATAGAAACATTTCTTTCTTTCCGATGAGCAGAATATTTTTGTATGCCTTTAATTTCTTATTCAAATTTGAGGTCAGGTCACTCATTAGCTGTAATCTGAAGCCATAACTGACCTTCAACAAATACATGTTTTAAAGATCATAATAGAAAAAGAAATTATGTCCAGTTTATCAACAGCTATAATAACACAGGCAGGAGCATAAATAACATGCAAAGTATTTGGATGCTTTTCCAGCATCCCAATATGACTGTAATGGCTAGTATTTTATGATTACCAATTTATAAAAAAGAAAAACATAATTAAAATAGATATTTAGATTTAAATGAAACTTTCTAATATTTTTGAAATATCCCTGAAAATGCTTCCTTGCTTTTAGGATTATGAGAGAAAATGATTTTTCATATACTTCCCACTTTCAAATATCTAATGTTTTTATCCTATTTCCAATTCATTTTGTTAGAGTGAAATGAGATGTTAAGACCCAGATCTCCAAGCCCTGAGCTATTTGGTGCTTGGCTGTAGCTATACTGTTGTGAATCAATTTGATTTGAATTTTGGGGGTGTGTTGTTTGCTACTTGATAAGCATGCTTACCACTGTTGGTAACATACACGAGTTGCATTGCCTGTCAAGAAGTGTGATAAAAAACAATCTAATAAAATACAAATAACACTGGAATCACTCTCAAAAGCTGAATAAAAATTCCTTTATAAAATCGAATGCCTCATAGAGTCAACAGTGATTTTTAATTTTTTTTTTTTTTAAGCTTAATTGTATAATAATTATGATGTATCTTAACTGGCTTGTAGATGCAAAAAGCAAAACCGCTGCAAATGAACCATGACACATTGGGTAAAAATCTGGCTCCATTGAAACCAATGGCAAAACCCCTCACTGATTTCCATGGAGCCAGGAGTTCATCCAGCTTTTTTACATCTGCAATTTTCTTCTGATCTTTCTCAATTGTTTAATATACTGACCTAATTTATGTGTATGTGAGTAAAAATACAGCCTGATTCATTTAGAAAGTGACCGTTGAGGGTTTTATTTTTTATCATGAATTTCATAGGACCAGCATCCCTGTCAAATGAAAAGATTCTATATTACTTTAGAATGTAATAGCTTTTTGTCTTATTTTATGTCCTGTAAATTATTAGTTCAATACTGTTAGCATTCCATAATAATGCACACATGATTTTTGAATGTTTTCTGTAAATGACAATCAATGTTGATGAAGTTCCTTTCTTTAATGCAAAATTAAAAAAAAAACTGTATAAGAAAATAAATTCTGTTGTGTGATTTTTTTCCCTGTCCCTACCTGGATCTGTCAGGAAAAGGTATGGTGTGTGCATTTCCAAAAGAGAAGGGTGAAAACAAAAACCTAAACATCAGGAGTCTGTATTTATCTTCAGGTTTTCTCTTAATCTATTGAAGTAAGTATAGCATGTTGCTCCATCTATGCACCAAAAGTGGCTATGTTTTGCAATTTAAATTAGAGCTGCAACTTTTGAATATGCAAATTGTTAGATTTATTAATTTATTTCTCTATTGATTTGGGGGAAAGCCTCAGCTAGTAGAAAAGCAAAACAACACTAGAAACACTTGCATGAAGGCAAATGGCACAGTAATGTAACAGAAGGTAATCTTATTTAAAAGAAGATACTGTATTTAAAATAAATTATAAATTTAACAAACTTTTTTTAAGTTTGTATGTCTAGTAATAATTAATACTGAAGGATGGAACAGAAAATGCTAGTAGTCGAACCTGAAGATAGTACCTCTCAATGATACTATCTTTTCATTTTTAGAACCCTAAATTTAAAGCAGGAGTAAATTTAAAAAGACAACATCTGAAGGCCTCATTTTGCAAACTGTTAAGCACATGTTTATAGTGTTACTGACTTCAGCAGGATTAATGCATACACTTAAAGCCAGCTATATGTTTAAACATTTCTTGCATCACAATGCACTCAAGCAAGTTTTGGTTCTGAGATGCAGTAAGTGCAGCTTAGCATGATTAGATTTTCAAGTCCTAGATATTTAAGACTCATTTGGGGATTTCAGATCCATCTGAAATAATTTCAGACAAATGTAATAGGGAGTTCATATATAACCATTTATATTTCAGATATCATGAAGCTGAACAGTTTACTAGCCATGTGAGATAAGTGTACTGTTGCACTTACATGTTGCAAAAGAGTGAACCCTGCAAATATGCTGTTGGTATTTTAATATGTAGTGTAACAGTGTCAGAGTACTCATTTTATTCTAGCCTGTATTTTTTTTCAGTTAGAAAATCAGAAGCAGTGATTTTTAAAACACTATCAACAGACTTTGTGTAGTTCATGTTTCCTTACTGTTTTGTTGTCTTTGGGATTTTAAGACTGACTTATCTTTGTAGTCTGTCTAGCAAAATAAGTTTTAGTAAAATATCCACTTTTCCTGAAAGACAAAAACAAACTTTCATAGGTTCTGACTGGTAAATAGCACAGTGATCAACACTTTGTGAGAAGACAAGTAGAACATTATTTTGAAACACAGTTATATGAAAGTCATACAGGGCATCGCTTACTACACTGTTGTGCCAGTTAAATGTCAGTGTAAATGCCAGTGTGCCCAGGCAGGCCCAGAATAGATTTACTCATAATGTATGAACTATCCTATACATTTTGCACATTAAACTTTCTCAAAGACAGATGGATTAATATAAGCTTTCAAGAAAGACAATGGTGAAATGCATTAGACAAAACAACATGAAATAACAATAGCTGTCAGTCCCAGAAGGATTATATACTTACAGGTGTTCACTTAATTACAAACCCATGCAAATGCAGCGTTCTGGATCATAAGGCACTATGGATGTATTTGACCATAACTTACCATGCACTTTGAGCAACATCTTTGTAACAGGAATGGTCTCATGAAATGTGATCAACATCCTAAAAAATAGTCCAGCATTTGTACTGCATAAGTCAAAGTCTGGCTAAGCAATTTTTCTGCCTCTCTCCTTTCTTACTTGTCCACTATTTACCTCACTTCCCACCCCAATCCCCAAAAGAAATCTTAAAAAAAAAAAAAAAACTTTGAAAACTGTATTGCAGGTTGCTTTGGGAGGACAAAGACTGATTTGTTCTGCTGCAGGTGTGAAATGCCTGTTCATTATGGAAGGCATATATAATTTTGGTGTTACAGGCCATGCTTCTGTTCCTAGAAAATGTTTGCTTACCTTCCTATTTATGCATGAGTTTTGTTGTAGCTTTAATGGTCTGTGTATTTGAGAGAAGTGAGATTTACAGGAGGCTTAAGAGCTTCAATTAGTCCTGATGAAGGGACTCTGATCCCGGAAGGGTTTTATTCTAATTATATTGAACAGGCTAGTAAAAATATTACCTCCCACTACAGACATGCATTAAAACTCTGTGTGTAGCTATGATTCTTAAAAAAACTAAGCAATTCTTTCATCTGGGTGTTCCCCCTGTAAGGGTTCAACACAGTTGACCAGAGAGATGCATTGGTCCTGTTTGCATTGGTCTTGGGCACCTTGCCTGACCTCCTCCTGCTGCTCCTCAAGGTCTCAGGTCTCTCATAGCTCTCCCCAGTACATGGACATTTTGGATAACCCAGGGCCACTCCAATGTAACTACATGCTGGAGTTCAGGTGTCCACAGAGAGTTTAAGCGCCTAACACACCTACTTCATATGAAAGCCTGAAATTTTTTATGCATGAACGTAAACAAATTAAGCACCATCAGTGATTTAGAAATAATTGTTATGATTTCCCTTCAATATTCAACAGTAACTGCAGTACAGAGTTTAACAGACTACTTCCATGATCAGCAGATTCAGCCCAGTGCTAATAAAGCTGATGCGTAAGATGCTTCCATTTCAACTAATGAACCAACAGTAATTTTGAGCAAATGCTAGCTTGCCTGGAATTTCTTCAGATTAGTAAAAGCCTTTATCAGAGGGCTTTAAAAATTGCATCCTCTTTCCCCCTGTTTTTATTGCATTTTGGCATTAAAAATTGCAGTTACAAGGACAGCATCACTAAAATTGCAGTAGTGGTTGATAAGCTTTGCAACACTCTTCTAAATGACTCAGTGACTGACACAGGCAAGGTTTAGCATATCCTTTGCTTCCTTGTGACAGCTCATGGCAAAACACTATGAAGTTTTATCAAATTTACCAATAAAAATCTCCTGTTGGCTTAGAAGATAGATTTCTCATTTACTGGGTTTGTAATTGGCCCTCCAAATTTTTCTTGAGGCAGTGCACTCAAGAGCACTGTGGTGTCAAATGGGGGTTGAGAGAGCTGGCAGGGAGGTCATGACGTCAAGAGACAGCTCATCTGACCTTCATCTTCTTTAAAAGACCACGCTGCCCTAATCAACACGCCCACCTTCTCATTACAAAAGGAAGAGGAAATTTAATTTTCTTTTTCAAGGTTACAAAATAGCTTTGTACACAGTGCTTCATACTAGATGTTTCTGGAGACACTCCCAGCAGATGTGGAGGGGAATAGAAGATGTTTTCCTTTTGTTCCCCAGCCCACATGTTTACCTGCTACAAATGCTGAACTGGCATGGCTTGTACTTCAGGGTAATTTAAAAAGGGAAGTACATTTCAGGGGCACTCCTCTATTTCTGTCTCTTCTAAAGGTCCTTTACCACCATATTATTAATTTTCTTCTCTACCCTGCCTGCCTTATAACAGAGGGGAGACTGAAGGCCATGTTTTTGAGGAGTCCTTGGAGAGTCAGTGGCGTTAGCTTGTGTGTACTTTTTAAGCTAATACCCTATCCAAAGAAATCAATACCTCCTCCATGAGCTTAAAGCTAGGTATATGCTTAAACAACTGTCTGAATGTAGCTATCCATGCAGCTTCAGGAAGTGCAGAACATTTTACCAGCCAAAAGCTTTGCAGAAAAATGCTGCTTTAAGAAATTAATATTTTCTGTCCACAAACTAAATCATAATACCATTATATAGCTAATTGAGAGGTCTAATGGAAAAATGAGAACACCACCAAGTTTAAACACTATGTTTTGGGGATGCTGGCTCTGATCATTGACTACTCCCGTCATTTTAGGCAAGCAGGTGATTTGGCACCTGTGTATCTATTTATCTGTTTCTTGGCACTTTTAAGTATAAGTACTGTCTTCATCTTTACTTTAAGGTTTCCAGATGTTATCAAATAAACCCATACCGTCTTGGCAATGACTACCTAGTTTTCTTGCTGCCATCTGGGTTACTAATGAAATTCACTCTGCCTCTCTCAGAGGTGAGTTATCATTCCAGTGTCTGAGAGCGACTTATTCTGTGCAGGTTAGTCTGAACTGTAATAACTCTATCATCCTTAAGGAAAATCCTGGCAATCCTGTCATATCACTGAAACAGCATGCTGAGAAGCTGCGGCTGTTTGCAAATCAGGATTTCAAGTTATTACTCCTAACCTTCAATCCTGCATGCTAAAGGATATCCAGCTCTGCTAAAATATGCACTGTTTACACCTTCTCCAAACACTAGCAAAGCATAGGTACCATGCCTGTTACCCATCACCAAACCAAACCAATAGACTTCAAAATCTTTGTATGAAATAAGAAATCTAAATTTGTTATTTTTTCTTTTAATTTGAAAGCATTCAGTGAGTACAATCAAAATATGCTTTGCATGTTCAGACGTGTTGAACCTTTAGCCCCCAGGCAGAGATGTTATCCACCAAAAACTATTGGAGGGCATTTGTGACTGATGCTAAGCATATACAGTCAAAAGAATAAAAAAAAATGCAATTAATATTACATCTAGTGTCCCTTCAGTGAAACGCAAAATTCTCCTATGCGCACAGTTCTCCTGTGAGGTATATTGCATAGAAAGGTAATAGAAAATGATATAAACCTGAAGCATTTTTTCATTAAATTTAAAAGAAAATAGTATGTCTTTTTATGGTATTCCATAGAAAGACTAGGAATCAGAACACACACCACAGAAGTCCAACAACAAAAGTTCCATTTAAACTTCTTCAATCATTTAATGGCTGTATACAACTCAGTATTTATTACCAAATGTGACCAAAAAAGTGTTCTTGAAGGGCCTGCATCAAAATCACAGACAATAACCCTGATTCTTCTATTTTCAATTTACAGACTCAATCCACTTGAGCTAATGCTGGTCTCTGTTAGCTGAGTTTGGGGCATTAAAAGCTTTTGCCAGTATCTTTTTGGCTATTTCCCAAGAGCTTCTCTTTCCAATAGTGTGTTGAACTTGGACCTCTGTTTGAGATGCTGAAACATTCTTTCCAATATGGAGCGGCATTGCAGCATAGAGTGTCACTGACACATTACCCCTCTGTTGGAAAGATCAGTAAAATAGTAAAAATATTTATTTCATCCTCTCTCCAGAAAAGAGGTGGAGGCAGGAGTGCTTCACACCAGACCAATCATTTTTGTTCCATTAGAAATTGTGTTTTTCCAGTTTTAAGTAGACAAATTACTCATGCAATCATATGCTTCAAATGCCACCATCATGTTATTTTTAAACAGAGTTTTTAAAATAATTATCATTTATTTACTGTGATTCACTTAGAAAACATTTTTAAGTAAACTGCAGAAAAATAGGAGCACACAAAACAAGGAAGAGCGTTGATGTATTTGACAGTCAAGAGCATTCCTTTTATAGGAATATTAACCCATAGTTACTCCGAAATCAGCAGCATTACTTGACAGTGATGGAACTGGGGACAGAAAATCATCGTATGAGTATAAAATTTACATGAATAAATGCATACAGAAACTACATCTTTTTAAGTGTAAAATAAAATAATGGCAGGCTAGAAATTTTTATAGCCACTACCAAAACCTTGAGATTTTCTGCATAATTTCAGTGTGTTTAAGCTAAAAAAACTCCCACTGCAGTCCAGACTCCAGACATTAGCTACACAAACCCACAGAGTGAACAGAAGAACACCTCTGTCTCATGAAGGTTGTTTGCTGAATTTTGTTTCTCATCTGCCTTTGGCCAAACAGCTTGCAGATTGGTATGATGCCAAGGAAACATTCAGAGCAGGTGGGAAACTTTTTAGCTCATTATCTTTCATGATCACATATGCTGGTCCTTTGTCACTGATCTTAGTTATTGGGAACTCCAGCTTAAGCAGGAATTTCCAGCCCGTAGGTCAAATACAAGTCCTTTGGTGTGTTGGTCTGTGTAATTGCCCCTGTGGCAGTGCTTTTTAGCCTTGGAAGGGAGCTGTAAACAAAAGGCTTTGAAATAGCATTCACTGAAGCTGGGTTAAATTCTACTCCTCACAAAATTTAGATTACATCATTAAGTAATTTTCATAGTAACCTACTTCTAACTGCAGCCCTGATAGCCCATAAAGATAGGGTTGTATAGCACCACTCACCTGAAACTAAAAGAAACATTGGAAGAAACATTCTCTCCATCACATCTGGCCGAATACCTCCACGCACACGCTGCAGCCCCAGCAGCTAGGTAGTATGGGTGGATCCCCATAGAAACATCTGGGTAAGTTCTGAAATTAACACTTCACTCTCAGAAACCAGCAGTTTGAGTGTGCCGTATAACTAAGTCAGCTCCAAGCTCAGCTCATCGATGCCACTGGGAGACTGTGCAACATTCCTCAATAAGTCACAACACTGTTCTTCTTTCCCTGTAGTTTTCATGTCCTTTTTTGGGTAATCACAATGCTAACCAACTGGATATGGTTGAAATGAAACGGAGCCTGTGTTCCTGCAAGATCTTGTGTGCAACTGAGCTCATTTCTACATGCAGAGTTGTCGTCTGGAGAGCTGCTCTGCTGAAATATGTTGATGAGAAATAAAGGATGCAGTGAAAGTACCGAGTTTTTGTAACAAATGCTTGACATAGGGAGACACTAAAGTTTAACGGAGCACGGAAGAGGTGAAGCAGTGTGAAGGTGTCAATGGCAAACAGGGAGGTAATGAAATTCAGTAAGAAGATGGAGCCTGCACTCTAGTTCAGGTGCTATAGCTGTCCAAATACTCAAGAAGAGTCCCACAGCTTCCCCTCTCAGTGAAATCTGGTTTAACCCTCTGTGGTTCTTCAATTTGAATTTGAATCTCCCTGAAACAATGAGTTCTGCCCATTTGACTCCAGCAAGAGCCAATAACCATCAAGTCCACTATTGTGTCCTAATCATATTCCCATCCCATCTCCAAGTGCCCTGAGGTTCATTCTGTGAGTGACTGGGACTCATCTGAGTAGCTGCCAAGTGGGAGTAGATACAGATGACTATTTGCAGAGTTGAGGTCCCAATTGTATTATAAAATGTCCTGAAACAAGCATTGCTGTTTGATAATAGACAGAAAGTTTTAAGGGGCATTATTTGTGTATTTCTGCAACAGAAAGAGGCCTGAGAGGTGCAAATTTTCCGTGGAAGTTTCTCCCTCCTTCTCAGCAAAAGCTACCTACTGGCCATTGACACACTACAACTCTGTGCCACAGTATATCCCATCATCAGTCACGACTCCTAACCAGAGCACACAACTGCGCTAGCAGTAGCTGTGCTACTCAGCTTCTGGACTTGCATCCAGCTCACAGAAGCAGCATCATCTCTCTCCCTCCCCCTGGTAAAACTCAGGCCTCAGAGATGTTCCCCAGCATTGCCTGCTCTCTCAGTGGGAAAGGATGGACCACTCTTTTTGGACCAATGTGTCCCAAAGGGTCTTTCATTCTTCTCTTTAACTGTAATGTAAGAATTATGTCTCTGGTCCTCACCTTATGGTGAAGACAGCTGCAGGCATTTAAGGTCTCATAGGTCACCAGCTTCTACTGCCCCTTTGCTGGGCGTTATTGATTGCAAGAATGGCAGCAGTGAATGCATGCTGGTTGCAACAGCATATGGTTCACAGGCTGAGATTTTGGGTTGCAATATGACAAGAAAGACTCCTCCTAGAGTATATAGGCTCCCTGCAGAAGTCCCAGTGAGCACAGTAATTCTTGATCAATAACCTGGGCAATGTTGGATAGGAGTGTCTGGTTCCCGAGGGTCAGAAGAGTACAACAACCTCTTCTGACCACAACATCTGTGGAGGAAGTTGATGCCTCTGTCAAAAGCCTTCAGACCGAGAAGGGCCAAGTTACCATAAAGACTGTTAAACTGCTGTTCAGTTTTGTCTCCATCCCATCTCCCAGCTTCTTTCCAAGTCAGAGAGTCAGAAGCAAATAACAACATGAGACAGCACTGGAAAATACCCGAGAAAGAAAGTAGGCAACATAGCATCTGGAAAGCTGAGGACTCTGTAATATGTCCTCCCTCATGTGGAATGGAAAGTTTCACTGACTGGCTCTTATTTCTTTATCTTCCACTACTAGGAGAAGAAAACTCTTCTCTCACAGCACCTTCATCAGAGAGGAACAATTGCCTCCATATTTAATGCAGCCCATAATCAAACCAAGTCATCATTGCTCTGCCTGGAGACAGGAGGATACAAGGTTTTTAGACTGATGTTACTAAGCCTTCAGTAGACATTAAAGAATTTCCCAGGGAAAAAAAAAAGGGGAGGGGGGGGGGAGGAAGCTATGCCCAGCCTTCTTTAGTAATGAGCTTACAATTAAAAAAGCAATAAATATATCTGGGCACTTCCTACCTTCAAAAGCCTTGAAAGAAAATAAGCTGCATTCAAAGTGGTATTAATCATGTTCAATCTATTTCCCCTCTCACTGCAAATCAGTGCAGTTTTCAGCTAACAAGAATGGGTGCCCTACTTGAGCCGACAAACCCTATTCCCCCTGGTAGGAGAGGCACTTAGCATGGCATTACCATCATTACATCCCAAGGTTAAAGGCAATGAAACTCCAGGAGTGGCAAAGTCAAATCAGTTCAATTGTCTGATTGTTCATACTCATGAAGTAGTGAGGCTGGCAGGGGTCCAGCATAAAACTTAGGACTTTCCAGAGGAGCTCCTTTAAGGTAATTCATTGCCCTCTGCAGTAGCTTAAATCAGAAGGGCTAGAATGGTCACAGTAAATGTGGCTCCTGACATTTCTTAAGAGCAATATTAGCAGATAGCCAGCTGCTAGGCCAGATGTCAAAGGTGCATTAAGAGCACTTGGTTTTGATCTAACCCATTCCCGAGAAGTAGAATGGATTTGGCTTTGAGCAATGCAATAAAAAAGATTGTGATTAATGAAGCAGTACAACTTAATAACGTTAAGTTGACTCCCGCTTTCTTCTCTCCGGCATTTTCACTGTCCACAAAGCAGTTCTTTTACTTACCAGCAGGGACATGTAAAATGTTAATCATCAATCTGTGGGCCATTAAAGAAGTTGCTTTTCCTTTCTCAACTTGAAAACCAAGGGGGAAGGATAATAGATTTGGTAAACAGAGCTGTTCAGATAATGGAGAAGTTCAAAGAAAAGCTTTCATGGAGTCAGCATGGGAGCTCAGTGCCTTAATCCATTGCTTTTACTAACCTGAGTTCAACATCTAGGTGGGGACTAGAATTCAGGATTGAGATGGAGGAGGAGGAGTCTTTCTCTTTGCTGGGATGTTCCAATTCAGTACAGCCTAGAACAGTAAAAGATGAAAGGATATTACTCCTTGTGCTTTACCATTTGCGCAGAGGGCACACTGCCAGAAATAACAAGTTCCTGTCTGCATTTTTGGACTTTCCACTAGGTAATGAAGTAAAATGCATGTAATTTTAAATTCAAGAGAGAAAACTAAATAGAACACCGTATCTAATAAACAGTGGATATTTATAGAAAGAAGTGAGCATATAGAGCTCTCTCTGTACTCATTAGACTGTTGCAAAGAGCATCATGCACAGAAAACATTTTTGCGTAAGCTTGAGCTTGGAAAATTGGAGTGACTGACAATATTTAGAACAGGATTCATGCAGCTCTATAAGACATTTTGTAATCAGTGGGTGCAGGGAACACCAGTTCTGCTGTTTCAAGGACAGGAAGGGGGTGTAATTATTCCAAATATCAAGAATTACTGGGAGGAAGCTGCTAAGCTATGACAGTCAGAGGGCCCTGGAGATGCTACCAAAATCAGGAAGCTTGTCAAAACCTCAGTCCATCTGGGACCTCAAGCTGGATTCAAGCTACAGGTCTGTCCTCACAGGGCATCTAAACTTGGCTTAACTACTGTGTCTGAATCCTCAACTTCAGGTGTGCTCTAGTACGAGACAAAGGTCTGAAAAAAAGAAAAAAGACTTTTCACACTACCACCTGCTCCTTAAAAACAATTTATTTATTTTGTGTGTTATGCATCACATTTCAGAGCTCATTAGCCAAGTCATAAGCTTCAGCTGCTCAAAAAAAAAAAACCCCTCTGTAGCCCCACCTTGAAAGTTGCTGCAGTAAATTAATCTGAAAATACAAGTACCTGATTCCTTACACCATTACAGTAATTATATCATTGCTTCAGAAGACTTACCTTAGCATGCCCCTGAATGAAACAGCAGGCTTACAGAACAAGAAAGGTTTGGGTTCAGTTGGAGGTAGCTAACTGCAAGGCTGCACTTCCTAACATTGTAAGGCTGGAAACAAAAGATCTTTTCCTTTCTCCTTCCCACTCACTTTTCTTTCTTATTATTTATTTTATTTCCATATATTGTCTTTTTTTGAATTGGATAGTAAACATCCATAAGGACTTTTATTTTTATAGTGGTTTTGAGGCTTGGGGAGGGGTGGTCTTGTTGTCTTTTTGGTTGGAGGGTGTTAGTAACACAGATGCTTGCTAAAGGAAATGGTAATTTTACAGGATCTGTCAAATATTTATTGGAAAGTTGGCACCAGCACTGTCTATAATTTCTTCCACATTGTGGACCCTGCATGCTGCAATTAGATGTCACTGCTGTACACTTGATTTCAGTTTTCTGAGAAGAGGGTAGGGATCTCTTTGTAAGCCCATATTTCCCTTTCCACAGTTGTGCTACAAGCCCTTGGGCCACAGACTCCCTTGCTTTGCTCAGGCAGGTAGGTGGACTAACATGTGAGGAAGGGATTTGAACCCGAAAGTGAATGTTGCAAAACACAGGTACAGATTTTGCAGTTTATAGTCTCATTTCCTATCAACAGGCATGACAGTCTCCAAAAACCCTTGTGACAGGATTTTTTTGTTGTGGCGGTTTTGGCGGGGGGGGGATCATTTGTACCATTGAGTCTGCTTATTTATAAGAAAAGAACAAAAATCCAAACCCATGCTATTAGAGTAATTGGTTATGTAAACAGTGCTGGGTAGATGTGGTGCCAAGAAGCTACTGGATATGAGCTTTGCAAAAAACTAATGCAGGTTTCTCGTAGTTCAAGTCCAACATCACATAAGCAGCAGTATTGGGAAGCCAAGTGCAACTGCTGTGCAAATTCTGTGCCTGACCCTAAAAAATAGAAAGGTTTTAGCACTCAAATAAACACAGAGCAAATCAAAAGGTCAATCATTACCAGATAATAGTACATGTTTCTGTTTGATAATCTGCTTTTTTGCCCTCTGTATTGTTTCAAAAAACAGGTGGCTGTTTAGTTTGCCTACCCTTAAAAACAGAGATAGCAACAGAAGACAATTTATTCACGTTATACTATTATAGAAGTCTGAGGGTAGGAATTGCCTACCCCAGCATTGAAATGCAATCTGTGGTGAAGAGCACATCAGGTTTTCACTGGTTTTCAGCAGGAAACAAAGAACACTATATATTACTCCTGCTTCACATGCATGAAGAGCCCAGCTTGGTCCTTAAGTCTTATTTACAACAATTTTAGCGTAAGAAAGACTACAAAGAAAGAAGGACTAAGATGTGACAAGCAAGCACATGGGAGGTTCATGAAAAGATTGATGTATGGGTGGTCCACTGCGTATTACTAGGGTGTTGGCTTAAATAATTAAAGCAGGTTTCCTGGGGGTTGAAGATTACCCTCATGCCCTGGAAGGAACTGTGTGTGCTGTTCCTTTCAGGTTTTAAGGGGCTTGACTAAAAAAAGGTCAGGTAGGCAGACCTACCTGTGGTAAGGACTCTGTTCAAGATACACCATTCCATGAAGGACATAAAGAGGATGCTTGATATTTGCCAAACTAACACATACATGTCTTGTTTAATATTTTGGTCACACTTGGAACATTGAATAGAGGAGGGGGGAGTGGTTCCTACATTAAATGATTCTTTGTTTCAGAGGAGCCGGTGGGTCATTCTGCCACTGCCCCTGAGAGAGAGTTAAGGTTCAGTTTGCTCAAGAAAATAGTAATGAGCTTGTTGTAATGAGCGTTACAGCACTTACAGCAGATATTGACTGGAAGATAGCAATCCCAGTGAAACAGCTGAGAAAAGAAATCTCAAGGGAGGGCCCAGAAAAGACAATGGAAATCATGCTGCCTGCTAAGATTTCCATTCCTTTTTTTCAGCCCTGTAGAATATGGTGGCCCATTTCTGGCTACAAAACCTTTCATCTGGCTTTCTAGAAAAACAGGCTGTTAGAAAAGAGCTAAAAAGCTGTTATAGTGGTAAAAAGTTTCAGCTTGCTTCCCAAAAGGACCATAGAGGTTTCAGCCTATGTGTAAAAGTGCAGTAGTTTAGACCTCTATGAAGGAAGAGCAAACAACTTTGTGTTTGCTTCCACAGAGCAGCAAACAAATTCCACAGAGCAGCAAACACAGTAGCAGCTCATGTGTTCATGCGTTTGTTGTTTGGAGTACATGTTCCCAAGAGGAGGCACAAATTCCCCGCTGTTACTTCCCTTTGTGTTCAGCCCAAAGCATCATGACTGAGGCCAAGACTAAGACATTCAGATAGGATCCAGGACTGGATCCCATGGCAGAGAGGTAGGGAGATAGATAAAGGAATGAAAGTATACGGGCAGAAGTTGAGGAGTGAGGCCACAGTTGCTGAAGTACATACAAGAAGCGTGAGGTATGGGAAAGATTGCTAAAAGGAATCCTTCCATTAGATCATGCTCCAGAAGACCAAGGTAAGAGTGCATGACAGAGAGCAGAAGGGGAGGAATGATAGTATGGACCATGTAAAAGGAAGATTGTGGGTAAGAGCAATAGTCTGAGACTGAAGCAAAGGAGACTGGTGTTGAATTTCTGTGCTTGCTAAGGGAGGCTATAAGATTAGAGATGAGAAGAGGCTTGAAAAATAAATCCCATTATCTGTGAAGTAATGCAAAAGTAAGTCTTTTATTATGAAGGTGCTGTGCCCCAAGAAAACTAAGGTCTCATGCCCACCTAATGGCAGTCAATGGTGGTAAATCAAAATCTTTAGTGGCTGTCCAGTAATTAAAATTGTGCACCCCTGACATGCTGGTTTCCAGATCTTCCTCCTAGCAGTCAAACTCAGTTGATGGAGAAAAGTATAAAACTTAAAACTATCCTTGTGTCAGTGTCTTTGGTGCTTTCATAGGTCTGGACCAACACTGTTATATTTAAAGGCCACAAAAGGCATAATTTCATCCTTATTCACAGAAATAATTGTGTTATATTAATTAAATGGAAGCAAGAATGTAGGTAGGTGAAAGTAATTATCTGAAATTTGCTGGCACACGGAGCCTAAACAGCCAGCTGTCTGACTTCTCTCTTGGGATCCTTAAGGTTTCCAATTAGTGTACACACTCGTGCAGAGGAAAAAGACAGCAAATCCATTCTGTGCTGATACTTAGCCTATCCAATTTGTTTCATAATGATCTATTATGTACTTAAAGGATAGTAATATAGATGTGTCTACAGAAATTTAATTTGAACATCAGAGCTCTATGTAGCTCTCCAGAAAGTCTATTAGTTTTAGATCAATATCTACTTCATGCTAGAATTTCACTAAATTAAGAAAGAAAGTCTGGTGTACTTCCATTCAAACTCCATCACCTTAGCTCTGCCCACCAAGGGAATACCAGTCTCCTATCCCAACCCTTACCAAACTCTCTCCTCCACACACTGCCATATACACTAGTGCACAGTAGTAGGCCTTTCTGCACAGGCACATTTGCAGTGAGAGTAATTTGATTTATACCTATGACTGCAATATTCTTGTTGGAGTGAAGTAACTACAAGAGTTGATGATGGTGTGAGGAGTGATAATTATCTACCTTGGAGACAGTCATATTTTTCCAATTTTGACCTTAAGTCTTTTCCAGTGGCTACACATTTGTATTTTATCAGACTACACTTGAATCACCTAGGAAACATGATTGGTATTCCGTAAGTTCAGTTTACTAAAGCAAAGGAAATATTAAACATCCAAGGAGGGATTAGCCAAGTATGTAATACATATGAGAGTTTGCGTTTCTAATAGGACTTGAAGTAGAAACTTTTCTTTCTGTCTGGGTGAAAGCATATCACACAATGCAAGATATCTGGCAAAGTATTTGGCATATTGTGGAATGCAGGAGAGAAAGCATTTCCATTTCTGATACAAAGCAAGGTAATAAGTACAAGCTAGCATGAAGCTGTGGCTGGTATTCTTTGAAATATGAAATACTTTATAATTTTGTATATTGTGATTGTACTGTTAATGTCCTTTCTGACTGCTATCACCTGTCATAATTGTAGCTGGAATGTGTACAGGTTCCTTAGACTAATGATAAAGGAGCAGCAAAGGACAATATCTTTGCTTGATGTTACCTGAGATTTTCTGTGGCTCAGGTCTATGACTATAAGGCCATTTTTACTCATGAAGAATATGCAGTGGTCAGAAAAGTTTTGTTAGTTTGGTTACTCTTGAAATCAAAACAATCCAGAGAATCAAGTAGGTCCACACAAGCCAAGAGAATCAATTTCACCTGACAAAAGGTGACCATGACACCCATGCAGGCTGGATCACAGAGACTAGGCCAGCTGTGTAATCAAGGGATCAAGACAACCTCAGTGATCTTACCAGAAATACTCATGTATTTACCTCTGAGGAATCTACCTGACGGAAAGTAATTCACTGCTCTAAGCAGAAGGTGCAGAACTTCACAGCAAATGCTTCTATCATTTAAATATTAAGTTAATTTCATGTCTGGCTTGGTAGGAAACCTAATATGATTTTAATACATTAAGATTTAGTCTGGATTCTGAAAAGTATATTAGACACAAACTATTAGAGGGATTTTAAACACCTAAATAATTCTGATATTCTTACATTGTAGGATGGAAAGAATAAGATATGTTGGTTTAGATATTATTGTGTCTTCACTGGGAATTCTTTCTTCAGAATGAATGGCATATTGTATTTCGGAAGTTCTGACAGTACTCAAAAGCAATGGATCCAAGTGGTTCTTAGGGGAGAGGAAAACAGCAGGAGAGGTTCAAAGAGAGGGTTAGATGGCTAGGCAGACAGACATCTTACTCGGACACTGAAGTCTGGGTTTAAATCCTGGCCCCACTGAAGTCAATGGCAAAGTTGTGGGCTTCCTTTAGGCCTGCTTTTTACCAAGAATTGTGTAAAAGTGATGTAATTAATGGGTAATGTAGAACTATGAATGACACTGAGAGTTCTCAGTTCAGAAGATTGCAATGTTGAATTTGCAGCAGCAGTAAGGCATTCAAATAGGACAGGGACTACACATGCCAGTCATCAGCCCACCACAGAGCTGGTAGCAGGTGACCTCAGGAATTGCAGATGCCTGGTCCAGCTTCTTACTCATCTTCATAAGAAGTCACTTGCAGACTATATGTCCTAGTCAGTAGAAATTTGACGTAAGCTCCAACATGCTTTGGTGCTCAAACTCTCCTGAGGCAGCTGCCAGCCTCTGTTTGCTGTTCAGATGTCAATAACTTTCAACATGTTGGCCTAATGTAAATCTCAAAATTCACATGTGAGAGAGGGGGCATTAGCTGAGATCATATCCTGCCACCACCTCTTGTAATGGAGTCAAGTGAGGTTAACTACGGATGCAGACTACCGTTGGGTCACTGCACTGTTTTGCTGCTTAGGATGCAACAGGTTCATTTACTTCTCCAATTCAAAGGACTCATATGAGGTCAATTACTCCCTCAGTTAATTATTCAGGGACAATGTGAAATTAAATATTATTCTATGTCCCACATTAAGGCTCAGGGGTTGTGAGTCCAAAGCTCAATTACTGTCCCAATTTGCTACTCAGGAAACACTGGTAAAAATTAATAGTTACATTCAGTTTAGCTGAAATGAACTATCACTAACCATCTTTACAGTGATCACATAAAGTCCCACAGAATTTTCTCACTGGACCTCCAGAGGTCATCTGTGGCCAGCGCCAAGTAGCTGGAGGTCAATGTCTGCCCTAGTTTATGGCTCAAGGTCAATGAATATCAATTGCTGACCCAATTCACTGAACCAGGACATCCAAATGTTAGTGATACCCAAGAAATATATGTAGAGCCAAAACAGGCACAATTGCTGCCCTATTTTCGTATGTAGACATACTGTTAAACCCACCTGCCCAAAACTTTATAATTAGGTCAACACAATTTAACTGTTGTTCCAGACTGCTGGTCAGATGCGACAGATATCAAACCACCTACTACCTATGCTGCTCAGGGATTATCTGAGGTCAACTACTGAGCCACAGTTTGGTAGTGGAGGTAAATGAATTTAGGTAAATGGAAATTTTCATGCTTGAAGATATATTCAGGTCAAATACTACCTCAGCCTTCTGCTGAGAATGGTGGAGCTCAAACACTGACAAATTCTGTGATCTGAGGTTCTCTCAAGTAACATACAGATACAGTTCTCCACACAGCTACCAGTAAAAGGCAGCTACTGTGACATACAGTTTCCTATTTGGGATTAACAGGTAACAGGTCCTGCCACATCTGTATGCAGAGCAGTTAGGTGCAGTCAAGCACAACTGCGATGTATTGAAGAAGGACCATGGAAATGGAAAGACTTTGTCTTTTTTGTATGAAGCAGTGACATGAGATTAAGTGCAGCCCGGGATTCATGCCCAGCATGAGCTCTCTCTTTCTACTCTCCTAAATACAATACACAGAAGAGCTCAAATATTACACAAATTTATCAGTCAGAGGTTTTTTCAGTTTAAGTGCTGCCCATGTTTTGTTGATCAGAAGTCACCAGAAGTAAACTACCATCCTCAGTTTGACACACTGTGGTCCTTTGCAGAAAACAACTCTCCTTTTTTGCCACTCAGAGGTTGTTTCAAGTCAGCCATAGCCCCAGTTTGTCTCAAGTCCACAGGTCCCAGGCCCAGCCACATGGTGTTAGCTCACATCACTGGGGAAATAGGTAAGTTGGGATCAAGAGCTGTTAGGAAGTCTGTCAAAAATTAAGTAAAATTACAGATAGACAACCAGCATGATTGGACAGAGTGTGCTCTTAGCAAGTTAATGTAGGATAACAAATTGAGATAAGTAGTTGATGCATCACCTTTTTGACAGGCACAGACAGGTTGGAAAACAAGTGGGCCAGTAGGAACATTAAGTGTGACAAAAGCAAATGCAAACTCCTGCACATGGGATGGACTAACTCCATGCAGCTGTACAGGCCAGAGGCCAGCTGGATGAGAAGCAGCTTTGCAGAAAAGGACCTGATGTTTTCAGTGAAAAACAGGATCTATGATTCTACATGTTTAGTGAACAGAAAAGTTAACTGGAGTTAACAGAGTTCCTTTGTGGTAAAAAGGGCACCAGGGCCCTCAGTGCACCAGCAAGCTCTGTGATCTCTTCCCCTCACTTGTAGCAGCTAAGCTGCATTTGCTGACACAGTGCAGCTGTAACCTGGGATCAGATAGCTGTGAAAAGAGCTGTGTGACAAAGGACCTTTTGGGGAACCCTTCTCTTGGGACCTGAGGCCCTCAAGCTTGCTTTTTGCCTGCAACTGCTCCATGCCTGGCTAGACCGTGACCTGCAGCCTCTACTTCATGGCCTGATGTCAGACCTGCCTCATCACTGCAGCATTGCCTGGCAATCAGAGCTATGGGCAGCAAGGAACACATTAACAGGCTGGATTGAAGCCAGCAGAGAATGTAGCCAGGGTCTTCGAGGAGCCCCACATCAAGAGGCGCAATGGACACAGCTTGAAACAAAGGGAATTACAATTAGATACATGGAAACCTTTTTTAAAGGAAACAAGCAAAAGTGATCAAATACTGGAACAGGTTACCAAGAAAAGTTGTGAAATCTCCTTTGCTGGAAAAAAAGCAAAATTTACCTGGGAAAGGGCATGAGCAACATGATCTAATTGTAACTGCTTTGTGTAGAGATTGGGACTAGATAAACTTCAGAGAACACTTACAAACTGAGCTAATCTATGTTTATATGAGTTGAGGACAGTCCTGTCATTTGCTCTACAGAGATCATCTGAAGTCAATGTGAGATGCAATTAGCTGTGCAAAGGTCATTCAAGGTCAGACAGCTCTCATTGCCTGACCGGGGTCATCTCAGGTCAACTTCAGATCCAATTATCTATGCAAGGAGTCATGTAGGGTCAATCACAACCCTTATTTACTGCCTAGCAGGTCATTTAAAGTTTAATTTAAATCCAGTGAATTTCACAGGCGTAATCTGAGGTCTACTTTAGTATCAATTCAAGGTGAAAGCAGGCCTCATATTTTGTCCAGGGGTCATCTGAGGTTAACTTGAGATGCAACCAGTTGACAAGAGGATCACTTGAGATCAGCAAAATCCTTGTGTGCTGCCTAGGAGTCATTTGAAGTAAACCTGAAATCCATTTAGCTGCCTAGAAGTCATTTCAGGCCAAATAGGTCTGCTTTTGCAACCTGGGGTCATCTGACATGAATATAAGAGCCACTTAGCTATTAAGGCCAGTCATCAGCCCCCACTTCCTTCCTAGAGGTCATTTGAAATCAACTTGAGATACAGTTAGAGGTTCTAAATGTCATCTAAGGTGAACATGAGATCCAAGTACCTGCTTGGAGTCATTTGAGGTTAAATGAGTCAATTAACCTTCCTGTGATCACTGGAGGTCACTCAGGAAGGTCATCTGAGGTCAATCCAAGGGCTAAATAATTGCCATAAGGTCATCTGAAGTCAACCTGAGAGCCAATTAACCTGTCTGGGGTGGGGTCATCTGACATCATCATGAGACCCAGGTATACACAAGGTGTTTTCTGAGGTCATCTAGGCTCTTGTTTGGAGCCCAGGATCATCTGAGGTCAACTTGACATCAAATTACCTCCACAGGGGTGCTTTAAGGTCAACACTGTTCTCATTTGGAGGAGGGGCAATCATTTAAGGTCAGCCTGAGATCTAATTAAGCAGCCAGAGTTCATCTGAGGTCAACCAGAGAGCCTGTTAGGGTTCATGTGAGGTCAGTGTAGCATTTGTTCAGTGCCCAGAGGTCATATAAGGTAAGCCTGAGACCCAATTAATTGCTTGGTTTGTCATTTGAGGTCAACCTGGCCCTCATTTGATGCCAAGGGGTCATTAGAGGTCAATCACAGTCCTTGTTTCCTGTCTGAGGTCATCTGAGTTCAAGCTGAGATGCAACTCTCACTGCAGGGTCATCTGAGCTCAACCCTCATGGTTGTGGCACAGGTCAGTTCAGGTAAACATGAGTTCTAATTACTTATGGGGGTCACTTGAGGTCCAACTGGCACTTGTTTGAGCCCCAGGGCTCATCTAAGGTCAACATGTTAGCAAATTAGCTAAAAGGAGTCTCCTGAGCACATGATATTCAATGATCTGCTTGGGATCATATGAGGTCAATACTGCTCTCATCTGATGTCTGGGGTCATTGAAGGTTAGCTTTACACCCAATAAATTACCCAA
Source organism: Haliaeetus albicilla (assembly GCF_947461875.1). Lineage (NCBI taxonomy): Eukaryota > Metazoa > Chordata > Aves > Accipitriformes > Accipitridae > Haliaeetus > Haliaeetus albicilla. The sequence goes on along the minus strand of NC_091516.1, from coordinate 26,579,645 downwards.
GGTTACCCTGGCCCTTGTTTTCATTTCACAAGTTATTTGAAGTCAAATTCAGAACCAATTATATCTAATTTGATACATAGAAGATATCCCAGATCCATTTTAGGCCTCTTCACCATTTTGTGGCCATATGCTGCCTCTATACTCAGCTAATGTTCCTCGCAGGCCAACCCCAGCCCTTTTGTGCTTCTCAGAGATTGAGAGTGGTCACAGTCAGCTCTTCTTCTATGCCTTATGACTATTTAATCTCAGCTACAGGCCTAATTCGAGGCGGTTGCCACAAGAGTTCAAATCTTTCCCTAGGGTGGGTAGAGGCTGGGATAATCTGTGGTCATCTTCTACTTTCATTTTGTCCAACAATCAGGTGAGCTCAGTCAGAGCCAACACTTTCACTTTGCTGCAGGTTCAGGTGAGGTCAGCTCCTGGTTTGATCTGGGGCAACCTATACAGCTTCAGTTTAATCTCAGCATTTACATTCTGCTTACTGGTCATCTCAGCTGAAATCCATTCGCTGTATTGTGGAAGATAGTTATACAAGGCTAGCTACTAACCCAAGCTGCTCCACAGAGGCTATCTGAAATTGAATATTCTCATTTCCTGGGTAGGATCTTATGGTCTGACCAAATTTCACGCTCCAGTGTATTATGAGGTTAAAGCTCAGTGTTGATTTAATGGAGTAGTTTGTCCTAGTTCATGTGACATGACAGTTTGCTGCTCAGACATTTTCAGAGGTCAGGTAATTCTTCAAATTTCATAGCAGGGGTCAACTGAGGAGAAGCATCTCTTTTTTTGTTATCAGGTGAGACACGTTTCTATTGAAACCAGGCCACCTGGGATGCATGGTACACACAAATGCTCTATGCTTTAGTAGAGCCTGCCTCACGCTACAGACCACAGAAACAAGACAACATTGGCAGTATCTCCACAGGAGGAGAGTTCAGTCAGGATAAACAGCAGGCGAGAGGCTCAGAAGTCAGAGACTGCTCTCTGCGTCTCAACCTCCCCTCCTCTTCCTCCTCCTCCTCCTCTTTCATCTCCTCTTCCATGCCACAGGTATGTTAGACTGCCTGCACAGTGTCAAAACCCAAATCATATTTGTTCAGTGACAACCTGAAAAATGGAAGGTTTTAGCCATCTACCTAAATCCCTGACACAAAGAACACAGCCAGACTTTCTTTAGGCAACAAAGTCACTGCTTTTCTGCAGGACTTTTCTGATTTTTCTTCTTTAATCTTCAGCACTTTATCACAGTTGAACATCAACATCTAAATGGACCCAGGTTATTTTAAAGCACTAGTTTATTTGCTCTTTCCCTGCAAACAGAACTAATGGCAGGTAGGCAAATGAACAGAGCATTGCAGCTGTTTACACACTCTTCAATATCAAAGAGGAAAATAGCTTTTGTTTGGTTTTAGTTTGAAATTTTTCTTCCCCAGCAATAGTTACCATAAATTAGAGGATCAAATTGTCTTCCAGAATAATTCAGGATATGACAAATACAGTAAAGAAAAGCTGAAAAGCAGTAACAGATCTTGCAAAAGGTCTAGCAACAAGAAAAGGGCTGACAACTCTGATGTGATCACAGTTGATGTGCAGGCCTGAGTCACTCCAGACATGCTTTTCTTTATTTCTGGGATCACTTTTTCAAGCAAAAAGTGACTGGCATCAACATCCTAAGAATGGAGAACAGATATAAAAGTAGCTGATATAAAATAACACATCTGACAAAGAAGTCAATGGAATGCCATTCATTTACATCAGCTCCTTGTTTACACTAGTGGCTGTACAGGCTTTTTATATCACAGATCTAGAATTAAAGTAAAAAATAAGATTGTCATATTAACGTGATGACATTTATTTTCTTAAATCTGCAACAGTGATTTGGTTTACTAACTACCAAGTTTTCTGAGAACTGAGCATACACCTCAACTAAAAAAAATCCAGAGTTTATTGAACATCTAATAAATTATGATCTAATAAGTAAATAAAACATCTCATAAAGTATCTACTTGCTGCTTCTGTAAAAAGAAATTTTTACTTATGGGACAGGTGTAGAAATATTCTTGCTGCAAGCATATTGACTACAAGAATAGAAACTAATACTACTACACCATTAAAACAAAATGAGACCTGGAAACCACATGACAAATACAGAATTAATACCTGTTTATTACCTTGAGATTAAAAATAAAAATAACTGCATTATTTTCTGTACGTTACTTTCACCTGTTTCCCTTAGTGCTTGGAAACATATTCTTTCATTCTACACCCATCAAGAACAGAAACATTTTGAAAATGTATTTTTATTCTTTTGAAAGAGTATGAAATAGATTGACAAAACCACAACAAATACAAATCCATTTCTAGAAAGTATAGATGTAATATCCCTTCTGTCTTTATTGCACTAACAATAAATGAATAACTCTGAATACACCACAACTATGAATAAAGGAAATGAAAAAAGCCTTCCTGAGAATGAGGTTGGCAATTTCTGAATATTTTTCATATGTTTAAGCTACATCTCCAATGCAGCAGCTGCCAGAAATACATTTTGCTTTGAGTAATCCCAACTGAATTCCTAGGTAAGCTTCTTTTAAGCTTATATTAAAATGTGAGTTTATAAATACTTTAGTTTCAAATTTTTTTTCAGAACTTTACTGCCTGGCTTATTTGAGCAAATTAAGCAGGACTATTTTCCTGAACCCACCAGAAGTATAAAATAAATTCCTGTATGTGCTTTTAAGCAAAAACATTGAAAGTAATAATCAGAAAACCCTCTGGTTGGACACGCAAGATTTCCTCTTCCACACTAGTTGTCAAGCAGCTAGAGAAAGAAGCCTGTCCTGCGTATCTCTCATTCCACATGCACCATGGTTTTAGTGTTGGGCTCATTGCTGTTCTCATTAAAGGCTGCTGGGATTTTTTCATGTGTTTTCAGTGGGCATGGACTTCAATCTGAGGTCAGTATTTAGACATCAAAAGACAATTTAAAGAATGTACAAAATTTGTAGTAGGAAAGACACCGAGGACTCAAAAGAAATAAAAATAACTTTTTCAAATTATTTTCATTATAATTTATTACTAAACTATGACAAAGTTGGGGGGGCAGGGAAGATCTTTAACCAAATACCCAGATTTATAGTTTAGTGAAATGTGAATCAGCCCTCCCCAAAAAATACAAAAAGAAAGGTGAGGCAAAATTAATTAACCTGCAGAATCACTGGAATTTTTCAACTTAGTGTCTCCATGCATGGAAAAATTAGTGCTAGGATGAAAGTATACAATGGAACAATTTCAAATGCCTCCTTTTCTTGTTTCATCACATTAATACTTCACACTGCGCAAAGTTCAATATCAAACATGTTCATATCAACTACATTTTAACACAGGTTAGTGTCTTGCAAGGATCCCCAATTTGAGGGGAAGGTAGCATGTACCTTGATGGGTACTAACAAGATGAAATAAGATAAATCTACACTGAGCTATATACTGTAAGAATTCTCACAAGTATTGTTATGAATGCAGAAGCCGCTCACTCCTGAAGGCTACAGGAGGGTTGTCAAGAAAGATCATCTGAAGTATGACTTGTGCATATCTTCAAAACTTAAAAGGAAACAAATGGTGCTCAGGCCCAGCCTGGTGTGGAGTTTATTTTTTGTGTCTAATGTTTATGTGTTCAGAATTTATGGCAATGATTGAGGAAAACAACACTATCAGGGCAGGACTTAAATTGTCTCTGGCTTTAAAGACATATTTATGTGTCATTTAACTTAATTTAATTTAAAGGCATACTAACAGTTAGAGATCCTTTAGAGAAAGTTCTGTCTTTAATGTATATATGTATGCATGCAAGCACATATCTCCCTAAAGCCAAATTTTAAGATGATGATCACTGGAAGCAGAACTACTACCTTACCAGCAAAGGGATCAAAATCCACCACCCTTCTGTAGATATGCAGTTAAACAATTTCTTTCACAGACATGCTAAGCCTTCTGATAAATTGAATTGTTTCAAAAAAAAGCCAAAGGGAAGTACAATTTTTGCAAAATGAGTAGTATAATCTAATAGGGAGAAAGGTGGGGGGGGTCCACAAAAATAATCTTATAAAACTATTTTTAAAAAGATAAAAAGCAAGAAGAGTATCTTCAGGATGCTCTCAGGAACTGAAGGCATCTCTGCTGAACATAGTGTAGGTATTACTTCAATGCCATCATCAATATCATAATCTATATAAAAATTGGGAACACATAACTTCCAATTCCTATGTGTACCTAGACATTTTCTAAATGTACCAAATGAATGATAGATCATAACAAATAGCCCCTGTACACATTAAAATTTACTATCAGCTGTGGTGGAAATATGACTTTGTTTCTTATTCAAGTATAAAGTTTTCTGTTGACTTACATTTCAATATTAGGTATTCCTGCTCAATACAGAAGTACAAAGTTGCTCTAATGATAGATGTGATCTGTAAAACAACACTAGTTTTATTAGAGATATTTCTGCTGAGCACTTCATTTCAATCTTTATTCTACAAAAATCATATTGCATGTAACTGATTTTTGTGTTTTGCGAACTTCTACTGAAATAAGATTACCTCAATAGAAACAGATGCAGATGCTGCAAAAGCATACATATAATTGCACCACTGTTAGACAAAAGTCCTACATACAGCCTGACACTATCAACAAGGAGTTAAATACAAATGGAACATATTATTCTCTGTGACTCCTAAAATCCTGGTTGCCAATTACAATTTTAAAACATTCTGAAGCTAAATATTATAAAGAAAGGCAGGTCCTGGTTAAAAGTTGAATCACATTCAAGGTTATTCTTTATGTTTGTATTAAAGATCATAGATTTATCAAATTTCATCAACTCAAAATGAGAAAGGTCAATGATCCTTTGGGTCCAATAATCTAACCCTTCATTGTTCAACTTATTCCTGGTATGTGAAAAAAAATCAGGGTGAAACTCCCACATAATTTTTCAGTCTACCTGCTATATCAGTGACTATTGTTTAAACCACTGATTCATTACTCATATATTCTTGGTTTGCCTTTGCATCAAAATCAACAATAAAGAGAAAGCAGTATTTCTGCAATTTCCTGGAGAGCCTCCTATGCCCAGGGAAAAGTGAGCATGGGGCTGAGTGGTCTGTGTCTCTGGAAATGAATGATTTGCATGTGTGTATACATTCAGTTATTTACTAAAAAGAGCAGAGAGAGAAACATCAAATAACTCCCCCTTGAGAATATGCTTGTCACGGTCATTCTCCTAAGAAAGCACAGTTTGGAACCATAATACATTTTTTTGTTTCTTTTTACAAAAAAAAAAGGCACTGATGGGACAGTTCATCCAGCTAAGGGGTGACCAGCTCCTGGCAATTCACTGAACTGTACGAGAAAAACCAGCACAAGAGCACTGAAGGGGAGTAAATAAAGATAAATTTTTTTATTCCTTGCCTATAGGGTCTGTCAAGGGCCAACAGATGCTGCACTCAGACACCTGCATTTGTTAGTTTTGGACTGACCCATGGCAGTGGTAAGGGGCAGGTTTTTCAGCATGCAAACACATGGGCTCTGTTCACAGCCACTGCTTCACAGCCGCGTGTCATACTCCAAAGGCTCATCTGCATCGTCAGCTCCTCTGGTTCTTATCTCCATTTCTATTTCAAAGGCTGGACTGACCCTTTCCAGTGTGTAGTCAGTTCTTCTCAAATCTATGGCAAGAAAATAAATTCAACGATGCAGCCAAGTAAATGTTTGAAAAGCATGTACACCCCAGGCAGTGTCCAACCCAGTGACTGGTGGCAGTCTGTTAGCTGTTTCCAGGAGGAAGAAAATCTGCAGCATAGCAAATCATAGCCAGGGGGATGAGAGCCCTGGGGGGACCCAAAATGGTGTGAGCTGATATGAATGAACCCTCCCTGATAGTATTCATCCAGCTGATTTTCCCCTCTATTATCTCTAGCTGCCACAGACACAAATAATCAAAACCAGTAACACTGCAGTTTCTGTTTCAGAATCAAACAGCAGTTATTACTCCATGTAGGCACTGAAAGGAAGGAGCTTTCCCCCAGAAAAAAAAATAGATGGGTGAAAATTCATCCAGAATAGCAATCTATTTTGGCTTTGAGTCTTTTAAATCTGCCCCACATCAAACAGAAGCACACTCTATCAAATCTAACATGAACAACAGGCAATCCAACTAAGCAGAATAAGGGCTGCAGTGTATAGGACCCTATCCCAGGGCCAGGAAACCTCCACTGAGTTTTTCCCCAGCTAATGCATTGCTAATTTTTAGATTGTTACTCTTTCTCATTCTAAAAATTATTGCTGATGTTATCTGTAGTGGTGACACTGGAAAAATGAGCTACCGTTTTGCAAAGCAAGGAAACAATTTAGTTGGCAGAAGTTTTCCTGCTGAATGCTAACATCAGGTTGATAGGCTCCAACACTTAAACAGTTGCTGGTCAAAAGAGCAATATTCTCATATCTGCCTTTGCACAGAGTGTGCCTGCTATAGTCTTTCAGCTCAATAGAATTTCAGTTCTTGTCTTTATAGCACACCTAGGCCTTTACTTCCTTGCACTTAAAAAGTTATACAAAGATAAAAAATTAATCTTTACTTTGCATACCAGGAAGTTTCAGCCTCCTGCAGCAAGAGTTACAACGATGCTTTGTGATGAAGTTTCTTATTGCACCTTCTCCTAGGTTTGCTGGTCCGAATACCATCTTTCCAGATCTAGAAGAAATATTATTAAATAATCAATGAACTCAAAATAAACCAATTGCAGGGGAAGGAGATGACAATGTTTTCCAATTTTTAATCAGAGATACGTTAGGCCTTCACATAAAGACAATCAAAGCTTAGTGTACATCACAAGTTTCTTAGCTCTGGGACAAGAATATTGCCAATTCTGGTAAAGTATTAGCCTACATATACCCCACACTATTTTTCCTTCCTGCTGCATCTCAGAGATGCTCTAAAGGGAGACAGGACAGACCCAGCAGTTCCTACTAAAAAGCTCAAAGGAAATTTGGGCACAGTGACTTTTAGACAACATACGCCAGAATCTGAGTGGCTTTGTTGCAGCCACTGCTCATTCTCATCAAGCAAATGATTTGGTTCTGGTTTTGATAGTACATACCTGGGAACAAACCAGAGCTAGCAAGGACTTACTTCTACCTTATTATGAATAGAAAGCCAAAAGCAAGCAGAGCTCTAGTTACATCAATATGCAGCACAGAAAAAAAACCCACAGTATACTGTTGACAGGCAAGAGTTTAAAATTTATTGGCTTCTTCCTATGCTCATTTCCATGTGTCTGCACTCTGGCCAATTCAGCAACATTACTAGGTGATCCATTTGTGGAAGTGTATTGCACACTCTGAGTGAAGCTGACACAATTACAAACAGAAGCAAGCTATATCCACACATGTATTAGAAGTACCACATAATTATAACAGATTATTAATGTAGTCTGAAAGATCAGTGTTCATTAATTTTAATATTGCTCCACCATTATTCTCAAGAATTTAATTGACATTCTAGACATCACGGAACACAGCACACAAGAAACACTTCCAAAGAAACTTTATGAATGCTAGTATTTTATTTTAATGATATGCAGAGTGGAAACAACACATTTTAGAATCTGAAATCAATTACAGTTCTGAGAAGCTATAGAAAAAGATTTCAACTCTCTCAAATCCATCCATAATCCACACTAACAAAATATATTCTCTCTAAAGAAAGCAGTTTTCAAATATGACACTCTCCCTTTTCACACAGAAGAAAAGCAATGATTAGCTAAAACTACTATAGAAAGCTTAGTATCTCTCTAATTTCTGGCAGATACTAAAGACTATCTGTCTCCTGGATCATCTGAAGGACTTGTCTAATCAGCCTTTAATGCAAATTAATACATCAGTCAACGCAAGACATGAAATATTATTTAAGTGCCATACATAGACTTTAAACAACATGATGCTATATAGCCATTTCTATCCCTTAGTATAATCTGGTAAAATGCCAGTAAGAATAGAACATATCTAAGTATTTGCTTGGGCAGGCCTCGGAAATTGAGAAGACTTCACTAACTCCAAGGCTACAGAACCACTCTGATACTTCCTCTGATCTGTTATTCCATGCAAAGTGCAGCAAACAGCACAAGACAGACTGATAATTTTCTCACGCTGTTGTGAGATAAACAGGGATACTGTCTGCAACACATATGAAGTAATCTTTCCTCTCTAGCCAGCAAAGGTTCAAGAGGAATACTGCATTTAAATTTGGAAAACTGCTTCAAGAAATATGGGGCTAAATTGGTAAAATATCAAGAATGACCAGCAGTCTAGATATCATGACATACATGAAGAGATTAGGGGGTAGCCTAAAAAGAAAAAAAAGAAATTGAAGGAGAAAATGATGACTGTCTTTGAGCTTGTTGAAATTTTTTTCTCTATGTCAACAGCAGAGAGGACCAGAAAGAAATGTATCCAGAAGGAAATCAGGAAAAATCTTTCAGACAGTAATGATAGCAAATTATTGAAAACAGATGCTCTGGGAAGTTTTTAAGTCATCCTTGGAAGACCTTAAGATTTGTCTGCACTAGACATGTAAAGCCAGGAATAACCTGGTGCAGAAGAAGAACCAGCTGAACTCTTCTAACCCTACAAATGTTTTATAAACAAGGTCACTCTCCTGGTTATTCAAGGTCTGATTTTGTTTCCAAGGGGACAAAAATACAGAGCCCAGCTTTCCTATTTCCGAAGCAGCTGCATTAATGTGAGCTAATGGGCTTTAAAAAGCAGAACATGTTTCTCCTTTTGTTCAGAACCTTACCTAATAGTTATGCTCCATAAAAGCCTACCGGATTGTATCAGACTGGTCCTGGCTGGCAGGCAGTTAACACAGACTGCTGATGCAGAGTGCTTCTTAATAGTCCAGAGCTACAAATGCTCAAAGCAGACAATAAGACATTTACAGGGCTTTACTGATGGAAGGTAAAGGACTGTGGGGGGCTTCATGGCAAGTAGCACCTTCCCAGGGAGGTACCCAAGTCACTTATTCAGTATGTTTTTGTAGATTTAGTTTCCAGTCCACTTGTTTCTGTTGTGCAGGTTTCTACAGTGGAGGTTCAGTTCATGCAGATGTTTTGTCTACTGGCAGCAATGCAGCTGTAAATTGTTTGGCTGGAAGTGCACAGCTTGGTAAAATTCAATAGGTCTGTTCTTCAAAACACATCATAATGAGTAGCTTCAGAGAACACAGTCTCCACTCGTCTCTAAAACCTTCAGCCCATCACTGTCTGCTTGAGAGCTTTCAAAAGGGAGAGTAAGAGACCTAGCACCTCTGACTCCTCCTTTTCACGTTTGTATTGAGATTTTTGATTGCCAGCACCCTTTTTCTCACCTCTCTCAGCAGGCCCAATGCATCAGTTCCTTCCAATTTGAGATTCAGCCCACTATTTTCCTCATCTCTGAATCTGCTCTACAGACACACTGCACCTAAAGTCTGTGAAAGCTTTACCCGTGTGGACTTTCTTGTGGATTTGGCAAGTAGTACATGCTAAAAAGAGCATCCAGAGTACTGCTTATGAGACAACCCTTCCCAACATTTAGGCAGTACAGGAATCTGCAGGGACTCCTGTGTCACGACCTTACTGCTGTGCCTTGATTACTTCTGCTTTTAAAGGAAATGTTTCTATGAACATTATACTGTTGTGGTTTAACCCCAGCCAGCAACTAAGCACCACGCAGCTGCTCACTCACTCCCCCCCCACCCAGTGGGATGGGGGAGAAAATCAGGAAAAGAAGTAAAACTCATGGGTTGAGATAAGAACAGTTTAATAGAACAGAGAAGAAGAAACTAATAATGATAATAGTAACACTAATAAAATGACAATAGTAGTAATAAAAGGACTGGAATATGCAAGTGATGCACAATGCAATTGCTCACCATCCGCCGACCGACACCCAGTCAGTCCCCCAGCGGCAATTCCCCGCCCCCACTCTCCCCAGTTCCTATACTAGATGTGACATCACATGGTATGGAATACCCCTTTGGCCAGTTTGGGTCAGGTGCCCTGGCTGTGTCCTGTGCCAACTTCTTGTGCCCCTCCAGCTTTCTCACTGGCTGGGCATGAGAAGCTGAAAGATCCTTGACTTTAGACTAAACACTACTGAGCAACAACTGAAAACATCAGTGTTATCAACATTCTTCTCATACTGAACTCAAAACATAGCACTGTACCAGCTACTAGGAAGACAATTAACTCTATCCCAGCTGCAACTAGGACATATACCCACATCATTTTATCACTTCACATCCTATGCAGTGCACATGGCCAGATATTCAATTGATGTTAAATATCCATAAACTTACACTGATTTACATCATCTCAGTATCTGTCTGAGATGTCACAGTATCAGGCATACTTTCCAAACAGAACTGTTATTTTTGTCTTGGTACTGTATCTAAAACCAAGACACAATGCACTATCACAGAGCTAGACGTCACATTTTGCCATTACAAAGTGCATTTCAAGACAGCATGCAGGATGCATGAAAGAAAAGACTCATTACAAGATATTGACATGAGCAACTAAATCAATGGAATTAAAGAAGCAAAACATAAATAATTTAACTATAAGGAGTGCTAAAATTTGAATCAGCCCTGTCAGTCAGATGCCATCTATTGTCTTCCAGGCTTCTAAGACAACATGAGCTCAAAGCAACTTTCAAGGCAGTGCACAGGTTTTGATTAAGTATCTTATTAAGTATCTCACCTACAAATGAAAACTTAAAACAGATCTTGCTCCTGCCAGAAATGTTTCTCTTGTGAGCAAATGAAGGTTAGAGCAAAGAAGGTTGGAGCAAAGACAGTACTTTTACATTGTTATTATTATTACTAATTTAGAAAGTGTTTCTTGGAACTGGATATCTGCTAGCTGCTTACAGAATCCATTCACAGTTTCACTGCTTTATTCCTTTAGACCCCTGAATCAAAACAATGTAGTTTCACAACTTGCTATTCTGAAGATTTCCCTGAACATAAGAAAATCAAGCTGGTTTTGATTAATTAATCAACACTTGCTCTTTAACTAGGATTTGGCTGTTTTGCAGATGATAAAAAAAAAAACAACAAAAAGTTCTGAAAATAAGATCTGTGTGATCAAATTTTAGTACACATGACAAAATTATTTTATAACAAAAATAATCCAGAGGGATACTAATAAACATACATTTCAAGATAATGTAGATAAATACTACTCCTATTTTAAAGAGGATAAGCTGAGTTGCCATGTGAAGTACTGTGGTCAATGACTGGCCACACTCTTCAGTAATAACTATTACAGTTTATGCTACCACTGATATAAAAAAATCCACTTGAACAGTAGAAAACCAGACTTTTATACATCTGTAACAATACCTTAAAAATGTTTGCTAAAATCTAGTGAACTACTACATGATTTGACCTCTCTGTCTCTCTATCCTAAGCTATCCTTGTGCTTCTGTCACAGTCCTATGACCTACTTAGGGCAAAGGTTTTTCACTGTGAGGTGCTCAGCATAGTTTTGATGTTGCTTCCAAAATAAATATTATATGGCCAATACACCTACATTCACATTTAAACAATCTTGCAACATTAATACATTTATTACTAATCTTATTAATGAAATATTAATAAAAGTCCCACAACTAAGAGCCTGCTTGTTCTGAGTTCTAGGCGAGTCATCTGATATTTCTATAGTTAATTGCCCTTTGTAATTAAATCAGACTATTCATACTTATATCTTCCTTCTTTTCAAACATGAGACACCCCTTCCATCAGATGACATGAGCTGAGCAAGAGGAAGCCAACCTGAGCACAAGACAGTGGAGGTGCAGGAATGCCAGGCCACAGCTGGAAAGATGTGTGGGTTTAGGAAGACTCTCCAGAGAAGAGGACCCTGCAGGGCAGCAACCATCAACACCACTGCTTCTCCTCCCCCTACAGCAAATACCAGCTAGCAGCAAGGTCACAGGATGGCAGAATGGCTGTGGCTCTGATTCTGAAATGTGACGATATGAAGGCAGACTGCTAATTCTATGTAGTCTCTTTAGTTTTAGTAACTTTCCGCACATGATTCACCATCTCCCTATCATGGGTCTGAGACTGTAAGGTGCAGCATGCTTAAAGCAACACTAGGACCTATCGGAAAGATCAGAGATCCAGAGGCCCTCTCCTCATCCTCTTAAGCTATTGTGGCCCCATATACTCCATGAAACAGTGCCCCACCATGTAAGGGAAAGTGGACTGACACATTTAAGTTACTGATGACCTCCATCAGTACAAATTTGTGAAGAGACTTACAGGGTCTTCTGTCTCCAATTCCTGCTCTCCCTGCATAGCCCTGGAAAACTCCTGTGCTCCCAGCACAGCCACACAGACTCCCCACCTTTCATACACCTATCACCACATGTTGGGAGCTGGGACACTTACAGCCCCCCAAATCCACAGTCCTCCAAAGAAAAGCTGAGTATGTAGTTTTTCCATTGCCATCATACCTTCATTTAACCCAGAACACCATGTGAAAAAATAATTAAATCTCTCACACGAAACATAAAAAACACCCTAAATATACAGACTGTTGGCAGAACATATGAAGTGAACGACAATTTTATCAGAAAGAAACCTACTTTTTGTCTTCAGGTTTAATCACAGATGGATCTGTAAGGTTTTCCCCAACACCTACAACAAAATCAACAGTGTGTGTTACAAAGGAAGGTAGTCATGATTTCATAATCTGGCACTTAACAAAAATGTAATTATCCTTTTTTTTTTTTGTAGATTATAAAGTGTCATAGTTAAAATGTGAGTTAAAAAGAAAATTCTATGAGTATAAAAATCGGTTAAGTATTGGCAAACATATAGAGTTCTTATTACAGTCCTGACAGCAGCTGCTTTGAGGTTTATTTATATTTAGATGGAAGGTTTACACAAATGCACTAAATATTACGCTGAAGCTCAACTAACTAAGCAAAATGTGACCAACTGTAAGACTGCTATTTAAGTTGGAGTAAAGGTATTAATCAGATGTGGATCTTACTGATATCAATAGATCTACTCTCAGATGCAGATTTCCTTCAAGGTAACAAACACAACAAGCCACAACTTTGCAATTTGCAAATGCTTGGGTCTGTTATCTCTTTTTTCTTCTGAATGGCCATGGAAGTGTATTAAATAAATAATCTCATTATGATACCTGAATGGTGACACCTGTGTTGCAGTTTTCCCCAAACTGATGATGTACTACCATTTTACCAAAATGTTCTTTTCTTATATCTGAGGAAATCATTATGCTTTTACACTAATGAAAAAAGTCTATGATCATATGATATGCAATTATCTTTATTTCAATAGGCCACTGATGGTACGTTTATATTCTGCAACGAAAACCAGTAAAGATTATGGAAGTAGCATATTGTGACTGAAATACCCCCAAATTGTAACACTCTTCAATAAGGGTCATTTCAGTTGATGTAAATTAGACAAAAAGTGGTGTATATGTATGTTGAGATGGCCCTGTTATTATATAGTAAATTGTGATATAGATTAATTCTATTAGAACTCCAAGGGGAACAGCCCTTGCACTTTTCCTAAACTCCAGATTAGAGAACTACGATATATACACAAGGCCAAAACCAGAGCAGATTTCAGTTTGTTTGAGATAGAAACTGAAGCTCCAGTCTTGATAAGATTTACATAGATGTTTAAATTCTCTGTGTTTGAGCCAACACAGTTGGTCTGGAACTGTCGAGACTTGTATAATAAACCCAAGCCAACTTCAGACAAATTCTAGTAGGCTATGGTGAGGAATACACACCTACTCTTTCTGTATTTTTTTTCATGTGCAGCTAAAACCAAATGAAGGCAAGGATGGAATTATAGGTTTATTTTGCATAATAAGCATGTCTTTTTGTAATTCACAGCTTCTGGATGCTGTAAAATGTAAATACATTAAGTCCCTGCCTACCCATACACATTTCCCTTGACAGAAATGACAAACAATTGTGTTTATACTGTTTGATGGGTGATGTTGATCTTCTGAACATTGTCAACTGTTTTATCTCTTTAAAATATGCCATGTTCCCACTTACACATGTACAGTAAAGTGATCACATGCTCTTTGAAGGAGTCACCAGACTTTGTGAGTAGCATTCAGGCTTGTAGCTTGTGTAAACTGCTTACAGATTTATTAATATGAAAAAATAAAAAAAATAGATAGTAGTTTGCACTCTTCTGACAGATACAGACATACATTAAGTGTGCATATATACATGGGTACGCTTGAGTCTCTGTATTATTCATATATCTTAACAAAAATAAAAATACCTTAACTGTGGAGTGTTTTTTGGAGATGGCTGAAATGTTCCTGCACAGTTTATCTACCTGCTCTTTTGCCCATTCAGTCCAGATGTATTTGAAATCAAATTGTTTTCCCATTACACCTACATTAATCTAGAGTGTTTCTGTGGATACTCATTTATCAGTGCCACACAACAGATATCCAAGGGTTTCTTGAGCTTTGACAGTATGTAAATGAGAACAGAATTTGATCCATTCCTCAGTATTAAATTCTCCTTTGAGACAATTGCTTATCATTGGGTTTCAAATAGTGATAGCATGCTAGCAGTTACCTTGCAAATCCAGGACAAGGAGTTCCCACGGGTGTACACGTAGGTCCAGTGAGAGAAGGCCAGCATCAGTTCTTCCAGCAAGCTATTGGGAGTAATCTCATCTCGTTGTTGTTGTTGTATTTCCGAAACTCACCAGTCATGTACTTCTCAATGGTCAGCCACTGGTTCGCTGAATGGCAGTAGATGAGGAAAACTTCCAAGAACCTGTAGATACAAATGCTGCCTATCAGGAGCTGGCAGGGTAATGAACATCCTCACAGTCAGCACATGACATGATGCAAAACAGATATATCAAAAAGGAGGCCATGACTTCCCTAGCTGGAGCATTTTGAACAGCAGGAGGTACCAAATGGTAGATAGCACAAAGGATTTCTCAGTTTGATTACTCTCAAAACAAAGCACATGACCAGAAAGTACAGTTTATGGACAAACAACATAACCTGATTTACACCAGCCCACTGTAAATAAGCTCTATCAAATTGTCTTATGTTAATTGTATAAAAGGGAATTCTTGCTTAAGTCTAAGGAACAGCTTTATGAAGAAGCTTATTTTGCCATCACATGTAGCTATTAAGACAAAGTGCAAAGCTCCCTACCTTTCCTCTTGAAAAGTTGATTAACTATCATTAGACTGTCTAAGCAGCAGCTATTTCAACCCGCTATGGAAAAGGAGGTTGCACTAGACCTCGGACACAGCTGAAAAGAGAAACCTTTGACACCTAATACTTGAAAGACAGTGATTTTACCTTGGAGTATAGGGAATAGTATGAGGCTTCACTTGATTGAAGGTATAGATTAACTTCTGGGCAGCCCTTTGCTGTTGGATCTCCTGAAGAAAATAACGTTATAAACATCACTTTCTTCTTCATGAGGAAAGGTGCCATGAATTACTCAAAACGAACACCTGACTGTATACTGTTTACAAATGGGAGATATATCTTCCTCAAAACCTTTTTCCTTTCCAAAAGATAACATCAAATTGCATGTCAACAATGCTGAAGACATTCACATGCAAGCAGTATAACACTTAAGGCACATCAGGCTAGACCAGTCAGTGTACCTTCAGATCTGAACTCACCCTCAGGCAGAGGTGTAACACTGTGCCATCATGAAAGATCTTTTGCCAAGTCTGAACCACCTCTGGCAGAAAAGACTTCACAATAAATACTTGTCCCAGCTTTAATACATCATTCTCAGACCAAGTACAAATGACCTTCATGGCCCTCCGCAGACCCCCATCCATCTCCTCCCGTGACAGGACTTGGATCATTGCAGCCATACCACGCTGGGACCAGGAAGACATGCTTTTATCAAGGTTCATAGGTGAACTTTCTTCTAGCCGATAAACCGTAACTTCCTCTCCAGCTTAAATAAAAGGAAGTTTTGTTAGCAGAAGCCACACGTTGCAGAAACAGGAGCGAACTGCATTTTGATTTGGTGACTTAAAATAACATACCACTTTACACACCTTTGTAAGCCACACTTTAAAAGAGAGCTTTTTTGTCATTACTGTTCATCTGTGTGAAAACTTCACCAGCCTAAACTTACACGACTTACTACATACATTCTGCTTCAGATCTACTGTGATAACGTAAGTACTCCAAATAGCTTATATTAAGCCTCTAAAGAGAGATAAATTTAAGACCTCCTGGACACTTCCACACAAGCAAAGCTCATTGACTTATATAGACCAGAATATCAATCTCACTTGCCACAGTTTTTTAAGTACTTAAAGATGGTTGAGCTTTAAAAGTATGTATTTTTCAAGGGTTACCATTTTATCTCCAGTGTACGAGTTTTAAACGCCCTGAGTGTGGCTCCCCTGTTTATGCACTGATGCAGAAGGGGAATTTTTAGTAAGATTGGCTTTAAGTTAATCAAGATCCATGGAACACTCACAGTATTTTCCTTGTAACTATGCTTAACAAACAAACAAACAAACAAAACCCCCACCAAATAAACAAGGCAAACAAACACACACAGCTTGTAATAGTTATCGACTACAAAATTAAAGGGCTGGAGAGTGCCACCCTTAGACGCAAATAGCTGAGTTGTTTTAAAAGTGGTAACTTGGCTACGATGAGACAGGGAAATTAGACTGAAAAGGACATGACTTTCCTTGGAGAAAGGAATCCTAGGAGAACAAGCTAAAGCAGATTAACAGGAAGTTTACAGTTTTGGTGTTTTAAACTAAGATTTGTCTTTTTCCTAGAAATTCCAATGTTATTTGTACTGCACAAAATCTCATATGTTCTGCTCTTGCTAATAACAGTTTTCTGAAAGCAGAACAAACCTAGTGAGCTTTAACTCAGTCACACTCTGTTTCCCTATGTAGTCGTAATAGAATTCCTCTCTTGCAGCGTAAGCAAGATGCCTTTCTGTTGCCATCATTTGTAAACTAACAGAAAAGTGGACTGATTTTTTCAACCTGGCTTTCCTTCTTGCAACTCACATTATTGCAAAGTTAATTCATAAGAAATAGGTTTTCACTGGCAAGTGTGATGAGGTAACTACATCCAAAAAATGACAAAGAATGGCATAAGGAAGGACAAACTGGATTCAGAGGAGTAGATTATGTCCCTGCTCCCAACCCTACCTTCACCAGTTAGCACAAATGTAGATACTGTCGAACGCCACAATCTGCACACATTTTAATTTAAAATAAAGCAATGGAAAAGCCAGTGTCTTACATAGAAGACAGACACTTGAATAAAGATACTATAACTAGACGCTTTTTTTAATCTTACATTAAATCTTCATTTTATTATCTTTTGACAATTTAATACCTAGAAAGGTGTCTCCTGGGAGCTTCAAAGATTAGAATGTTCAATATGCTTATAGCTATATTAATTATCTGCAGCAATCTGGTCCCAAGAAATCCTATGATGCTGCAAGTATCAGCAATTAGTTGCTGTGAGACAAAATATTCTGCCCATTGAAAAGAAGGCACCTAGATCTCATGTGTCTAGAGGCAGAGCTTCTGCTGCTGTAAGCCAATACTGCAGACTAATTTCACAACTCTTCCAAACAATTTATTTATTATTCTCTACCACTCTTCAGTTATAGCACAGTTCTTTTTCCTTACTATACTACAAGTTTTCTGTACCAGGTACAGGAATAGTGCTCTTTCAACCAACACTTGTTTTTTTTCTGGATGGGATATCCTATACATATATATACATGAGAGAGAGAGAGAGAGAGAGGGACGGAGGGAGGGAGGCAGGGGGAGGGAGAGGGAGAGAGAGAACGTGCAGGTATTAAGGTTAAGGGAAATCTTTTTGCTGTCTTCAGCTATCCTAATGATAGGTATAGAGAAGATGGAGTTAGGCTCACCACTTTGGTTGACAGTAATCACATAAATACCAACAGATAAAAGCTACAGCAAAGGAACCCCAAACAAATACTGCAAAAAATACTAGGTCCACAATAAAGTCAGTCAAACACTGGAAGAGGTTGTCCAGTGAAGCTGAGGAATCTCCATTTATAGACATATTCAAAATGCAATTGGACAGGCCCTCAGCAGCCTGATCTGACTTGGCCACAGAAGGATTTTCACCAGCTGACCTCCAAAAGCTCCTAAACTACTGCATGACTACAATTCTATCCTGGTTCTTCTCTTTTAGAAAAGAAGAATTGCTGAAATTAATCCAAGGAAATTTCTCAAACACAGCCTTTAAAAAGATAATGCACCGACTATTTATAAAGCAAAAAACATAAGCAGGAAGCTGGTACTCACCAAAGAGCTGCACTGGTGTAAATGGTATAGTCTGAGCAAGTCTCATCAAGTTGTTTCTTTCAACAGCTGCAAACAACATAGATTTCACTACTATACTGAATAAACAACAAGCTGGCTGAGTTTCAAAAACATCTGGCAGCACTTTACTGTAGTGTACAAAGCCAAAGAGGCTGCAGTGTGATCCCATGTCAGATCTGATCACCATTCTACCCAGTCAGCAATCCCACTTTGCAGGCCCATGGTATCTCACAAGCATGAGCTGCCACTCTTTCCCCTGTGCATTGATTCCCTCCTTCCAAGGAAACAGGCTCTCTGGGACAAGCCCCTTGCACTCTGGCTAGAAGACCTGCTTCTGCTAAATCTTCATCCTCCTCCGTCCACCAAGGACTGCCGCTACTTCCTCCTCCTGCCAGCTCCAGTACAACAACGTTCGTACTGTGCCAATGTGATGCATTGGCCCCAGCTGCACTCACTGCCTGTCTTGTCAGGCTCAGAAGCACCTGGGCATTTAGCAAGGCATCACAGGAAAATCCAAGCTTGCCCTGCACAGAGCAGTGTTTCTTCATCTGGGGTCCTTGCCAAACAACATCAGTAATATTATTATATCTCCTTAATTGGCAGCTTATTTCTCAGGCAAACACCTTCAAAACTTCAGAGCGCCAAATAAATATTTATGGATTTGTACTCACAATGACTCAGTTGTCAGGAAGGGGGAGAGAAGTGTGAAGTAAGCCACAAAGAAAGTAAGACTAGAACAAGAAGGCAACTCAGACAGCTACAGTGCTGCCTGCCTAATTTCCCTATTCAATGCCTGAAGACAAAAGTAGCTTCCAAAGCAGAGAGTGAACCACAGCAGAGCTGTGTTTCTCTGCAGAGCAAGCAAAAAGCCCTGATGGCAGACTCTTCCAGAACTTGGATACCATCTGTCCTTCTTTTTAAGATTACTTCTGTGAGCAGAAATTAATTAGAGTTTATTTAGCCCAGAAGGACAGTGCAAAGGAGACCCATAACAAGTCAATCCATGAATTAGGGTCCTCATTTGAGAAGATCTGCATTTCAGACTCCAAGATTTGTTTACATATTCCGAATTTAACAGGCATTGGTTAACATGCCTGAACTGTTTTAGAGCATGGACTGAAAAACCAAGGTCCTCCCTTGATGCCTCAGCAGGAACATGCTCTAGTCACAAAATCAGTGCATAGCAGGGACAAGGATGTGAACAGGGGAGCTGCCAGACCTCTGCCAGCGCCCACTCTAGAGCCTTGAGAAGCAATGTGAAGTGGACTTTCACCAACTGGTGAACTTGGGTCAAAACTCAAGGTTTTTTGAGTGTGCAGAGAAGCAGAACTGTATTTGCCTGCACAACATGATAGCAAAAATAATGCATAAGCAGTATATGGTGCAGGATTTTAGTATCAAGCTTTGGGGCTTAGTTGGCTAAATTCTATCGTGATCCTCCTGAGGAAAGAAAACCTACAGGGGAAACCTCTCGACACATTTGTCAATTCATAAAGGAAAGCGCTCCCATCAGTGCTAAAAAGTCCTACCCAATCTCAAATAGCATGCCTGACAAGAGCCAAATTAACCACTGCAACAATGCCAAGACGTCAGAGAAATTACTCCTGTACACTGATGACAAACCAGGAGGTGCTATTCCCAGTGAAAATCGTGTAGTTTTGTTGAACTTCTGGAGGCTGCCCACGCCCCTGGTGTCATCCTCGGCTGCCCATTACAGGAGGCCAAGTCCCATGGGCAGCTGGGACACCTACCGGCATGCGCTGCTCCACTTTCCTCCAGGAAAAACCGGCATCCCGGCCATGTGGGAAAGGGAATCTGTGCGTGCTCAGCTCAGGAAAAGACAGGGCTGCGGGCAATTAGTATTCAAATGATGTATTCCCTGCCAGCTTTCCAGGAGTTCATAGGTATATAAACACAGATTAAGTAGTACAGGACCAATTAACTGAAGAAACCAATTCCAGAAAGTACAAAGGAGGATGTGGGAGGTGTGAGGGGCAGTGACAGCTATAAACAAATGAGTGCCTCCTCTGCCCCCCCAAGGAATTGGAGCTCTATTCATTGTTTCCACTGATATTTTGAAAGCGATTATCGACCTTCTGCTCTGAATTTGCCAGAAATACTGGGAATGGAGCAATTAGCAGCAAGAAAACAATTCATAATTTCCTCACTGGAGTGTTAGGTATGAATTAATACAGAACCTTCTTAGCAGTGGGCAATTGTGCAACTCCTCAAAATGAAAATCACAGAGGATGACAGGGGAAGAACTAATGATCTTTTTAATTTGTTAAATTACTCAGCTATCATTCTGGTGCCTCCTGCTTACCTGAGTAGTGATGATGCAGATCTTGAGATGTTTTCAAGCAGGCAAAGATATCTGAAATAACGTTTAAAGGGTCATTACGTTAATTATTATAGCAGAGATAAATGCATGAATTTTTAATTCCTTCCATCCCCGAGTTTGTCATGAAACAGATTAATCAGAATTACTGTCTCAGCATTCTAAAGAGGAGAATCACTAATAGGCTTTAACTACCTTATAATGTACAGTATACTGGCAGATTTCAGTCATCAACGTAATACAGCCAGATGACTTATTTGTTCAGGGAAATGGTGGGAAACTTGGGATATTAACCTCAAGGACATATAGCTTCTCTAAGCCAATTACACCTCTGGGATATTAAAAGCACTTTGCTGTCCATCATGCTTCACAGCCTCCCAAAGGCATGATTTTTCCAACTCCTTCCCCAGTCATTAAGCATTCCATTAACTATACTATTACACCAATGTTATAATAATACTGTCACATTAACCCACAGCATCTAAAATGCTGTTAAAATATAAACAGACAACAAGTTCTGTGGTTACATATTCAGCAGGCACAGCCAGATCAAATTTGGTCCAAAAATCTGTTTTATAAAAAGTCTTTTTAATAAAACCAAGATTAATGAGTATGTTTCTATTAATTAGATGAAATAACTTTTTTTCTATTGGAAAACAATCCTCCAAAATGCCAGATTATTTCAGAAAATATGTTTACTGTACTACTTTTAATTCTGAAAAATGAGATAATCAAAACTGAATCTTCATCAAAATATTTGAACATTACACTTTTCTTCTTGGTGTATTTTATTTGCTTATATTCCCTTTCCTAGCAAAAGAGATCTTAAATAAAAAACACAGATAGATGTTGGTGGAAGGGCCAGCATTTCCACTGAGTGCGCTTGGTGATTCAAGGTCCCTTTTGCTCTATTTCTTGCTGGACCCAACTAGTTTCATTACATTTCATATGTTGTAAAACAACAAATATGAAAAGGGGAATGGTGACTAAGTCATTCCTTTTGAGAATGGGAAAACCGGATTTTAATCAAAGCCATGGTGCGCTCTAGAGAGTAGCCCCACAATTCACTACACTTGCAGCAGTGTGCTTCAGCACTGCAGCGTTTTGTGCAAAGCCAGACCCAGAAAGAGCAGTGCTCGAAGGGGAGATAAGTCTAAAAGCAACTAATTTCTGTGTCACAGCTAGCCTCAAAAAGAGATAGATGCCCAGCTGCTCAGCCTCTTACAGCTAAGTGGCGTGTCAGGAAAACTGTAAGATAGACTAAAAGGCAACAAATACAAGTGAAGTTAACTAGCACTCTACTTTAGTGGAACAAAGTCATTCCCTGCTATAACCTTGAATTTTTTCATTGGCCATTTCATAACAAATTCAATCCTTCACTGATTTCATAATTTCAGGGAAACCACACAAACAGAGGATTTACACCAAACTCCAACTTGAAAAATAGGCATACGTTAAAAATTTTACATCACAATCTATCCCCAGGTATCCAACCTGCTTTAAATCAGGAGGTCTCTTAGACTGCCAGGGATGAAAGCAGCACCATCATATTAAAGAATTTCCTTCTGAAAAGGACAACATTACTGGGCAGACTAGAATGAAAATAGATCTTTTTAAGATTTTGCAGTTATCATGAGGAAAACATGTCCTCATAAAAAAAATCTTTCACTTTAAAGTACAAATTAATAACTAACATATGAAACAATAGCTGAATATTTTCCTGTAACCCTCCAACTATAGTAAATTAACCTCCTTTTGGATTTTGTACTTCAGATTTGTCAGAGTGAGATTTGCAGAGAGGAATTAAAATGAGTGACAAGCAACCAAAAACTTACTGCCAGTTTCCTCTGAAGATCTCAACCTGTTTAAAAGTAAACATTTGATATTTTACTCCAAAATTTCTGTCATTAAGTTACCACTGGTATGTATATAGAGATGTGATCTATGTGAAGGCAAAATTCACAACAGTTTGATCAGCAATCATAAAACAAAGTAACCCTCAGTGCAACTTTGTTCATTGCAACAATCAACAAATAATCTTCAGTTACTGATGAACAGCCACATTTTCCTGCATATTTCTTTGTCTGCTTTATGTTGAGCTGCTCTTACAATTCTGCACCACTATTCATATCGTTTACACTGCAATAACGGTATCACTTAAAGACAACTTCAATCATATACACAAGTGTTCATTTTTCAATCAATGCTGAGATGTATTCAGAGCTACATATGCCATAACCGTTGCTTGCACAAAACCAGACTTTTAAAACTGATGGTCCTTTGGATTAACAAGGCTGCAGAAAGACTACAGCATCAGCATTAATGTTAAAGCAGTCTTTGTTATAGCAGACAGCAGGTATGATTCACCTCACAGACCAGAAAGATCCCACCGAAGACAACAGACAAAGTGACAGAATCAGGCCACTCAATGACCTGTAAGTCCTGCTGGTAAGTACGCCGTTTGCCTACTGCCTATAAATGACTGGGTAAAAACAAACAAACAAACAAACACCCCAACCAACCATGGGATGGGTAAAAAACATGGTATCTTTTTTCATCTTCCCATAGTGAAATCATATGGGGTGTGACAGCTTTCTAGTGTCTTTTATTTATTATATCCACAGTGTTACTAAGTAAGAGAGGTATAAAAGAAATTGATGAAAATAAGAAAGAAAAGGAAAAGGAACATAGAGACAGCACTGCATGTGGAAAAAATACCCCCAGTATTAAGATAATGATCAATCAAGCTGGAAAAAAAAAATCAAAAAATACACAATAAAATTGAAAATACTTTTGAAATCGGTATACTTTCACTAAATATAATCAAAGCTTAATAACTATTGAACACCCATTAAGAAAACCAAGCTAAGTATTTTGTAAATGTGCAGACTCAGTATGAAAAAGATTAATCAGAGAATGACAGAAGCTTTCAGGAGCTGCTAGCATTTTAATTATTAAAAAAGGAAACAAGCAATTCGCACAGCAAAAGCAAATGCAACTTTTCATGCTCACTAGATTGGAATAATGGCTAGTTAAAGATGTTATGGTGATCTTTGTGATTGAATTAGAAAACTGGATTATTGTTAGAATAAAAAGGGGTGTCTATTCCACCTAAAATTATACACTTTGTTTAAATGGATCTCCTTTATCTCCATTAATCAGGCTTCATTTAAAGAAACTTAAACAGACTGAATTGCCTTAACTCTTCATTTCACATAAATTTCTCATCCTAAGTATATTGCAGGACTGAAGTGGAAACCTGCAGAAAGTGTACCACTCTCTAAAAGCATGTGATGAATATCTTAATACACTAATAATACATACGAGGAGTTCCTGTTCACATTACTTTTCTTGGTGGTTCCAAATATGCTATTACCCAAATCCTGTAAAGAAAAGAGATACTTTTAATGGTAAAATCTGCACATCACTGTCATATACACACTGCACTCAAAAAGGTACAATCTTGAAAACACTTGTTGATACGCTTATTGTTAGCATGAATAATGACACTGACAGGCACTGAGTCACAGCACTGCCATACCTACACTAAAATGGAACTAATTTTCTTACATTACAGTTCTCCACGCTGTCTCTATACATTTGAATAAAATACTCAGGTACCCACCTATATCTCAATACACTCACAAAAGCATGTTGAAGGTTTTCTAATATGGACAGTATTAGAGAACTCTCTTTATATTAGAAAATTCCAATGTAGGGATAGGTTTTACAGTGGTTGAAAATAAAATGTACCCTAAACCTCCATAACAGAAGAAGGTAACACACTGAACAGCTTTCCAGTGATATTTAGATCACATATTTTCCAGGTCTTATAGTTAAAGAAATACTCAAATAGTCTTTTAAACTTCCAGCCATATTAGGGAAAATTGGGCCAGCCAGGTCTTCCTAATGTGCTAGTCAGAAATGGGATTATTTTTCTGAATAGTAGTCAGACAGATTTCAATCCTCAAAAGAAACAGAGCTCCCCCAAAAAAGTTCAAAGATGACAAAGTTTAAAGATAACTTAAGTAAAATTCAGCTTTGAATATTATCAGAAATTTAACTATTTTTTTATTTCACTCATATTTGGACATTATAGCTTGCTTTGCAGATGAAAAAATCTTTAACAAAACCAAAACTTTCCTACACACACCCTTGCTTTGCTTCCTGCTACCCATCAGGAGGGATTTCTGAACCACTGGTGTTCAATGGGTAAATCTGAGAAGTACCACTTTAGGAAAAATACATTTCTTTAAAATATACCATACTCCAAGCAGAACGGTTAGATGCGGCAACATTGCTACATCTCAACAATATATATAAACTCTCATAACCCAGACAGGACTTAAGGAGACACATAATGACTCACTGGGTATTTGAGGCTGTACCTTGAAAGAATAAATAATTTGAAGTTGGCATACTGGAAGTGACTAGTTTCAGCATCACTCCAATCCTGCTGTAATCAGTGGAATTTTTCTGAGAACTTTAAAAATCCCACCCTTGAGTTTTACCCAAGACATCTTAATATGAGTTTTGAAGCACCAGATTACATGGTCCCTTCAAACAGTTTTCCTGTGTACCTTTATTTTGCTTGTCTGACCCTGTGTTTCACATTTCAAAGATTTATTGATTTAGACTCCATGCTCAGGTTTTACAGAATACAAATTCAGTAAATATATTTCTATTTCTATTTCTCTCTCTCTCCACTCTTTCATAGGAAAACCTGCCATTTTTAAAATTTACATTCAAGCTCTCTTTTCTGGTATTTGGGATTCAAATCCTACAGCACTAAGAACAGCAGATCTGGAACCATCTAGTTTAATTTTATTCCTTTAAAAAAAAAAAAAAGGCGACTCATAGCATTCACAGTGAAAAATAAGCTAGGCTTTAAAGATCACCATTTTAATAATCAAGAGTGCTATAAGTAAAACAAGCAAGGAAGGGTGCTGTTGAAAAAGGAAGAGGGAAAGATTACGTCACAGTTCCTTTTCTTAATTTAGTCTTTATTAATTTCCTTTCATACCTCTCAGATACCCCCGCGCAATGTACTGAAAGATATATTTTCTTCCATTAGCTACACCTTTTTAAAACAGACAGAAGTCTCTATAATCCAGATTCCTGCCCCTAGTCTTCGGGAAATATAAACTGATCTAGCCCTATCAAAGTCTATGAGCCTATGTTGATTTACATAAGCAGAGGACCTTTATATTATAGAGCTGCAAATTTCTGATAAATAATAAGATACGGTGCTTATAAGCCAGTGGTTAAGAAATCTAAACTTTGCAATTATTATGAATACTTAACTCCCACTTTGCAAGAAATAACTATCTCTGTGTGATAGATTAAGAGCTGTGTAGCTAACTTTCCAAAATTTCCTTCACTCTGTTAACCAATTTTGCCTATAGGTTCAAGACCAAGCTGTGTGCTCACTCATTGCCTAATTAAACATCAACACATGCGTCATTTCTGACCAACTTCATACTCAGAACTACTCCATGATTCAATAATTTAATATCCTACTTCAATAATCTTAATAGAGTGTTAACAGCTGTTAAATTATTCATTTACTCACACACATACACTGTGCCAGCAGACAACAAAAGTTCTTTGTCTCTCAAGAGGTATTTCATGACAAAGAACCTACAGTGGCAAGTCCAGGGACATCAGTAGAGCTATCCTGGGCTCATCTCAGCCAAAACTATGGACTAGGATGTGCAATCTTAGGTCTTACCTCTCGAGAATGCCTCAGGTAATCACAGAATGGTATGGTATGCCTACCGATGTCTTGATTTTTCATTTTCTGGTGCATGTAACTGAGGCGTTCCAAACCTAGCCAAAAGAGCAGGTGTCAGCTATTTCCAGTGTGTAGATGAACAGCTCTACTGCTGCAAACTAAGTACCTATGCAGTGCTAATAAAATAAACACTTATATACCCTATTGCCCCAGCAAACGTGTAATGGGCTATAAAAGCAATAACAGAATTTCATAGGGTTAAAACAGACTGTTCCCATTCTGTGTCAGCAGATTTTGGAGGAGTGCAGCCCTTCTCAGACCATGCTGTGCTGAGTCACAGCATTCGCTGGTGCTTCTCCCAGCAGCTCACAGAATGAAGCCAGTGAGCCACATCACAGCAAAACTGAAAGATAAGATGAACTATGCAAAGGATTTCTGAGAATGTAAGAGCTGGAGAATTACTAAAAGAAGAGTAAGAATGCCATTCCTTTTTGCATTCCAACAGAGACAATACAAAATTCATTTATTCCCTTTGGAGCATGTGTTTCTGAGCAATGAGTAATGAATAATGCATGCAGAGGATCTGCCAGCAGATACAGTATCGCAGCACTGCCTGTAAGCGCCTGGAGAAATTCACGAGAGTTTATTTTTGCAATTAGCCAGCATGCCACTTTAGAAGACACCTCAGGAGAGGTGGCAAGGATATCATCCTCCTTGCTTCCCACTTATTCCTGAGGATTAGTACTCTACTATCTCCCACGCAAGACAGGCAGCACTCCCGGAAAGTTTTAACTGACCTTCCATCCAACCTATGTCCCTTTTGCCTCTGCAATGACGCAGCAAATAACCAAATTGTGTGTGTCTGCAACCTAAGTCTAATTCTGTAAAAATTATGCCATGAGGTGAAAGTGGTGGATAACACTTTGAATTTATGAATTTTTATTTACTGCTTCTTTTTTAAAGCTGTTCTGAATTTCACCATCTGCAAAATATCACATACTTAGCTGACTGAAATTAGACACAGTGAGCCAGTTCTTGCTGTGTTTCTCTTGCTCATCCCAGACATTGATCTCTGCGGGCTCTGAGCTCACTTGGGTGTTCTGGGGACAATCATCCACTCTAATCACCTGGCAAGACACAGACAAAATGACACTCGATTTATAGGACGACTAGCACCTCTGCAGTTCCTCTGACAGCCTATGATGTGGCCTTTCAGAGCATAGCTGAAATGCCAATGACTGAACTCACTCTCAACAAAGAAACAGATTTTCACATTGTTGTTACAAGTTGCAGAAGACATATTGCTTTTGTCTAGTAAATACTACTGATGAAAGATCTAGCACTACAGCTTTTTAAAACAAAGTTTGAAGTTCCTCAGAATACCTTCAGAGGTATTAGGTCTCAAAGTTCAAGTCTAAGATCTGTTGCTGACCTGAGCATCTTATGTAAACAAATCAGTCTTCAGCTTTCATCTCACTAAACAGAGATAACTCTTTCCAGTTGAAAAAGATCCTAGGAATCTCTTTATAACTCTATAAATAGGTTTTTGTATATGTACACACACATATAGTTATGAAAGTTGCCCCATATATATGACAGAATCAATATGCTGTCTGAAATGCGCTAAATGTTTGATGGATTCAGAGAAAAGACTGTGGGACTCCTGTAGGCAGGAGACAACTTTATGAGGCCTAGTTTGCTTGTTTAGAGTTGAACACTGCCTGGATATGGCTCACCACTCCTTCAGTCTCTCCCAGATCATATGAAGCCTCCCTAAGTCTTCCTGCCAGCTAAAGTGCAAGGACTGGTTCTTTTCTGTGTAAAATCAATAACAGCCCTGGTATACTATCTAGCAAAGCCCATAGACTTCAACACATTCAAAACCAAAATCCCACACATTCAAATAAAAGGGAAATTAAACCAAAGCCAGACACACAAAAAAGACACCCCAATTTGTGTGCAGCATTTTAAATGTATACAATTTCAACTAAGCCACACTGCAGAACTGCTCTAATTGAATGAAAAAGACAGCTATGCGATACATTATTCTCTTGCACCTGCACATACCGGCACCTGAAGAGGTTTTTGATTCTTCTTTCCTCTCCCAGACTTTCTGTCTCTGTTTTGTTGTTTTGCTTTTGTTGCCTCACTGTGGTGTAGCTCACTGGATCGTAAAGACTCTGTGGGAAAGAGTCAAAAAAACCCATTAAACTACAGAGCTTTTGTTTACTAAGAGAAGATCTGATAAGACTGAGAGTTGGCAGATCTCCAAAGCAAGCTGAGAAAGACTTGTGACACCCAAAGCTAATACTCATGCAGTTCAGTGCAAAGATGTGCACCATCACAAGGTATAAAACAACAAAGGTTATCCATCACCTCACACTACTCATACTTAGAACTGGATCTGCCATATTTTAGCTGTTGGTAAGAAAACTGTGGTGGACAGGAAGGGTTTTAAACTGGCTATAAAAATGTATACCTCTTAATTCTCCATGCACCCATCTGACCTATGATACTGTTAATGTATCTCTTAGGGATTGTGTAATTTATTTTGGCTCCTGTAACTCTTGCATTGCACACCCAGGGCAGAAGACTTCTCCTGAGCAAGCACAGTCCATCTGTCACCCCAGATGTGTAGCCACAGCCATAGGGATCCCATGAGATGGGGAGAATCAGAGTGGCTGACGCACAAGTGTGGTGCAGCTTGGATACCAGGCACATTTCAGAAATTCCCTACAACACTCAGACCTAGCACAAAGAAAGTGAAGGAGTAACTCTGGACTCTCTCCTACTACATTCAACTGCAGTTAATACCTCCTGGGTGTGAGCAAAGCATTTTTATAATGTCTTGGGCTCCCCAGTAAAAGATACTGTACAGGTGTAGTGTTTTATAATTACCATCTATGGCCTTGCAGGTTTTCCCTCTTTTCTCTTTCTTAGGGGACTGTAAGCTGTTGCTCCTGCAGAAACTCCAGTCCCTCCAGAGTGGGCTGATCCAGAAGGAGGTGCTGCGTTTCAGCTTGTTCTGAGAGATGCTGCTGCTGTGATGTGACCTGTCAGAGTTGTAGGAGAAGGACTTTGATTCTCTTATCTGGACATGCCTGGGAGGACTACCTGTGCAATTGCAGTCACTGTTATAGGTGGAATGTATGCACAGGGCTGCCTTCCTTGATTCTGAGCTGAAAACCCCTTTTTCATCCCCTTCAGAGAATCCCCAGTTCACATAACCACCTTCAGTTTTTTCCCTGTCATCACAGGAGGGTGCTGCACTCTCTTCAATATCGAGTGACGGCTGGAGACCAGGAGGATGATCAGCCTCTACGGCATTAGTCTTTTCTGATGGCAAATGAATAACAAAATCTCTCTGGCTCCATTGATAATCTTCTGGCTCTTTTCCAATCAGGCTGACACTCTGCAAGTTTTGCTGCACCACAATGCTACTTTGCAGTTCATCTCTGAATGCATTGTCCACGTACTTGGCAGGAGTGCTCAAAAAGGACAAATTTAAGGCGACATCCTCAGAGAAAGACCCTCCCTGATGGTCAGGGGGCACCAGCAAAAATTGTCCATATCTAGGCGTTGACTTAGTCTCAGAAGATACTCCTGAAGTGAGTGTGTCACTTTCTATTTCTATCTTTCGAGAGCTGTCTTCTACCACCTTGTTACTCTCAGTCCTCAATACATGGTCTTTGCACTCTGATGGCCACTGACTCCTTACCAAGCTCCGTAAGAGGGAGGGTGGCATGCTGTAGTAGTGGTATTTTTTGTCATACAAACATTCCAGGCTGCTCAAGGTCTTGGAATAAAGTGCATTGCTCCAGCTATGGGGCAGCTTCCTACAGGTTCGATGTTTTGTGTCAGCCAGTAAGGCTTCTTCCACCTGCAACGTGTCTACAGCTGAAAGCACTTTCAGGATGTCCACTGTCAAGGCAGACAGGTCTTGCAAATGTCCTAGCTGGCTGTCCAGGGAGAGTAAAGACTCCTTGATATAAAATACCTTCTCATGCACTTCTTTAAGCTGCAGAAACATCTCCTCCACTCTAGGTGAAAAAAGAAAATATAATTAAAATACCAAAACACAGATGTTTACTTCTGTTTGTCAGATGATGAAGGAAGCCATCAACACATTTCAAAAAGTCAGTGTTTCAAACAGCCCTTTTTTTTTTTTTTCTTTAATGGTGACTTCCATTCCCATTAATATCTATATTCGACAAAACCTATCCAGACTTACAACATGTCCTTCAGATTACTGGGCCAGCAGCCAGTGACTTTTAAGGAAACAGGCTTTTTGTTCAAGGAGTATCTGTTTTACAGACTGCTATTTTCCAACTAATGTCCATTCCTTGCCATAGAACTACTAAACCGTGGACAGCAGGACACAGCTTTTGCAATGCTGCATTGGCTATTGCTGTAAATGTAAAATGCTGTAAAGTATACTTCTTGTCAGCCAGTCTTCCTGCATTTCTACACTTCTTGTGCAAGAATGAGAAGGACAAGGCTCACACAAACCTACAGATACTCCTGCATTTCTCAAATACTGGAGACTACTGGGAAAAAGTTCTTCTCAAGAACCTATCTGGCCTCTGGGAACAGATTCTGTATATCTGATGCCATCAGTTATCTTCAGGTAAAATTCAACTGCCCAAAAAGCAAAGCCTTTTTTTATGGTCTTCAAATCCCCAGTGAACAGTGCAAGAACTTCTTGGCCTGGAATGGTATCATTTTAACCACATCATTATCCTCACATTTCCTGAAGATACTCTCCCTGGTGCTCTATCACTAAGACAATGATAAACTAGCTGCAGGCAATATGCAGAAGTTGCTCTTTTCCTTTGTCACTGAATAACTAAAAGATGTAGTATTTAACCAATAACTGAATAAAATCAAAGACCAATGTTCCAAAATATTTTATTCACCTAAATTAATTTCTTGTATTAATGTCATATAATGCTGTGCAGTGTTTCACCTTTGCACTCAGAGAAAAATTCCTTTCCAGATCTATATTTATCCACTAAATTAAATCTTCTTGATGTAATCGATTCTCCAGCTTTTGAACAATGCTACTTATTTTATTTCTTTTACAGGAGACATTCATTTTGCCTGTGTGTTTTGCTTTAGTATGCAGAAAATAAGATTATGAGCAGGCAAAGATTAAGAGGCTATCTTTCTCTAGACAAAACACATTTATTAGATGAGACCAGTATTGGTATTCAGTAAGACTTTTTATAGCACTCACTTTCTTTAACTGTTCCCATTAAACTTAATGGCAGCTTTGCCATTGATTTCAATAGAAAGCTAAATTAGGCCAATACCAACAGTTTTGAAACCCCATTGACAGCTGTATATTGACATTTTGCAAACCAAGACACTACATTGCAGATAACACTACAATGGTTACATGGTTATTTCTGGAAACAGCAGTTATACTTAATCACAAGCAACACTCTCACAACGTTCCTACATTAACATGTATTGCATGCCGTACTCTGGCATGTTTTCGTGGTGCTACCTGGTCTCCAAAAGTGAAACTGAGCAACACCTTGCTATACCCCTTTAACCACCTGCACACTGCACTCATCTGGGGCTGCAATTCTGCCTGCAAGGCTTCCCAGCCAGGCCTGCTATCAGTTCAAACAGATACATTTTATTTCCATCAAATTAGCAAAGCCTATGCATGCTACTATTCCTCGTGTTCACAGTGACCGTAACCTGTTTCAAAAGCATTAGCTTATTAAAGCCTTTTTATATGACAAATGTATGCAAAGAGCACAAATCTGAAGCAAAACACACCTTTCTGTTGTCAGACGGATCCTTTCACTGTCACTGGAACTCAGGCTTTCATTCTTCTCATGAAAATATTTCTCCACACACTGTTCCTCAAAGTCATGGAGTTTCTTTAACTCCTCATCACTCAGGTACAGCTCTGAACAAATGAGGTAGGAGTTGTTATGAAGCATGCTGACAAATGCAATTGTTTACAAGCGTCCATGAGAAAAAAAAGAAAACTGGCAGAACTGTTTTCCTCCCCCTCCCTTGACAGGAGTAAATCAGACTTACCCCCATGAATTTGGGCTTATGTATAAAGACTTAACATGCCATATATATGTAATTGTGGTTTTTATCCTTCCTTAGCCAGGGAGCAAAATCACAGTGACAAAAATTTCAGTGCAATCCCTTTTAAAGCCTCAAAAGTACATACCCAAATTGCTGCTCACAAATATGTATTTTCTCCCAAACTTTTTCCTGTATTTTGTTGTACATGTGGGACTCACGAGACTTATAGGTATGTAAGACTTACAAAGATTTCACCATAATTTGGTCCAGGCATTCATTTAGGGCTAGTCACCTGTAACAATTACAGTCCTTTCAGGTACTCAATGGTACCAAAGCTTTTTTTTCACCTAATTGCTTCACATGTTCATAGGTATAAAACAATAAGCAAGATTACTGGGTGAAATAGAACACATTCAAAAGTTTAAAACCCCACAGCTTGGGCTGCTCGTGATGCTATTCTTCTAGCACACCGTGACTTCTGAGAGAACAGATCAATTACAAGTCAGTATGAAGAGATGCATATGGTGGAAAGCACCTTTTTTCTTTCCTTTTTTTTTATGTACCAGAGCCCTCACTGAGCTTGCTAGGGGTTATCTGTGTCAAGCAACGTGGCAGTATTTGCTATAAGCATGTAATACTCGGCTGCAACACACAGCTCAGTGGGGAAGCCCCCCGCAGTGCTCTGGGGTCCCCATCTCAC
Organism: Haliaeetus albicilla; assembly: GCF_947461875.1. Lineage (NCBI taxonomy): Eukaryota > Metazoa > Chordata > Aves > Accipitriformes > Accipitridae > Haliaeetus > Haliaeetus albicilla. Next base: position 26,546,374 of record NC_091516.1, on the reverse strand, counting down.
TCCGAATGAGACTTGATCACCTCCTAGGCTCCTTTTCCCCCTAACCCATCTATGTTCTTGCCTCCAAGATTTTACTCTCTGTATCTTGGTACTTTCATCGATTTTCCACAGGGTGGCACTGGATCCTCATTGCTAAAACCAGTTAATTCTAACCACACCAAAATTTAAGTAGAAGAAACTTATGAAGTAATTATCAAGCAATGCATAGGCATATAGAAAAGGGACACAAAAGTACATAAACAGAAAAAAGTCTCTTTCTGAGAAAAGTGTAGGCAAGGCATAAACCCTCTTCTATCCAAGGACTTTTAGATGTGCTAAGCAGTGTTTTGGTTTTCCTTGTGCCTAATGCACCTTACAAGAAAGACACTCTCTATGCTATGTCAGTGACTTATACTATGCATGCATATAAAATAAACAGTGGTACTTCAAAGGCAGGCTGATGTATCTAGTCATGATAGAGGAGCTGAGCCTGGCAGCAGGAGTAAAGCGGCTCAGCTTTGATTAGTTAAGCCCATTTTTTAACTCTGTAACCACCTGTGAGCATGCCAGATCTTCAGGGATTCATGTTCAGCAGAGAAAATTCTAAGTGAAGCAGAACCCACGCAGGGTCTGCTCACCTCTGTTATTAGGCATCAAGGATGTACATTGCATCAAAAAGGATGAGGCCATATAATACTAAGCACCAATGTTCCCCTATGTTGTTTTAGATAAGGTTACAGCCACCAGACTCTCCTTGTTCCCATTCCCCTGCCTCACCCCACCAACCACCAAGCCCCACTACTGAGTAGTCATTCCCACCCCAACTTCTTGTGGTCCCCTCCCTGCAATGGCTAGGGCTGCTCCTGGCAGAGCTGCAGGAGCTGGTGACAGTGGGACAGGGAACTGGCATTGCCTGAAAAAGTCATTAGGAAGGACCCTGGGATGGAGAAATCCAGGTTGGGAAGGGTGAAGGAGGTGGGCTTAAGATGCAGTGATGAGCCAGTGCACAAAGGCAAGGATGCAGCACGGAGGTGGGAGGCCCCTATCTATGCTCTCTCTCTCTGCATCTGCCATCACTGGATCTCCTCTGGGGCTACTTTCTCTGGGCAATTAAAAATGAATTGTTGGTCTTTTCAGGACAAACATACAGAAATGTGTACCTCCAGTACTGTTTACTTTCTTTCAAAATAAGGCTTTTCATTCCTACAGAGTAAGTTGCTGTCACTTTATTTCAGCTCACAGTTGTGATGTATTTTGACTGATGCACAGTATGTAGCACTGCAAAAGCTACATACAAAGCAAAGCATTCCCCTAGTCACAGTCACTTTTTCCTACATGAGTTCTCAGACAAGCAGGTTGAATTCAGTTTTGCAAATAAAAACAGCCTCCTACCCAGAGAATCTCTTTTTTTTTTTTTTTTTTTTTGGAGGAACTGAGCTACAAAGTGATGGGAGGCTGGCAAAACATTCCTCACGAACTATTTCTTTTAGTCCCCAGCTTAGCTCTGCTTACTTAGTCCAACATCACCTTCCTCTTGATCCAGCTCATTTGGGGGCCGATGGTGGAAGATGCGGTTTATCAGCAGTCCAATGTGGCTCAGGAGGATGAATGGTGGGGGCAGCCATGGCTTCTCATGGTAGGTCATAATGTAGCGGTACCGGTTGTACTTCCAGAGCTTGTTTGATATGGATTTCAAATCATAATAAACATTACTGAGAAGAAAGATAGAGGGGGAAGGGGGGGTAAAACACTCCTGTGAGGAATACTCCCAATACAGCACAAGATGCTTGTCTACAGATCTAATTTGACACTGAAGAAAAGTCCCATCCCTCCAGTGAGGTAAATCAGCTTAGCAACTTTCATTTAACAAGGCAGCAGCATGTGCCTGCAGCTAGTGCACTGAGAATGAGATCTTCAAAGCTGCCTAACGGATTTGGAGATCCAATTCCCATTCACATTAATGGGAACTGGGCAAAAAATATCCCTGAAGTGGCTTTGAAATCTCAGCCAGATTATTTAAACTTTAATACATAGCCTAACTGAGAATTCAACATTGTGTGCCTCTTTGGACTGGATTAAATATAGGAGTCAGGCTAAGGGAAGACTGTTAACAAAATGGTTCTGTGCACTCCCCCTAAACAAAATACTTGCTGCAAGACACAGCTACACAAGCAATTCTTCTGCAGGGTACTCTTTGGAGCTGTTATATTACTAAAAGTGACTGTTGTTGCACTGAATAATTTCCTGTATCTACTACCATAGACCCAAGCACAGGAAAGCAACTTTGTGGTTTCTGGCACTGTAATTTCAGTTGCACTGTCATACTACACAGCCAGCATATAATCACAAAAACATCAGCTTTGCTTCTGGGAGCATAATTAAATATATTGCTCATACCCATTTTTGGTCCCACTTCTGGAACAATCAAATCACTAGGCAGAAGATTTAACATATCATTATTGCTGACGGTTTAAATCTAGAAATAATTCAAATTACAATTTCACAGCTGTGTATTACAAAAAAAAAAAAAATGATGCCTTGCCACAATTTCAGGAAAGGGATTTCTAATTGGAAGTGGGAATAGGATGAGTTTTGATCATTCAGGTTTTTTGAATATTAATCACTACATTTCTTCATTTGAATTTTTTTAATCTACAGCTGACTTTTTCTTCCCCAGAAATACTAGAACTCTAGGAAATAATAATTAACTACTTGGGTTAGACTGCTCTTTACTAATATTTTACAGAACTTGATCTACTGCAAAGGTTTCCCTGTTAAAACTTGAAAGGTCAGAATTACTATAAAGACACTGATTAAATATTATAGAATTACTATGAATTACTACAGAATTACTATAAAGAGCCTTCCTACTCAGGCAACAGACATTAAAAAGCAGATAGTTAAAAACACTACAGTTAGATTTCAGTCTAGAACATACCTAATTGCACCAAACAACAGGAATTTTGAAATTATTTCCTAAAGGAAGAGCATGCTCCTACGAAGTCATTATCCTCTTCCCTTGAATACCTTCTCCACTTATCTGTCAATTTAAACCTTGGGCTACCCTATGATGAACTTTATATAGGCTCTCAGCACAACAAATACAACTTCCACAAACAATGGACAAACTACTTCAGAGCTGAATTAATGTTGTTTGTTTGCCAGCTGGAGTTGTCCACTTTCACAGAGTCAGACTCTGTTTAAATGGCAAAACAGTTTAGGTGTCTGCTCACCATCCCCTTCCTCCCACCCTCTTACCTCCACCATTCTTTTTTTATTCACTGGATCCCCATGGAAGATGGGGTAACAACCACCATCAACATGCCCCTGCTGTGGCGTTTTTGGTGAAAGGCTTTTGCAGAAGTGTTGGCAGAATATGTATTAGTTGCTTTTGCTTTTGTAGGAATATACCATGGTACCTACTTAAAGAAAGCAATAAGCAAGTTGACCATGATGATGTACTGCACAAATAGGTAGACAGCTTGGAGGAACGGCGTGAGGAAGGAGCCAGGAGGACAGTCTTCATTGGTTTCACAGACTGAAATTGAAGGACATACAGAGCATGGTTAGCATGGAAATCAGAGCAGAGCATAACAATGGCATGTGCTCGTCATTTGCCCCAGCAAGAAACAGAATAGTCCTCATTACTTTCATGGAGATACATACTAAATTTCCAACTAAACAGTCAAATTCCACATAAAGGAGATCTGAAACCCCTTCATGGTACTACTGCCCCATAGTTTCCATTGCAATTCATAAGCTGTAGACACCATTTCATACATATCCATCCTTATGCCAGTCACCCTGACTTTTTGTTAAAGGGAAAAATAATGCAGCTGAAATGTATTTGAGAGAAGGCATACACTCAAGTAAACTGAAATCCAAATCTTTGATCCTTAAAGCAAATGGAAAAGTTTTCACTGATTCCACTGTGGAAAGGATACAGCTTTATCAGTACTGGAGTGTTATTCCTTCAGAGCTTCAGTAAGATCACATTAACTCATGTGCAAAAGGATATATGGCTACAAATATTTGTGAGACAAAGCAACAAATCACAGACATTAAGGGATCTCACTTAATATTTTTAAACTGTCAAAATAAATACTTTTCAGTCTTTATAATTTTTAAGCAAATATCACATGTTTGAGGAAATTTTAAAAAACATTTATAAGGCACCAGCTCTAAATTCAGGACATATTCCACAGCATAAAGAGTCATTAGAGAAATCATAGCTTTATTTGGGAAGTCTCAAATTTCTAAAGGTTTAGCATTAATAAGTGATTAAATGGATTAAACTGTGAAACTTAAGAGTATGCTTTCATTTAAAGAATTCTGACTTAATATAACCAAAATACATAGCAATCATGTGACTGTTTCAGCAATAATAATGGATGCAACATCTTAAATTATTTTAATGAATCAGGTCTCTGCTGAACTATGTATCTTAAATAACTGCATCTATTTGCATATCTACTTTTCTATTTTAGGGACTGTTTTACCCATCACTTAGCAGCATGAGAATGCCTTCCATCTGTAATGCTGAAATACCTCCTGGAGTGCCTGGTTCTCTCTTACTAAGCCAAGGTCAAAGCCATAATCAAAACATAAAATTTTTCCTATTTACATTGATTGGTTCTGTTTTCCCTATGTTCAACTGGTTTATCTATTTAAGAATGATACCAGGTGACTCTCATTATGGTGAAAAATAATTTTTCTTTATTTTTCCTTTTTTGTTTTCCCTTTATTCTTTCTTCCTTTAAGGCAACTTTGTAGTCTTCTCTCCAAGAGATCAGCAGCTTTGGATTCACCTAATTGGAAAGTCATTTCACTGCCAGATCCCCTGACCATGAACTAGCTTAGTTTTAGTTCCTATGTGCTTTGCTCTGAGCTTTGCAATATACTTCATTTGAAAAGCTAAATTTGAAGGTTTTAAACCTTAATCTTTATTTTTAACAAAGAAACTAATATTCTCACATTTATTCATGCAGTATTACTCATTAAGGACACATATATTCTGGAATCAAAATTGTTTGAGAAAGAATAGACTCAATATGTAATCAAAAGTCTAGTAGCCCAAAGTAGGCATTAGACTCAAGTTGTTAGGTTGTACTATGAAAATTACCTACCATCTATTTCTCCAGCATAGACCTCACCAAACATCATCCAGTAGGGTTGAAATACAATATCTCGTGCCAGAGTCCAAGAAGGAGGCTCCTCTGGTGAAAGGATTGCCTTTCGTGACACTCCAAAACTCAACAAGACTATGGCCATCATGACCACAATATAGAACATGTTTGCTGTCTGGAAGACATGTTTGCATGAAAGAATTAGCTGTGTTAATTGTATGTAAAGGAGATGTACACTTTAGGGAAGAGTATTAATCACTGTTTCTACAAGTCAGAATATAAAACCAGGGCTAATAATCTAATATGATGAAGGAAAAAAAAAAAACCTATTTCTATGACCTGGACTACGCAAGTATTTTATAGAGGTTAAAGTCACCGTGGACCAAAAAGGCCACAAGTCCTGCTTGCCTCTCAATTCCCTCTTAAGATCTTAAGCAAGATTTGAAAAATGCAGAGAACTTATGATGGTGTTTTTCCTCAGTAGTATTTCTTCCAAACTGAGAGCAAGGAATAGCAGTGAAAATTATTTTGCCTTCTCACACTGAATCGGAATTACTATGCAAGACAGAATATAAAAGCATTAATAAGATACTTCCCAATAACTGAGGGAAATTACAGTGGGAATCTGCAGATGTCCCTAAAGACTAAGCAGCAGTTCAGCAGCAGTTCTTATACCAAAAGAGAAAAAAAATTAACTTTGATCTCAGAGAAATTTTGCCTGCTAAAATGGGATATAATTATTTGAATCAAAATGTAAAATAATAATGAGACAGTTTCCAAGAGCTAAGGGAATTATCTATAGTAGTGAGCCCGTCTGCAAGACACAGTGATTTTTCTTTCTCCTATTATCAAGCTGGATCAGAAACTCAACTCAAATGCAACCCTTCTCTAAGGAACAAAGCCAAAATGGCTTTTGTGAATAAATTCAAATAATGAATAAATTAGAGAGAACTGAAATTGATTTTGGTCAACTCACAAACAGAAAAAGACATGGCATTTTCAGGTAATACATTCACTAGGAATTACTGGGTGACTTCTCCTTTGACCATTATTCTTTTCTGTCACTTCTGACCTTTATACATTTCTCAACAAATGCCTTAACTACAAAAATATTGCTCCAAAGCATAATACTTACCATTTTTCCAATCATTGTCAGGTATGGGCCAGCGTGCTGATTCACAGCAAAAAGATCAAGGAGCCGAGCATACCAAAATATTATATCCAAGCAGTAAAGTAGCCTCCCTGCAGTTTGAACAGGGGGGTCGGACCAGCGCAAGCCAAAACCAATCATAAACAGGATGATAGCTATAGAATCAGTAAAATTCCAGTATTCAGAAACCCAAACCTTCACTTTTTGGCGGAATTTTCCAGGTTCTGAGATAAATACCTGAGTAGAATGTGGGAAAAACAAACAAACAAACAAACAAACAAACAAACTCCATTAAAATCACAGATACTTTCTTTAACCTTTTCTGTCTGAACTGTTTCATGATATTTGGGAATGTATAATTTTTTTCCTTTTTTTTTTTGCAGGCCTGCGTACTGCATATTGCCATTCACAGTTCATTGAGGTTTGTACTTATAGTGTTGTATTGCTCAAGTATGCCATACCAAATAGGATAGCTCTTTCTAAGGAAAAATGGATTCTGAGCCTGAACCCATTCACTAAAGAGCACATTCCTCAGCACAAAAGAGGAGCCAATATAGAACTGTTATGCCTACATATCATTATAAATTAACAAGCATTTATTCTAGAGGAATGGTCACAACCTGCAACAGCCCTTTCAAAAGCCCCTAAGTCATGGAAAGTACCAACCTAACCTTGCTGATGGGAAAATAACGAATGCCTTTTATTTCAGATTGAAAATATAAAGAAAGATCCTTGTATTCCACCAAGGACATGCTAAAAAAAGGACTGCTGGCAACTAGCAAGGTAAAGAATGAAATATTCAATCCCTGAACTGTGAGGTGCCCCAAAGGGATTTTAAGCTTCACTGAGCAAATGTGTGAAGTGGAATCTTTGGGAGGCCATAAATAAAACCTTTGCACATTGTGCAAGTGAGGCCAATTATGCAGTGCTATGTAAGATCACACTGATAAGTACCAAGCAAAGGAGAGATTTTGAAATGTTACGCCCTCATTCTGCAAGAATTTATGCATATGAACACATTAACGTAAACAAGCGATCCTACTCAATATAGCTGGACTAACTCACATGAGGAACTAGTTGCAGGATCAGGGCCTAAGGCTTTAACAATTAGTTGATACAATCTAGAGAAACAGAGTCTTGCAGTTATATAAAACAAAGCTCTCAGCAGTTAATTAGCTGCACGTGTAAGACACAGTGTCCTACAAAGTCTTTGCCAGCAGACCAGAACTAGTACATGGACAAAGAAAATCAAGTAGAAGACACGAATCTCAAAGTCTCCTATGAATGTTAATGCTAGAAGGAAGAGCTGAAGAGCTGATGTTTCCACTGTTCCACCATCAACATGATGCAACAGCACAACAGTGATTTCCAAAGTGCTTGCTGTTTCACATTCAATTTTTTTCTCAATTACACAATCCTTGTGTAGGTTTTTTCAATTTTATCTCATGCAGCCACAGAACTTGCATGTTTATTCAAGCTTCAATATATTCCCAGTATTTCTGCTGCCCCTTGAAATCCTTCACCTCTCTCATACTGATGTCACAGTCTTCTGAGTGATCTGTTGTAACAGCATCCTTCACTCAGAACTGTGACTGCTTTTTTGCAGTTTTATTCCTCTAAAAGTACAGCATTTCAAATGTCATATAAAAGACAATTCACACTACTATTGTTTACTATGTGCTGATTCTACAGTGAAGATATGTCTGACCAGATACAATAATTTGGGAAACACATAGCTCTTTGTCCCTAACCTCAGGTTTGGAGTGCAAGTTGTGTTCAGAAGCTTGGATCTAATCAACTGCAAATAATTGCAATTAATTTTGATTGGAATATAATTTTTCCACGTTCAGTGAATCCAGCATTAAAAGTTGATGGTGGGTTTTTTTCCAGTTTTGTTTATAGAGGGTCAGTTAGACTTGATGGAGACCCATAGATTATTCTACACATAACACCTTTTAATTGATAACAATGTCCACGTTGAAAGTAAATATCTAAAGACAAATTCCATATATGTTGTAAGAAACCTAATGGTCCACTCAAAAAATTAAGAAACTGATAGCATATGTCCATACATTCTGTATGGTATGTCTAAATATTTTTATGGTTTTAATATTTTGTACCAGCCGTGGAAACTGGTTTGCTGCTAGATGACTGTAAAGGTGAGATTTGGTAAATAATTATTAAAAAACTGATACTAACACTATGATTGAAACAATAGACAAAAGTGTAGCCAGGTGATTAACTAGTAGAGGTAGTTACTCATAAGTTTTACAGTTCTTTGCTCTTATGACTGGATGTTCCTGTACATTAGATAAGAATAATATTGAAACTGACCATATGTGACTGAAACCATGTTAAGCTCCAAGATCAAAGAACAAGGATGACGAACAAAGACTTGAAGGTCAGCCAACAGAACTTCAAATGGGTCGGTGGTCACAAAAGCAGCCGTTTGACTCAAATGAAGAACCATTGCGTATGATCGAACGTAGGCAGTACTATGATAATCAGTCACAATAAATTTTATGTATATGTATACTAATCTGATTAATATGTAATTAGTTACTCCATAAAACCTGTTTGTGCTGAAGCTTTGGCATGCACACTAGGTGGAATTATATCCCATGCATCCAGCGCTGCAATAAAGAATGCCTGCTTTCTAAAACTCCAAAACGGGTCTTAGAGAGTTTCTTCTACTGACTTTTCGGTATCAAAATGGTGCCTACACTGGGGCTCCAAATTTCAATTCAGCACAATCACTCTCAAGTGACCTGCACATTACTACTGGCTTTATACAGAAAAATAGAGCTTTAAGGACAAACTTTAAGATGCATTTTCAAAGCCCAAGTAATGGTCTTCAAACAAAAGACTTCTCAGAAATAAATGCCCTGTATAATTCTTTCCTTTGCTAAATTCTCTGCAAGAAGAATGCAGGATTTCACATTCTTCAGTTTAAGGTATTCTCTGGTTTATAATATATCCTCTATAGTTGAGAAGCGTGAATGGAAAAGCTTACCTCCCTGACTTTTTCAATAGCAGTGCTGAAAACATAAATGATAACAAGCCACTCTTGCACACTTGGTCTTGGTTCCATCTTCACCAACACAGTGTAAGTGAAGAGCATGAGAAACGCCATGTATGCCATCTACAAAACACATGGTATATAATCCATATGCACAAAAATCTCTAACAAGTTTCTGCAAACATATTAACAGGTGATTAGCCTAATTATATGTATTCAAACTGTCAGATTTTTGAGCCCAAAATCTTTCCTCCAGTTCTCCAGAGTATTTTTTATGGGAATATCCTTAAACATCATTTGGAAATTGGTGCTTTAGTCCTGAAAAAATGGGAGCAGAAGACAAACTATTGCAGCACATGTTCACCTAGGCCCCAAACCCATATATGAGACAGAATATTTTATCTGCACAACCATTACTTGAATGTAAAGGCAGTGCCATGCTTTCATCCTATCCTTCCATGGGAGCAAGTAACCATTCTCAAAGCTATATGAATCACTGCTGGTTAATCAGTGCCTTCCAAAACACAGGAAGAACAGTATTAGGTGGAAAGCACATATTTTAAAGGTACCAGCACACGCTATAAATATATCTGAGATAATAGATTAATTTATAAAGCAGTTAACCACACCCTGTTAAAGGAGTAACAGTTTACGTACATGGTGGTCTGATCCAACAGGCAGCCTGATCTTGAACATCCTAAGCTCTACTGACACAGGGCTAGTTACCAAAATTAATTTAATAAATGCATATTTCTTTATAGCAAATGATATCCTATAGATTAATATTCACTCCTTCAGAAACAGTTCCTAAAGAAAGGGACACAAATATCTATGAGGTATTTAAGGGCAGCTTCAAATTTATTTCTACATGTGCAATTAACCACTGTAAAAAGCTGTGCTCAGGTTTTTCTTTAGTTCCTTATAATCGTTCTCTTTTTTTTTTTTTTTTTTTTTAAAATGCAGCTGCATGATTTTAGCGGAACCACTAAGTGGCTGCAAATCCATGCCAGGCAAAGTAAAAGCAGCATCAAGCAGTATTTGAAGGATCAAAGGAAGGTTTTGGCAATCTGAGTTCTAACATGATGACCAACCGTGTGAAACCAGAACTTGACAATTGGTGCGTTGTAGAACTCATAGATTTTTCTAGTGCCAGGCAGGTTTCCTTGTCCACCGTCTACTTGGCTTTCATCAGACTTCTGGGCAACCTTCTCCACATCATAATCTTTCTTTAAAAGGAAACAGCATTTTAAAAGTAAGAAACCATGGTCTATGATTGCAAAGGTTGTGTCATGTTAGAGGGGAGACAGGCACAGATGTTTAAGCTTTGTTCTGAATATACAAACCATTAGCGTAGCTTGATTTTGTCTGGTTACAGCCATCTCATTTGCAACAATTAACATGCACACTTTTCCACTATAAATACTCATTTAGAGTTTGCTTTTATGACCACAGGCAGTGGACTGGGCATCACCAGACCTGAATCCACTCCTGTTTCTGCCACACATTTCTTTAAGTCTTTAAGCAAAGTCACTTAATCACTCTATGTTTCACTTTCCCCATCTGTGAAATACAGGTAAAAAACAACTCCCAATATGACATAACTGTGTTAGCTAGAACTCCACTGACAACTGTGGCACATTCTGAAATAAGGGAATAAGCATCACATTTCTATTTCTGCTCATGTATACAGTCACACAGAAAATGTCAAGACAGTGAAATTCTAAATACAGTATCTAATTGCTTCTTTTGATGTATTGTATGCCTGATATGAAGATGACGATGAAATAAGTACTCTCTTGCAAAGATCTGCCTACAAAAAATACAGGTAACTTCTTTATCATGTTCAGTAAAATAAAAACAAAAAGGCAAACACACTTGATTCTGTATCCAAAGTTTGACGTTTGTCTGAGTACCCCTCTGAAAGTACAAATATCTGATTGCCACTGAAGCCTAAGAATTGCAGACACAGAGCAGTGGGCAACTGACAAAACCAGAAGGTGCTTAAAGGAGTTTCCAGAGATGAAGGAGAGAGGCTTAGAGAAACGATAAATAGCTAATACTTGGGCAAGGCTGAGGGAACCAGACTACCTTGTTCAGTTTTGTTTCAATGCTGGCCAATTGCCTTAGCTAAAATCAGTGCTAAAACCTACTGCTACTATACATCTGCAGTATAGAACTTTTATGTGACATATTTACCCCTACTACACAACATTTCCTTGGGTTATCAGGGGAAAACTGATTTTTTTTCATCACACTAGACTCAGAGAAGTGCTAAACCAGAGAATTTGATACACAGAATCATCCCAGCGTGTTAACATCAGATCCTCTGAGGTGAAGGAGAGAATTTGTCCCGTGAAAGAGTGCAATTTCCAGCTGTAGCAGGTCACTGGAATTTATGACTGTGTGTGAAAGATGCTCTATGTGGCACATGTACACTGTTGAAATTTTCTGTATATTCTTCTATAATACTTCATATCAGAGTATTTAAGAAAAAGCAGTAGCTCAGCCCTTTGTTTTAAACAACACTCTATATTAGATACAATCAGAGGTTAAGCTTATTGCTAGCACAGGAAGGAAGCAGCATGTCTGAGGCAGGTCAGAAAAGTGCTTATGCACATTGCTGTGTTGCCTTCTACCAGACTGCAGGGGTGGTCCTGCTGCAAATAATTACAATTGGCTTGTCCTCTGTATGATAGCTGTTACCTAACACCATAAAAAGCATTTTTGAACTGACTATATTAGACAGGCACTGCAGGATATAATGGCTTTGAGCATTTTTTTGCATCAGAGAGAGAAAACACAAGCGTGGCATTGACAAGCCTACCATGCTGCTGCAAAAGCCCTCAAAGACAATCCGCGGCCTTTCATTTTACACAAATTGAAAGTTAACTGAGAAGGTCCCAAGCAATCTACAATACTTATGCGCTGTAAGATAAGCAGAGCAAAAAAGACTGCCTGACAGCTCTCACTTGACAATCCTGTTTTCATTTGTTAGCACCTCACCAACATTTACCTTTTTGGATGGAAATTCTCTGTGTCTGCTGTCTACCTCAGACTGAAAACTTCTGGAAATTTTCAGTTTAAGGAATGCTTTGTGGAGAATGAGAAAAAGAAAGGACAGGCAATTCTGCTTAGTGGAAGTCTGGGGGAATTCAGATCTTAAAAGGCAAAGACTTCACCTATGCTGGAGACTCCCCACAGACAGGCCTAAGAAGGACTTCTGCACAACCACAGGTCCCTGCAGAGTGTTTCAGGACTCAGTTCAGGTGACTAAACCAAAAGCACAGTGCTTCTCTTGTGCTTTAAATGGCATCTCTGCTAGGCTCAAGCAATGCAGAAGTAGAGATACTGTGTATTTCAACAAGTAGGGCAGGAGCTAGACCTCTGGAAGGGCTATGATGTAATTCAGGAAACAAAATCTCAAGGAGAGACTAAGAGTGAAGGATGGCCATGGAGAGGGGGAGAGGCTGCAGCTGAGACATGGGGCAGAGGCTACTGGCCAGGCAGAGCAGAAGGAAGGAGTGAGCTGGAGAGGATGAGACCTGGCCTGCCTCCGTTCTGCTGTTTCCCTGCTTTGGACAGCAAAACTGGGCAACCTGAATTGGGTTTTATGGATATGATTTTGTGTATGATATGAAACCATTCTTAGATTATTTGGTATACAAGATTGCATAGGTATTTATCTGCAGCTTGAATAGACTTTGTGCCCTAAAATAACTGCGTAACTGACAGATAATTATAATCTCATTATACTTCTGTGAGGTTGGGAAGGGTTTTCTCATTATGACCAGCACAGAAATGATGCCCAGGACGGATGAAGTGAATTGTCCAAGGTCACTTCAGTCGGTATCCAAACCAGGGATCAAATACCTACGTCTTGAGAATTGGGCCCTGACACTTCCAGCTGATCACCTTCTCCTCACTCCACAGGATTATACTGTGGTAAACAGACAGACCTTGACACATAAATGACTGAACATCGCAGACTAACCAGAGACAAGGCATCTTTAATGCTGGTTGGGCTCTGATCCCCATGATACCATGTGAACTGGTGGAAGTCTTGAGACTGAGGCACATGAGACATTTCTGCCTTGCTTTTAAACTCCAGCATCAAGATGGTGGGAGGCAGGAGAATACTCATAATGACCTAAAAGAGAGACACAAGATTCAGGAAATTAATTCAGCTGTGATAGCATACACCTGAGGCCATAGTCAGCCATGCACAAACCCAGTGCAATTCCATTGGCCTGGGAGGGAGCCACTGGTGTGGGGAATCTCTATCACACTCCTACAGCCTCCAAAGAAGTGTGTTGCTCTTGACTGTTTTGTGGCTTTGAAGAGTGTCATGGTATCTGGGAATACTTTAGATATGGCTCCCTATGACCAGAGGGCATCAGCAGCTGCCATCAGCAGCTCAGCTGGAGAACCAGCAATGCAGGGCAGTGAGAGCAGGTGGGGAGGAACTGAAGGGTGCTGAGAGAATGGGAACAGCAAAAAAACCCTCATGAATTGCATTCTCCTAATGTCATCCCACAGCTGCTTTTGCAAAGAAGTAAACCAGAAGCAAGTACTGTCTTCCCATCTTCCTTTTCTCTCCCAGACGTGCACGTTCCAATCCATACTTAAGCACATTTGTCTGAAGCTGCATTAAACATGTTCATAACCACAAAGACATGTATAAAGTATCTAAACAGCATTTAAATGCTCAGAAAAAGCTAAAGTGATGTTACTTTAAACCAGGAGTTCTTCCGCATCTTCAGGCGTCCCATCCACATATCAGTCAGCAGCATCTGTGTGCAAGTATGGGATACGAAAGGACGCAGCCCCACAGACACTGCTAGTTTTAAGCAAGTTGAGTTGCTCCAGTTTTTCAGTTCATAGGTCAGCAACTTCATGGCCATCTGCTCATTCTGTTTGAATGCTTTCTCCAGCACATCTAAGGCAAGCTGCCCAAATTCCCTAGAGCAGGAAGGAATTAACAGTTAAAATAACAGGGATCAGTCAAAAATCAGAATCACAGCTGCAAAGAGGTTGGTTCAAAAACTCCATTAACTAAAGTTCAGCTAACAATCTCAGTAAGTATGCCTTCTCCCATTTTTCTTGTTGCTTTATCAAGGTATCTAGTGAAAAATAATTTGGGCAGTAAATCTATTTAGTCCTAATCACAAGGTTTAGGGTCCTTCTGTTTTCTAGAGGTTTTTTGTTTTGTTTTGTTCTTAATATCACTCAGCAATCAAAATGGACCCTACAAAGTTCTGTGTATTTCCTTCAACAACGGACTTATTACCACTGTAGGCAAGCATTGCCGACAGTTGCAAAAGTCTCTTCTTTTACACTGGCTCTTAAAAATCTCTGTAGGCAAGACTCCTCCAGGAAGATACACCTTCCTTTAAATTTGGAGCTTTAAACCTTAAGCTTCCTTTAAACCTTAAAGCTTTGGAGCTGCATGCAAAACAAGACAGCACATCATACTGTACTCTGAATCTGAGGCATGATGTCCACAAAGCATACAATATGTCATTAACAAGAAAAACTACTAGAAAACACTAACATGAAACTATAAACTTGAAGAAAATTCTTGGTCTACCTCATTTTTTATTCACTCAGTTATTTCAGCATACATTTTTCTTTAGGTCTTACACAGAGCAGGATTTAAGCACTGATTTTAGTTTGCTTGTTACCACATTACAGATTTGAAAAGTCCAACGCATGTGTGCCATACGGCTTTTTAACAAGTTGAACTGGAAGGGAGACTGTAAGGGAAATTTTAATATTCCACTTGATCATTTAGCAGACAGTGAGCTATGCATTACTCACCTATGTTTTAATTTTCAAATATGCAACTAGATAACATGCTAATAGCTTTCCTTTAACTCGTGACCAGACTGCACACCAATACATAGGTCCATTATATAATATGAAGAGTGGGCAGCTGAAAGTATTTCTTCTACACTTTGTAGTCCACAGCACCACTAACCTTACAAATTCTTAGTGGATTAGGAAGATATCTAACCATTCTAAGCACTGCAGAACTTTATTAACTGAAGTGAAAGGAGAACTCATACTTTGAGTACTTCTTGAGTTCTTCTGAAGTGTCATCCACCATGTTGCTCTGTTTAGCTTCACGTGCCATCGCCCTGTAGAGTTTACAAGCCACAACGGCTTTTACCATGGCTTCCTCTCCATGCTGCCAGAAGAACATTGCCATCCTTTGCCTTTTCATTAATACTGCCCAAACCAGGAGGTCGTTATAGGGGTAAATAAAGCCAGATGACTCATAGTTCTCTGCAAAGTTTATATCCTCTTTTGATTTCTTCTTACACTTATGGAAAGCAGTGGATCTTTCCTATGAATTTGTTTTTCAAAAAGAAGAAATTCTCAATGAATGGTTGAGGTTCAGATTCATGTAAATAAAACTGTACACAAATCTGAATTGCAAGTAACAAACTATTTGACTGTTATAGACATTTAAATCATAAACCACAGCTAAGATCACATTCAGATTACCAATGCTAAGAAGCTGGTAACATTACTGGAGGAAAAACACTCCTTGCTCTGTACCCATGCCACTCATAGTCTCCCCTTCCATAGTGTTGGACAGTCCCCAAACCCCTTGTTACCAAGATCCTACTTTCACTCTTTTCTTGTATTTGTGTCATGACAAGAGAAAAAGCAATCAGTAGACTGAAACATACAGCATAGACTTTTGATACTTAAAGATTATTTTCACTCTTTGCCATACTTGTAATGTAAACTTGCTATACATTTGTGTCTGGATATTTCTCCATTAAAGGCAAAGAAAAAGTCTTACTGGTATAAGTCAGGTTGTCTCAGTGCTATAATGGTTTCATTTTGGCTCAGACTAATTCCAATAAAGCCACTTAAATTCATTCTACTTTATGTTTTGTCTGTCAGGTATATGCATGTGGCGATCTTTGCTCTTCAACATTCTTTCTTTGAAAGAAAATACTCTCTCATAATTTTTCCAGATTTCAGAACTGTATCTTTTCTTAGCAGGCTTACTATAGCTACTTTAATAAGCAATCATGAAGAAACGTTAGGAAAGTCAAGAGAATTCCTACTGTTGCTTCCAAATAAGAAGAGTTTTCACCCATGCTTGATGCTCAGAAATTTGGTGATACTACATTTCAGTGAACAATTAAGTAGAATTAACAACAATTTAAGCAGAATTATGATAACTAACAGCCTGACCAACATATGTCTAAAATCTCTCAATAAAATTATTAGCAGCCTAATATGTCCTAAGCAAAGTCTAGAATAATTAATTATATTACCTTGTATTTGTAAGGCTGTGCTGTTCTGAAGAACTGAGAATGCAAAGTACTTTCAGGAGATCCCATTCTGCTACCCGTTTGATTACTCTGATGAAGGGAATGAGACAGGCTCTGGGAAAAGCTGGAGAGCACTCTCTAGATCCAAAGGCATACCAAAAAACCACAAGGAGAAGAATGCAAATTAGAGATGAATTTTGCCTGTACTTATCTCTGATTGCAATGGTGCCTGTATAAACTGATGTTATTCAAAGACTAGTGAGTCAGCAATCCTATAACTACAACTGGAGCTTATACCATCACAGAAAAAATAGCCTGTGTCACACCTAATTTAAAAAATACGTATTCTTCTGAATGTCTAAATTAAAAATATTCATTTCCCCAATAGCATCCACCATCTACAACAACAACAGGGTTTGCACCAGATTGGAATCATCCAATCTGGAAGCTCTTCCAAGTGCCTACCCTTAATAAAGAGTACCATAAGCCCTTTAAAAGACAGAAGTTCTCTGAACTTTTTGCTGACCATTTTCTCCAAAGAATGGCATGTCTAGCACCCCTGGGCATTTTGTTCAGTGTTGACTGAGTGGGAAGAATGTTACCAGCTGAATCACTAATGCTTTTCCCTGCAGTTCTAGTTATATGATCATGTGGTTTCAGCCATCCCTGTTAAGGTCAAATTTCACGAGGATACAGTGAAGGGTGTTACAACTGCTCAAATATCTCTTCTTAAACATTGTATTAAGACAATGACACACAGGAAGCTCTGTCTCTATGTTTCTGTTCACTCCAAGTAACAGGTTTCATTATTTCTTCTCATTTTCCCTACTCACCCTGAGGTTCTTCTATTAGTCATGAAAGCAGTACATGGAGAGGACGAGACATTTCTGTTGTTTGATTTTTAGCACATGGAAGTACTTTAATCAAAGTCCAGTTCCACTCTGAAAACTGGGGAGAATTCTTATGTAGTAAATCTGCTCCTTCTGTGTTGTTGGGAATTATATTCAGCTAATTTATTGAGAAGTTTAGGCTGTTTCCAAGTTAAAAGTCAATGGGGAAAATGAAAGTTTTGTTCTGAGGCAGTTTGTTTGTTTGTTTGTTTGTAGAGGTGATGCTACAGAAATGCAGACATGGCACAATGTTGTGCTGTACAGTGAAACACCTCAAGCATCTAGAAGGTGCAGAATGGCATGCATATCCAAGCATAACCTTCTGCCTGCACAAAGCCACTGCATTATGGGTGCAGCCTGGCACATTGAGCGTGAGACTTCCCCTGTGATGAAACAGTGCATCACGGAAAAAGCCCTTCCAGGCAAACACAGCTCATTGGCCTGGGCAGGAAGATGCACCACTAGCACTGAGCTGCTTCTAAAAGGTAAGACATTTGCTCAAAAGTCAGGTCAGGATGTCCATGTTGCTCTTCACTATGCCATCCTGACATGCTCTAAGTCTAGTTCAGTGCCTGTTGAATTCAATATTTCTGTGATGTGGTTCAAGGTGCAAGAGCAGAAACATGCAACTGCTTCGCAAAAGGGAAATGGTGTTTGGTACAGCCTTGTGGACCTTTACTCATGGATGACAGACAAAGAACGCAACCTGGCTACTGGACACAAAGGTAAATTTACTGAACTAACAGTTAATTTAACAATCACTGGTGGTCTTGGGGGGCAGGGAGTAGTTTGTGGAGAGATTTGTCTGTTTTATTTGCAACCTTTCCACAGTTGGCAAAGAGATTCATAAAACAGACAAGTGTGGTATTCATTTAACTGATACTCTTCAGACGAACCACAATAACAACCTCAGCTATTTTCAGGTGTCACGTTTTGGCTTTTCTTGGTGACCAGTAGTAGCCATTTCACAGAAGTTACCTTGTGTTTTCTGTAGAGATCATTGTAGAGAATTCGGAAATGCTTCCTTGTGTAGCTGCTCCGATAAGCTCCACCAAGGAGGTACTCTATCACCAGCCCAATATCAATCAGTGATATCTTGTAATCCAAGGAAAGGGTATTCTGAAACACCAAATGTCACAAGCATTTCATGATGCTGTTATACACAACATTGAACCATGTCAGAGCCCTACTACTATGAGAGGAGTCTGGAAGAAGGTGCAACTGAGAGCTCCTCCATCTGTCAGGAAAGTACACACATTCATTAGCCATATGAAACTCCCCTAGGAGGAAGAACACAGGCACATCCACATTTTCAGCCTGAAAAGTGTGACATCTACAGTCCATTGCACCCATATTGCATAGGAAATTATATTGTTAATGCTCACAACACCAGCTGCATTCAACAGTGAGGGTAATGTTTCTTCAGGTTAATCACCAACAGCCAGAGAGACTGATAAAAATCTTCTTCTTCTCATAACAAGAGAAAACTAGCACGGTATGATTTGCTCATTAAACTTGTTCATTAATTAAAAATGAAGAAGTGGATGAAGCATGTATTTAATGTTGTAGAGTAATTCCTGGAGACTGGTAATCTCTTGTAGAGGGTCAAGGCTGTCATGACAACTCGGACAGCAACCGTACCTTCTGAGTTTCTCACTGCTTCTGTTTAAAGCACCACTGCTTCCCAATTTACCTCCACTGTCCTTCCAAGACACAAGATTTGTGAAAAATTCTCTGAAGAACAGATTATTTTCCATGCAGATTTTAAAGATTATTGGTAAAACCTTAAACTACAACTCTTAGAAGTGAAAAATGGGCCTGCACAGAGATGGCAACAGAGGCACTAAGTATTCCTAGCCGTGTATGCCTTTCAGACTGTGAAAAGTCATTTAATTAACTCAGTAGACTGAGTTTTTTTCAACGGACTTTAGTGTACAGTACAGGTAAGGTAAGTACAGCCAGGTAAGGCCACCCAGCCCTGGGGACCAGAAGGCACCAACAAGCTGAGCACTCTGGGGCAAAAGCATGTCTCACAGGATAGAGCTTGCCAGCTCTGTCATTGAGAGTCAGGCAAGTGTTTCTGACTACCTATACTTGTAGATACTTCTCTGCACTAAAAAGCATATTTTATGAGGGCAGACTGCAATGTATCTCCATTCAAATGTAGCAGCAGCAAAGCTGGTCACACTAAGTGAGAAAATATTCAGAAATCCATGGTCACATCACTCTGGTGACTGTCCTAGCTACTGTGTTACCATATTTAATAAGACTGCAACTGCACAACTCATTCACAGAGCACTTACACATACTTACAGAAGCTCAGGTGAAAAAGGCTTTTCAACATTTAGACCTGTTTGCAGGTCCGAAAGGGAGTTTAGCCTACCCAATGGTGTATAAAGTTTTGAAATTGTGCACCCATTTTCTATGTAAATTCTACTATTCCATTCGAAGAGTCAAAAGCTTCCCTTTACATCACACCCTGAGTTCTCCCAGTGTCCTGAGATGTAACCAGGCCATGTGTTTTAGGCGAGGGGTCACACCAAGGAGCAAATCACTTCAGTATCAGTGAGAAAGGCAGATTTCTCAGCCTGGAAAAGTTCAATATATTTTCAACACTGAGTTCTTCCAGATCTGTCACATAAATTAGACCTCAAATATGTTCATCAGTATGGGAACACACAAACAATAGCTTGCTATGGAGACCAGAATACCCTACACCTATCTAAGAACCATCAATGGGATTGACATGAAAGTCACCCACAATAAGAAAATCGTACCAGAAATCCCACTACTTGAGACCACAGAACTCTGCAAACAGTCAGACTTACGATTTTATTTTATCTTAGCATTCATACCCTAGAAAGAAATAGCAAATTAATCTAGTTTTGGATCTAGGCATCTCCTGAAGTGGAGAATAAATGCAGAAAGAACAGCTCATCCCTTCCTGGCTAAGCAGTGCTGCAAGGTACAATAGATAACAGAAACACAAAATAAATTAACTGTGTAGCTAAATAACAAGGCTGCCACTAAACTACTAACAGAGGCAGTGCTCCATGAAGTAGTCATCCACTGCCACCTTCTGTTCTCCTAGGCACCACAGCACATTAAAATAATATTATATCTTGTCACAGTATCTTTTTGTTACTGCTCAACAAGGAAAGACTTCTTTAGCTTTGGGGAAAAAAAGAAAACCTTAAAGCAATGAGCATAATAACTGCACTAATTACTAAGTCTTTTGTACAATCACTTCATAATGTCACTTTAGTACCTTGAGAAAGAGAGTCTGATCTACACAAACTGCTTGGCTTTGAAACTAAGGTACAGGACTCTTGGGAGCACTCAGTAGTAGTATGCTAGTTAATTGCTTAGGGGGATCAGTGGGATGAAGAGAAAACCACTTAGTAGATATAGAAGAGTAGTAACGAACCCATCACTTCTAGTCCTAAAATTCCCCTGTATTACCTAACAGCAGTGCGCCAGTGGACACTGAAGTTCTAAGCTACCATTTTTGCTCCCCAGCCTTTTCTATGTCTATTACCTGTTTCACATCTCGAACTAGGTGATGCAAAAGTAGATTTGATGGTCCTTGTTTCTGTGGTATGAAAAGAGAAGACAGTAAACAAACATGTCAACCTACCCTAGAAAATCTGTATAGTAAAAGAAAGCAGCTAAAAGATAGTTGGCATAAGCTACTATGATTCAAACTCTCCCCGCTCAAACTCTCCCCACAAACCTCTTCAAAAACATTTCAACAGTGAACTCCAATATCTCTACTGTCTTAACTCTTGACATATTCTAGAAAGAAGTTGGTATCACTTTGGTTTAACAACATATAATTTTCAGCAAGATAAACATGTATCACATACCAGACTAAAATCAGAACATATTTCTCATAAGCTTCAGGTAAGTACTCAGTCTGGTTCATGTCAATGAATTGAAAATAAAAAGCTGTGACACCAATCCAAAAATCCAACATGACACGTAAAAATTAGAAAAATCTGTTAATTTTCAATTTTTTTTCAAAAATCCTTCATAAAAATTTGGCCTAACTATCAAATCTCTTAAGCAAAACAGAATTCTTACCTAAAGTTGTACACTGGGATTTCAAATACTCACTGTATTGTAGAGTTCTTCCAAACGAGATATGGTAAGAAAACGGTGCATGTTCACTCCATGCTCTATTAACAGCTTCACAAAATCCACACGGTCCATCACTAAAGCATCCAGCATTGCCTGTTCCAATGCACCAACCTCCAGAAGGACAGAGATGAAGGAAAAGCTTAGAAAATTATTAACTTCTTTTGGAAATAAATAAAACACTCCTGAACAGCCAGGGATCTCTTTACCACAATGATTTGCCCTTCCGTATACTTAAAGTGCACAGTACAAAAGAAAAATATGCTGGAGGAAGAATCTGTGTAAAAAATACAACAGAGAGGGGGAGTAAAACTGAGTCTCCATAAACCCAACGTCTGTAGAGACTTCTACAAATCTAACTTTACAACCAGACTCTGATAATACATTCCCTACTCTTTAATTCACTTCAGAAGCTAATGTATGATAATGCAGGGGGTGGAGGGAAGCCTATCATTTTTTACATATGACAAAAGTCATTTCAAGGTACTGTATTTCAAGATCTCTCTATAGAACCTGAAGATCTTTAAAGCAGACTTCTTTTCAAATATGACAGAGAATCTGCATTAGGATACACTCTCTCAAAGACACCACGAAGCAGAGCTCTACCTACAACAGTGTCCAAATGGTGAAAGCACTCTACTCATGGCACTTGCACAGAGCTCAGCAGAATTTCTACATGCAAAATACCAAAGGAGTTGGACATATGAGGTTCATATAAATCCATATAAAGAATTTCTACAGAACACGTATGCACAGAAGACACACAGGGGTAAGCAGAGTGAGGATTCTGGCACACAAATGGGGCAGGTACTAGTGCTAATATGGCACTTGAAGTTAGTCTTTCCATGTACGTATTCATGTTTGGCAGAAGTGATATTAAAAGATGACCAATAAATGTTACAGAATTGTCCCATGTGAAAAGAAAACTTGTGCACTGTTCCTGAATTATTGGTGTTTCTTCCAGAAATATCTCAAAGTGACCATTCTTATATTAAATTTCCTCATGCAGTCATTCCTTGTGCCAGCAGTGTGTCTAAAGAGGTTTATACAGCTATCTGGTAATTACTAAAATGACATTTGTTGTTGTAAAGTCTGTTTGAGACTGAGCTGACATTTAAGCAGAAACACAGTTAGAGCTGGTTACAATCTCTACCTTCTGAAATTTGAGGACCAGAGTTTTAGGAAGAAATGGCCACAATCTGTGCATAATTGTGCATGTTTCCTTAAAAGACTTAAATAGACAGAAAAATACTAAGACTACATGGAAAATTGCCTAAAAATTGCTGCTTAAATATTTAATTCAGAATTTGATCACACAACCACAATAACCATGCACAAACTGTACACCCTGACAATTGCAGGTCTGGCAGACCCTGACAGTCAGAGGGGTACTCGTCTTTAATCAAGAAAGCAACTAAGTCAAAAGCAAACTTTAAAACTGCACCTGTGCATTTGCTTTTTTTTCTTTTTTTTCTTCTTTACAAGGTATGAAAAAAATAGTGTTATTTAAGATTTTTTTCCTGCTTAGTCAAAAGAAAAACTTCCAGGAATATATGTCATTCTAATTTTTGCTTGGAGAAGCAGCAAGAGATGTAAGGCTTGTTTATTACGAGCTCTTTACATCTTACTTGAAGGGGAGAACATACTCATTATCTGACAATGACTTTCATTCAAAATGGTGCTGAACAATTGCACTGACATAGATATGAACAGGTACATAGATCTTTTTCAAACAGAAGCAGAGGAGTGAGAGTAGGGGGACTGCCAGTGAATCTGTAAGGCCAGAGGATGATCCAGGTATAAAAGAAATACGCAAGGAGATAAGGCTATTGCAGAAATGGTAAATTAATTCATTGCCTCACTGCTCACCACAGAACATGTTAGGAATGGTCCTACATCAAAGCTATTCTTTATGGCAGACAAATCTGAGGAACTGTGTCAAATTGAAGTGTCAGTAGAAAAGATTATAGAATTCATCCATAAAGTGGTAGCAAATTGTCAGGACCAGGTGGTTTTCACCTAAGAGTTCCCAGGGTACTGAAGTGAAGCTGAAGTCAGCCCCTCTAACAGCAGAATGGAAGATGGTAGAAAATATACCAATTGTTAAAAAAGATAAAGGAGTCTGCAAGTTGTTAAAGTATGGCATAACAATACAGTTAGAACTTTGTAAGGACAAATATAATGAAACTACAATAACAAATAGCAATATAGGTAAATACAGCAGAGTAAGAGGAAGCAAGGTGGTTATTTTGTGGAATAAAATCAGAACTCTACCAGAATATTAGCAGGGACAATGAGGATAAGGCTATCCTATTGATAAAGTATGCTTGTATCTCCACAAAAGCTTTTGATGACGGCTTTCTTGAAGGACTTGTAAACAAATTAAGCTGCACAAGGCAAAAGGTCCTCCAATTGTTTAATAACTGATCAAATGGTAGGGAAAAAGATTATTAACGGTGGTGGGAGACCAAGAAAATCCCACATATTGAATACCGATTTGACAACACTTGCTGATGATACACAAAAATACTCACCATAATAAAACTGACTGGGAGGAGGTACAGCAAAATCTCATAATATGGGCTAACCAGCCAAAAAAGCAGGTAAAATTCAATATTAGTAAATGTGAAATAACATGCATTTGGGAAACAACCCTACCCACATGTCAGTCTTGAAAAAATTCAGAAAAAAATGTTAGTAGATGTATCTTCTGAAAGCATGAATGTAATTGGATGTAAGTTGGAAACACATAAAAAAGGCATACAGACTATTAGGATTTATACTTAGACGAGTACAGAATAATCTATAAAATGTTTGTATTTCACTAAATATCTCAATGAAGAACTCCATATCTTGAATGCTGGGTACAGTGCTAGTCTGCCTATCTCAAAAGATGACTGACACCTGAAAAAAGTACACAGAAGAGCAGAAAAGAATGTCAGAAATACAGAAAAACTGAACAGATAATCACATTGGGAAAGCCAGGAGTGAAGTGGGGGGACTATGCGACAGTTCTTTAAAATATTCTGTGTCAAAGAGGAGGGGACTAGGAAAATGTTATTTGTAACTTCCCATACACATAGAATCACAGAATCATTTAGGTTGGAGAAGAGCTTTAAGATCAAGTCCAACTGTAAACCTAACGCTGCCAAGCCCACCACTAAACCACGTCCCTAAGCACCACATCTACACATCTTTTAAACATCTCCAGGTATGGTCACTCAACCACTTCCCTGGGCAGCCTGTTCCAATGCTTGACAATCCTTTCAGTGAAGACATTTTTCCTAATATTCAATCTAAACATTCCCTGGCACAACTTGAGGCTGTTTCCTCTTGTTCTATGGCTTGTTCCTTGGGAGAAGAGACCAACACCCACCTTGTTACAACCTCCTTACAGGGAACTGTAGGGAGCTATAAGGTCTCCCTTGAGTCTTCCTTTCACCAAGGAACAGAAGGCATCAGATGAAAATATCAGGTAGCAAACAGCCACTGAAATTTAACATTCTCAGTTTAAGATCTATTTAGTAAAGCCTTTGACACTGTTTCCCACAGCATTCTCCTGGAGAAACTGGCTGCTCATGGCTTGGACGCATATACCCTTCACTGGGTTAAAAACTAGCTGGGTGGCCAGGCCCAAAGAGTTGTGGTTGAATGGAGTTAAATTCAGTTGGCGGCTGGTCACAAGTGGTGTTCCACAGGGCTCAGTATTGGGCCCAGTTGTGTTTCATATCTTTATCAATTATCTGGATGAGGGGATCAAGTGCACCCTCAGTAAGCTTGCAGACGACACCAAGTTTGGTGGGAGTGTGTCCTGGTTTCAGCTGGGATGTAGTTAACTGTCTTCCTAGTAGCTGGTACAGTGCTATGTTTTGAGTTCAGTATGTGAAGAATGTTGATAACACTGATGTTTTCAGTTGTTGCTCAGCAGTGTTTAGACTAGAGTCAAGGATTTTTCAGCTTCTCATGCCCAGCCAGGGCACCTAACCCAAACTGGCCAACAGTGTATTCCATACCATGGGACGTCCCATCTAGTTTAGGAACTGGGAAGTAGGGGGGGGCAGGGATTCGCCACTCGGGGACTGGCTGGGTGTCGGTCGGTGGGTGGTGAGCAATTGCCCTGCGCATCATTTGTACATTTCAATCCTTTTATTACTACTGTTGTCATTTTATTAGTGTTATCATTATCATTATTAGCTTCTTCTTTTCTGTTCTATTAAATTGTTCTTATCTCAACCCATGAGTTTTACTTCTTTTCCTGATTTTCTCCCCCATCCCACTGGATGCGGGAGTGGTGCATGGTGCTTAGTTGCTGGCTGGGGTTAAACCACGACAGAGTGTTGATCTGCTTGAGGGTAGGAAGGCTCTACAGAGGGATCTGGACAGGCTGGATTGATGGGCCAAGGCCAATTGTATGAGTTTCAACAAGGCCAAGCGCCGGGTCCTGCACTTGGGTCATAACAACCCCATGCAATGCTACAGGCTTGGGGAAGAGTGGCTGGAAAGCTGCCCAGCAGAAAAAGACCTGTGAGGGTTGGTCAACAGCCGGCTGAATATGAGCCAGCAGTGTGCCCAGGTGGCCAAAAAGGCCAATAGCACCCTGGCTTGTATCAGAAACAGTGTGGCCAGCAGGAGCAGGGAAGTGATTGTCACCCTGTACTCAGCACTGGTGAGGCCACACCTTGAGTACCGTGTTCAGTTTTGGGCCCCTCACTACAGGAAAGACATTGAGGTGCTGGAACATGTTCAAAGAAGACCAACAAAGCTGGTGAAGCGTCTAGAGAAGAAGTCTATGAGGAGCGACTGAGGGAACTGGGGTTGTTTAGTGTGGAGAAAAGGAGGCTGAGGGGAGACCTTATCACTCTCTACAACTACCTGATAGGGTGTTGTAGCGAGGTGGGTGCTGGTCGCTTCTCCCAAGGAACAAGCAATAGGACAACAGGAAACAACCTCAAGTTGTGCCAGGGGAGGTTTAGATTGGATATTAGGAAAAATGTCTTCACTGAAAGGATTGTCAAGCACTGGAACAGGCTGCCCAGGGAAGTGGTTGAGTGACCATCCCTGAAGGTATTTAAAAGAAGTGTAGATGTGGCACTTAGGGACATGATTTAGTGGTGGACTCGGCAGTGTTAGGTTTATGGTTGGAGTCGATGATCTTAAAGGTCTTTTCCAACCTAAATGATTCGATTATTCTATTCTATGAACCTATGATTTTGTTATTATATCATTTATACTAATTCACCAGTCAAAGCAAGTTTCACCTGCCATACCTCTAACATAAATGCAAAGGAATTATGCAGACTCACAGGCCTTGCCAACATATATCGTCAGTGATAAAAATGGCAAAAGCATAATGCTTTTCTCTTACTCAAATATTATAGCATTTGAAGCAGTAAGATAGATGGTGTCCCCCTTTCTTTAATATCTTACACAGATGTGCTTCAATAAAGCTTATCAACCGTTCACAGCAGAGTTGTTGAAGACAAAAAACTAAATAAACACAAATAAAAAAAATATGTGCTATAAAACAATGAAAGAAGACATTGGGAAAAATAAATTGTCCTCAGAGTCAAAACGTAACAGGGTGTCATAAAAAAAATAATCATAAAGGCAAAAATATGCACACGTCATTTTGTATACACAAATCTTTTCTATATTCCTTAAAAACAAGTGTCTGTTGGACAGAAATACTGTTACGGGTATACAGTCAAACACTCAAAAGTTATCAGCTAATTGATCACCATGAATAATGGTACAATTATTCATTGCTCAATCATACACTATGTTTCCCCAGAGGGCATAGTCTTATTGAGTTTATAGAGTGAATGATGCTTTCTTAGCAGGGAGTTATTCAACATTTTGTTCTAACATTATTGTTCCAGGCTTGATACATCCCTTATTATTCACACACTGTTCAAATCCTGAAAATGAAATCAGCAATTTCCTTCTTTGCCTTTCAGTAGGCACTCAACACCATTTATTTTTACCAGGTTTTGTGCAAGAACATGACATGATCATCTGCACTGCACAGATAGTGAACTGAGCCCAAAGAGGCAACAACAACAACAAAAAAATCCTTTAATTCATGGATGCCTAATTGTAGACATCTCAGGCATAATACCCCATGTATTCAGCCTTATACACCACAGGAAAATACAGACTGGTGATCAATAAATTCAGCTCTCTTGTTGTGTCAAACAACCAGCTGAGGTCACTCAAAAAAAAAATATACCCACTGTCCCTTTTCCAAAATTTACATTGTAAAGAAGAAAAGGTGCTTGGGATTGGAAAAATCAACCTTGTAATCCTTGGAAGCGAAAACTTTTGGAAGCATTAGAAAAAATTTCTTGAAGAAAATATTTACTCTTATAACAAACAGGAATAGCATGTGTTGAGGCACATACAATTTTATATTCATGATCTCTAAAAATCCCTCACTTAGGGAGGGTTACACTTAAATACTGGATTACATCTGAAAACTTGGAAAACACAATTATAGGACTGATTCAATTGCTACTGTATGTTCTTTCACAAGCATACAGTTAATGTGGGTCTAAATCATGGCTTGCCTTGACTGCAGCTATTCCTAAGAAACAATATCTGAAATAATGCCATGATGCCACATTACCACAGTTAATTCTACCTTCTTTTACCTGGTAACACCATAAAGGACCGTGATTTCTGTATTTCTGTCTAAAGCTGGGAAAACAGAGGCAACACTCATTTCCAGTTTAGCCCTTTGGCAAAAGAGTACTCCGGGCTACAATGAAATAATCCTCAACCACTGATGACTGTCAACACAGGCTTGAGGAATACAGATCCAGAAGGACCACTGAAACTACTTGGAAAAGCTAGCAGCAAAAACTACAGGAATTATAGGTATCACCTTTTCTCTGGGGAAACAAATGTGATTTTCCATCTGATGCACTCTGCAGTTGAATAATTCACAATTTTAAGAACAATGCCTCTCCAAAAACAAAGATGATTACTCCAGAAGACTGACTCCAAGCATCAAACTATTCCTTAATTAAAGCTTGACAAATGCAAATCATGGAAAATTAGTCATCATAATAAAGTGTAAAACCACCGTGAAAAATAAAAGGTAATATTACCTTCCAGTGTTGTCCATAAACCAGTATGTGTTTCTTGGCAATATCTAGCCGGTTCCAGGCCAACGCCAAATCTAGCTGATCTGAAGCAGACATATTTGTACCTAGGAAACACGTAAAGGACCTAGCAGTTTTCACACATTGATGTTACTCCTTTGCTTTGAAAAGGTAAACCAATGGAACTGTATGTCAGCTGAAAACAGATCATACTTTTAGATAGGTACCTTTCAAGAGTGCAGTCAGAATTGCCAAATCAATGTCCTGCTGATCTTCTGACTCCGCATCAAATATGGTTATCTGTTAGAATTGCAGAAGTACACTATTTGAGGTGAGGCAGAGAAGTCTGTAGTTATTGCTTCTTGGAAAGGGCTGTGGTAGATTAAATCATACACATTTCAACACAAACAATGGCAAAGGCCCAGACATGACTTTCCTTTGTTTCAGACAGAAAATGTACCATTTTGCTTTTTAATACAATGGCATCCCAGGCAAACTGGAATCAACCTACTGCTTAATAACTTGACTCTATTTCCTTTTGATTAGCATTTAAAGCTGAGAAATTTAAAAATGCAACATGGTTAATATCTACTCAGTTTTCAACTAAAAAACAGACAAATAAAGTAAAACAAAAAATAATAAAAACATATTGGGTAGTTTCCATCTTAGTGATCATTGCTACAATAGTCATTACTCCCATAACAAATACTTGGTACTTCATCATATTTGAGAAGTCGTGGCAGACTGGTGAAGTTCCCAGTGACTGGAAAAGGGAAAACATAACCCCCATTTTTAAAAGGGGAAAAAAGGAAGACCCAGGGAACTACAGGCCAGTCAGTCTTACCTTTGTGCCTGGCAAGATCATGGAGCAGATCCTCCTGAAAACTATGCTAAGGCACATGGAAAATAAGGAGGTGATTGGTGACAGCCAACATGGCTTCACTAAGGGCAAATTGTGCCTGACGAGTTTGGTGGCCTTCTACGACGGAGTTATAGCATTGGTGGATAAGGGAAGAGCAACTGACATCATCTGCCTGGACTTGTGCAAAGCATTTGATACTGTCCCGCACAACATCTTTGTCTCTAAAATGGAGAGACATGGATTTGACAGGTGGACCACCTGGTGCATAAGGAATTGGCTGGATGGTCACACTCAAAGAACTGTGGTCAATGGCTCAATGTCTGGGTGGAGACCACTGATGAGTGGTGTCCCTCAGGGGTTGGTGCTGGGCCCAGGATCATTTAACATCTTTTTTGGGAACACGGGCAGTGGGATTGAGTGGAACCTCAGGAATTTTGCAGATGACACCTCCAGAAGGAAGGGATGCCATCTGGAGGGACCTTGACAGGCTTGAGAGGTGGCCCCGTGCAAACATCATGAAGTTCAACAAGGCCAGGTGTAAGGTCCTGCACCTCGGTCAGGGCAATCCCAAGCACAAATACAGGCTGGGCGATGGGTAGATTGAGAGCAGCCCTGAAGAGAGGGGCTTGGGGGTGTCGGCTGGCAAGAAGCTCAACATGACGCAGCAATGTGCACTTGCAGCCCAGAAAGCCAACTGTATCCTGGGCTGCATCAAGAGACGTATTACCAGCAGGTCGAGGGAGGTGATTCTCCCCCTCTACTCTGCTCTGGTGTGACCCCACCTGGAGTACTGTGTCCAGCTCTGGGCCCCCCAACAAAGAAGGACATGGACGTGTTGGAGTGAGTCCAGAGGAAGGCCACAAAGATGATCAGAGGGCTGGAGCA
The DNA here is from genome assembly GCF_947461875.1 of Haliaeetus albicilla. NCBI lineage: Eukaryota > Metazoa > Chordata > Aves > Accipitriformes > Accipitridae > Haliaeetus > Haliaeetus albicilla. The sequence goes on along the minus strand of NC_091516.1, from coordinate 26,515,931 downwards.
CCTCTCCTATGAAGACAGGCTGAGAGAGCTGGGTTTGTTTAGCCTAGAGAAGAGAAGGCTCCGGGGAGACCTTATAGCAGCCTTCCAATACCTAAAGGGGGCCTACAGGGAAGATGGGGAGGGACTGTTTATCAGGGAGTGTAGTGATAGGAAGAAGGGTAATGGTTTTAAACTGAAAGAAGGTAAATTTAGATTAGATATTAGGAAGAAATTCTACACTGTGATAGTGGTGAGGCACTGGAGCAGGTTGCCCAGAGAAGCTGTGGATGCCCCATCCCTGGAAGTGTTCAAGGCCAGGGTGGATGGGGCTTTGAGCAACCTGGTCTAGTGGAAGGTGTCCCTGCCCATGGCAGGGGGGTTGGAACTAGATGATCTTTATGGTCCCTTCCAACCCAAAACATTCTGTGATTCTATGATTGTACTCACAAATGAGCACCTCAGCTGCTAAACATGCCAGCGCATTTCAAAAGTACATTTCAATACTCAGAGACAAGTTCTAGCACAATTCTGTTATGAGTAGAAGAATGGATGGAAACTTTTCTAAACTAAAAATAAGACAGAGAAGAAAAAAAGTAGGAATTACTTGATCTTTCCTGTGAAAACAAAGATGTCTGGCCTTTTACTAAAATTAGAAAGGCTGTCATTTCATAAGCAACCACTGAGACTTGAGAAGTTAACTAAAAAGGTTCTGTGGAGCTACTCAATATATAAATTAGCACAGACACCTTTGTGTTAACTTTATATTAGAACACCATTACTTCTACAAGTGCTGTGCCCATGCCAACCCACCACAGAAAGAGCAAAAAGGGTAACAGCTAACGAAGATGCCCTAAACTCAGAGCATGAACCTCACTCACAGACTCTCTGTGCTCCATGCATTCCATCAAAATGTGAAAGAGATGACTGGACTGCTTCTGTCCCAAGCTAAATGTGTTTTGAATCATCACTAAGACCTCCTCCTTCACTTGAGGGCACAGCTCCCTGAAAAACAGATCATACAAGCAAGAATATGTATATTTTTAGCTAATTCTTACCAGCCCAAATGACACTTCAGCAAAAGACAAAACTTGTGCTAAGCACAGACATATAAGAAATCTTTTATTTCTACTTTTCTGTTGATTTATTCCTGCCTTCTTTCAACAAAACAAAGCAAAGTCATCCCATAACATAAATTATTATTCACACATGCATTAGTTCTGACCATACATATATACTATTGGTAATAGAACAAATGAAAAAGGTAACAATTTTCAAAGGATTGTCTGTGAATATAAAGCTAAAAATCACTAAAAGTTTAGCAAGCTTTTTCTTTTTTTCAATAATCATACAGGGATAAAATTAAATTCCTCATTATTTGTTCATCAGGCTTCATACCTCTCCCATCTTTTTTCCTCTCATTTATCTTTCTGTCAACCTTTCCGTCTATATTTTACTTTTCTTTTGAAATGGCAGGATTTTTTTTTTTAAAGAAAAAAATGGAAGAAAAAGCAAGTGAAGAAAAAAGTTCTCAATACAACACACTAGGGTAAAATACCACCCTCCCAAAATAATATTTAGAAAAGATAATAAATAAACAATTAGGATATAAAGTTTATTAAATTGTTCAATTTTTTAATTTGAAAGAACCCAGGCCACCTTTATAAATTTGATTTTTTATTTAAAAAGCACTTTTGACTTTGAAAAACTTTCACAGAAATACTAATTGGCTATACAAATATATATATATATTTTTTTTTTTTTTTTTTTTTTTAATTCCAGTTTGGACATAAAATTTTGATCAAGGTAGGTTTAATAGAGTCTGCAGCTGAGGCTGCACTGGAGGTGACATAAAGAGTTACAGCTAGAGGAGGATGACAAATCTGGGTTACCACTGGGTAAACCAAAGCCAAAGCCAAGGAACCTTAGTCCTCCTCCTAACCCAGTCTGAGGGTCCTACATCTACAAATCCCAGCCCTAGTCTCAAAAGCTTTGTGCAACCCAAACCCAAGCCCACTTACAGAATACTCATGGCAGGAGAAAGGATTGAGTCAAAACCCAAGCAGGCACCCTGGAGTCACCCAGCAATGTCCCTCAGCAAAGGTGAGAAACATTATAATAACTCAAGATAGCTAGATGCAGTTTCTTTTTCCTCTTCAAAAAAGCCACAGTAAATTTGGCAGAATAATTCTTTCAGCACTAGTTTGAGGCAGGGAAGGAAGAAATTCTGCTCTCACTTTCACAGAAGTAAAAGCCAGCAAAAGACCATGGCGGGGTCATTACTAGAAGCATTAGAAATTATCTCAGTGGTTTTGAGACAGGCTATTTCACGTCCCCCCCAATACAGCAGACCAAGGAGGAGGAGCATTATGCCACTACTCACCCTGCATCACCCGTGTGTTTGTGGGTAAAAGCCAGGATATCTGCAGCTCTGCCAGTGCCCTCATAGACCACCACGGGGACAGCTGGGCTGGCCCTCACATACTCCCACACCATTAGGATCACGTTGGGGCCTCCTTCCACCACCAACCCAACTATGGGTACACCTTGGCCCATTCCTGTTTCAAAACACACCTAACTGGTTACAAACAGGTCTCAGTCACACCAAAAATCAGAACATCTTGTAAATAAATACTCCTGAAGGAGTCTCATACACAGTTCAATGGAGAGGAAACCATGCCTTCACCATCTCTAATTTGACTTACACTTTTTAAGACTTTCACAGAACTTCTGCAACCAGATCAAAAAGACCAAGAAAAACTCCTGATGAAATTGTAAGTAGCCCTAGCATTGGAAGGAAGAAACATCCTTCAGAATATCCCTCTGCCCTTTACAATAGCTCTCACATGCAAGTACATTGACGGCATTTGAAATTTGGTCAATATCCATTTGTTTACCTACACACATAGAAAAGCAATCAGGCACTTCTTTACAGCCTTTCTCAAGCTTTACAGCAAGCAGGTTGGTTTTTTTTAATAATCAGAAATAAATTTCAAGTAAGATGCAATAGAAGTGGAAAAACAACTGAAAGTCTGACCTGCAAAAACTCATAGTAAGAAAAGATATAGGAGGATGAATAAGAAGCTCTAAATATGAACATGTTAAAAATTGGGTAAGTTTCTAAGTTTGTAAATACTGTAATGTGAGCAGATAAAGGAAACAAGGATTCAACATCATAACTCTAATGTCTTTTTAACATACTGCAAGATTTAAATCACTAGGTAAGAGTGAACTTCCCCAAATAATTTATACAATTTAGTGCATAAAAATAAATACTTGTCTACGTAATAAATATTTCATTCATCATTTCTATGCTGTAACTCAGTTATTGTACAAACAATGGAAGATACATAATCTGACAAACAAACATTGGCTGAAGGTATTCCTTTCGCAACCAGTCTTTGTTTCTGTACCTGAGGAGGTCACAGGTCTGCAATATAGAAGAGTGATGAGGACAAAAGTAATGAACAGGGAAGAAGGATTTGAATTCTACTGAATGTGACAATTTTTCCACCTAGAAAAATGCTGGGAAACTATCTCGTGCTGATACAGAGACCATGCAAAACTACAAAGTGATCAAATGCAATACTTACTAAATAACCTGAGTCATTTAGATGTCTCTACAATTAAGAAACCAAAATGCAAGTTAGCCCAAACACATAATGCTTTATAAAAATGCTGTCCTTTTCATTTTCCTGATATTCAAGTTCAAGACACATGCAATTAATAACTTTCAACCTCAGTGAAATCTATGGCAAATGAAGATGTACAACATATAACAGGAAATGTCTACTACCTCCACTATTTTTAGGACAGGCTTTTCTGTCATAAAGCTGACCACAGCAGTACTCACTTGTGTGTATTTTTTGAAGTGATATGTACTTCTCCAAATTCCTCCTGAGCATCATTTCATTCCCATACTTGCCTACTGTCCCATCATCTGCCATTAGAAAATGAGAATGCATGCTGTTGAGGGTGCTTAGCTTGCTGAGTGGATTACCAAGAGTCTGGTACAGGCAAACTACCTAAGAAAACCAAAATAAAAAGATCTTCAAAGAAACCAACAAAATATCACCATTTATCTTGCCTCACTTGTTTGTATTTCTTCATCATATTGTGATCTTCTGAAAGCCTCCATCACACTTTTTGCTGCTCTACTCAAACATGGGTTTTCATTTGATTCTTAACAGCAAAAAACCCAAAATTAATACCACAGAAAGCATTTCTGATTAGGCTTGTGGTCCTTAGTGAGAGTCACTGCCTGCCTTTCTTTGCAACACTTGAAACACAATGGCATATTTTTCATGGGTGTATTCCCATTAAAAACATGTGAGCTATCATTTATCAGGACAAATTTCACCTTGTCAAGTTTTTTTAGACAGTTATGTAGATTGTGCCCCCACACTGGCACTCACATAAAGTTCTAGTTTATGAATAAAAATCATGCATATTTATAGCCTATTTATGTATACCATTAACCTGATTGCTCATCCTGAATCACATGAATATAGAAATACATCATTTGTAACCACAAGAGAATTGCCTAATTAACTACAAAATTTCAAAAAGGAATGGCAATTTCCTGTAAGAAGAGAAATATTTTAAAACTATTCATTTACATAAAAAAAAGCAAAATACAGTCCTTCACCATGCCACAGAATTCTTCTGAAAGCCACAGAAAAAATCTAAGCAAAGTCTGAGCAAAATCTAAGCTTCTATTACTGAGAAAAAATATCAAACCAGTGAAATGAAGCAAGCAGAAAATAAAGCATACAAGAAAGCTAACAACCCTTGAACATGAAGGCTTTTCTTATTAAAATGTGTCCAACTCACATCTCTTCCAATGAGATCCCTCTGGTTCTCAATGATACCCCATGGAGGAATCCCAACAGCACAGATCTTTCTTAGGTGTGGTGAGGCACGGCCTTTCAGTGCATCCCCCACATGCCTGGACACTCCTAAAAAGATAATTAAAACATCATTTTTCTTCTACATTTGGAGAACTGCTACAGGACACCAACGAAAGGGTTTCCCATCATTTAATTTATTCTGTGGTTATGTTTTAACCAGAAACAAACCATCCTACCCAGCTTCTATATTCAACGTGCAATGCAGGAATTGTAACGCTCAGATGTAATGCACCAATGCTTCAAACTCAACACATATTTCTAATTAATAATACTCATATATGTTGCTAATATATGTTGCTGCTTTCTACCTCCATAAAACTTTATTATTTACATAAGTGCACAGGACAGTTCTCCTGTAAGGTCACCAGATTGAATAAAAGATAAAGAAGTACAGCTGTTTCAGTTCCATGGCTTACCAACCCCCTCAGTTTTTAAGAGTAGTCTACAAGGAGTTTCAGATACTAATAGGCTAATTAATGTAGTCTCCTAATTCAGAACTTTCTTAATTATAAAACACAGGTTAAATTTAGATTTCAAAACTGTTTCAAAACCACCAATCACAGTCCTCAGAACCTAAATATTTTAATGAAGCAGATAAAATTGACTGCAATTAAGTTCTGGTTATCTACTATCAGTGTTTCTTATTACATGCAAAATACTCTGCTCTTTAAGAAAAAAAATATTAAAAATATTCAAAATGCCTGTCAACAGCAGAGGAACATGATGTCTTTCTTTGAATTATCATTGTTCCTTAAAAAAAAAGCTTCATTTTGTGCTAAAATATCAGAAATTATAAAAAAAAGTCATTATATTTGCCTTAAATGTATATGCTTGCATGCAGAGAAAGAACACCAGCACAAGACTGAAACAAAGAAAAATAATTACACTACCGCTGTTGATGCCTTCTGTAATTATCCATGCTCCTGTAGTCTCAGCAGCCTTCACCAATCCTTTGCTGAAAACCTGCTTGACCTTTGAGGGAAGCTTGAAATCTTGAATGCCTCCATGAACAGAGATCACTAGCTTTGGTAACTCCATCTGCCATTCTTTAACCATCAGGTTCAACAGCTGATCCAAATTGCTATCATAGGAGAGTCTAATATACTGGAAGAAATAATAACAGGTAAAATAAACAACCTTTAAATACTCCAAGAGAAGAAAATGATCTTACGAAGTTTTCAGCATTAATGTCTTAAAGATGTTGTGCAGGATTAGAACTTTCACAATACCACTAACATGATAGCACAAAAATACATCAGTGAACAATACACACAGCAAGACAGACTACGCTTAATCACGGTGAAGTTCGATGTAAAAATATCGTACACACACTCCAACCTGACTTACTTTTAGATTCCCCTGCCCTCTTAAGACAAGCAATCTGATATTCACCCAACACCACTTTTTGCATTTCTTATGCTGAAATTATAAAAAGAAGTTGGATATACAAACGCAGCATCCATTACCTTGGCATGGTAAGTGTGATCTCCATCTTGAAAATTGATTGTACCAAATGCGTCCGTTGGACTTGTCTTTGTGTGTTTTTGCACAGACCATTCTCCACCATCTATCTGTGGGGCAGTCTGATAAATAGGCCAGCTACAGTTTACTCCTGGGTGATCTCCAATCAGCCGTCCACAGCAACATCTCTCATTAAAAATAAAGAAATTATTTTATATCAAACCCCTTTGCATGCAGCTCTAAGATCTTCATGAGAATAGCCCAAATAGTTTTTCTACAAAGAAGGATATTGTAGCTTTCTGACATGGAATATAATAAAAATTAACTAGGCTGAATAAATCTCAACAATGTTAAAATGACTTTGAATTAAACCATAAATATGTTTTGTTGGATACAGAATTTGTTCTCCACCCAAGGAACACTAATAGCAGTTGGAGGGTTAGAATAATCTTCAAAGGTCCCTTCCAACCCAAACCATGCTGTGATTCTGTGTGATTCTGTAACAGTTTGAGAGTCCCGCATAGCAATTCTGACCTGAACAATGTAGCTCAGACTTACTGGTCTTGTATGTGACATTTCAGAGGAATATCTTAGGACACCAAGGTTTGCTATGGTTATTACCCAGGTTATTCTGGGTACTGAAGAAAGATCTAGGAGTTACCGTCATTAATCAGGGGAGCAGCAACCCTCAGTCTAGAGAGAACTTCAGGGTGGCCTATAAAGGCCTATACTAAGGTCACCCTTGGATGCCAGCAAAGTGAATATACAAAATAAACAGACTGAAGTGCAATGTTAATGGAAATTTAGCAGAAGCTCGGTTAACATTAAAGGCTCGCAACTGGATGAATAACCTAGATTCCAAATTCAACCAGTATTATTGTCTTACAGGCTTCAACAGGCTTCAGTGTCTTTTACAGGGTTAACTTCAATATAATTTATAGTGACATCTGACAGTCCAGGTGTCCTTTAGACATTTCAGAATTTAATATACACTAGGAAATGGAGATAAATTCTTTCCTTTTACTCTTTTAACATACTAAACAGCCTTCAACAACCCAAACTCAAGGACTGCCTTGGGACTCAGATGTATTGCTTGTGCATCTAGGGGCAAGTTAGATGTAAACATCTGCAAAACCTGAAGAGGTACCTTCAGAAAGAGACAGAGTTTTCAGTGGAGATGAGTAAGAACTAACTGGTGAAAAAGAAATAGATTACAAATAACAAACAAACAAAAACAAACCCCAAAACAACCCTAAGCAAATTAAGGAAGTGAACTGCTTTAGAAAGGTACTTTTTCATACCCAGAAGCCATGAAATTATGTTTGCATTACAGTTTTTCAACACAGGCAAATTACATTTGATTGATTCACTGCTCTGCAAAAGCAGACTGGAGAAGGAAGCCTCCCACATTCTTGGGGAATTAATAAGTCAACTAAACAATCTTATTCAGTGGAGAATTAAAGAGTTGTAGAAGCCTAGCACTGCAGAAAAGACTTGAGCTCTATTGTCACGTGTATGATGATGGTTAGCTAGAAGTCAGAAGGCAATAGGAACTACTGAAAATGTCGAAATTTTTGTCAAGCTAATTCAACGTGGATTAGCTAATCTAGACCAGCTACACCTTTTCCCTAGCTGAGACAAATCGTAGGATATCACAGAAATACAGGGACTCACCAGAAAGAAGTCAGGCATGTGCTCACAACTGAATCCTGGAAAAAGGAAAAGGAAATGATCTAGCTGGGGGTGGGGAGGGGGGGAAGCCTCACAGAGGGATTTTTATTGCCAAGTTACTGTAACCAGAAGTATTGCCAGGTCTGGCTCACTGCATGTCTCCACAACCATTTGCACTGTGGTAGTGGCAGAAAAAAACCCAGGGATTAGGAGAGGGGGCACAGGAGCTGCTGAAACAAACTATTGATCTCGGGACCTCATTTTGATGACCCCAAAAGCAAAACCCATTATAATTTTGCCTTCTTATAGGCAAACCAAGACAAACAGGTCAACGCTCATAAATTAAACAAAAAGTATCCAAGCTGTAACTTGGAGAACAAGCCAGTCACACTAAGTCACTTACAGATGTACAATTAAATGACTATTTCAGAAAACTGTGAGGGATCAACACAGATGGAAGATCATTGCTGACATCGTGTTGCCAAATAACACATGGACTCAGAATCCACACTCAGAGTCGTTATAGAGGCATATCTAAACTAAAAGTGTTTCAGATCAACATAGCTGTAAAGCAGGTAGCACAAGGGACACAGATTTGGATAAAATCTGCCCACAGGGAGCACAAGGCTGATGACTATACTTGTTTATGACTCTTCCTGCATACCTCAAAGGAAGGACCAGAAGAAAGAAACAGTTTTGATTTTATTATTGGTCTTCAGAGGACAAATTTCTCTACAGCTGTGCTATTAGACTCCTTGCTCCATTTTTTTTATGCTTGCTTTTTGGGGGGAATCCAGGGTAAGAGACAGCAAATGTCAGGAAAAAAATGATCTTTAGATGAAAGATGAGAAAAAACATAGATACCCTATTGTCCTTTGGTCCTGAAAATACCTTGTGCTCACTGTACTCCTAGAGTGGCCTCACAATAACAAGACCTTTCATCCAGGAGACATGCTGAAAGACAGAGGACCAACAGCAATCGCAATCAAATGCTACGTTACCTTACATTACTCACATACCACATTACACAGACTGAGTCTGACTCAGCAAATACCAGTGCTTGGAAGGACAGCACTGAAAAGCAATCAATCAGGCTCATCAGCAACGGATTAAATTTTCTAAAATATTAATTAATTTCAGCCCATCATCAAAATATGAGCACAGAATGACTATCTATCTATCTCATACGTTACTGTTCCATATGGGGTTACATCAGCAGTTCCTCCTAGAGCAGCAAGAGTCAGAGCAACCTGCCTTTTCAAAGCAGATATCCTGTGGAAAGGAACTAACCATCTGACAAGACAAATCAGTGCTGTAACCTTGAAACTGAAAGGCCAAATGAACACTGAACTATGTTAGTAATTAACATCATTTGCACTACATACTTAATGTTTACGTGTAAATGTACCCAGAGGTGAGCTGCACTCAGAACAGCTCAGTTATGCTGAGCAGGCAGTGGAGAAACTGCACATAGACCTACCACACAGGTGTGCAGGATACATGCAGCTGCTTTTACCTCAGAGATTACCACAGCAAAAAGTATGAACTGTGAAGGACTGGTATTTCCCAAATAGCTCATGCTCTGCTCCAAGCTGACACACTCACTCTCTAGACATCTAGCAGGAAGGGACAAGGTGCTAAGGACTCCTGAGATACTTGAGAGGTCAAAAGCCAAGACTAAGTGGCTCTCAGGAAGGTTGAGGAAACCAAAGCAGAACATAACCTACAGCTGTCTCAGTTTTTTTTTCTGTAAGGTTTTGTGCTGTGTGCATAGTGACAGGACTCAAGGAGGAGAAGAGCTACCAGACAAGAATGATGGTTGAGTTGGGATCACTTGGGAGCACTCGACACACACATGTCCCTGCGACCTGTCAGGCTGCACCCCAGGGTGCTGCAGGAGGTGGCTGATGTCCTTGTGCAGCCATTCTCCATCAGCTCTCAAAGGCCATGGAGATCAGGGAAGTCTCCAACAGTCAGAGAAAGGCAAATGTCACACCTGCCTTCAAAAAAGGGCAAAAGCCAATCTAAGGAATTGCAGGACAGCCAGCCTCCCATCAGTCCCAGGTGAAATCAAGGAGCATGTCCTCCTGAAGCCCATGCCTGGGCACAGCAGGGACTAGGCAGCAACAAGGAGCAGTCAGCAAGGATTTACCAAGGGTAAATCATGCCTGACTCACCTGACTGCCTTCTGCGACAAAATCGTGGGGATGAGAGGACAGCAGCAGATGCCACCTACCTCCACTCTAGCCAGGCTAGGAGAGCAGCGGATGCCACCTACCTCTGCTCTAGCCAGGCTTTTGGCACTGTATCCCCTAATATTCTTGTATCTGGGCTGTGACATTACGGTCTGGGAGGGAGAACGTGTTGATGGGTGAGGACCTGGTTGGGTGGTGGGCTCACAAGTTGGTGGTTGTTAGGTCAGACGCTGCCTGGAAGCGAGTATGAAGCAGGGTCCTGCAGAGTCTGTGTGGGGTCTGTCCTGTCCAGCATCTCCACCAGTAACCCAGAGGAGGGGCGGGAGGACAAGTGCAGCCCTGGGGAGGGGCAGCCCTGGGGCATGGCCCTGGGCGCTGGTGGGCAGTGAGCTGAGCCAGGGCCACCCGTGTGCCCGGGCAGCAATGAGGGCCAGCAGTGCCTGTGGTGGTGGTAGCAGGACATAGCCCGAGAGCCAGGGGAGGGCAGGGACTGTGCCCTCTGCTTGGTCCTTGTCACACCCTGTCTAGGTACCGCCTCCAGTTTGGTCCCCAACACAGAACAGAAACCAGCAAACTGGTGGGACCTCAGGGGCGAATGACCATCCTGGTGATGGATGGCAGGGCTGGAGCCCTTGGCCTCCAAGTAGAGGCTGCGGGACCAGGGATGGTCCAGCTGGGAGGAGGGATGGTTTCAGGGGCATCCAACAGCATCCCCAGCACTGACAGGAGGGAATGGAGGAGATGCAGCCAGGCTCTTCACAGTGGTGTGTGGTGGGAAGGCAAGATGCAGCAGCACAGCTGAAACACGGGAGGCTCAAGCTGGAGTTAAGAAGCAGCCTCTTCCCCAGGAGACCAGCCCAGCAATGAAGCCGGGGCCTGGGGATGGGGAGTGCTCTCTGGCCTTGGGGGTTTCACACCCCGACTGCGTGAAGTCCTGAGCAGCCCAGTCTGACTGCCCCAGCTAAGCCTGCTTTGGGCAGGGGCTGGGACTGGACACCTCCCCAGGTCCCTGCCCGCCTGAGTTATCCTGTAATCCTATGAATATGAATTGATTTAAAGCATCTTTGCAATGACTTTACCTTCTTTGCCTCAAAGGCTCACTAGACTACTAGAGAAGGAGGGAGCAATGTCAGTAACACAAAAGCACGACTTCTGGATAAGTCACACTTCAAGCAACAAGGGGAAACCTGAAGGGTCACACTGAGGCAAAAGTTACTGCAGTAGCCAGATTACAAAATCCGGTGCCCTGGCAGGCAACACTTCAGAGATTGCGTCCAAAGAATATGCCTAAAAGGTCAGATATAGCGACAATTTGTGAGACATCTCAGATGTGTAAGGATGTAGACGTTCAGCACCAGATTCATGAATATTCATGCAGGGAGAATGCTACGTCTACGTGCTGTCTGAGATGTGTTTGTGAGCACTTCACTGAAGAGCAGATAGAGGCCACTTCAACATGCCAGGGAAGCACGGACAAAGGTGCCAGTAAGTTACTCAAATTTGATTAGCAACTACTAAATGGAGTTATTCTACTTAGTATTAGCAAACAGTTGCATAACCTACTCATAAACTGTTTGCAAACCTTGGAAGTTCTCTGCAAATAAGAAATCATTAACAGATTTCATTTGCCTACAATATTAGGTCAAATTATAGTAGGCATCAAGTACATTCACATGACTTTTGGACTGTTGTGGAAAATTACAAATCACAGGAGGCCCAAAACTTGTTTCGTTGCTGATTTAATAAATACAATATAACCAGTTATAACACTCATGTGAAAAAATTTCCCCTTGTTAGGAACAGAAAAATTCTCCTAGAACAAAGCTTTGTGTACACCTTAAGATATACAAGAACACAAGAACAGTTAACATTTGAGAAAATGTACTTGCAACATAATGGCTGACTGAAATGATCATCAGACACCCACACCCATTCTGCATATATAGACAGACCAACAAACAGGAGTCACATTAATTTAAACAGCATGAAAATGCTCAACGAAAAGTGAAAGAAACACCTACAAGATAAAAAACCCACAAAGGTATGGGATGTCTTACAGAGAAAGGTGAAAGATAAAAACAAACCCACCCTGCAGGTTGCACATTTCCAGCTTCTCTTCCTCCCTCTCCCACTGTAGCATTCACATTCATGCAGCTAACCTGTGTTTGATGAGGAGGCTGATTTGGTGGAAAGATAACCTCGGTTTGGTTTTCCACCAGCCAGGTTAATTCTCCCAGACCAAATAACAACATGGTCACTCTGCAGGGGGAAGGGGGAGGACTGCCAAACTACTGTAGTCTCAATTTAGACAGGATTAAACCCCTATATGTTGAAGCACAAGTTAACTTCAGCTTAGATACCCACCCAGGCATTGGCAGGTTAGAAGGAAGCATTAAAATCCTCCCTGCATTTCTACTTCCAGAATACCTGCAAAAATATTTGAATCTCTATTCTTCTGCTCTAAAGCAAAATAGACATGCAGCCGTTTCCTCAGAGGGAGCTGACCCTTTCTGAACAGACGCCACACAGATCATTTGCCTTACTTACAAGGCCAACACTATTCTGTATATCAGCCCTTTACAGTGATCTGATTTCAAGGAGTAATTTATTTGCTTTTTGGAAAATGTGATTCATTTCACATAAATCTTAGAAGCAAAATAAAATGTGTAACATAATGAAAAAGCAAATAAACATGCTCATGCAGGTGACAGCACTAGTTAGCACCAGCTTGCTAATTGTTAGTTATCAGAAACTCATTATTTTCTGTTGCGTCAGCCTTCAGAAACCTTTAACACAACACAAATGTCAAGAGAAGTTAAAAATTTTGTTCCAACAGCTGATAATTCATTATCAAAAACATACAGCATCAAAACCTATTTGGGAACACCAGCTAAATGACAAATGTTGGATCGAAAAGAACTCATTAATACAAGCCGCAAAATACTACCTGTCTGAAAAACCCACACACAAGCTAAAAGCACCAAAGTGATGTAATTTTTGTTACTTCCCTTCCCAAAAGCAGGGACTCAGAAAGCCCACTGCAGAGAAGATGAAAAACCTTTGGAAAACGTATCATCAGGGATGTTTCTATTACCATCTTTCATAGAATACTAGAATCATTTAGGTTGGAAAAGACCTTTAAGATCATCGAGTCCAACTGTTAACCTATTACCGCCAAGCCCACCACTAAACCATGTCCCTAAGCGGCACATCTACACATCTTCTAAACATCTCCAGGGATGGTCACTCCACCACTTCTCTGGGCAGCCTGTTCCAATGCTTGACAACCCTTTCAGTGAAGACATTTTTCCTAATAGCCAATCTAAACCTTCCCTGGCACAACTTGAGGCTGTTTCCTCTCATCCTATCGCTTGTTCCTTGGGAGAAGAGACCAACACCCACCTCGCTACAACCTCCTTTCAGGTAGTTGTAGAGAGCAATAAGGTCTCCCCTCAGCCTCCTTTTCTCCACACTAAACAACCCCAGTTCTTTTAGCTGCTCCTCGTAAGACTTGTTCTCTAGACCCTTCACCAGCTTTGTTGCTCTTCTTTGAACACGCTCCAGCACCTCAATGTCTTTCTTGTAGTGAGGGACCCAAAACTGAACACAGTATTCAAGGTGGGGTCCCGCCAATGCCGAATACAGGGTGACAATCACTTCCCTGCTCCTGCTGGCCACACTGTTTCTGATACCGGCCAGGCTGCTATTGGCCTTCTTGGCCACCTGGGCACACTGCTGGCTCACATTCAGTTGGCTGTCAGACAACACCCCCAGGTCCTTTTCCGCCAGGCAGCTTTCCAGCCACGCTTCCCCAAGCCTGTAGTGCTGCATGGGGCTGTTGCGACCCACATGCAGGACCCAGCACTTGACCTTGTTGAATCTCATACAGTTGGCCTCGGCCAATCGATCCAGCCTGTCCAGATCCCTCTGTAGAGCCTTCCTACCCTCAAGCAGACCAACACTCCCACCCAACTTGGTGTCGTCTGCAAGCTTACTGAGGGTGCACTTGATCCCCTCATCCAGATCATTGATAAAGATATTAAACACAACTGGGCCCAATACTGAGCTCTGGAGAACACCACTTGTGACTGGCCACCAGCTGGATTTAACTCCGTTCACCACAACTCTTTGGACCTGGCCACCCAGCCAGTTTTTAACCCAGTGAAGGATATGTGCGTCCAAGCCATGAGCAGCCAGTTTCTCCAGGAGAATGCTGTGGGAAACAGTGTCAAAGGCTTTACTAAATTCTAGGTAGACAACAACCACAGCCTTCTCCTCATCCACTGAGTGGGTCACCTTGTCGTAGAAGATCAGGTTAGTTAAGCAGGACCTGCCTTTCATAAACCCATGCTGACTGGGCCTGATTGCCTCGTTGTCCTGTATGTGCATGATCTGCTCCATAACCTTCCCCAGCACAAAGTCAGGCTGCCAGGCCTGTAGTTCCCCAGATCCTACTTCTAGCCATTCTTGTAGATGGGTGTCACATTTGCTAACCTCCAGTCAACTGCGACTTCCCTGGTTAGCCAGGACTGCTGATAAATGATGGAAAGTGGCTTGGTGAACACTTCTGCCAGCTCCCTCAGTACCCTTGGGTGGATGCCATCCAGCCCCATAGACATGTGTGTGTCTAAGTGGTGTAGCAGGTCGCTAACAATTTCCCCTTGGACTATGGGGACTTCTTTCTGCTCCCCGTCCCTGTCTTCCAGCTCAGGGGGCTGGGTGCCTTGAGAACAACTGGTCGTACTGTTAAAGACTGAGGCAAAGAAGGCATTAAGTACCTCAGCCTTTTCCTCACCCTTTGTCACTACATTTCCCCACACATCTAGTAAAGGATGGAGAGTCTCCTTAGCTCTCCTTTTGTTGTTAATGTATTTATAGAAACATTTTTCATTGTCTTTTACAGCAGTAGCCAGATTAAGTTCTAGTTGGGCTTTGGCCCTTCTAATTTTCTCCCTACATAATCTCACAACATCCTTGTAGTCCTCTTGAGTTGCCTGTCCCTTTTTCCAAAGGTCATAAACTCTTTTTTTCCTGAGTTCCAGCTAAAGCTCTCTGTTCAGACAGGTTGGTCTTCTTCCCTGATGGCTTGTCTTTCGGCACATAAGGACAGCTTGCTCCTGCACCTTTAAGATTTTCTTCTTGAAGAATGTCCAGCCTTCCTGGGCTTCTTTGCCCTTCAGGACTGCCTCCCAAGGAACTCTGTCAACCAGGCCCCTAAAGAGGCCAAAGTCTGCCCTCCAGACGTCCAAGGTAGCAGTTCTGCTGACCCCTCCTTACTTCTCCAAGAATTGAAAATCTTATAATTTTGTGATCACTAGGCCCAAGACAGCCTCCAACCATCACATCACACACAATTCCTTCTCTCTTCACAAACAACAGGTCCAGTGGGGTGCCTTCCCTAGTTGGCTCACTCACCCACTGTAGCAGGGAGTTATCTTCTACACACTCCGGGAACCTCCTAGACTGTTTCCTCTTTGCTGCATTGTATTTCCAGCAGACATCTGGTAAGTTGAAGTCTCCCATGAAAACAAGGGCTAGCAATCATGAAACTTCTCCCAGCTGCTTATAGAATATTTTGTCTGCCTCTTCATCCTGGTTGGGTTTTCTATAACAGACTCCCACCACAATATCTGCCCTGTTGGCCTTCCCCCTGATTCTTAGCCATAAACACTCAACCCTATTGTCACCATCATTAAGCTCTAGACAATAAAAACACTCCCTAACATACAGGGCTACCCCCCCACTCCCTCCTTCCTTGCCTGTCCCTTCTGAGGAGTTTATAGGCATCCATTGCAGCACTCCAGTTGTGCAAGTCATCCCACCGTGTTTCCATGATGGCAACTATATCATAGTTTTCCTGCTGCACAATGCCTTCCAGCTCCTACTGTTTGTTGCCCATGCTGAGTGCATTGGTGTAGATGCACTTCAGTTGGGCTACTGATCCAGCCACCTTTTTATGGGTAGAAGCCCTAATTCCTACGTGATGACTTTCAGGCACTTCCATGGTTTCTAACACATCAGTAACCCTTGTGTCTTTGCTGCCGCATGGATCTCCATCCCCTACCTCCACTGAGATGGCAGACCAAAGGATCTCACTAGCACACTGTTCCTCAAACACTGGCTTGCCGCCCCCAGGCTTATCTCTAGTGAGCCTGGTTTTATCCTTTCCCCTCTTCAAATTTAGTTTAAAGCTCTTTCAATGAGCCCTGCTAACTCCTGTGCAAAGATCCTTTTCCCCCTTTTAAGACAGGTGTACCCTGCCTGCTGCCAGCAGGCCTAGTGTCGTGTAGACCGATGCATTATCAAAAACCCCCAAATTCTGCCACTGACACCAGGCTCTTCCTGTTTCTTCCTCATCATTCCCTGCAACTGGAAGGATAGAGAACACTGCTTGTGCTCCTGATCCCTTAACCAGTTGTCCCAATGCCCTGAAGTCTCTCTTGATTGCCCTTGGACTTCCTGTTGCAACTCCATCGCTGCCTACCTGAAAAATCCATAATGGATAATAATCTGAGGGCTGTGCCATGGTAGGAAGTTTTCTCTTCACATCTTTAACCCAGGCCCCAGGGAGGCAGCAGACTTCCCTATGAAGTAGGTCTGGTCTGCGTATTGGGCCTTCTGTTCCCTTCAGAAGGGAGTCTCCTATGACAATGACCCATCTTTTTTTCTTTACGGAAGTGGTTTTGACACAGGGCGTAGGCCGACTTAACCTTGGTAGCACTTCCATGCTAGATGAACCATTGTCCTCATTATTGTTTGGTTCTACTTGCAGAGCCTTGTACCTATTATGCAAGGGCACCTGGGAAGGTGGGGTAGTCACAGAAGAACACGCCTGCTGCGCCAGGCAGGAACTTGTCGCTATTGCCCTCTATCCCTTAAGTCACTGTGTTCAGCCAGGCAGAGAGAGGATAGGGAATCCTCCGTATCACGCATCCTGTCTGCCTGTTGGGCCTGTTTCAGGGAAGGTAGGGTGCGATCCCAAGTAGTCTGTCTCTCTCTTGCACTCCCTGATCCTCCTCGACCTACCCACCTCCTCCCGGAGCTCTGTCACCAAGCGGAGGCGCTCCTCTCTCTCCCTGGGCGCACCTCCCACAGCGGTGCTCACTGCTGCCGTCCCGTCCTGGCGTGAGGGCAGGGCGCAGCCCGCAGCCTGGCACCTGGCTGGCAGCGTGTGCCCACCCGAGCTCTGTCTGGGCAGCTGCATCAGCTGGGGCAGGTGCAGAGTTTAGGGAGGCCATGGCTTTCTGCGGGGTGGATAACATTGCTTCCTGGTCGAGCTGGCAGAGCTTCAGTGCCCTTCCTGCATGCCCTGCCATGCCAACTGCCGCGCCGCGCCGCACTGTGCCCCTGCCATCGGCCTCTTTGCCCAACCTGGTCCCTGTTGCTCCCCAGGAGCTTCTTTTATAGGTGTGGGGGCTTGGCCGCCAACGCTCCTTGCCCTGCACAGGTCCCATCAGCCACTGTGGCACAAGCTGTGGGCTTCTGGAGGTTCTCTTGGCTCCCCGGAGGTTCCCCCGGTTTGGGAACCCCCCCCGGCACAATGCTGGAGCCCTCCACTGCAGATCCTGCTGGCACCAGAGCTGCTCGCCTGGGCGACTGAGTACTAGTTTTGGTTACACCGTGTTCTTCTCCCTTTATTTTGTTCTTCCTCTTTCCATAATTCTTACTGTTCTCCATGGCTTTCATCTCACTCTCCTTCATATTACCCAGGATACAGCTGGAATTGTCTCCCATTTAAAGCCATATTTCTGCCTTTCATTCCTCAGGAGAAGATTAAGACAAACTCATCCACACAAGGTATTTGGATAAAATTTTCTATTGCAAATAAATTAAAGGTTATCATACAATTTGTTTTACCCAGGTTTATGCTAAACATTCACCAGCACAGCCCCAGAAATGCTGCTCTGACGATACAAGAGGAAGAATATTTTTGTTGTCATTAGTTCCTTGACTAGGAATGCCTATCACTAACTTTAGGTCATTATAAAAATCACAGATACCTATTTATGCACACCTACCTGATTAAATTCTGGCACACCTGGCATCCTGCAGGACACCTGTGATAAAAGATGGATAATTAATACACACTTGTATAAAAGAAAACTTCCGTAATGGTATTCAGAAAGTATCAACTCACTTGTGAAAAAATTCTCATCAACAGCATTAAAGGCTGTAATCTTCTGCACTCATCCCTGGAAGACGTACTGGGTAACTTCAGTGATTTGTTTGGTGTTTCGCATTTCAGACTGTATATCAAATCTGCATTTCATAGATGAGCTATTTATCTTATCTACTGTATGCTATCTGTGTGTTCAAAACAATATGATCAAAATTAAAAGTTTACATCCTCCAAATGTGATCTCACCGAGTTTATTTAGGCAACACCATCCACTAGATACACAAATTGGAATGCCAATTTATGTTTGCATTCTCAAGTCCTAAAACACAGGTTGAGGATTTGATTTTCCTTACTCTTCACACTCTACACCAGCCTGACCAGAAACCTCTGTCTCAGAAGACTGTGATCAGCAGCAGGCATTATTCTGAGGAAGGGAGAAAGTGGTGGTATAGGATTAAGAATTCCTGTGCAGCAGTAACTCCATGTAATTCAATCTCTCAATTGGATGCCATACCGCAGTTCTGGTTATTGGACTGAGAGCAACACATCTAAGAAGCCTAGGAAGGTCAATTATTGCCAATTTCTAATTCAGACGAACAGCCTCATTTAAAATGTACTGGTGACAGTATCTATGAAGACCCATAAACACCAGCAATCACCAACCGGGATATTGCAAAACTGCAAAGAATTTCATGAAAGTTACACACAATGCCCATAAAAAATTATTCTTTCTAAATGTAACAGAAAGAAAGTGAAATTCATTGTTTTACCTGTGAGGATCTTTTGAACTGGGAATGATGTGTACACATTCTCTTTTACTGAAGACCTCTTCGATCCAAGATTTGGGGGACTGAAAAGACATTTCAAATGTAATTGTATTGCTGAACTTCAGAACATATAGCCAAAATATGAGCTATAACATCTACATGACTGTATATGCATAACACATAACTCAGAATGATTCCCATCACAATGTTAGATGAAACCAAACACTATAACCTGAAGTTACAGCTCTGAACAGTCGTAGCCCTTCACCCCCAAGTTTTACACAGCCCCACAAAAAGACCAATATTAAAATTTTCCCACCCCTCACTAATAAACATGAAAATTATTTAGAGGATCTGTCAAAAACATATACAATAGATGAGGTGGTAAGGATGAATCAGAGCTGCTTAAAGGACTGCACTTTCCTTCTGCCAGAAGACTAGCAAATGGCAATCTTACTAAAGCTCTAAGTGTCAAAAAAGGCAAGATATTCTTTTTATCTGAAAGAGATGATTGATTCCTTCTTTTACTATTCTTCACAGAGTTAAGAATAGATTCATCCTGGTTATATGTTTGCTGAACTAGGACTACTGCAAAATGCAAGAGCAGGGGCCAAAGAGTAGACCTAGCACTTAGTGTGCATGTCAGGTGGTTTTTTCCCACTGGCTTCCTGGGACACTGTGAAAACTGTCTCCATGAAGCCTGTTGCAGCCGAGTAAACTGAACAGTCACTATGGTACACAGGGTTTTTTTCAAAGAATCTCACTGGTACTCTTCAAACCTCTTCCTCTTCAGGTCTGTCAGGATCAAATTCCCTGAAAGGAAGGATGGGGTTTGTGTGCTGAAATCTGAAAACTCTGGGACTGAATTTAGTAAACTGGAAGTAAAGGCGCTTTTCTTGTTGTCAAAGGGAACTAGCCCCACAATGAAACATGTGATAGACAGGTATTTTATCATGAAGAGTAAATGCAATTATACCTGTCATCATTGTCTCATTGTTTCTCATGTTCATCTTGCTCTCTGTCTGTTACATAGACAGCAAGCTGTCTAGGACAGGGCACAGTGGACATACAAAGCAAACAGTAACCAAATAATAAACATTAACTCCTTATTCACTCCTCATATTTAAAAATGATTGATCCTCTGCAAAATGTCTACCTTCTAAAAATACTTATGGTAAGTATTTGTCTCCATACTTGTTTGTAAAATGGGTCTTTTGTACAATGACTTAGAAAATAATTCAGTTCACAAGAATGCCAGTAATTCAACTTATTAAGAGTACTGCTGGGAGCATTTTATGGATGGAGTTCAGCAATAATTTTTATCAAAGAGAATACGTCTCTTTTATCTCCTGAATGGAATGATGATTCTTAATAAAGCAGGCCTGTTTGAGTTTTTTTTACTTCAGCTTCACACCCCTAAATATCCCACATAATCTCCCAGCCAGTCATGCAGTTATGGAGGGCCACAAGCTACCTGAGTGAACTACTGGCTTGTCTGCAGTTGAGGACCCAGCTTTCACCAAGACTAATGGGAGTCCTACCTTTGGTTTTAATGTACTCTGAAACAGGCCCCCACTGACAAAGATGAAAGAGATCATTAAAAAGCAGTTTGCTGCTATCGGTGTGCATGTGTATTTTTCCAGGAGTAACTAATTGAATTGTGTCTGGCTGAGCTTCGAATGAAGGAGTAACAGCGTGGAAGATCCTCAGGGCTGGACAGAGCATGGGCACGCAAGAAAATTAATTATCTTAGAAAGAGAGCTACTGAAGACAAAGTGCAAAAATTAAATCCAGAGAAAAACCTTGGAAACAGTGAAGCAAATTTCATTACCTGAGGGCAGGCACACACTGCTTTCAAAAACCTTTTGGTAGTATTCTTCTTAGTAATTAGTATTGTTTCATGCTTCCTAAATCACTTTAGTTGTTTGAGCTACCAAGAAAACAGTGAGTGCTTCTAATACTACAATACCCTGGGACTCTGATTCTTCTGAACCCCATTACTATTTCTGGTAATTGATTTTCTATCAGAACTAGGCAACAAATTTTTTTTTTATGCTATGGGATGACTTGGATAAGAATGAACTTTACCAAACTTTTCATTAACAGGAAAGAGTGGGACAGAAAAGCCAAGAGGTTGACAAGTCTTACAGCATTTGCTGAGGCAACATGCTCAGCCTTGTGAGAGAAGAACAACATCCAACTGCTGTCACTTTAATTTAGTAAGAGCACTAGTAGTTCAAAGTAATTTTGAGCAAGTTGTTGGCATCGCACAGTCTCAGGTAGCTTCCTTTGAGCTACTTTACCTCCAGCATGACACATTCTGGAAATCAAGCATTATCTGGGTATCTTTCCAGGTGTGAAGGCCAGCATTGGAGATATACAGCCCAGCATAACAGAGAAGCATTGCATCAGCCTAGGCACCACCAGCAAAACATGCTGCCAGCTGAACAAGGCACTGGCACTCTGCTAATCCACATGTGAATACACTTGAAAAGGGGTGTCGAAGAATTTTTTTATCTCTAAAGCTTAGTGTTCCTCATCCTAAAGTTACATGACACAAGACAAAATATAAATCAATAATTTTAAAGAGAGGAGAGGTCATCTGCTATACAACAGCTGTTTGCTGTGATTATCTCAAATCAAAATATAACTTGCAGTCCTCAGTGATGGCAATACACTGTGTGAGTTGAAGTTACAACATCTAATATGGGAGATGAAAAGGCTTCTTCTCTACTGTCAACTTTTTGAACATCTAAACTGTCTTCTAAAAAACATACCTTTTTTTAAAAAAATTCTCTTTTTTTTAGATTTTGGAGGGTGGTTGGGGGTTAAGACAAAAATATCAATGCTTAAAATTCTGGATGTTTCGTGTATCCTTTTTCAATTTGGTCCAAAAACACCTATGTTTGTCTGCAACTGAGGCAGGAAGGGCAACGACTAACACACTCCACAGCTGCTCAGGCCACTCTAGTCACAATGGGTTGGGCTCAAGGTCCAACAAAGCCAATGAGAAAAAACTCCTACAGCTTTGGATCACATGCCATGAATCTAACCTTGCTACTAAAGTGGTCATTGACAAAATTCCCATTTATTTCAGATGAACAAGATCGCTATAAAACTTACTTGATCTTTGAATCTCAAAGCACCAAGGATGCATCTTACCCAGTGGCACAGAGATTCCACTAGCACTGCACTCACATCAGGTAACTCCAGGATTCTCAGTAAATAGGACTGAAAACAACATTTCAAAGTGCAATTGATACAATACTGGGAGTTTTCACTCTGATCTCCAAAGAAACATAGTACCTATCCGTACAGTTATTTCAAGATTAAACTTTGCTTATTTACATAAAGCATTTGCCGGAGTGTTGCCTGTACTGCACTCTTTCACCTCCTTGCTTCCTGTAATTTTTACGTTTTAAAAAGTAGTACTTAGATAGCATATCATCTGTATATGATCCTGATGAAGGCTGTACCTTTAGCATTTGTTTTCATCTCAAATGATAAACATGTGAATACAGCAAAAAACATTGTTTGCAAAGTCCACCATTTTTTGTTTAATGAAGTTCCTGAACAGATGGTACTACTTAAAAATAAATATATATTGAAATTCCAATCCACCGTAGGAAAAAAATAAAGTACAAGACTGTATCACTGTATTTCATCTTATGAAGCACAAATCTCAAAACTGAAACACTGTGAAATGCAACACATTTACCATTATTCTTAATTTTATGTAAGGTGAAATCTTCACTTAGTACATAAAATTTACACCATAACAATAACATTCATTTCTTAATCTAAGGCTTTACTTAGGTTTCTAAGCTAATTGTATAACCAGGAAAAGGGTTTTAAACCTTCATGCTTTTTGACTCGAGGGCTGGGCAAGTACAAATGAAAAGAGGAGACTTCTGAACTGCTATTTGTTTGCTCTTGATTCCTATCTTCGTAAAAGACCTCTGTAACATGTATATCTCCTCTCATAAAACTCTGGCTAACATTTCAAAACTGTCATAATTTAATTAAACTTCAACAACAAATTAAAATTTCTCCCGTCACTACAGTGAGGTACATACACCTCAGCCAGCATGAACCCGTATCCTTTCTACGACCAAACCCGAAAGGAGACAAAAATACACCTACATGTTACTTCTTACTGGCAAATTTCTGTTCTGATATACAGAAGAGCTGAAGCCAAGTTTATATTGCAGTTTTCCTTCCAATTTTCCTTCCAGAAAGTCCTGAGACCTGTGTTTGGGAGTTTTGCCTTCTCATTTCTCGCCAGTCTGAGGATTAGGATTGCTGCTTATACTTCCCTGCCACGGAAGAGGCTTTGGAGATTTCTAGACTGATTTAGTCAATGGGGTGGCAAGAGTTTGGCTCTGAAATTTAAGGCACATGAGTAGTTTTTAGAAAATTGCTTTTAATCACTTCTCCAATATCTTTAATGTCTGAGATCCTTGCATAATATGGTATTAAAGGGACACTGTCAGGTCAAATTTGGTTAAACGTAAGTAATGTTCCAAAAATTAAGGTTTCCAGAGGTAAAGAGAGAGATCAGAGCATAAAATTTAGAGGAACACCTGCACCACTCATTTCTTTCAAATACTTGCTTATGGGAAGTGAGAGTAGACAAAACCTAAAAATCCAGCCCAGCAGGGAAGTATCTGTCCTCCAAAATCCAGGGGTGCCATCAGCGAGGCAAGTGACCATGCCACCGTCCCGCCAGGGTCACAGAGTAGGTACGCAGCGCTTGGCTCACCAGTCTCAGAGGATGGGGCGACGTAGCCCTGAGATCACCTGCTGTACTGGTGGCCCCACTAATTCCACCACCCACCCATCCAGTGCAAACGGGTGAATGCTTCCACTCCTGCTGCTGCTTTCTTCTGCCCCAGCCCACCACCCCCCAACCCCCACCCCCCACCCGCCGGTAAAGAACTTGCCAGAGTCAAAGCCTTTAGATGCACTGCACCAATTAAACACTGATAAGTAGGGGCTAATGTGCATTTGTCCTGCTCGGAATTAGATTTACTAAACTAAGATCTGCAAGAAACATTCAGCCCCCTCAAGACCAGACAATAAGCACTGTTCATCGGTGGAGTACCAAACTCAGGAAAACTAGGTTACACTGCCAATACTACATGACAAATTTTTAGTACCATTAGCTGTACTTATGTTCCCTTTGGGGTGAAAGGCACAGATACACACATTTTCTAATGAAACAGCATGCTGCTCCAGACACTGTTCAATCCCCTGCAAAAGGAAATTAAGAGGCACACACCTCTGTGTCAGAATAACTTCATCCATTATTGAAATATAACCATTTATTGGACAAAGCAGGATCAACTGCCTTTAATGACACATTGTAGATCCAGACAGGGGCAGATAATGAGAAATCATATAATGACTAGCCAGTTTAAGTAACAGATTAGTTCATTTAGGCAAAGTACAGTTGTGCTGGAAACTAGCCAGAACAATCAAGTTCTAAGTCGCTTACTGAAACCGCAAAAAATTCGTACTGGTAACAGAGAGCAATAATTTCTATCTTGTGTCTTAGCCAAAACACTATTTCAAGAGCTGAAAACTGCTGCCAAGCACCATGCCTCAGCTCTGCACACACTGTGTGTATAGTGAATCTACTACACACAACCACTTTTCTATGTCACCTCTCAAGAATTTGGGTTTTCCTAAAGACCTTAACTATTAGAGCCAATATTTCTGCATTGCTGAGCAGGTTTGGCAGAATCTTAGCAAAAACCCCAGTATAGTTACACATCATATAACTCTTTTTTCCAGTGAGGAAATTATTTGTTACCCTCAAAATGCTTAGATGAAAGCAAATACTCATTAACTAGCAACAGATAATCCTGGGGCTAATACATTTGCCTCACAACTCCAGTATACTTATACAGTACCTGTAAAGAACCTGTACTGCTGATGGCAAGAAATAGAAATACCCGAAAGATCCAAAACTGATTTTCAGTGCCTGGGAAGGAGGGAGACACCATTTTCAAGTGAAAGCATATCTGTGAGAAGTCAGTGTAGCGTAGTGTGTGACCCACCCTTATTCAAGTACACAATGAGGGGAAAGAAAGAAGAACTTCCCCTTATTACAGCCACTGCAAAAATCCAGCCTCTGTGTTCAGCACAGCGTCCTAAAATATCTTAAACCCTTTTAAAAATTAACACACATAGAGCAAGTCACTTGCAAGAACATTAGATACCTGAAATGCAGCCAGAGTTCTCGTAAGCTAACACTCAAGACTATTTCACAAGAGCTCAGCCTGTAAGCACATTGGTATCTCTTGAACCCTTACCCCTGGAAACATTTCCTGAGCCATAAAAGCAAAGGTGGACTTGCAGGTATCATCATTTTATGCATAATAATTCTTAAGTGAAAAACAGGACTTCAGCAGTATTTCTGCATCCCAGGGCAACTGTAAATTACTGCCAGCATTAAAGAGATTTCCAACTTAACAGGCTGTCTTGCATAAGCTTTTCAGGGCAGGAACTTTCTGGTTCAGCATCCATTACATGCATGCTTACAGTATGAAGTAATATAACAACTGATTGTAACAAAGAACACCACTTTGGATCCACATAGGGTAGAAGTGCATTGTAAAACTCCAGGGTCATGTGCAATAAAATATAAACCCAATGTGAGGTTTTCAACAAACTCTCAGGTCTTCTAGAATTTCCTTGTGTTCAGGCTACCCTGTCAGAGGACAACAACCTGGCTTTGTAACACAGACGCAAATAGCAGTGGGGTCATGACAACAAAATGCAGGAAATACTAAATACAAAACTCGTACCTTGTCAAAGAAGCTCCAGCTTGACCCCTGGAGCACAGAGCTAGACAACAGATGGAAAGCTTAGCCCATTCTGAAAGACTAGGCCTTTAATTAATTTATTACTTTTTACTTTTTAAGTTTATTAACTAATCTATTAAGCCTTTCTGCTATCCCTGAACATGTAATGTTTTGGAAAAACACATCAAACAGCACTGCTCCAAGAGCACAGCCAGCCCAGGGTGGAGGCACTCATGGAGGGACCCCTGGTTTGCAGCTGTAGGCTCCGAGCAGACTCTCCTGCACAGCCCATGGCACTGGACTAGAGGGGGAAGGCCACAGAGGCCCTCACCTTAACATTTCTGCCAACAGCTCAGGCTTTTGAAAATGAGCTCTACACAAGAAATCTCAAATCACATTTATTTTCCTCAGACCTATCCTTGAAACAGGCCCCCAAAGCATTGCTAAAAATCCTATCTTGGCATTAGACATCTGCGAATTACTTAAGAACAGGTTTCCTGGTCTACTCCCCACTGGAATAGTCTCTGTGGCATGAAACATAATTCGGCCTTCCACCCAAAATAGGCCACTCCAAAACCCACTACTCTAGAAGCACAGCAACTGTTGAGATCAAGTTTGGATCTGGCTGTTTCATAACTGTGGTCCATACATGCAATGAAAAAATCTGTGCTTAAAGCTGATGGCAGCTACCTTGCTATAAGGTGACATTTATCTTACATTGCCAGCATTAAAATACAATATAATGTGTATCTTCTGCTCTTATAAAGCCAATTCAATGATCAGCATAAAATGTGGATTACTGAACAAGCTAGTCATACATAAGATACAGAGAGACATCTAAAGATTTTAATTGATGGAAAACAGTCTGAATAGCAGAATAAATTATAAAAGACACACAAAACTTGTGGCAAACAAGAGCAGGCACCAGTAATGGAGCAAGAAATGGCAAATTAATCCAAACTATATTTGCAAATCATGACAAATCCTTAAATATAAGAATGGCCTTATTTTACTGTGTGTCTTTCGGAGACAAAAGTTGCAGGGCTTCCTTAATAAACACTCCTGCTTGTCTCACACACAGTATTTTGGAAGCCATTAGTACCATTCATATCCCAAGGAAAATGAAGCATTTGGTCTTCTTTTATTAACTAATGCAAAATAATCAGAAAATCCCACAAATTCAAGGCAAGTTACATATCCCCTTTGAAATTATCTTGTTGTAAGTCATTTTAAAGAAGTGAAAATCCAGGTAGTCATAAGAAAATGATGTTTCAGATGTGTTATTCAGAGGGTCAATACAATGCTTCAAGTCTTGCTCAGATTTCCACTTTGGGATCGATGGAAGCCAGTGCTGCTTCTTTGTCCAGCACTTGGTGTTAGCAAAGAGCTAATCAACTCGCTATTTTTGAAACTGGGTCTCACCTACCTGGCACTGAGCGATCACAGAGGTCAACCACCTGCTGCTATTACAAACGCATTCCTCTATCAAAGGATTCAAAATTATACAGCATAAAGCTCTTCCCAAACCAGGAGGAGGAAGATAAGAAACTTATCTGCTGGTAAATTTCAGAGCTTTCTTTTGTTTGTCTCATATTTTCACAACACAGGGATTAATACTGACTAAAGAGGTGACTCTCTGAAGACAGGATATATCTAAAGTATCTGAAGTGGAAAACAAACGTAGTTAGCAAAATTCAGCTGGCCGAAGCATGAAGGGCCCCAGTACCTCACAACTTGATAGCAATCTGTATTAAACTGTAATACTATGAAGATTAAAGGATGTGAGCGACCCACACATGACTGTTCACTGTCACTCCTGTCAGCATTGCTCTTTTTGCTCCATTGCTTGTCTCACACAGTAGTAAAATCTTCATGGGTTTGACAGCTGTGTACAGCAGCCCTCCCACACACTGCAAGACAGGCAGACTGCTACAGGACTGAAATACCATTTTCCAAAGAGAGAGAGAGAGCACAGCTCAGATGATTTCTGAGGAGGCTGAAGGTATGGTCCCACCTCTGCTGTGGCTCACCACTCTCCCCGGCTCTGCCTACCCCACCACCTTGCACCAAAAAAAACCTTTTCTTTGTGTGCTGTCTTGCTTTTAAATGTAAGTCACATCGTTAACCCACCGAATGCTGCAGACCCACAAACAGCTGCCTCGACCCAGCTGGAAGAAGAGCCAGCCATGGCCTGTGAGCAGCTGCCTGGGTCTGCGGGGATGGAAACATCCTCCTGCCCCTTTGCCACAGAGGCCACCTCGGGCTCTCCGCTGGGTCCTCCCATGCCTTCAGCCTCGTGTGCCAAGACACATTCTACAATGCCAGCCTTATCACCTGGTTTGTTGCACAGGAGGTTACAACAGCAGACAAAGGGATCCCCAAAGGCTTGGGCTTCCCCAGGGCCAGGCAGTGAGGAGCAGCTGCGGTTGCTGTTTATGCCGGGCTGCACAGGATGACCTGGCAGCCACCGCCATTGCCCTTCCTGCACCAAGCCTGGCTGCAACTCCTGGCCCCCACCACGCCAGGCTGCTCTCCCAGGCACACTACCCTGCCACCTAAAAGGCCTCTGCTCCATCCTGCTGCCAGCTCCTCTTCCCTGGGTGGCAGTCCCAAAGCCCACCCAGCCTCCTGGGAGCACTCCCTGCTCACCAAGCTGCCTGGCTGCATCTGTGTTTGGACAGTCTTGTGAGCTGCACCGGCACAAGGGGTGAGGGAAGGGCCAGAGCAGGGGCAAGGAGGGTGCTGCAAGAAGCAAGGACAGGGCGAGCTTGCTGAGGGCTGAGGCTGCATGGCACCGCTACCAAGCCTTTCCAAAACGCTGGCAAGCCAGCAGGCAGAGGAACAGATGTATTTCGTAAGCACTTGGGATGTTCTAGTAGAACCTCCTCTACCCCTGTCTGGGGGTTAAATTGCGCTAATATAATGTAACCAAATGCAGTAGTTCATAGCAGTAGGACTGTGATCAAACCTGGGATTGTCCCACCCCAGCCAGGCTGGCAAAAAATTTATATCCACAGTCCGACCTCAGCAATGGAGCCTAACCTGACTGACACTACAGACTACCAAGCCTTTACAGATGTGACAAAGTCCCTCCTCACCTCTGTGTAATCCCTACCACTATATGGCAGCTAGGAAACCCCTTTTATAATGAAAACATGTTCTCTTTTGACACTACAGGGCTGGCACCAAGGTGCAGCCATGGCTGTTTACAAAGTTCCACACCATTACACCTGAAACCACCAAAGGCTGGGAGAAGATCGTTTGCCTTGTCACAGTTCCTGTGCAGAGTTTCATCATTATGACAATGCTGAAGAGGGCACAACTCAATTCTCATCACTGAGACTTAATAATTAGGAAAAAGCAAGAGCACTCATTTCATTAGCAACCCAAGGATATTCGATTTGGAAACAGTGACAACAAGATATCACACCACCAACGGGTTTTAAAAAACCCTTTTTTTTGATTTGCATTCATCAACATGCAGCACAACAGCATCCAGCTTCTGTCCCGGTGAAAAGGACAGCAAGAAACCCCCAAACCTGTTTTTAGATGCCTCCTTTTGTTCCCATATGACAGACAGAGGGAACTGGACAACTCCGAACAGTGCGTACCAGCAATGGCACTTGGGCAGAGATGCAAAGCAACACCAGCCCTAAGGAAAGGATGAAGACAAGTGCTTAATAAATGCTGCCTTTCTTAAGGCTTAAGCACTTTACTTAGAGCTACACCCCCTCAACGGGGCAGGAGAAGGTGTGACCAGTTTCAAAAACTAAGGTAAAATGTTAGAGATGAGAACGTAAAGCAAAAGAACTGGTAATTCAAAGCACACATAGCAGATCACAAGGGTTCACAGTCATGTTACACAGACATATGTTTGCGTATTGCAAGAATCAGAGAAGCTTTATACAACAGTTGATAGAGCCAGTCTGAAAACAACACTGAGGGAAAATCAAAACTTGCTAAATCATGGCCACCTCAGCTTTCTGTTGTGCTGTGAACTGCCTGAAGACTCTTGAACTTATTAGTACAGTTCTCAAAAAAAGCAGATTACCCAGCTTGGACCTACCACCTCCCCAGATAGCACCCAAAAGCCTATAGATCAGCTTGCTGGGGGACACCTGTGGGGGGACCCACCTTTTCAGCTGACATGATGCTACTGAGTGAAAAATAAATTTAAGATTAACCGAGCCATGAAAAGGCAGGATGAAGGAGTGACTTACTCAGGAAAAGAAGTAGGAAGAGTATTGCACATAGTTCACGTAGATTTTCCTCCTGGGCAGGTTTTGTTCAGCTTCGGCAGATGTAACCAGATCAGATCCATGCTGATGGACACTGTAGACGGAATACAGCAGTCCAGCATGGTCTGTGCCCATCCTATTTGCAACGCCAGTCATGGTCAGAGTTGTGCCGAGAGCAACAAGAAGGGAGTGACTTCCTCTTCTTAGCGCTGCAGCCTTCCTCTGACACGCTATCTTGTACTGCAACCCCACTTTAAAGACAATACTATAAATAAGGACAGTTCTGACACCATGACCATAAAAACCTGTTTTCCATTATCTCTGGGCACCTCCCACTGTGGTTATGCAGATGGGAACAAGAAGTCCTTGGGATGACAGAGGAGTGATATGCTGCAGCTGCCCGGCCACGATGTACAAAAAGTTTCACTGGTCCCAGAGGGCCCTACACTTTTATGTGCCAACAACATTTTTGAAAACTGGGACCTAGGCACACAAATCATTTAGATGCTTTTGAAGACGTTACCTGCAGCCCAGAATGGAGTACTATGCACACTCCACAATTGCATGCATGCATGGACGGACAGACAGATGTTTACTGAAACCTCATTTTCCTTTACGAGCTGTAGAAATTTTAAACTCACCTACCTTCTGCTCTTTTAAAACTACTACATGACTTTTTGCCTTCCACTTAGGTGGTCACAAATGGGAGCAGGAGGCGGGGGGGAAGAGGTAACAATTATCTTACCTGCTCCCTGTCCCTACAGTGTTTAAAAAAAAAAACAAAACTGAAGGTGGAGCTCAGAGAGAACTGTCTTTCTCTGGTACAGTTCTGTGTGATTCTTATGTTTTCTTCCTGATACTGGTTTCTTCCAGGGACAGCATACTTCAGCACATTCACTATTGGGTAATTTCTGTGCCCCTGACCTTGTAACAGCCAAGAAAGCTTCAGCAGTTGTCCCTTATCAAGCCACAAAACGATTAAGGAAAACTTAGGTTCAAACATAACCTAACCTGTTTGCTGCTTATCGTGGTTTTTAATAACACTATATAAGCCTGTTACTACTTTAAATAAGGTTGTTACGGTATAATATAAACTTATCAAAGAAAAGTCTGTAAACTGATTTCACAACTTCAGAGCATATTTTTCACTAAAAAACCAATGATGATGCTTCCTTAAACTCATTTCAGCCTTGTATCAATACGAGCTTATTCTTGGACATAACACTGCAATTGCCCTGGGAAGTCGAAAATACACTAAACCTCTAAAAACCGTCAACTCCATTTTGGTACCAAGAAAAGGATTTTGTGGTTTAACTTCAGGTGTTCACAACTTAAAACACTAGCGTTTTTTTTCTTAGTGTACAAGCAGATACTGGCCATTTTGAAAATCATATTCACAAACTGAAATACTCACAAAGCATATTCCACTGTAAACACGTTTCTCACATCAGCAAGTATTTCAGAAATGGATACATAAGATATGTTGCTACAGCATGATCTGTGTGAAATAGCACCCGGCCTCACAATTTTATCTATACTAGCAGAGATGTGTTCTTAAAAGCCCAACATCCGAATGACAAGTTCTGTCTTTAAATTTTTTTAAAACAGCTTCAGTCAGCGTCGCGGTAAAAAGAGGTGAAAATTGACTAGAGCCAGAGGCATTTCTCCTACATGTGACATCTAACCGTTGTAAACTTCGTGGCATTCAAACAGCACTACCACAAAACCAACGTGCAACGTACCGCTTGTAGCGCGGGCAATCGTTTTTGCTGGAAGCCTTTCACGGCTGCTAGAATACAAGCAGATGTGCGCGTCGTAGGATCACTCAAGTCCACATCTGCAGAAGCACAGGGTGGGGAATCGGCACGGACACCGGGACACCCCATGACTGGCAAAACAGCCCCCTGTAGCCTGAGGTCGTCTCTTTGCCATCACCCCAACAGATCTGTTCTCTCCCCCGGTCGCCTGGACTGTCAGATGAAGTCTGATGCCGTTTACCGATGTGCCTGAATGCCACTCACGAGGCGGCGAGTGCAACGCACGCCACCGGAGAAAGAAGAGCTTTTAGCTCGACGCCGTGCTCCTCCCGCCATCGCCCGCTCCCTCCGGACGTGCCTCCCTCTCTCTCAAAGGCCGAGGGGACTTTGGCCCGGGGGAGGACGAAGGGGACCGATCGGCCCCTAACGGCTCCCGCTCCTCCGGCGGCCGCCCGCTGCGCGGCGGGGCGCTCGGCAGCCCGGCCCCGGCCGCGGAGCAGCGAGACCCCCGGCCACGCCACCGCCCGCCGCCCGTCGCCGCCTGCACCGCCCTCACCTGCGGGGCCGCGGGTTCGCGGCTGCCCCGCCGGGCTCGGGGCGGGGGGGGCCGCCGCCGCCGGTCCTCCGCCGCCGCGCAGCGCTCGCGGGGCGGGTGCCGCCAGCCGCCCCCCCGCCAGTCACGGCCGCCGCGGCAGACGGAGCCCAGCTGCGAGAAGAGCAGGTCCTGCCACGCCGCCATGCCCGCCGCCGCCGGTGATCCTTGTCCCGCGGCGGCGGCGGCGGCGACGGCGAGGAGGGCGGGCGGCGCCTCGGCGGGGCGCGGCGGCTCCCGGGGCGCCGTCCTTTACCCCCGGCGTTTTAGGCAGCGATCTGCGTGGTTCTTCGCCCCCCCCCCCCGGTGTCGGAAGGCGCACGCTGCCGCGAGGCAGCAAGCGCCGCTCTCCTGCGTGGGACAGCCGAGTACCGGCGCTGCCTCCGCCGCGGCTCTCCCGGCGAGCCCGAAAGCCGGGCTGGGCGCCCGCTCCGCGGCCCCCCGCCGACACGCTGCCCGCCCCTCCGGGCCCAGCGGCGCTTTGCTTCGACCCTGCCAAGTTCTTCATCGCGTCGAGAAACCGGATCGCAGGTATCCCAAACGCGGGATACGGGTTTTGGCTCGAGTTTGTCCGCATCTCGGCCGCCCCTCTAAAGCCTGAGTTTTTTCCCTGGTCGTTTCTTAGGTGTCGTGAAAATAGATTCGTAGTAGAGGTTAAGCTTACAGCACTCGTGATAAACCTAATGGGAACGACCAAGAGGAAACCGAAGACTCTCTCTTGAATTACGAGGACTTGAATCATAGGTAATCAGCACGTTACTGGAAAGCGAAAGGTGAAAGAGTAGTTGGATTACAGCTCATGATGATGAACAACTCAACCGGTCTACGAGAAAACCGGTATGTGACCAGTGTGTGTGTTAATTAAAATCTTTATAAAGTGATGAAATTTGGATATAAACCCAAATTTCCGAATACTCGGGTTCTTGATCTTCCTATTCTTCTTCACATACCTTTTGTACCACCTTTTCCACACTGACAAAGAAAACTCAGAGGAGGAACCTCAACACCCCTTCAGCAGTTATCACTGTCTCCAGCAGGACTGGAGCCCTTGAATGCACTGAGGACCACAGCATTCAAACCAAAACAAGCACCTGCCGCAATTATAGCCAGTTGTACCTAGTGTGGACTAACATGGCAGGCATACGCCATTCTCCCTTTATTCTGAGTTTCTTTTTGTTTCCACTTTTGTGTACTTCCTCCACCTTGTCTCTCAAACCTCACTTTTCTTTCAATCTCCATTTTCTTTTGTCCCAAACTTACCCTCTTCCTATAATCAATCCCAGCCTCCATTCTTTGCTTTCTCTGCTCTGCCCTCTCACCCGCTTTTTGCCTACTGTTCCTTTTATTTTGTTGGTTTCAGTTGTGCCACTGTATTGACTGTGAGCTCCAGTGCCCGCCTGCCTCCGGATTTTCTCTGTATTTCCCATCCACTTACTCTTTCTAGACGTTTCTCCCATTTTCTGGTCTCTCCATTTCTAATTTTCCTGCCCAGCCAAGTCTCATCTTCCTCCATGCTGCCCAGCTTTCCCTCCTCCTCCTCCTCCTTCTACTCCTCCCCCTCCTTTTTCCTCCTCCTCCTCCTCCTCCTCCTCCTCCTTCTCCTCCCCTACACAAGAGCCCTGCCTTTGGACCACGCTGTCTCAGTGCAGGAGCCAGGGAGCAGAACCTCTGAGAGCACTAGGAAGAAGATACTCCCTCTGCCAGGTCAAGCACCCAAGCTCAGCAGCACCCCAAAAACTAGAGCAGAAAAGCCTGCTCAGCCCTGGGGCATGCCCCAGGGCCTTCTGAAATACTAGCTGTTAAACTTAGCAGTGGTTCCACATAAACTATTCTTTCAAAGACAAGGAAGAGAAGAAAACTTTTTCCAGCCCCCTGCCAAACATGTTTCTGCTTCTTATACTGCATCTTTTTGTCTTTAGACTACTTACATTGCACTTCTTACACAGTAGGCCTTAAAAAGCATTACAGCTTCCAATAACAGAATGCACTGCTAGAAATTTTAGCAGGTGATGAACAGCATGTTCATTCTTTTCCTAGCTACACCTTCTAAGATATTAAATTATTTTCAGTTAAATTTTCTGAAGTCATGCTGAGTCAGCACAGAAACTTTCAGCTCAATTTTCTAGTTTCACCAGTGTTTATAAATGAAATAAATAAGTGTTTTAATAGGAGATATCAGTCACTGTTACCAGGCCCACTCTTCGTATGAATCTGAAACCTGTAAGACACCTGAAACACAAGTACCCCAGCACATGCAGACACTCTGGACTTTGACTGGGTCATAGCTAGATGTACATATTCCTCTGACTGCAAGAATTTTCTTAATTCCCAATTTCTGCCATTGCTAAGTTGTGCGTCTTCTTTCAGACATGAGAAATTCTCAGTCTTCCCTGGAATCAAGACTTGCCATTTGTAATCTAATACAAAGACCTGAAAATCTGCTCTCAAAAGCCCTACAAACCAATTGTCATGCTGCAAATTCTCACACACAATTCCCCAGCACTTCACTGATATAAAAACACATGTGGTATGTTTTATAACAGACATTTCAGTAGTTCAAAGTCCACATAACTATCATGTACTCTTTATTGTGTTATCTCTAGAAATCAGAACTGTTGAGATGTTTTCTCCTGCACTCCTACTGCAGAATATCAATCGTATTTCTACAGACTTACCTTAAGATCAGCACTATCTTGCTTATCCATCCTTTATGCTTCTTTTTGCTTAAGTCCTATATTCCCAGTCTCTAAGCTGTCACTTCAACAGCAGTGCGGCCAGCTCAATTCTTGGATGCCCGTTAGGAACAATGCGTCACACCTCTTGCTTTTCATGTCCTAAGTGAAATGCAGACATGTCAAAGTATGACTGCATTAATTCATGCACAACCTTCCGTTGTTTTCAAAGTCCAAAAATCTCCTACCAAAAAGCAATCTTGAAGGAGGATAATACGCTTAACAGAAACTTTTACCGAAACAGGAATGGCTTTGTTTCTGTTGTTTCCATGGGGTGCCTGTAAAGGCGTAAGCATCCAGATACCCACTCTGTTCACTATGTTCTGTTAGATCATACCTCCTATCCAGCAAGTATATTAAAATGGTTTTTCCATCAACTGTGTTTAATCAGGCAGGATCTACTAAAGGTGTGTCCAGATTTTGGAATGAAAAAGCCAAAACTAATCTACATCTTATGCACTAATCTGCTTTAGAGGGAACTCCCAGTTTCATTGTTTCATCATCTCCAAACATGCTGAAGACACTGAGTTTCATGACTACAAACTTTTACCTTTGCCTTAGTGCCCTAACAGGTCTTGAAGAACTGATGAAGCAACAAAGAGAGGAGGAAGGAATGAAACTGGTAAAGACTGCTTCTAGATTTCTCCCCCTGTCCCATATCATCATCAACAAATCAGCCTGCCCCTAGGCTTATTTACCTTTATCTTCCAACATAAATAAAGTCTTCTCATAAGTTAGTCCAACACCTAAGGCTGGCAGCAGATACATTGAACACACGCTCATCAGATGACAACTGTTTCTGCTACTGCTTTGGCATGCTGCGGAAACGCACTGTGGCAGATTATTTTCCTTTATAGCACAAAACTTAAATCTTGTTTTACCATGCAGATTCTGGACTACAACAGAACAGAATCTTCTGCCATAGTCTTCCCCTGCAACTTACAGTGTGTAGAAGCAACCTCCTGGAGTGAGCTTAAGTCATGCTTTATTGCTTATTTCACAGTATGTGAATATGCAATGATTATTCCAGGTCCGATTCTAGTAAATCTTTCTCCTGCTGTCCACTGCACACTGATATTAGATATAGGTCTGCCAATAAATGCTTTTCCAAGAAGGAGAACATGATTTCCCTCATCACAAATAAACTGATTTTTTTATTAAAGTTGAGGATGCCAGAACCCAGGCAGGCATATAAACGCCCATCAGCTACTGGTTCACATGATAGATGTGCTTCAACAGGAGGCAAGAATGAGGACAGTCTTGAGTATTGAATTATACACAGTCAGGATGCCATGTGTTCTTTTGGTGTTTTTTAATCAGATCATTCAGTGGTTGCAACAAGTAGTTACATGGCTCAAAATCCTTCAAGATAGTTCAGACATTGTATTTGCATGAAGAATTATTCAAAGTCAACAGGACTGTCTGCAGAATTTATTCTATGAGAAAATTGGCTTTTAAAAAGTTTTGATTAGGGTTTGTATGTTGCCAGGAATGTAGTGGGGTAGGTTTTGTCAACTTGATGGTCACAGTCACAAATATCCTATCATCAATTCTCCCAAAATGCACTCTGTAAATAGCTTTGAAGTCAGTGCAGACCCAAAGAACAAAATGTGACGGGGTCTTGTTACAGTCATGAACAGTTTCTGTGCTTCTAGTGATAGTCCCATGGAAACCAGCATACTGCTTCCTAAGGCAGGACATCACAGTCCAAAATTGAGAAATAACATTTCAAATGGTGTCATTGGTCTTTGTAACTCAATTTTCTTAATAGAGGTAGGAAAATGAGTGAAGAAGGCCTAAGACAACTCAGTATAGGACTGTGTTTGGCAGCTTTAAGATGCAGTAGTCTCCATCTCTTGAGAATAAGAGAATAAACCCTTCACAGAGGTGGAGAAGCACAATGTACTTTTGTAGGGTAACAGTCACGGAGACAAACACAAGGAAGATGCAGGATTGAAGGATAACCACTTGAGCTGCTGTTCTTACCTCAGTATTAGACGATTCCTCAGATGGTATGTGTAGCTAAACAGTAACACCTGAAAAGTTTTCTGAGTTTCTGAGGAGCCTTTCTCGAGCATTAACACAATCCCTGCTTCTAAGAATAAGAAGCCTTAAGGGTTTTGCGGAATAGTCTCATGGAACACTGCCTCTCTTCAGTTTGCTCTGTCATTCCTTGCATCCCTCAGACTAGTTAACAGACTTTTCAAATGTGTCATCTTTCA
This sequence comes from Haliaeetus albicilla, assembly GCF_947461875.1. Taxonomy (NCBI): domain Eukaryota; kingdom Metazoa; phylum Chordata; class Aves; order Accipitriformes; family Accipitridae; genus Haliaeetus; species Haliaeetus albicilla. The sequence continues at coordinate 26,478,482 of NC_091516.1, read as the reverse complement.
GAGTACTCCTAGATGTGAACTCTGACTTGTCAGCTCTCTGGCCTGGGTCAAGTGACAGGCATCTGAATTCTTCAGTGAGACTTTCTCCAGATGTGACCCCAGAGCTTTCAAATCCTCATTTTAAAACAATTTTCAAAATCTGTTCTTTTCTACCTTTTTTTTTCATACCAGATATGATATATCTTTCTCACAGGCACTATACAGAAGGTGGAATTGGGAGGGTGGAGGTTTGTGTTACTATCCACACTCAAAGACATGCCAAAGCAAATGCTTCAAGCTTCAGAGGAAAGTAGACAAACAAAAAACTTCCTGCTTGAGACTGAAGAAAAAAAAAAAAACTTTATCCACATGACCTCTTTATTTTGAACTAACCTAAACCGGTTTGCCTCAGAATTAAGGGTTAAACAGCAAGGAATGTACTGGGAGCACCATATTTCACAAAGGAAGAAGGAAGTCTGTCCTTTAGTGACCCATGGCTGGAGGCAAGAGGAAACCTGAAGACACTTATTAGGGTGTCATTCAGGTACACTGAGCACACATGGTCTCAGAGTGGAATATGTCTGTGCAGAAGCCTTAAAGCAAAGCCAGACTATCCAGTGTAAGAAGATGGGCTGATTCATGGAGAATAGTATTGTCCCAGGACAGTCTTCCAAAGGCTGTGGGCAGCTGCAGGTACATCCATGCTCACATGGCACTGTGCCTTTAAGATACAATTGCTGACTGCTCTGCAGGCAAGTCCCTAACACTTGGCTGTTGGGTTTCACAGGCTGTCCTAGCAACTGTGGGGTTTGGGCAAGGGCTCCCCATCAGGCCCAGCCTCATGGCATGGCCACAACGCAAGAGGCAAGCGACCACATGGATTCACCCTATGAGCTGCATCTGGTCTGCAGGGCATTGCTCTGACCGCTCCCCACTGAAAGCTGCGGGCAGTCAACTGCAGGCACAAGTCCCATGTAAAAATACTGAGGTGCTAGTGTCAGCTAGGCAGGGCGCTGTTATGATCAGTACTGCTTTCAGGCGGTGTTCTGAGGAGCTATCACATGCTACATGATAGAAATACACCATACCATGAACCTTCAAACTGATTAACTTCACTGTTTGTTGCCAGCTGCTCAAGTTTCACATTTAGGTACCTAGATTTCTAAGAAGAAAGCAAGGTAAATTTAAGCTTATTTCCATTCAGCAAATTAAGAAGTTTATTTTGGACTTCTCCTCTGCGCCAATCATCCCTTTCTAAAACAACATTCTTCTGCTATGACCCAGTGTCTTATCCTTTACATAATTTTTATACCAATGTGTTTGCTAACTGCTACATTGTGTTTTTAAATGGTAGTTTTTAACATCACAGAAATCAATACTGGCAACTGAAATCATTCTCTTAAATAGTTACCTCATATGAAAACACCTTATGTATTTTTTCTTTCTGAGGAAAAACTGACCAGCCTAGGAGAGGAAATTAGTTTGGCTGCATTTTTGGTTCCAAGTGGTGTGACTGTTTTTTTTTTAAAAATATATTACATGATCAGATAGACCTTTTTTTTTTTTTTTTAAGAAAACATACTAAAAATTCTGTTAATTGTTTCCTTGACTACTTGAGACTTAAGATAAAAACCCAAGGACCTGTTCTTGTAAATGCTAACAGTTACTGCTCGCTATTGTGAGCTGTCCTGAAAGCACAAATCTTCCTACAGCATGAGTACACTGCATTTTAAGAACTGTAAGTCAGAATACTACATCTCAAAAAATCAAATTCCACTACTCTAACCTGTAGTAAAACAGCACAACTGAAATAGAGAGACCTTCAAAATCATATCTGTAAAAGGCAAAGTGTTTCTAATTTTCCTTACTGAAAAAGAAAATCTAACAATGTGCTTTTATCATTCTCTTAAGTCAATGATAAGACACTGGTAAATGCCATACAATGTGGTCTAAGGAATTTGAGTAAGAGTGTTTTGATTGCTGAACTCATTATTGAAATGACTGGTCTTCATAAATTAGCAATTCTGGCCTCACAATAATTCAAGACCACCTGAAGAAAGATAAAACAGAAAACCCAAAATGATTTGAGATTGGAGTAGTTAGCACTGACAAATCCAGGATATTCACAGATAAACTGCACAACATAAACAGGGGAGAAAGGAATGCATTGAAATGTGGGTACCAGAATCTGTCTTACAGCTCAAAATAATGAGAAATAAAGATAATGGAGAGCCTATTCTACCCTTTATGCTATTTGCTGGCATAAAAACAAGTAGGCAAGTAGGCACTCTCAGTACCTATTTGTTCAACCCAAAGGGACTCCACTGACCAAGCTGTATCCTTAAAGCGCTTTGGGCATATATGCATTGTATGCATGGACTCTAAGAAAAAAAAAAAACAAAAACCATATTGGACATCAAAACCATCATTATTTCTCCCTGAAGCCTTGCCATGTCATAGAAATTAAGGCATTTTGATATTTACACTCCAGGCCTGATATTACTGTTATAATAGTAGTCCACAGTATAAACATTTTTTGCTTGTTAGCCATACCTTTCCCTCTCACATCACACTCTATTTCACAATAACATTTTACAATTATTTTTATGGCTTCAATTTAAACAATGAAAAGCTGTCTCTGGTGTCTCTGTATTTGCACATTACACACTTAGAAATAGAGTCTGAAGTAGATTTTCATCTTTTCAATCACAGGCTTCTCCAATTCCTAAAAGGTAGAAGTAGAAAAACTATTACGGGATACACAGATGCAACATTTTGTGATTATTCGATAAAAAACCATTGCAGTTTACAACTCACAATCATGAAACCATAGGATTTTGGTAGCTTACTTTATGCCAAAGTAGTTCTTATATAGTAATTGCTTTCTATGCAATCAGAAGAAAATTAGTTTAAAATGCCAGCAAGTAAAATAAAATTAAAGCAAATTTCATATTCTACAAGTTGAAGCATCACTAGGAAATAACCACTACATAGCATCAGGCTTCAGAGAGGAACACCTGCCACTTAGGACAGATCCAATGGAATTAATTATTGCATGTTCCAATTTAATTAGAAGAGCACTGTGCCCTGCTCAAATGGACATTACAAAATTCACCTGTGCAAGAGAACAGTGAATATATGTGGCTCATTTCCATTCATAGCTCTGCATGAAAAAACTTTCCTCTGGCTTACACTTCACTGAAGATATTACAATACTATTTTTGTTTACTTTTTTCAATCTCTACTTGGTAAGTCACTTATTTAATCATATTCCAATCCAAACATGAACCCCGGGTATTCATACAAGAAAAGTGGAAAAAAATGTAATGTTTAGCCAGTCCATATCCCTTCTTTCAAAAATTCACTATTATAAAAGAACACAAAACAAAACCAGGAAAACTACCATCCACCACAGTCATTCTTAAAAGCAAAATAAAATTACAAACAAAAACTGATTTTGCCTCCATCCTCCTTTCACAATTTTTTCCCCTGGGAATGGTAACGTATCAGTAATAAGAAAACTATTTTTTCCTTCACTAGTGAAAGAGTTATGATCTGTGTGGCTTTAAAAGAAGAAAGAACAATGAATTTTAAGTCCTTAGAAGTGACTAAGAAATCATGAATGCTATTTTTTTGACCAAGAGCATTTAAAACATATTTGTTAATAACCGAGTTCACTTACAAATTAAATATAATTAAAATATACTGTTTGCGGCATCAATATAAAATTCTCTAATAAAGTTTCAAATAGGAATTTAAAAAACCCAACCTTTTATAAGACTTGAAAAACCCCGTTTGAAATTTCCTCATACATTTCAAATATATAGTTACCTACATACCAAAATTTAAACACTACTTCATGAGTTAGTTTCTTATGAATTAGCACTTACCTTTTTCTTCCTCATATTTAATGAGTACATTTCAAGTAGCCTTCAGCCACCGACTGAAGTTTCCATCCAACATACAGATGAAGCCTGCTTTCAAGTTCTAACTAACGGAAACAGTGCTAACAAGTAGTGACAACAAACTCCCAAGTGTTGATAGCTTTTTTTTTGGGGGGGGGGGGAGGGGGGAGAACAGGAGATGAACCAATTCTTGACAAAATGTTTTTATTCCAATTATGCTGAAGACCTTGTGTCACCTTATAATCAGGAACTTGTGACTTGACCTGCCTTTATTTATGCATCACAGTAAGGAAATGATTAACATTCATGATGTCACTGCTTGAATTTTCAGCAGCGGTTCAGAATAAAAGCATACCCAAAACTTTTTCCAGATTCACTGTAGTTTACTGTGTATGTGTATTGCCACCTAGAGAGTCAAGGTTATAACTGTAAGCATGGAAATAATTAAGCCAGCCCAAGCATACTAGCTATTTTGAAATGCTTCTTTGAACATAAGCTTTAATATACCAAGCAATGAGTCTGTGCAGTGTATTTGATGCAGCTGTCATCAGATGCTTTCACAAAAATACACAAGAATTCCCCACAATGAATCTGCTGTAATCAGAAATAGCTGCCAAATGCTGGACAGCAATAATCTTTGGTGCCACCTGGAAACATATACTTGCACTGTCTTATTTTCTACACAGAGGATCCTGTGGATTTTCAAACTACCCATATACATAAGCGTGTTGTACTTCTTTAATGTCCATTAAATTCTTGGCCTTGCCAACAGGAAAAAACATCAAGCAGTAACTGTCAAAACAGTGAGAAACCTAAGATTTACTGTTGATCATGATATTTAAACTATTGTAAATGTTGCTGTGCTGAAGATGGAGCCAATGCTGAAAATATTACTTCATGTCATTGCTCTGCTGGCCAACTATGCACTCATTTGCTATGCTACTTCATCATCATCACCTACCTTCCATTCCCCACTTTCTCCTTTTTTTCTTTCTTTCTACCACAGTCTAGTTATGCAAGACATGGTCATCAGTGCAGCCTGTTTTTCATAGTAGTTCTTCACTTTCCTGATTTGGACTGAGCTTTAAGCTTCTCCTGGAGGCTCATCTATCTTGGGAACCATAAATACAGTACAGGCCTTCAATAAACACAAATGAGTCCATGAAAAGCAGGCCTTACGTTTAGAACAAGACAGAAAATTTACAACAGCAGGCAAGCTGGTAATACTACTTTGCTGTTTAAATCTGCTCTGAAACATGTTTAACTCCAGCATTTCATTTCTCATCAGTATGCCCATACCCTTACTGTGCTACTTCCATATGCAACACCTGTATCAACCCCGGTAGTATCCAGATGATCTCTGTGGTTACACTGTACGTTTTCTTACTCTTGTGACAGTGGTTCTTCCTTTTGAAGAGGAACATTTTAGAGAAAAGCAAACTCCCAGTTACCTAGAGAGAATATAAACAATTTTTTTCTCAAAGTTTAAGAACACATCAAATTAAGATTATCGGTTGCTAGGTATTATGCTACTCCTGAGACGTCTTAGAATTTGTGCTGACATTTTGTTATTTCAAAAGAACATTTTCTTCTGACTGGGTATGAATGCACATGCAAATTAAAACATCTGAAGCTTGCTTACAGTTTATGTACAGCCCTTGAATAAGAGCGCTCTAGAAATACGGAGTTGGAAGCCAAGACCAGTGTTGTGGTAGCCCACTGTGACACATGGTATCTGGAGACACCAGACACGAAGCAGTGATATATCCTGATCACACCTTTTGACAGCTCCTGTTTATGTAATCTATCATCACTCCCCCTTACCTTGCCCAGCCTTTTGTGTAACTCAAACTCTCAGACTCATTTAAAAAAGTTTTCCAAGGCTTTTAAATTTGCCTCTATTTGCAAACAGATGAATGGAAAAAATTAATCAGTTCAGCAAATGCTCTGAAAGTAGCCGTAACATTCCAGCCCGTAACCCAGAGCCCATGACTGGAACAAGCCAAGAAGCAAGTGCTTGCCTACAGCGTAATTGCAGATAAAGTAAACATATGGCCTACAACACAGTGCAAGCTTCATTTGGTTTAAAGGGCTTATTTATTTTGTTATGGAATAGCTCAAATATGTATTCTAAAGACAATAATAAAACCTCTTTTGTCCTGTGAATACAGTGGAAAGGAGAGACAGATTTTAACAATAAAATCCAGTCTATTGCTAGGACATATCTACTGCATATGAAGATCCAAGCAGATTTTAAGTGGCTAAAGTATTTCTGCAAAGATACTAGCTAATAATGCAAAATACTGGATCCTGAGAATACTGGATGGTGTGAAATATTATAAAACCCACAAATATAGGAATGTATGTATTACCTAGGGTAAAAAAAAAAACAAAAACAAAAACAAAACAAACACCTCAACAAACTAACTAATCTGTTTCCTCACTAATTTATTTTGATTATAGTAAACATGAAAAAGCACTTGCAGTCTTGCCAGAAAAGGAGTTTGTTTTAAAAAACATTTTTAAAGTATCTCCTAAGACAAGTTGATGTATTTGAACTTATAAAAATATCACTGAAAATGTGAGAGAAGAATAAATATTGTTTAAATATGTATCCAGCTAATCTGACAGCAGGCAGAAGCACATCCAACCAAGCACCACGAAATGTTTGAGTCACTAAGCCACCTCCTTTCTTCTGTGGGTACTGAGAGACCCTAACAATCTAATGACCCTAATGAATATTAATGAACAAATACAGCACAAATACTGAGAAAAAGTTTCCAAATGTTTACTAAGAAGGCTGACAAGCTGAATATTTTAGGTAGAAAGACCTAATAAAATGGCAAAGTTATAGAAGCAACAATCTGAAGGAAAAAAGTCAGGAACTTTACATAGTGATAGTCCCAAAGTTTTCAAATACACACAGGCAAAACTTTATTGTCCTTTAGTAAATACATTACTTTTAAAAAATTAGAAAATTTCAGAAGTTGCCTTCTTCATTGATGATTCCAGCAAAAATACAGTGTTTGCTATCCTTAAAGACAAATCACATTTGCAAAGGCTGACAGTCTGCCCATACAACTTCAGTCTATTATTAAAAACAAGTATTTCTAATTGTACTTCAGCTTGTAAATAAATTACAGAAGACAAGCATTAAGTCATATTTCACAGCAAAAAAACACTATTCAGTGAACTTTTGTAAAAATTTTTTGCAAGATCCAGTCTCAGCAAAAACCACACCTCAGTCAGTGTATGTGGCAATTTTATATTCCATTAACTTTCCCTGACACACCTGCGCACACCTGCCATTTCAATGCTACTGACTGATTCAGAGCTAATGTCAGAAAGCTAAGAATAGCATTAACTTGAGAATGGACCAAAAACCTAAAAGCTGGCTGACCACTGCTTTGGGTAATGTGAAGTGGAGAAGGTGAAAAAGCTTTTTCACAAGGAGAATGTGAAAAACTTTCAGAACAGTGGCAGCTTACAGAAGTAAAGATCCCCTTTTCCTTCCCCTTCCCTGCCACATTTGGTTTTGGTTTGCATAGAAAAGGGAATGTTTTGTCTTGTTTTAGTAGGCTCTTACTTTTTGGTTTAGCTGTTAAACACTGAAAAAAAACCCACATTAAAAATTGCTAAAGTTTGTATGCTTTATGATAAATTCACATTATAAATATTTCACTTTTAGGTACCACAGTTATATCTTTTTGTTCAGGACAGGCAAGATGATTTTCCATTTCCTTTTGACATGTAACATGTTCACCTGTTTCTTTTAATTGCATCCCAAAGTTCTAATTTTCTGTAGTCTTCTTTTAGCCTGCCTCCGTATTTTCAAGCATTCTTGCTAGACATCATAGCCTCCTCTACACTGTACACCTCCAGACAGCTTACTATTAAGTACCTAATAGTGATTATCCCATCCACTTAAGACAACTCAGACTTGCTTTTGCAGACTGACATAATACTATTTCTTCAAAAAGGCAGAAGCATGCTCATTTTTCTCCCAAGTAGAAAAACCTGAATCCAAACGGAAACAAGTTTCCTGCAAGTAGATGTACAACTATGAAACAACTGATCAGGTCTCCATTTCAGTCTCCATAGCATCAGTCCTTGAAGGAGTTTTAGCTTCTGGTGGAGTCCCTCCATCTACGTTCTGAATATCAGACAAATCAATAGCAGGCAGTGGTGCTCTCCAATACAGGAATGAGTTATACTGACAGAATTCTTCTTCTTGCTTTGAAAAGAGACAAACATAAAGGCAACAAAACATTAATGTATTTCACATAAGTACATAATAATAAACTTCTATAAAAGAATCTGAAACAAGGAAGAGTTACTCAGCTGTTCCATATTAATAGTTCTTATCATTTTATACAGAAAAGAAATGAGCTATTTCTAAGGAAAACACCATAGAAAATCTGAATCAAATCATAATTTACTTTTGTATTTTCAAATATTCTTGCAAAGAACTACACAACCTCTGGGAAATACTTCCATAACTCCACCAATTTCCTCAACTTGCAATCTTTGCACAGAACAATACTGAAAAACGTGCAATTACTGGACTTTGCATACAAAAACTGTTCACTGCTTTTTCTTCTCACAATGGTATACAAATTTCATGCACAGTTAGAAGCTGGTATTCAGAAGAATGTATTTAGCTATTTTACATCCACTCAGATGATACCTGTAGGAAAAGTAAAGCATTGGGTAGTGTTTCTACCACATGTTGTTTCTTCTTTTCTTGTAGCTACATTTTGTACTCAAGTATTCATGAGAAAAATGAAGACCTCTTCTACAGGCAGGGACGGAAAAGTTTAAGAACTTTTGGTAAACCTTGGAGGAACATGTACCCATCTACTACTTTAGTATGGCACCACAATTTTTTTTTTAAATCTCTGTTAGAAAACAGTTTGTTTATAACCATATGTAGTGGGTATAAACAGTGGCCAATCTGTGCATGTTCTTATGGATAGGATACCCATAAGAAGAGGAATTCTCAAGTCATTCCTTAGGTCTTCAGCATGTACTTTCTTCTGGTATGTAAAAACACTGAATGTTGCCACAAACCTAAAATAATGCATTTCCACAGAATATTGCTTTATATTTTTCCTAACATACAATCAGAATTTCTAAATATTTTACTGTAATGTCTCAGCTGTAATGGGTGCTGAACAGAAGTATTTTTAACAAATAAACTGGTATAACTGTTTTGGTATGGCTCTTTAAAAATGTCATGCTTTGTTTGCTGGTTCTGCAACTAAAAAAATGGAATGTTCAAAAAAATCGCAGTAAGTATCGTCCCTAAACCCTCTCAGATACTGGAAAAATGATGCTTCCCCCACTCCCCAAAAGAGAGAAGTATGTAAATTCACCATACTTTCAATTTAAAGAACACACATTGTGTTACCACACAAACCTCTCATGAAGTACAATTTGTTGCACTAGGTAACCTATTCTTACTACAAAAACCCTGCATTATTCAAGACCTGTAATAATTAAGAGAGGTATGCAAGGTGTTGACATTTCATAGCAGCAAGTACTACTAATGTGAATTTGCTTGCTAGGAAAATATTGTCTTCAGGGAAAATTAAAGAACCAAAGTTCTCATTAATGGGAATCAAGACCAAAACCAATTAAATGATATAGTGCCACAGGAACAGAAGGATTGATTGTATGGAAACTGGAAGAAAGCCAAACTATAAGTAGCTGCACACATGCATAAATATTCTTGTAAACTGAAATTTTTGCACTGCACGGGATTAACAACAAAGTGCAAAAGATAAAGGGAAGATTTTCCAGTTCGTATTCCAACCTACGCAGCATCACTCACACAGAACCCTGGAGGGCAGGTGGCTAACAAGTGCTTTGAAAAATATTGCCAGCAATGGAGTTTCAGAAACTGTCAGCTACCCTTACAAATTCTCCCCATGTTTAATCCAAACTCCCCTTATATTTTAATAAGTTACTGCTCACACTGTGAGAGCTACGTACTTAAAGTTAGAACATCCCTGTGCTAGGTGCTTCGTACGCACACAGTAAATGACAGCAATCTTGTTTAAAAGATTATAATCTAAAATTTTGTAATACAAAAATATACATACTCTTAATTTTGGACTCAGACTACAAAAAGGATTAATCTCAAGAGCATTCAAGTCTCCAGAGCAGCAGTATTTCAGTTTAATTGTATCTCCAAGAAAGATTCAGCGTGAAAATGAACAAACCCAAGGAACACAAAAGACAGGCACAAACACTAAACGCTCATACATAAAATGCAAAATAAAATACCGAGCATTCACGTTCACCTAAGTATGCTTCAACACAGGTTTTGAGAAGAAATCCTAGCAATATAAGTAACATGCAACAAGCTCAGAGATAAAAAAGCTCAGTTTCTGTGGATGAAGTTGTTTAATTTTTAAGGAGCTAATTTTCCAACTCCAGTTGCATAGGTGTGCTTGCAAATAAAACTCAGATAATATTTCTTCTCTGGCCAACTGTAATATAATTGGAATTGCTTGTAACTTTAACAAAAACAGTGTGAAATTAACAGTATCATCAGCATGTTTATTACTGAACTACACAAGCCACAAAACAGCAAAGAATAATCCCAACCTACAGCTCTATCTTCAGAAAGGTGTAAAAATCATCATCAGAAATATCTTTGTGAAAAATTTAAAACATACAGGTAGGACACACAGAAGATGGAAGAAACACCTCTTGCCTGCCGTTAACCAAGATTTATTTTAAAGCAAAAATATTTTTTATAGAATATTGTACTTAGGGAAACAACCTGTTAAAAATACAGTCCTACAAAAATATTTTATATAGAGAAACACCCTTTACTGTGTGGAAATCCAAGTGGCTTATTGCCTTCCTACCACTGCTAAAGCTTACAAAATTATGTCCAATAACCCTAGGGATAAGGAAAGAATTCAGCATCACATCTGTGCGATCAAGTAAAACTGTTCTGTGGAGGTTTGCTCAATTTGTTTAATTTGCTTCGCTTCAGAAGATGCTTGTTCTGTCTTCAAAAATGAAAGATATGCTTGTGTTTAAAAGGCACTGCCTAAAAAGTATGCGTAGTTTTCATAGGACATAAGATTTTTTTCCTCAATTCCTTTGCGCCTTAATTCTACCATCCATCACAAACACCCCCTGCCAAGCAACCAAGAAACTACCACAAGGCAGAACCTGAGGAAGAGAAGCCACAATTTTCTTTACAGATCACAGATGGGTGTTATACTATCAAAGGCCCCAACTTTTCAAAACCAGAGTCTAGAACTGGAGTTCAGAGTCCATCTGACCTGATTAGACTTTCTGCCACTTCCATATCACTGGTTTGAATACTTTGGTTTTACTTAAAAGGTCCAGGTGGGAGGAAAGGTGAGTTTACATGTATCAAAGCTCTAGACAGACGCAAAATTTGACCTAGCATTTTATTTTTGGAAAACTAAAACTTTCCTAGTACTTTCTTAGTACTTTTCTAAGTACTTTCTTACTTTCTTCGTTTTCTGACCTACTGTGTAAAATGTGGACAGGGCCAGGGAGAAGAATGTACATTGTTCAAAGTTAACCAGGAACACCAGAAGCCAACTGCACATTTCAATATATCCTGATCATTAAGTAACTGATCCCCTTCCCCAACCACTGCCTTCACTAGATGTTCTGATTAAAGGATAGCTCTGGTATCGCTACTTGTTTTGGGTTTGTGTGGTGAGGTTTTGGTAGCGGGGGAGGGGCTACAGGGGTGGCTCCTGTGAGAAGCTGCTGGAAGCTTCCCTGGCTCCAAGTGGCACCTGCCTCTGGCCCAGGCCGAGCCCATCAGTGACGGTGGCAGCGCCTCTGGGAGAACAGATTTAAGAAGGGGAAAACACTGCAACAGCAGCTGGGAGAGAGGAGTGAGAATATGTGAGAGGAACCCCTCTGCAGACACCAAGGTCAGTGAAGGAGGAGGGGATACCCCTACAGCCCATGGTGAGACAGCAGGCTGTCCCCCCCCAGCCCATGGAGGGGAGCAGATGCCCACCGTGACTCCATAGGAAAGCCCGCGCTGGAGCAGTCTGCACCTGAAGGACTGCAGCCTGCAGAAAGGACCCATGCCAGGGAAGTTTGTGGAGAACTGCAGCCCATAGGAAGGACTCAACATCGGAGTAGTTCGTGGAAGAACTGTCTCCTGTGGGAGGGACCCCACGCTGGAGCAGGGGAAGAATGAGGAGTCCTCCTCCTGAGGAGGAAGGAGCGGCAGAGACAAGGTGTGATGAACTGATCCCAACCCCCATTCGCCGACCCCCTGCGCTGCTGGGGGGAGGAGGAAGAGAGAACTGGGACTGGAGCTGAGCCCAGGAAGAAGGGAGGGGTGGGGGTATGGTGTTCTAAGGTTTGGGTTTACATTCTAATATCCTTGTTTTGATTTGGTTTGTAGTAAGTTAAATTGATTTTGTTTCTTCCCCAAGCTGAGCCTGTCTTTTGCCCTCGACCATAAGTGGTGAGTGATTCCTCCTGTCCTTGTCTCGACCCACGAGCTTTTCTTTGTATTTTTTCCTCACCCCACCTGGGCCCGGAGCGGGGAGGGAGGGGGGCGGAGTGAGGGAGCAGCTGCGTGGTCCTCTGTTACTGGCTGGGCTTAAGCCACGACGCTCCTAAATGGCCATCCCAAACAAAAAGTTAAGGAAGTAAGTGGTCAGATCTTGTAGTAAGCCTGACCCACAACCTCAAACAACAGAGACGCTATCAAAATAAACTCTTCAAGCTTCCAGCATACTTTTGGGTGGGGATGTGGCCGAAGATAGACTTAAGGTGAACTCCAGACGGGCTGTTTCCCATCAGTTCTTCTATATGGGCAAAAAAAGAAAAGAAAAAAAAAACCCCAAGCTAGAAATGTTACTTCTTTTGCTTCGGGGAAGGAAAAAAGGGAAAAAACAGCTTGACGAGGCCCACGACCGATCAGCACCGGGAGGCACAGCAGGGGCTGCGGGGCACCGAGCGCTGCCCTGTGCCCGCCTAAGGCCGGGCGACTCCGCCGGCCGCACGGCCCGCCGCCCCCACGGCTGGCACCCGCGCCCCGGCGCGGCGGGCTGAGGGCGCGGCCCCACCCACGGCAACGCCTCGGCTGCCACCAACGGCGCCCGCCGTTCCCCGCCCCACCGGCCGCCGGAGGCGAGCGGCCCGGGCCCGCCCACGGCGGCACCGCGGCATCCTGCCCGGGAGGCCTCCCGCCGCCCCAGCCCCGCTCCGTTACCTCAGCGGCGGCGTCCCGCTCTTTGCCCCGGCCACCGGCGCGTCCCTCCACCGTCCGCTCGTCCTGGGGCGCCGCGGGCCCGCCGCGCCGCCGCCGCCTGCCCCCCGCGTCCCCCTGCTCCCCGCGGGAGCTGCTCCCCCGCAGCCCGGGCCGCTTGCCCGGCGGCGCCTCTGCCTCCTCCAGCTTCCGTTTCGGGGCGGCGGGGCCGGCGCCCGTCGCTTCGCCCCGGGGGCGCCGCTCGGGCGCGGCAGCGCGGGGCGGCGGCGCCGGCTCGCGCAAGAGCCGTTTGACGGGCACGTGACACACTAACGGCTCCGCGCGCCGCTTGGCCATGAAGGGGGGGGGAAGGGGGGGGGGGGGCCGACGGCCGGCGGCTCCGCGGAGCGCGCGTCCTTCGGGAATGCACGCACGGCCGCCACGCGCTGGAGAGCGCATGCGCCTCCCGCTCGCGGCCGGCCCCGCCCACCGCCGAGGGGCGGGCTGCCGGGGGTGGGGGCTGTGACCCCGCGAGGGCCGCCGCCGCCGCCGCCACAGCTGCCGCGCTGACGGCAAGGTGGGCGAAGCAGCAACAGGGGAAGCCGCCCACACCTCCGTCGTACCTCAGCGCAGAGGACAGAATCAGACATGAGGGAGACCAGTCATACGGCAAATTTTAATATCCAAGAAAAATCAAGTCCATGACACACGCTGAAAATAGTGGGAAGTTCACGATTCCCCTTCGTACCTTCATAACTGATTTCAGAGCGTACTGCATATAAATAAAAATATGGGACACTTTACACATTTGTCAAACTCGCTCCATAGAAAGAAGTATTACACTGAAGATTATGCAGCATTTTATTTTACTCCCGATACCACGTACAGTTTAATAGTTTACATGGTCTTGGCTTCAGCTGATACAACACCTTAAGCGTTTTTCCCCCCATGTATACAATTGACTAGAAGAATGTGATCACATTCAATAATACATGGTCATCCCTGCACATAAAACTACAAGTGATGAATTTAGAGAACTCATAAATAGGACTGCAGGTAAATCACTACTCACTCATACAGCTTATTCACAAGATTACTCTGCATTACTAACTCTTAATGCAACTGTTCTAATTTAAAAGGAGAACAGTAGGGAAACCCAGCATTTTCTACATTAGAAACAGAAGCACATCACTATATACCTGACATAAGTAAATAAAAACATATTTTCCAAAAATAACACAAAAATGGCACTTGTGACAACATGGGGTGGGAAAGAACAAAACCACCAGAACAAAGGATATTGACATTCAACCAGAAAGCAAGATTTCGATTGCCTATTTGTGAAAAATGAGAACACCACAGTGCAAGTGTAACTACAGGCTGGGTAGGAGGCAGAAACTGGGCAATATTACAGGTAGATACACTACCCAGCAACAGCATAATTGACATTCACCTAACATCCCATTTCAAGGAGCTTGAAAATCAAGTAAAATACTAATATTCTAAGGAAAAAAAAAAATCAGAATGAAAGCAAAGAATCACAAAGTCCCTCAAAAGACCAAAAGCACAATAAGGAAATTAAAGCAACTTTTTTCCCCCCCCTTATTTTTAGGTGTGCAAGGGCTTTCATTTTTAATCTACTTGTTGCAATGGCAGTGTTTCAGCTTTAAACACATTTTTCTTGGAGCACTGTAGAACTTTGACAGTTCTTTTATGGAGCTAAATCTTGGTCGGCCACTTTTAGAAAGAAGACAGAATTCAAATAAGACTACTTTAACAAAGCTCTAACTGAAAACCTTCTGTAGACAAGAAGCCTTTATTCTCAATAAGGATTCTCAGCAGAAAGGGGCACAATACTGAAAGATACCCAGGCATGTGTTCTCTCACACAGTGTTGAAACTATATAAAAAAAAAAATTTGTGTTTTCCCTCCTTGCAGACTTTCAATTTAGGAACAAAGGCACAAATTTCTGGCCTTAATGGGAAAAATCCAAAAGCCAGTAACAGATCTATTAAAGAGATGTGACTGGGACATCACCATGAAAAAAGGGACTAGAAATAATGGGAAACAAACAAGCTATTGTCCAGTGCCATTATGACCAAATATGAAAAAACCTTAATTCCTTATCATGATGTTTTATATTTTAAAGAAATTTTTGAAAGTGGATGAAAATGGCACTTAAGCTAACCAATATATTAAGAAAACAAAATGGCTAACATGACACCTCGTCTCAGCACAGTGATTATTAATTAATGTTTTCTCATGTACATAACTTCTAAGTGACAGAAGATTCAGCCTCTTGTATGGTATCACAATTTGCAGACTAAATATTCACCTAAGCCACATCTGCCAGGAAAAAAAAAAACATTAGGAAAAGGAACCAAGAAGTCACTAAGTCACAAGGGTAAACAGATTAGTCAAAATTGGTGTTATTTCGGAACTGAGGTTAACATACCAGAGGCTTCCCTGTGACGTGCTGCTTTTTCTTCACTCAGTATAGTATTTCAAATTGCCTATAGGTTTTGTGTTTTGATTAAAGTGTGAATAGTGGTACAGTCAAAGATTACAATTTGTATAATAATCTACTTTGTTTCAGTTCCAGAGAAAATGCTCGAACAGTTCTGACGGCTATTTTATCTATCAAGAATAATTTTATCACTTTTCAACCATTTCAGACTTCATAATTTTAAGTATAGGTTTAGAAATATTTCTCTAAATGTGACACAGCTAGTACAGTAAGCACCTCTATGCATTCCTAAAATCAGAAAGTAGAAAAAAGAAAATAATTATAAATCTATGAAAAGTGAGGCAGCATATGCAGAGAATTAGCCTAGGTATGCCAAACATTAGTATTTATTCTCAAGAAAACTTTTTTTCCTTATTTTAATGCATTCCAAAGCACAAAGACAGTGTATGTGATCATTTCCTCCCCTGTTTTCACAAGTATATTACAAATACACATGGCATTGTACATGTCTGGATAGCAACAGAGATATTAAGAAAATAGACACTATCTAAATCCTATTAGGAATAAGAAGGCACCACTGATTCGAGGTTGTGTCCAGACATCACCCAGTCCATTTTATTCTCATTTCTAGCTTTCAAGCCATCATTTTTTTCTGATTAACCTATTCAGACCACTTCTATTCTGGTTTTCTCACCACAAACAACACGCATTCATAGTAGTATTTCATCATGGAGAGTTCATTCACAGTGTAAGTTGACAGTACAGATTCTTTCTCCACCTGAAAAAAACAACCCAGCAGTTTTCAAAACACCTTCTCGACAAGAATTACACAAGTTTCTCTTCATAAGAAAGAAATTGCTATATACTTGCTAGATTTCAAGGCCCATCTATACATTTTAAAAAATTAGGAAAGCAAATAATTTGCAACACAAACATTTAATTCTCCTAGAAGTTATTAGTATATGCCATTATGTTGAGCTAAATTTAAGGTAAGGGTTTATTCGAAGCAGTTTATCTAGTTTATACCAATACTACTTACTTATTGCAAACTACAGCATCTTCTTACCTCTATATGGAATCCATATTGCAGTATAACATTTTTTATATCCTCGTAGCTTAATTCTATAGAAAGTTCATTTCCCAAGTTTTCGAAGTGGTACAAGAGAGGACCTAGAGTACAAGGATACAAGGGAAATGGCTATCAAAAAGACAAAAATGTTTTAAAAATCAAAAGCACACACTGAAAGTCCAAAGAATGCTTATAGCTAGACTCACATATTCAAATACAGACAAAAGAACACAATTCCATCACTCAAATATGATTTTTACAACAAATTTCAGAATCAATGCAAAATGAAAACAAATTAGTTCAGCTGCTTATTCAACAACAGTCTCATTTCTTACCAAACTGTTTTCTGAATCTTAAAATTTCTTCAGTCTAGCATCACTGCTGTCTCTATAAACAGAAGACAGGACATACTGTGGCCTACACTCAGTAGCTTGCTTGACTGGCCAGGACTTGTGTAGTGACTGACTGACCAGTGACTGACCAGTTTCTACCACCCAAAATGTTTAACTCCTGAGTTTTGTCTGCCATTCCTTCACCATGGAAGACTTAAATTGTCTCTTTTCTCTTGAGCCAAGGCATAGATAAATCTCATTCCCAAAGCTTCTGCTTAGAAGCACAGTACAAATTAGACAACAGATTAAGAAAAAAAATGCAACGATGTATTTACATGCAAAACAAGTCCTGTTTTCTTAGAAAAAGAGCAAAAAAGAACACAGGACACTACATTTGTCAAATAACAAATGTTTGATGCATGAATGCAAAACCTGCCACTGGGAAAATTTAATTCTCTATTTAAAAATCACATGGTGTTGACTTGATTGTAACTAGCAAACACCTGGACATATTCTGAACACATCTGAGGTAACTTCCAAGCCCTAGATGTTTCTAGCTCTACAGAGTTTTCAGCACAGACACATTCATCCCCACAACTCTTTTCAAGTACTAGGTTCCTGTTACATGATCAAACAAGCCAGGGCTAGCAGAAAGAGAGGTTGGTCACACTTGCCTACATTTATCCATATTCCTCCAGGCTTTAGTATTTTCCATATAGTATCAATGTAATCAATAACATTATGTGCTGTATCTATGAAAAAGCAAGTTGCTATGCAGTCCCATGTATCTGCATAAAAAGAGCAAAGTATACAGAGATTAGTTTCAATGTCTCTACCCCTGTAAAAGTTCATAATTTAACTTTTTTGTTTACATTTGTATTGTTTATATACTCAGCATGTATATTTATTTATGCATTTTATAAAATTATTCATATGTAAATATTATAACACATTTTATATAAATGAAGGCCCAGGTGTGCTGTTACTCACCTGTCCTATGAACATCATTACCACAACTGTTAAAAATACAACTACAAAAATAGTGATTTTCAGCCTCTCTAGTTAATACCTAGGGCAATACAAGTGTGTACACTAAAGTGTACTTTCACAAACCACATAGCTTTAAAACATTTTATTCAGTATCTGAGTATTTCTCTAGCTGGTTTTTACCACTTAATTTAACAAGCAGGATCTTTCAAAGTCTACCTTTTAAAGCATGTTTTCCTGTTTTTCTCTAAACATGTATCCTTGAAATGGCAAAAGTTTTAAGCTGTGTAAATAAAAAAATTAAACTCAATTTATGCCAGTATCAAAGGTTCTAATGTAAGACAGAACCTTCAGAAAATTAAGTAACTGTTAAGAAAAGCTCCTGCAAGAAAGTTTCTTGAAGTCTAGCTGCACAATAAGGGGCAGATCAATAACTATATAATCCTGGTGAACAATGGCTATGGGTCTAATAGGGACAGAAAGGTGGAAACAGAAAATAGATGTCTCAGGTGATAATCCAATACTGTGTAAGGAAACAATTGCAACTTCTAAAAAGCCATATATTAGAATATTAGATTACATATAAAACAACCGGATAAGTGCTACCCTTGATCAAATCCCGAATATGCAATTGGTAGAGTAGGCATAAATAAGATAGTCTTCTACAGGTTAATTCAACATTAGGTTAGTCATAAAACATTACTTCATAGCTGCAATGAGGACAGCACAACTAACCTGGTATCACAAGAAAAAATAAGGTTATTTGTACTGACAGAAGTCTCAATCTTTCATAATTATCATGTCCATAACATGCTTCTGAAATATTTACTATTGACAGTCACTAAGTATATATTTTTTTCATTTGTAATTTGCTACTACTGAAACAGTTTACTTTGCTTTTACAACAGGAAATAAATTAACAAAAAAATACTCATGTTTCTATTTTTTATACTAAAGAAGAGAAGTGACAAGTTACATTGTTCCCTCTGTAGCTGTATTAGGTTTGTGTGGCAAGGTTTTGGTAGTGGGACGGGACGGGGGGGGCTGTACCAGGGGTGGCTTCTGTGAGAAGCTGCCAGAAGCTTCCCCCATGTCCGACAGAGCCAAGGCCAGCCGGCTCTAAGATGGACCCGCTGCTGGCCATGGCTGAGCCCATCAGTGACAGTGGTAGTGCCTCTGGGAGAACAGATTTAAGAAGGAAAAAAACTTGTGGCAGCACAGAAACTGCAGGCACAGAGAGGAATGATAACATGTTAAGAGAAACAACCCTGCAGACCCCAAGGTCAGTGAAGCAGGAGGGGGAGGAGGTGCTCCAGGCGCCGGAGCAGAGATTCCCCTGCAGCCCGTGGGGAAGACCATGGTGAGGCAGGCTGTCCCCCTGCAGCCCAGAGAGGTCCACGGTGGAGCAGATATCCACCTGCAGCCTGGGGAGGACCCCACGCCAGAGTAGGTGGGTTCCCGAAGGAGGCTGTGACCCCATGGGAACCCCGCGCTGGAGCAGGCTCCTGGCAGGACCTGCGGATCTGTGGAGAGAGGAGCCCACGCTGGAGCAGGTTTTCTGTCAGGAATCGTGACCTTGCAGGGGACCCACGCTGGAGCAGTCTGTGCCTGAAGGACTGCACCCCATGGAAGGGACCCATGCTGGAGCAGTTTATGAAGAACTGCAGCCCATGGGAAGGGCCCATGTTGGAGAGTTTGTGGAGAACTGTCTCCCATGGGAGGGACCCCATGCTGGGGCAGGGGAAGAGTGTGATGAGTCCTGCCCCTGAGGAGGATGAAGCAGCAGAAAAATAACATGTGATGAACTGACCGTAAACCCCATTCCCCGTCCCCCTGTGCCGCTGGGGGGGGTTGGTAGAGAATCCGTGAGGGAAGTTGTGCCCGGGAAGAAGGGAGGGGTGGACAGAAGGTGTCTCAAGATTTGTTTTTATTTCTCATTACCCTACTCTGGTTGATTGGCAATAAATTAAGTTAATTCTCCCTAAGTTGAGTCTGTTTTGCCCGTGACAGTAATTGGTTGAGTGATCTCTCCCTGTCCTTATCTCGACTGATAAGCTTTTTGTTATATTTTCTCTCCCCTGTCCAGCTAAGTTGGAGTAAGAGTGATACAGCAGCTTTGGTGGGCACCTGGCGTCCAGCCAGGGTCGATCCACCACAGTAACATCACTTTTCTAGATCAAGTAAACCTTTCCATGATACTACTATGCTGTCTTACTCTAAAAGGAGCTACTGCAACAAAGATCTGTTAGACAAGGAGGTATCCACATTTTGTTATAACTAAGAAGAAAAGCTGATTTGTACTAAGAAAATCTTAGTACAGTTAGTACTTTTTGCTTAATGCTTGTAGATACAGTTCCCTTCTATTTGTAATCACTAACTGTCCCATAACAAATACTCTGACAATACAGTTACATGGATAGCCTAGAAGTTTGCATTTACTCACTGCACTCGGAATATATTTCTTGAAAATCCCCTGCTGTCATAGAGAAGTTTGAACCAGAAGGAAGACTGTGAGGATCAACATCAGGGAAATAAATTGGACGTATCTGATCAGCAGATCTTCTGTTATTGCTAAACTGATGAATCCAGGGATAAAGCTTACATGAGTTAATTTCAGAGCATCTGCAAAATACAGAAATCAGCACAATTCAGTTTCAACTCATTGCTTATCTATTATCTATAAATGTAGGAGTCAAAGACTTTCACCAACATCTATTGTTTTGTTGATAAAGTTCTTGCAAAAGCTACATGTTTTCTAAAGGACTTTTATCTAGTTCATAACACTTCACACTGCCCGTCAATTTATGAACTGATCGAAAACCCAATTCTACTCTTGACACACAAATTACCACCACAAAATAACTGCTTTTTTTAATTTTAAAATTTTCTTTTGCCACTTTTTTACCATTTTCCCTAACTTATTTCTCCACTGAAAAGAAAATGCACAAGATTCTTCAATAGGATTAATGAAATTTATGATTTAGTATGTTCAGTAAAGCTAAGCCTTTCTGAATGATTTTTCAATTAAAAAAGAAAATTAGTAACATTAGTTACATGAATTTTATTGGAAACATTCGTTCTCATTCTAGACTTTTCTGTCTTTTCTGAACCATAATAGTAGGGGTTTTGAAGCACAGCAGAAAAAAAGCATTTTTCAGATGCTAACTGAAAGGATACTTTTAAATTTCAATAAATAAATTCCATTTTGCAAAGCATAATAGTTTTGCACTGGATGTCATTTTAAGTTAGTGACATCTGGAGTGCTGCAATTATGCTAAGTAAACAGGTCTTTGTGAAATAAATTTGTGCGTTGACATGACCAACTAAGTCAACTCTTACTTTACAAAGTGATAAGATATAGCATTAGAGTATAAAAAGCAGCTTTTCCCACAGTTTTAAATTAAAAAATGAAGGCATTTTCTTTCAGAGACAACAGAGGACACATCCATCCCATAAACATGTATCGCCAAACCCTTCATAAAGTGCAAACTCTACCAGGTTATAGAACATGCACTCTTTTGGCTGGTGGATAGAAAACATCTGTAGTCAAGTCTTTGAAATAACATTTGTTACCTTCTTCATGTCATACTTATATTTCATTTTATCAGTAAAAAAAAATACAAAACCAACCTGTATTTGAGCAGCAGTATACTGCGCTCATTAACTGCCTCTATATCGAATGAATAAATAAATAACAGGTATCTGCCGTCAATTAAAGGAAAAAAAGCAGGGAAAAAACCTTATAACATTGGTAACATTTTATTCAAGAAAGGCATTTTTATTTTGGTTAAAAAACAAAACAAACCAAACAAAAAGCCATCCCCCCAAACAAACAACACCCCCTTAACAACAACAAAAAAGCCCACCCCAAAACCCTCACATTGGCCAGTAAAAGTTGTGTTAACTATTCTAGCATTCTCCTTATGTTCCCAGTCAATCTGTATCATCCTCAGAACATTTTTCTTTAACAATGAAAATTTACCCAAAAGCAAGGTAAAGAAAGTAAGAGATCCGAGCAGATTAGAAAGGAAGTTTTTTTTTCCTCAGCTATACGGGAACACACACATCCCTGTATTTTTTTTTTCTCAGCACAAAGTATATTCTTGTAGACTTTCGAGCAGTCCCCAAAAGAATTCCAAATTTAATATAAAAGACCGATCCCTCTCCATATTCAAGCTCTAAAACCTTCCTTTCCAGCTTCAGTAACTTATACTTAAAAACTAAGTACTGCAGTCCTTCACAATTCCATCCTTGCAACAAAAGATGAATGATGTAAGTTATGTTGTAAAAATTTAACATCTTCAGCTAGGTGTGACACACTTCAGTATTTCCATAGGGGCAGGGCATTTACTGTTCAACATTCAGTCAAAAAGACAGTTCTGGAAAAGATGGGTAGGTCAAATGCTACTTCTGACCACAGATTTAAAGATAAAATGCCTAACTGTTTTCATCCCAAGGCATTCATGGACATGCAACAAATACAGTTAAGCAGCCTTCTCAAATGCCAAGATTTATCTGAAATTACATTATCCCCAGAAAGTAAGTATTAGCCAATTATTAGCATGAATTCTACTGGTCTTAATTAAAGCTTTTTTAAACTAACCCTGCTCTGGCTTGGCTACAAAGTGATTTTCTATTACTTCAACTGAACTTTCTCAAATATTAGTAGGTTGCTACTGAACAGCTGTTGGACCAAGGCTACGGACCACGTGCTCTGAATCTCCAGCTGCAGAAAACAAGTCAGCAACCACCTGCTCCAGTCTCCTCCACACAGATACCACCCTAGTGTTGTTTCCCCTCCTGTCAGATGTCAAAGGGAAGTAACATATGACCTGTGGTTCTAGACTGCCTGAAAATTTTGGTATGCTTTCCAGAGCCAGGACAACAGATTATGCTTTTCAGTTTTTTCTCTTCTAAAACATATAAGAAATGAAGTGTGTCTCTACATCACCACCGATCACCTCTGCCATCTGTCATATGCAGAACTCATGTAAACACTAGAAAAACACAGCAGCAGTAAGAACCTTACCCATACAAGAAAAAGCACAATTTCCCATACAAGGACTGCAGCAGCCTTGAAGCCATTGTAGCTTAACTACTGCAGGGTCACTTTGTTTTCAAATTAGAGCTTCCTCAACTGAATAATGCACTCTAATTTCAAATACAGTGACCACAGTTATGCTTTGACGCACTCTCTACATACCATGATGTGCAACTTTATCCACAGTAACAAAAGTTCACAATTTAAGAGAATTATACCACTTCGTATACAGAAGACTTAAGTCACTGCCACATCTAGGAGCCCACTGCAGTAGTTGGCTGGACACTCAAGACAGTACTTTGTCTTCCTAAAAATAAACCAAGGTCAAAGAAAAAAGGTATATCCAAACTAAGAATGTTAGCAAAATCCTCATGGTTTTATCAACTGAAAACAAAAATTAATTAAATTAAAACTGTAGTTAAAAACTAATTTGCAAAATCCTTCTTTCTTACCACTCTTCCAGAACTGGTATCTTCAGCTCATATTGATCATTGCTGTTTCTTCCAGTTCCAGGAAGGCAAACATCCATTTCAGAAGGCTAACTGCAAACAGCCACTTAAGACTAAAAAGAAAGACCCAGAAGTCCCTAACACCTTCTTAATAGACATTCCAAGCCCACAATTAGATGTGGCAGAAAGGAATGCTTGGACTTCAACTGAATTGACTGAAATTCAGAGTCACATTAGCAGTATTTTCTTCCATGCTAACAAGGAACTTGTAACTGACAACTTGCCCAGCAAAGATCAAGATTACAGCAGCTAAGCAACGCTCAATTTTGCTGGCTAAAATCTAATACTGTTAGCAAATCTCATGCATCTACACCTTTCCTAAATATCTTATATAAATACGAAACACCACATGAGCATTAGATGCTGAGAATGATTACTATCATAAGCTAAGCATGGATTTTCAGGAGAATTCCACACATAGGCCAAAACCTCATTATTTAAGGAAGACAAAAAACATGTCATCAGAGGTAGCTAGGGGTGAAGTTAACTTTCAGGTTTGAACCACTATGACAGCTGATGAGCGCTCCCAAAGATGGCAAATGAATACTTGTATGCTGCTTTAAATAATTTCAGAAGTTCCAAAGAGCGTAAAAACCAGCAAGGCTGTATACCTAAGGACAAGAAGAATGTGATGCCCTTTCGGTAGCTGCAAGCTTTAGATCAGCTCAACTGTAATACACAATTTCACCACCAGATGAGTCATTGTCCTAGTTTCAGCTGGGGAAGAGTTACTTTTCTTTCTAGTAGCTGGTATAGTGTTATGGTTTGGGTTCAGTATAAGAATGTTGATAACACTGAAGTTTTCAGTTGTTGCTAAGTAGTGTTTAGACTAAGTCAAGGATTTTTCAGCTTCTCATGCCCAGCCAGCAAGAAGGCCTGGAGGGGCACAAGAAGTTGTGACGTGACACAGACAAACAGATGACCCAAACTGGCCAAAGAGGTATTCCATACCATATGATGTCATGTCCAGTATATAAACTGCGGGGAGCTGGCCTGGGGGGATCGCTGCTTGGGAACTAACTGGGCATCAGTCGGTGAGTAGTGAGCAATTGCACTGAGCATCATCTGTTTTGCATATTCCAACCCTTTTACCATTATTGTCATTTTTTTATTGTTATTAGTTTCCTCCTTTGTTCTATTAAACTGCTCTTATCTCAACCCATGAGTTTTACTCCCCCCCCCCCCTCCCATTCTCTCCCCCATCCCACTGGTTGGGGGGTGAGTGAGTGGCTGTGTGGTGCTTATTTACCAGCTGGGGTTAAACCACAGCTGTCATTTAAGAATGACATAAGAAAAAGAACAAATAAACCTCTAGCAAATATCTGTTTTCATCACACTGACCAATACTGTTTTAAGCAGACATGCAGCAGCTGTAATAAACAGCGTTTCCCCCTTGTTTTTGAACAGTAAGCTATAACAGATTTAATATCATCACAGTCTGCTGTGGACAATCAGTCTACAAACAGGGCTCCAAAACATCATGATAATACCAAATACAAGCCACTAGTTTAGGTGTTTTCAGTGAAGGTGTATAATTTCAGATTGAAGAATGAACTGGCAAATTCTGTCTCTCTGAACCTGGTACCAACTCCCCCAAAAAACAAAACACCGTCTCAGACCTCTTTCATACTTGCCCACACATAGTCTTCCCACCCTCTTTCTGAAAACGAACAATTGAATTTGCTGCCTTCTATCCTCTCTAATAAGTTCATTATAAAACCAGTAGTTTCTAATTTAGGTGACAGAATACCAAATACAGAAATGTCACTCGAAGTTGAACCTATAAAGCAAAATTTACTACCTTCAAATTTAGTACTTCAGCATTAATTGCAGAACTATTAACTCTATTATTTTAGCCACTTGCTTAAGAAGTGGTTCAGCATGCTGCAGTGGTTTGTTTTTCATGTCAAAACAGTGCCTAAAATTTTAGCATGGAATGTAACACTTTCTTTAACAAGATTCCTCTGTTACTAATCACCAACACTAAGTACCATGCATATATTAACTAGCCTATATTTGACACCAGTGAGATAGGCATGCATTTTACAGAAACAGATGTGAAATAAACCATAAAACCTATTCAAGATTATGTAGAAAATCTGTGGTACAATCTAGAGATTTTAAGTCTCATAACTTAAAAGCCATGTTTCCTGCTATAATTTTAATGACTCGGATAAGAATGGTTTCCTCCCCCCTTTATCCCACTGATTTTTTTTTTTCATTAAAACATTCTATGAGTGGTTATGTGTGTCCTGTGTTAAGACTTACAAATCTGTTCTTGTGAGTTCTATTTATTCAAGTTTTTCTCATTTATAATTTTGCCTCCCTAGGTTTCAATCAGCAAGTAAAACATAAGCTATGTACCTGTTGAGTACAAAGTTAGAAGAAAAGAGCATAAAGAGGCTCCATTCATTTCCTTGGCAAGCATAACCGAGCATAGCTATTTCCCACGCCAATCTACCTAGCCCAGCACCAGGTACCAGGATATTAACTTTGGAGAAATCCCTGCAACAGAACAAAAATAATAGTTAAGTCTTTATCTGATACCTCTTAACAAAACTTACAGAGGTCCAGTCAAACATTTCCCCCCACCATATACTTAGATATTATAATGTATTTCCTGTATGACTTTACTTTTTAAATGCAAACTGAGCTAGTTCTGATGAGATAGGTTAATTGTGCAGTCAAAACAATTCACAGAAATGACCCATAAGAATATATACAACCCTCGTTCAGAATACAGAGCACAATTACAAAACAGTTATTTTCCTGAACACTTTTACAGTTATCAAGCTAAAAATCTCTTAAGTGAATCGAAGAACGAACATTATCATATAGCACCAGTTATTTTTCTGTGAGGCTCACTGATAACTAGTAAATATTCTAGAAATCTTCTTGGTTACATCACATGAAAAATAAACAAGTATTTCGACATCAGAAACACAAAACGAGCAAAACTTCCATAAGCTGATGAGCAATTCAGACTTTAAAAACCTTAAAGTAGTTACCTTCTCAACAGCTGTGGGTTTTACATATGCTGCTCACCGATTTCACTGAAGCACATTAAGTGACATAAGATCTCCTAGATCAAAGTACATTGCAGCTCTCTAACCCTTCAGTTCCCATAATTAAGCATCAAGTTGAAGACAACCAGCAGAAGATGTCTGGCAGGGTGTGTTTACTGAGATACCTAGAAAAACCTCTCCCATCTTCCAAGTTCAGCAACTAATAAAGAGAACTAAGAATCTCAAAATTTTCTCCTCTTCCAGGCAGAAAAGGCAATATATACATATTCTAACCATTAGACTTCCATCACAATGCAATCAAACCTTCACTCATAGACCAAGACACTCCCACAACAAACTGAAAATATATGTAATCTAAAAAGAAACAATTTTTCAGTTTCCAGTCATGAACAACACTTCATCATTTCATATACCAAAAAACCAAGTGTGAACACTCAAAGACTACCCTCTCTTTTGTATGTAACCTTCAAAGACAAAACATACATTTATCAATTTATA
Source organism: Haliaeetus albicilla (assembly GCF_947461875.1). NCBI lineage: Eukaryota > Metazoa > Chordata > Aves > Accipitriformes > Accipitridae > Haliaeetus > Haliaeetus albicilla. The sequence continues at coordinate 26,451,455 of NC_091516.1, read as the reverse complement.
TGCAACTAAATGAAGGAAGCCACAATCGGCACTTCCAAACATGATGAAAGAAAGCAGAACACAAAGCCTGTGATTACATAAAAATTCAGGATGCCAAAAAGGGTTCGAAAGAGTTAGCATGTTGCACAAGCATGAGGATGAGTGAAGGAGTTATGTAAATTCTGAAAAGTCATACATTTCTGAAGACTATTACCCAAAACCAAAAGAAAGCATTATTGTTTTCTGAAGATCACACAAACTAGCAAAGCAGTTTTAACAGTGCCTTTTGGTTTGTGGCTTAATCATCTAATTAATGAAACCTCCCAAATGGAAAATCAAAGTTCTTCTCATTCCTGATTTTCATTTCCATTCCATTATACTTTCAGATTCTTTGGGTTTTTATTATTATTATTATTATTATTATATTGATTGGCCAGCCTCCTCTCCCCACAGCTGTTGGGTTGATAGGCCAATGTTTTTATGAAATTATGATATTATCATATTGATTACATTGAATATTATTATATCAATTAACAAGAAGCAGGAAATCAAGACTTTGCTATCACTTAAGAGCACTCTGTGAAGCAACGGTTCTCCTTATCTCTTCTAGAAGGAAAGCCAGCAGAAAGCTAGCCAGGAAGTCTACTGAAAAAAGGAAGATTAATTCAGGGGAAAACTACTTGCTCAAGATGAAATTTTTGACAATAGGGACCGAGAAGGAAGAGGAAGAAAATCCACTTTCTGGGAGAAGCTAGAAAAACCTCAATCTTGCAGCTTTATCTATTTGTAGTGGTACACTGTTACTCCAAATGCATTCCCGACCTCATCTATTTCTTCATTTCCTTACAATTTAACTTCATTTATAAAATATTTAGGCTAGCTCTACACAGGTTTTTGCACCCCCATGTGGACATTTCTATAATGAAGGGGTTGAAAAGACTTATGCCACTTCAACATTATCACATCTTGATTAGAAAACACACTTTTCTTAAAACAACCTAATAACTAATAGCTATGCAGGGCACCTTTATTCATCCTAAAACAAGATAAAGCCTCTAACAGTCAAGTAAGTTGATTTTAAATTGCCTGTAATTCTCTTCCATCTTTTTACTTCACAATAGAAAGCTTTTCTATCTCTCAACTAATTTTCCCAATTCTCTCTTAGGAAACAGTTGATTTTAACTGCACCTTCCTTTGCACCTTTATTAAGGGATTGAAGTCTGCCTGGAAACTTCTTAGCAATTTAATTTATATCTATCCTCTTCATAAGAGTTGCTAGGGTCTGGTGCTGGTCACCAACTTCATTTCAGCATACAGAACACAGCTAACAATACAATATAATCAAATCTGAGTCCACTAACATTGATGCTAGCCTTCCAAAATGGTTTAAGAGTATTTTTTTTAATCTATAATACCAGAAATCAGGTATGCTACTGCATAACAAGTGGCGACTGTTGATAGTGTCCTGCTGTCAAAAAAAATGCTCAAATACCTTTTACTTTTCAAGACTTAAAAGGAATTTAGTGACAAACCATTTATGAATTTCAAAAAAATTAAGGTACAAAACCAGTGGTAGTGGGAACATGCCGATGCACTATATTATGCTAATTTTTTAATCCTTAGAACAGCTAAGAATTTTTAACTGCACAGAAACTGCTTTTTTAATGGCTACAGTCATAAGATAATTTAGAGGTCTAGAAAAACCTGCTTTCCTTTGGTGGATATGCAATTGCTGCAGTAGCAAAAGACAATTACAAAAACATCCAAGACTGTGATAGCTGATAATAGCCGAAGGTTACCTACAGTGAAACTAGTCTTGAACTAGCCAGCAGCAGCAGGATTTCTATGACACAGATCTAGCACTGGCTAGGAACTTAAATAGGTATCCAACAAGTACCCATTAAAAACCTGTGGGGCAATAGGGAAGAAATATTGGCCTATCAACACAACAGCTGTGGGGACAAGGGGCTGGCCAAAGAGAAGGGAAGAGGGCTGCATGGTACTGTTTGGCCAAACTACTGAAACTGCAGCAGTCTCTTAAAAAGACAGTGGAGAAGTATCAGAAACAACTAAAATCTGTCATGCCATTATTGTACTGCATTTTGCAGTGTGATTTATTTTCAGCTTTTAGAATTTTAATGCCATTAATGAAGATTTTAAGTTGGTGTCCTTTTTTAAAGGGAAAAAATATACATTATAAAAATAGAAGCTTCTTATTTTATGCCTATTGTGCTTTAACAAAAAATGATGGTGCTGAAGGGGTAAACTGAATTTCAGTAAAAGAAAAATTAGTGTGTGTGATCAAACACAAACGTCATTTTCATAAACTAAACACTGCAATTCAATGTTATCTAATGATAAGAAGTGATAAGAACATACAGCCGATACTGTGGGACACCTTTCCTGATGTCTTTGTTATCTCTCTAATGTTTGTAAATTTAGATAGTGAACAGATGCAATTCTCAGTATAGTATTTCTCGTAATTTTACTGTAGTCATATTTTCAGAGAGACAACTACTTATCAAATAAAATAACGAAGGTAGCTATAAAGCACAATCATTTGAAGAGCAATTCTTCTCCAAACTTAGCAGCTGAGGTTTATATACTTCCATGTAAAGACCTGCAAAGCCTTCAGTGGACTGCAGTAATACTGAAGATATAGTTTGCTCTTAAATCCAATGTTTAAAGCAAAGTTTAGGCTAAGTACAATGTTTGACAAGATTAAAAACCCTGCAAGAACAGATGTATTTTAAATGAAGTTAAATAAATTCATATAAGGCAGAAATTTTATCATCACTATAAATGTGACTGAGCACATGCAAGAAGTATAGCCAAGCTCAGGCTTAGGACTAATAAGCTATGTTTTTCAAATAGAAAGAAAACTAAGCACTGACAATTTCTTTTGGGCTGTCCTGCCAGCATCTTGGAAAATGCAATCAATCGCCGGACAGCATGACAGATTTAAATTTCAAGTTATAGGTGGTTCCAGAGGCCAAGTTAATGAATGAAGGAAAACTTGGAGAAAATACCTAAGTTCCTGTTCTTGGACATGGAATGATAATTAACTAAAAGGTTAACTATTTCTTTGGTTCCTTTTGGACAAGAAGCTGATGATCTTTGCATCCTCTCACATAAGTAGGAAGGGAAACAGTAGAAGTAAAAGAAAATAAAGACAACAAAAGAGGGGAATTAGAAAAAAACCCCCAATATACCAGTATGCTTATTTAGATTGTCAACTTAATGTTTCCCCATAAAAATGCTTTAATGAACACATTCCATCAAAAAATAAAAATGTACCTATGTTCTACTATTTCTCCCACAGAAAGCAGTGATCATGGTTCATTCAGATCCAAGAAATCCAAGAAATTTAAAAGGCTTCATCAAAAAGTAGACAATATTATAGAGACCCTGTGAGATGAAACACAAGTAAATTCCAACATGAATAACACAGGAAGTCTATCAGTTCTTCAGGAAGACCTTATCTCACAGGACTTCACTTAAAACTGCTTTGTTGATCCTACTAACAGATTCTGTGTTAAGGTGCTAAACAGAAAGAAGGAATTACTTCTTAAGAGGAGTGGGAGGCAGAAACAGCTTTTGCCATTTTATTTTAATTTTAGATGATGGTCTTCAGAAGACTGGACTGAAACACAAGGTAAAAGTAGCACCTACTCACAAGACTGTTCTAATTTACAGGTGCTTTCCACCATTGCTTGTATCTCTTCTGCGTCCCAGAAGAGCAAGCATTTAGAGCACTTTTCCTGTTCTTCACAGACCCAACTGAACCTATACAGGCCAATCTTGCAAAGAAGAGCAACACAAAATGTGCATGCGTGGAGCAAAACATACTTGAATAGTTTCAAAAATTTAAACTCCTTTTTCACATTATTCCAATGCATGGAATCAATAATGTTAACAAATAACGTTAACTAGAAACTGAATGTACAATTCCATTGAAGCCATTAAAAAGTAAAAGGTGACTTGTACTGACAGTTTTAAAATATTTATTTCTCCATCTTTTTCAAGGCAAAATACATCTAGACAAAGCTGTTTTCATCACCCACTGCCAACAATACACTTTTTCTCTAGCATTCCCTTCATCATCTCAGGAGACTTCAGCATTCTGTGCTACATAAGGGAACTCTAAAGAAATGCAGAGCTGCTCTCTGAGGTTCTATCTACAGGCTGTTTTCCTCCATTAGCGCCCACAGTCAGTCCTCTCCGGAGGAAACTTTGTACCCGCTATACACAACAGCCAGAATAACCACTACAGTTAGTTCAGGCCCCGTCCATCCCTTCAAACTGAAACAACTGCTCCCCTCCAAAACTGTAAAAAAGGAACCAGACTGACCAGCCATCTTGCCCTGCCAGGGAAGTTACTTCTCGCACAAGGGTGAGGTAGCACTGCCAGTTATGCCTGATAATGCACAAAGAGAACAGGCCCTTCTGAACACCTCTGCTTCTCGCCTCAAAGAGATAAATTACACCTAAGTGGGAGAGCCTCTGGTCACTAGGAAAAAGAGCAAGCTGATGATAGTAACGATATGTTAACAGAGAAAAGGTTTTACGTAAGTGCTAGGACAGTTCCATAATGATCACACTTTTAAACAGGTATATATGTAATACACATTTTATAAATAAAAAAATTGTTTCATCTGACAAACTCAAACTTGTAGTAGCGATGTTTGATCTATACACTGATGTTTTGAGATTTCTGTAGTGACATAAAAACCCCAAACTGGTATTTCAGAGCCATTACAACAGGGACAGAAGCACTGTCACATTAGTTGTGTTTGACAACAACAAACAGAATTCCTTGTAAAAAAGCACAAAGCTATCAACTTCAGATTCACCCAATCTGTTACCACGTTGTTTCCTAACACCAACTGTAAGTTTTGAAATAGAATTGATTGATGATAAATGTAAAAGTCAAGACTTTTCAGGTTCAGTCTCGCATCTCTTGACGTAAGGTACCTCTCTCATAACCAAAATGCTTTAAAAGCTAGCATACAGAGAAAAAGGTGAACTGCTACCTTGAAGATCAGGATGATTACTTTCAAAACTATGACTTTTTATACATCTGTAGATCAGAGGTACATCAGGTAATCTGTAGTATTTAATTCATTTTTATCTTATTTAGGGGACTATTAGCACTAAAAACGTTGCAGAAAGTTCACCTTCAGATAAAACATTTTTAGTGGTGCATCCACGTGGAGATAAGTTAGCCCAAAGCAAAAGAAGAAACGACCAACTATGTTCACTCCCATGTTCTGCCACCACTAACAGTCTTTACTAATGAAAAGATGGCTAGTGGAAGATATTTTCAAATTGGTAGGAATGCATTATTAGCAATTACTGAGAAAGAAGGAAACCCACAGTACCACTAAGCTATATCAAACCTAAGTTCTGACCCGTTACATTTATGAGCACAAAGTTCACAGATTTTCCCATTATAAGAGTGTTAAGTTTAAACTGAAATGTACTTTATGATGACTAGGCTGACTAAATGGCAGAACCATTAACACATTCTTACAGCAGTAGTACCTTCTGAGATTCTACCAGTATACTCCTACTTAAAGTTACCTAAAACACCCCGCCAATGACTATTTTGGTGGTGTTCACAATCCAATGCAGTTACAAAGCTACCCTCACATAATGCAACAAGACTTTAAGACTTGTCTTGTAACACCTGTCTGAAACCAAGGCTAGAATTAAGTATTTGCAGGGTAAATTCTTAGTGCAATAAAACTGTGCTAGAGGTTAAGAGTCTTATTCCCTCCTTCCACCATGAAGGGCAATACTCATACTCGCTGCTGTCACAAGGGTCCTTCCCTTCATCCGCATGCAGCACACGCTCTCTGAGAATCTGCTAACCTGCACACTTTACCGCACTGAGCACAACTGAATTAACTTCACAACTTCCTGAGGTCTCTTACTTGAAAAGTTAACAGATCTCCCGTTACATCAAGCTGCAGGAAAAAAAAATAAATTATTTCTTGTTTACCTGGTATTCCTCTCTGAAGTTTATGACTATGCTCTTTTCCAACACCTTGTATTAGAAACAAAAACTTTCTTGATTAAAAAATAAATTCCACTGCATTCACAATAATTTCTGTATTTTTAAATCCAAGCTTTTCATTACCTGACAAAAACTTGTTAGATTAATGCAACAGCATATGCCCACATAAAAGTAAGTCTTAAAACACTATTACCATCTTTCTTTTGGGAAGTTCTTTACAATTTCACTAATGATTGGCTGGTAGCAGGAATCTCTCTCAGGCTTTCCCTCTTCACTCCAGTCTCTCACAAATTGCTTCAAAGTGGATTTTAATTTATCCATGTCAAATGTTGAAGCTGGTGTAATCTTCCCTCTTCCCTGATTAAAGTGGGGGGAGGGGGAAAAGTTAGTGGAAAATGTACCAAGTACCTTTAGTCTTGAAAGGAAAAAAAAAAAGTAAATTATAAACAGACAAAAGCCATGCTATAAGGGCTGTTGGGAGTTTTAGCTGACAAAGCACTCGCCTTTCACTCCTGGGACCAAGGCTCAAATCCAACCTACAATCCCAAACAAACTGAATTTACTGATCTCAGTTTGGCACCCAAGAGACCAAGGTTCCAGATCAAAAAACCAATACATAGTATGGCACAGCAGAGCACAATTGGTAATCCTTATTCAGGAAAGGACCAGGGCTTAGCTAGTGCAGAGGTTGACCTGCTTATACTGAGAAAAGGATCCCTTTAGGTACTGATAAGGCAACACTGAGAAGCTCACATTAGATCTGCCCATTACTGTTACCTTGCCTGCAGATACCAAAAAAGGACTTCAGTTTCCATCTCTGCCAGTCTTTTAAGTCTGAGAGCATTTTTTTTTATAGATATGCCACACTGAAAGAGTAGGTAAGTAGTGAAAAAGTTTTTACAGATGAAAACATTAAAAATTCTTGGCCTATCTAAAATTGTAACTGATTTAGAAAGCTTAACATGTAATAACCTACAGTAAGACAGACAATACCATTTATGCTCTACATAGTTAACTGAAAAAGTAAGTTTAAAATGTAACCAGGGTAGAACTAGAACTCTGGAGTGAAAAACTGCTTTTTTACAATAAGTGATTACTGTCATTTGCCAGATTCACAATTAGTTTTCATAAGTATAACTACAAGGACTAACAACAAACAGTTTTATTTCACATCTTGTAGAGCTGATGTTTAAGACAAGAGTGAGAAAATGTAAGCAAACAGGAAATAAGAAAGGGGAAAATAAAGAAGGCAAAAAGAAAAGACAGTTGGAGGCCTAAAGGTGTGAAAAACAAATGTAGAAAATCTAAAAGCGTACAGAATTTAATTTTGAAGTATGAAAAATTCCATTTTAACATACATCTTCTCCATATTCTTTATTTTCAAACATATGAACGCAGTCATTCACAATGGTCTGTAGTATCTCTTGATTATGGTCAATGCACTTCCGAATCTTGTCAAGGTGAGGAAGGAATTGAGGAAGAAGATTCTGCTGGTTAGGTGGGAGAGATTTAAACTGCCTCTCTGTTCTGTTCACTCGTTCGTGCATATTTGTTCTAAAAAGCAAAAAGTTTAAGGGCTTTAGATATTAAGAAGCAGTACACACACTAAATACAAGTAATTCACTCTTAAGCTACTCTAATTACAATTACTCATTTCTTTAGACACAGAAAGTGATCAGACTTTGCAATTCCTTACTAGAGAACAAGTTTTCAATATTTTTTTAGGCAAAATGTTTGTTTTAAGCTTTAGTTCTACATTACTGCTCAACATGCTGCAGTTTAAGAGGAACATTGTTTTCTTCTTGCAGTTTTGTCATCAGCCACTCATTTCCAGCATAGGTGATGGCTATCTTAATACATGGATCTATGAACCACCAGCCCCCAAACCCATCAAAACCAGCCAGATTGTTTCACAAATGCAATTTAAATTGAATGAATAGCTGAATGCTATGGTAAACTTTAGCTAGAGAAATAATGAGATGTGGAGTGTGAACAGGGATCCTCAGAATCAACTGCTTCTAAAAGAACCGTAGAAGTCACAGCTGAACCATATCGGAGTTCTGGCAGCCACACTAAGACACTAAGCTACCTTTTTTTTTTTTTTCAGCATATTCCCCTCAAGTATGAGTACTGTGAATTTGATCAAGTAACTGATCCAGGCTAAAAATAACTCTTCCACTTCCCCAAAATAGAAGTTCCATAAAAAAGGTGAATCTACTGCCACAAGAAAGAGGTCTGGTTTTTTTTTTCCTTCTTCCTTCTCCTTACCCAGAACAGTTCTACTCTCTACCTTGTTCTAGCACTCACCAGGCCTGGCACAAAGCTCGTTTAAGTTGCTAACCCTGAAGAGACCTGTATAGATTTTGCTGGATTTGATTTCTGTCAGTTTAACAAGTCAGGTTGGCTGAGCACAGTCATAAGGACTTGTTATGGGTTTGTGTGACACGGGTTTTTTGATAGTGGGGGAGGGGGCTGCAGAGGTGAGAAGCTGCTAGAAGCTTCCCCGGCTCTAAGTCAGACCCACCTCTGGCCCAGGCCGAGCCCATCAGTGACAGTGGTAGCGCCTCTGGGAGAACGGATTTAGGAGGGGGAACCTGCAGTGAGTGGGGGGATCGGAATGTGAGAGGAAGGAACCCCTCTGCAGACACCGAGGTCAGTGCGGAAGGAGGGGAGGAGGAGCGGGGGAGGAGGGGATGCCCCTGCAGCCCGTGGTGAGACGGCAGGCTGTGTCCCCCAGCCCACGGAGGGGAGCGGGGGAGCGGAGGCCCACCTGCAGCCCGGGGAGAAAGGAGCCCACGCAGGAGCGGGGGGCATGCCCCTGAAGATGGCCGTGACTCCGTGGGAAAGCCCACGCTGGAGCAGTTTGTGACTGAAGATCAACCCACAGAAACGACCCATGCTGGAGCAGTTCGTGAAGAACTGCAGCCTGTGGGAAGGACCCATGCCAGAGAAGTTTGTGGAGAACTGTCTCCTGTGAGAGGGACCCCACGCTGGAGCAGGGGAAGAGTGAGGAGTCCTGCCCCTGAGGAGGAAGGAGCGGCAGAGACAAGGTGTGATGAACTGATCCCAGCCCCCATTCCCTGTCCCCCTGCGCTGCTGGGGGGAGGAGGGAGAGAGAACCGGGAGTGGAGCTGAGCTGGGAAGGAAGGAGGGGTGGGGGGAAGGGGTTCCAAGGTTTGGTTTTCCTTCTCAGTATCCTTGCTTTGTTTTGATTTGTAGCAAATTAAATTGATTTTGTGTTTTCCCCAAGTTGAGCCTGTCCTTTGCCCATGACCATAAGTGGTGAGCGATCCCTCCCTGTCCTTATCTCGACCCACGAGCCTGCCTTTATATTTTCTCCTCATCCCACCGTGGCCAGGGCAGGGGAGGGGGGAGAGTAAGTGAGCAGCTGCGTGGTGCTTTGTTACCGGCTGGGCTGAAGCCACTACAGGACTCTAGAGAGAGAGGTCACAAAGTTTTGGCAGCAGCAAATGACTTTATCAGGTCAAGTCATACTGCAGTTTCTTAGACTCGGTGTCAGCATACAGCAGCAGAGTTGAAAACTAGCCATCAGAGAGTAAGGTGCAACTGCTGCAATTTTAGCTGCAACCTCATTCTGGAAATTTGACCAGTTAATACCTCTAAAATTACATATACGCTACTAAGAAGGGCATGTTCACTGCAATAGCTACACTGGTTTAAAGTGACATTTAAGAACAAAAACCAGAGAAGGAACAGTAAGAAAAATAAATTCATCCTCTACATAACGCACATCAGCTTAGCTTAGTATCATGGTCTTGAAAGTTTTGTCAGAAAAACTCTTTGAACTAATCCTCCACCCTTTCAAGTTGAATTGCAACCTTCTAGCAGAATGAATAATTCACTGAAATCAGAAGAACTATGCACAAAGAATGAAGTTAAGTCCATGTATCTCCAGAAGACAAGAACTTTAATCTGGACTCATCTGAAAGCATGGTATTGCCTTATTCATACAGACATTTCCAGTTAAATTCTTTTTGACTAGCAAGATATGTAATTTCACTTAAATTCCGAGTTACTTCTTTGAGGCAGAGGTAATTAAATTCTATTTCTGTACAGGAAATTTGAGTCATATCCTTTTGTTACGTGTTTACTTAAACTGAAGTATTCAAAAGCAACCCAGAGTCACAGTTGAGCATGAGGTTGAGAAGGATGTTCCCAGCTTCTAAGGCCTGAGGATACAGGAGGTGTGCTACCTTTGTGGTTTACCACCTAGTCCCCATCTTTGCTCAAATATGAACTGGAATAAATTACATCTGCTCTGTGTGTATTTTGGCATTTTGCACACCAGGTGAATGACCCCACTTTTGGAACAACACAACTACATCACTGACGTAAGTAAATTACAGTTGGTTGTTGTGCTAGTAGTAATAACTAACATAAAGTCTTTGGTGCAGCCAAATTGAATTAGAGAATTCCGTTTGGAAGAGACATTGAAGTGTCATCTAGACCAACCTCCCACTCAAATATTAGTCCTGGAAAACAGCAACAAGAAAAAACCCAAGACATAAAAAGAGTAAACAGAAGAAATACTCTAAGTATGACCCACTCCACTCCTTCCAAGAACCCCACTGTCATGTAAAAATTATGCTTGTTTTACATTGACAAAAATTGCCTAGCACATAATAATGATTCAGACGATTGGGGTTTGACAACTTAGGTATACAAATATGTAGTGTAGCTCTAACCCAAATCTGCTTCCCAAGCCTAGAGTAACAGAAGAGTTTACCAAAATACTGCCAGAGGACTGGCCTTTTTCAGCCAGTCCCCTCCACCTCGCTATTTGAGTAACTTTTGTTTCTGCTTCCATTCAATGGATTGGGATATAAAGTCGGGTCCCTGTGCCCCCACCTTAATCTCATTCCTACAAGGCCATCGAGGCCTTTACTGACTCCACCAGTGTCCAGAAAACTAAATTTATAAAAAACGGCATCCATTAGCCCTATCAACAGGTCTTATCTCGCGTGCAAATTAACACGTCTTTTAGAAATGTCCCCAACAATCGAAACACCGTTTGCACTTCTTTACCAGCAGGAACTACTATTGTTTTGAGTACTCTCCAGCGTCTTAAAGCGTTTTATCTTATAAAGAGACCTTTCGCACCCTCTTCAGGTGCGTCGTACTTTGAGATGACTTGTGGCTTCCCCCTCCCCCTTTTTATGTTTCCTAGCCGACAAACACACCGAGGCGACTTGGGGCACATTCAGAAAGGAAAGGGGAGCGGAGGTCCCTTCCCGACTCGAGTTTCTGTCCCCCCGCCACAGGCATGGCGCTCCCCGGGGCGTACAGACCGAGGGCGGCGGCCACACGACATGCACGGAAGAGGAAAGAGCTCCGGGAGCCCCGCGGGCCGCCCGCGGGGCCGGCGAGCTCCTGACACCGGCGGAGGCAGGTGGGTGCGAGGAGGAAAGGGGAGGGAGGAAGGGAGGGAGGGGACGCTCGCCGGGCCCCACGCACGGGGCGGCAGGTCTCGGTTACCCGTAGTATCGGAAGGCGTTGATGATCCTCCGGAAATGCTCCCGCTCCAGCCGCTCCTCCTCCGCCTCCTCCCCGGCTGCCGCGGCCGCCAGCGCCCTCGGCTCTTGCGGCTGTCGCCTGCGCCGCTCGTCGCTCAGCGAGGCCGCCTGCTCCACCTCGGGCTCACCGCACCCGCCGACCGCGCTCTCTCCCGGCCACGGCATCTGCTCCCGCTCCTCCTCGTGGCCCCGCCGCAGCCCCCTGCGCATCGCCTTGGCCGGCGGATCCCTCTCGCTCGGAGGACGCGGCGGCGGCAGCGGCGGCGGCGGCGGCTGCGCTTTACGGGAGACGGCGCACGTGGCCGACATCCTCGCAACGGCCGCCGCCAACGGTCGCGCCCGGCGCGCACGCTCCTCCGCGCACTTCCGGCGCGGGGTAGAGGGAGGCAGACCGAGGCGCGCCAAGCCCGCCCAGGCAGGCAAGCAGGCAGGCAAGGCGGGGAATATCGCGAGAAGATGGGCGGCGGCAGGCGCAGGCGCGCTCCTGCCGGCGGTGGGCGGGCCGGGGCCGGGGGGGGCGGTGAGGTGAGGTAGCGTAACGTAACGGGCGGGCGTGCGGCTGCGGCGGCCGCCAGGTCTCGGGTGATTTCTGCACGGGCGACGAGGTGGCCAGGTTGACGGTGGAGCCCCCAGGCGAGAGGCAGAGGCAGCCCCGCTGGCGGTGTTTTAGATCAGTGCCCTGGCAGAGCACTCGATATCCACGCGTTAGCTGCCGCAAGGAGGGAGAGAAAACTCACTGTGGAAAAGTGCTAGTCCCAGCCTGTACAAAATGGCACGCTGGGCTCGCCACGTGGCAGCAGTGATGCTGAAACGCCTCTGGAGCAGACCTGAGGAGGATGCGTGCCTGCCTGGCCCCTCTGGAGTCCTCACGCAGAAGTTAATGAAGTACAAGTTCAGCAGTTAATAAAGCGCGGCTCTCGCTCAGTGGGCCACGAGCCTCAGTCTGGTCGGCTGCTCCAAGTTGTGGTAAGTTAGGCATCCAGCCCCATCCCGTGGCCAGCCGCAAGCACGGAGGTCGCTGCGCTGACGAGAGGCAGGAGCCGCAAAGGGAGCCCTGCAAGTCCCTCTGCGCCGGACCAAAGCTGGAGTATGCTTCCTGAAAACAAGCACGAGTAACAACTGTGGGGACCGAAAAGCAAGGAGGCAAGTTAAGCAGTGTCCAGCAATGCATGAGTCACTAAATGCTAATACAGTAACACACTTTCACACTGTCAACAATTGAGACAATTGAGCACATCCTCCTCCACCTGACGAAACTTGTTTGACCAGGTACTGACGCTGTCTGTATCCTGCAGCAAGTCACCATGCATCTTTCCAACTTCCTTTGAGAAGAGGCGGCTCATACCAGAGGCCCTCCTTTGTATGGGCCTATCCCCTCCTAAGTTTGAGGACCTGAAAGAGTACTACCCTACAACACTCTCTGTCTAAAGACATGCAGGAATTGGTAGTCTTTTAGTAAACCAAGTAACATCAGCTGAGGAACAGAAGTTTTTTGGCACACTAACCTCCTCTCTGTGCAAATAGGAGCATCAGCCTCCTAACAAACACTCTCACTTTACTCAATGTTTTCCAGTTTTCTTCACTCTTGTGCTGCTCTTGCTCTCTTGCAACTATGTTAATTGACCCTCACTCTTAATGTTTTCCAGTTTTCTTCACTCTTGCACTGCTCTTGCTCTATTTCAAGTACATTAACTGGTGGGACAGTTTTGACTACAAAGGTGTTCAGTGGCAGTGCCAGAGAAAGCACAGATATCCCCAGTTGCACAGACAAGAGTCATTGTTCCCAAGGGCACATTAAGCGGTTTCGTAAAGTAGGAAACACCATGTATTTGACAAAACCAACATCTGAATCAATGATACAAAGTGTAAACAGTTAGAAATTCAGCTTTTAGACTTAACTTTGAAGGTTAGAGTGGGAGCAATAGCTCTGTGAGATGAAAAGTTTGTTCCTACTACATCGGCGTTTATGACTAGTACACTGTCGTATTTTTTCCCTTATTTTGATATCATGAAGAAATCACTTTCACTGTACTTGCATTTCTGTGCTTATACATAAGCCATTAGCCTTCTATAGAACACCACCACTTCTATCGCCATCGTGTTTCTAAACATATGCAAGACACTTAGCAAAGCTTTCTTTCAGCTATGACAGCCTGAAGTTGCAACCAGCAGAGGGTGATGCCACTTCCAAAAGAACTTCCTTTCTTCACAAAAGAACCACAGGCTCCTGTCCTGCAGCTCTTCCCAACTACTTTACAGCTAGCACAGCCCTGGCAGTCAAAAGGCACCTGCCAGGGGCAAACTAGATTTTTCCTGTCAGGGGCTGTACTGCCTTCAAAGCAAAAGCATTCTGCCAACATTCCAACATTGCAGGCGTGTTCTGTAAGCTTTTGTAATGGCACCTGAAATATTTCATCTCCCAAAGAGACACAGAAGAGTTCATTGTCTTTTCCCACTAAGGTGAGTTGCTGTGGCAACTGGCAGGAGGACACACAATTTAGGCACCAGAGGTGAGCCTGGCCAATTTCTACAGTCCATCCATGGTATAGCTCTGCCTGCTTCTTTTACTAATTACGGGCATGGTGTTAATTCATCTTCCCAATCCCTTTTGAACTTGCTGGTACTGTCTGCCTCCTATGCCATTAAATCTTAGAAGCTCACTGCCTGCTATGTGAAATGCCAGCTTAATATAATTGGTCAATCTGTTTCAAGTGAAGGAGTGCCCCCTAAACTAGTATTTGTACAATTTGGTGAATACAAGTTCTGCATTCACTTGACTCACAGCTTTCAAGATTTTGTAAACCTTGAAATTTTTCCCCTCAGTCTTCTCCTCTCCAGAGTGAAGGGTCCCAGCATTTTTAGTCTCTCCTCAAAAAATGGCTGCTCCACTCCCTTGATCACATTAGTTGCCCTTTTTTTAACTCCATTATGCGTTCCCTCCTGATGTAGAAATTGAAACTGCCTAATACAGAAAACATGGGTCTACCAGTTTTACACAGGCGCAAAGTAGCACCACCTGTTTTGTTTGCAATAGCCTTAGATGCCTACCTAATATTTTGATGGAGCTCCGCACAGTGGTGATGGTTTCAGAAGAATTGTCAAAGATCTCTGGCCTGAGCTGTAACTACAAGTTGCGGAACTACAAGTTCAGTACCATGTATATTCTGATTTACAGTACAAATGCATAAATCTGAACTTGGGCTCATCTACCCCTTTTGCCCATGGAAGGATCTCACAAAACTGACCTGCTTGCCACTGGACCAATGTCGGACTACTTGAGGAAGCTCTGTATCATCTGCAAAGTTGGGTGATTTCATTGTTCATTCTTTCCTCTGAATCACCACTAAACTTGCTGAATAAAATCACTCGAGGACTGCCAATACTGAAATTCTTCCTCCTCCTGAGAGGAGCCCATTAAGTCTTAACCGTTCACTTCCTCTACCTACCCTTCTCAACTCATAAAAAGATCCCTTATGTTCCTCTAGAACCAACAGGTACTCACACATTTCTCCACGTAAGAAAATACTTCAGAAGTTTATCAAAGGGGCACCATAAGCCTAGAAGTTCCATGCAGGGATGGGAAAAGCAACAACAAAATATTTCTTCCCCTTGCCATTGTATTGGTCTTACATGGCAAGGTTTTGGTAGCAGGGGCCTTACGGGGTGGCTTTTGTGAGAAGGTGCCAGAAGCTTCCCTCATGTCTGATAGAGCCAATGCCAGCCAGCTCCAAGACGGATCCGCTGCTGGCCAAGGCCAAGCCCATCAGTGATGGTGGTAGCACCTCTGTGATAATGTATTTAAGAAGGGGAAAAAAACTGCAACACCAGCTGGGAGAGAGGAGTGAGAAGATGTGAGAGAAACAGCCCTGCAGACACCAAGGTCAGTGAAGAAGGAGGGGGAGGAGGTGTTCCAGGCTCTGGAGCAGAGATTCCCCTGCAGCCTGTGGTGAAGACCATGGTGTTACAAGCGAAAAGCAGGTGCCTCAGGGACAAGGCACATCACTCAACAAGTGTAAGCTTCGGCTTTATAGAAAACATAGCATTACCACAGTGGGAGGCACGGGACACCGATGCTAATGAAATGGGGACCTGATGCAGTGGAGCCCTGCTCAGGAGTGAAGCTGAAGGGAAAGCACTGCATGGGTGGAAAATAAAACTTGCACTGTTTAACATATCGTGCATATGCACTGTCCTGTCTTGCTCATGAGCATACTTGCTGAGGTAATGCAGGTACTATTGTCTGAATTCTGAGATCTGCAGCTGGCCGTCATGTTGGCACCTGTGCAGGGGTATATGCGGGCGGGGGGAAGCGAACTATCCCAGCTTACTGTAACAGAGAGGTAACGCATGCTTGGGACTCTACGTACTCGGATGGGGGAGGCAAACTGTCCTGGGTTACCATAACAAAGTCTTCTCGTGCCCTACACAAGGTGAGGCAGTTTGCTCCCCGGCCCATGGAGGTCCACAGTGGAGCAGATATCCACCCTGCAGTCTGTGGAGGACCCCAAGCCAGAGCAGGTGGATGAAGGGAATGGGGAGATGGAGGAAGGGAAGCAAGTGAGGAGGAAGGAGCGGCAGAGACGTGTGATGAACTGACCCCAACCCCCATTCCCTGTCCCCCTGTGCCGCTCAGGGGAATGAGGTAGAGAAAATCAGGAGTGAAGTTGTGCAGAGGAAGAAGGGAGGGGTGGGGTGAAGGTGTTGAAGATCTGTTCTTATTTCTTGCTATCCTACTCTGATTTGATTGGCAGTAAATTAATTTCCCCAAGCCGAGTCTGTTTTGCCTGTGACAGTAACTGCTGAGTGATCTCCCTGTCCTTATCTTGAGCCATGAGCCTTTCATTTTATTCCCCGCCCCCGCCCCTTCCAGTTGAGGAGGGGGAGTGATGGAGTGGCTTGGTGGGCACCTGGTGGCTAGCCAAGGTCAACACACCACAACCATCCAAGTATGAGCTAATCTCTAACAGTTACACCCCTTCCAAAGGGAAATAAAAACAAAAATACAGTTTAAAGTCAGACAGTCCGTCACAGCATTTGAACAAATGCGACTTGAAGTATTTTTACTGCAAAACAATAATCAAAATAGTATCTGGAAGCACTTTGTCTTAAACACAGCTTTACATAGTTGTAATCTGTTTAAGAACTTTTTCTTATATACAGGTTTAGGACTCTTAATACTGTTAACAATAAAGCATTACATTTCCATCACTGTGATCAGTTCAGCTGACACATAGTAAATAATATAGTCCATCCTTTGCTCTTCATGTCTGTAGCTTGATTTTTATTCTGGCTGATAAAAATGTAAGTTATTGTATAGACAATGTAAGAGTTAATACTACTTATTCAGCAACCAAATATGATTCAACTTCCCAGTTTCCTAGTTTAAACATATGTACATAAATCCTATAACAAAGCTTTAACATACATTTAGCATACTTTCTGAACACTTTCATTACTATAATTTCAACCTGAGCTATGAATATTAATAAGATTTCTTCCTTCCTCCTCCCTGAAGCATGCATTTATTGTCTAGTACTCTGTGTCATCCCAATCCTTGATCTCTGCACAATACATGTACTTAATCTTATTAGCGATGCATCTGCATTCTCTCCGACAGCTTATTCCCCCATCTTTTTCCAACAACCTGACTTCCCTTCAGGTTTGGATTTTTTTAAATATCCATTCTCAACTGGCCCAACCAATACACAACACAAAAATTACTTCACAAACACCACAGAGATATTTAGCAAGTCTAAATAAGTTCAGTTCTGATGTATTCAGTAACACCTTCAGTTACTGAATAAGAAGTATAACAGCTTATACAATCTTAAACTTACTATTGCCTCAGCATATAGCTAGTTCCTCTACCCATGTTTATCAGTGATTAGAAGCTCATAAAAATATTAGAGGTAATCACTGTCATTCCTATACAAACACTTCAAATTGCATTCATTCATGTTCAGATATACTTATTAATCCAGCAGAACTGCATCTTTACTGTTTAGTTTTACACACAAAAATATATTTATATTCTTTAAAATGTACACATTCAATCATATTTAAAGATAAGCCAAAGCACAACTGGTTAAAGGAATTCTAAATAATAATGCATTGTTGATACTACTCAAAAATATTTGAGGCTTACAGAGTTAATAGTCACTACAAATCCACTTGGGTTGTATGAACTAGTGTTATGGATGTACACATAACATCTGCTCGGTTGGCCTGCCAAGTATGACAGTCTTGGGGTGTTCAATTCATATCAAATGGAACCCAGGCTTTCTACAGTATCATGCTGTTACCCGCTGATCTAAAATAAAAATAAAAAGTACACATTTAACCTGTAGTGTCGCTTCGCTGTTTGCATGTGACACCACTGTGTATTAGAAACTAATGCCACCAACACATCTTCTTTCATCAATGTTTTGCCCCATATTCCTTCTGTTCCCCCTTCTTTTATTATTATTTTATCACTAGATAACAATGGATTCACCTATTATTTCAGAACATCCAGTTTCAATGAACTTAAAGCTTATGATGACTTAGAGTAATGGGCAAACATGTATAAGGACTGTAATACATAAGGAGATATAGATCTATATAATACTTGCAGTTATTTTCACATAAAAGGATTAGCTTCTTGTTAACTTGGAATGGGATAAGCAGATTCAATTTCCAGTAACATTACTTACTTCCTTCCCTCAGCTTTTTTAATTCCTGTATTATATCACTATACACACAGGATAAAAGCTCCTCTTGGGATTTTGTGCCATCCAAATAAACTAAGAAAGATGAAAAAAAAGTTTTCATGAATTCTATACCGGTTATCTGTAATGGCAATTGGCAAAGTTTTCGGTATTTCTATGGGTGCCATCAGAAGAGATGAAAAAATAAAACGCAAGAACAGTACCTCCCTTTTCTTCTTTCCCAAATTCATTTCACATGTCAAAAAACAACATAAAGGAAAAGTATTCTAATTAAGAATTAATTTACAATTTTTTTTGTGGTATAGAAGTCTCCATAAAGGTAGTGGTAATAACGTTAGGACAGTGGAGCAATGGAATATTTCAGCAGAAATGTTCCTGTGCAGGGGAAGACCTCAAGTTCTTCCTCAGCTTCAGGGTTTGAGCAAGTCAGGGAACGGCACTGCGGTTCCCATGCTCACGGTACGGTAAGAAGCTGTGTGCTGATGAAGCAGCCACCTGACTTCTCTTTCCTCTGGCCCCCACTCCAGAAGTGGGCAGTTCAAGAGCTGTGCAAGCGTGAACATTACACAAGCTCATGACAGCATCCCATCATCTGGCCCAGCTTTGACACTTCTCATGCGAGACTGGTGACTGTAGTGTGTACAGTCAGCACCTAGGAAATATCTTCAGCTTATTATAGGCCTTCAACCAGAATTTCAGTTCCATTCTAAGAATTCTGCTAGTGCATCATCTATCGTTTCAGAAGCTTCCTATTTAGTATACGTATGTATGCACACATGCACACACAAAGTAGCTTGTTAAATGGACTTAATTAGTGATCAGAACATTTCTATTTTTAAGTTCATAATTTTCATTGTTAAAAAAGCAGAAACCCTATAGACTTGAAAGAGAAACCAACAAAAGGTCCAAACCTACTGTCCAAGTGCCACAAAAACATTTGAACAAAACTTCATCCCATTCAAAAAAACCCACAACCCCCAAAAACCTGCACAAGTGCCACACTGCAACATTTTATAAGTTTAAAATTAAGGATACCATACCAATGTTACTTGCATTCTCTTCCAATTCATTTTTATATTTCAGATACATAGG
The DNA here is from genome assembly GCF_947461875.1 of Haliaeetus albicilla. Lineage (NCBI taxonomy): Eukaryota > Metazoa > Chordata > Aves > Accipitriformes > Accipitridae > Haliaeetus > Haliaeetus albicilla. The sequence continues at coordinate 26,432,124 of NC_091516.1, read as the reverse complement.
CCACACGTGTCCCTCGAAGTACCCCGGTGTATCTGCTGGCTGATAGACTCTGGTGCTACACAAAAATATATTTGCTTTCCCATACAAGTTTTACATTTTCCCCTAGTTTCAGCTGGTTTAATAAGAGCATCTATCCAAAGTAAAAAAAAAAAAAAAAAAAAGACTAGCAAGCTGCATAACTGTTGGAGCAATGGTGGTTCCTTTGTTTTAATATAATCTGTGATACTGAACTCTTGCTAACTTACCTATTTTTGCCAATCAAATTACATTTAAGATAAGGTAAAAGTTTTTTGGGTTTTTTTTTTTAATTGAAAGAGGTATTACACATAAATTAAGCTGTGTTGAAAGTGTTACCAAAACAAATTACTTTTTCTTTTTTTTTTTTATTGGGTATACAGGTTTCTCAAGTTTTAAATGACTAGCAGTTTTGTCTAGTCACTTCCAGCCTGGACACTGAAGTCCTTTAAAGGTGAGTCTAGTGAGAACCAAGAAAGTAGAATCAACCAAAGCTAGCTGAATAGATGATTTCTTCACCCAGCCAGCAGATTCGGACTTCATGCACATGTATTGCTCCAAGCACATAGTTTTCCTCCAAACTTGGAGGCAAGTCAGACAATGGCTCAATAATCTAAATCAGATATATGGTACAACTAATGCACAGCCTAAACAAAGTGTACAATAAAACCACACATGAACATTGTTACTTTAACAATAATCATCATGTAGCTGTATTCAAACAAAGATAAGACTGCTTTTTTTAACTGCTTCTCATTTTAAATATGGTTTAACTCCAATATGCAGTCAGTAATAATTTATCTGGACAACAAATTATCTTTTCAGTGTTTATAAAACACTATTATCCCTGTGCTCCAAAATGCAAAAAAACCCCAAACCAACCCTCCCCCCATCTCTGCATGTTTTTGTTAATGTTGGTTAAATACCCACACAGCCTTCCCTGGGAATCACAGAGGACAGATGATCTTAATAGCTTACATTTGGCAAGCACTGAAGAAAAGCTAGTACAAAAGAACCACTCCAGCTTATGGGGTACAATGAACCTCTGTGAGCAATAACCAAATAATCTTACCTCCTTCTCCTTTTGCACTCTTCGTAAGGAAGGGTCAAAAAATATCTTCTATTCCATAGTTCATTAAGTGGCCTAAGATAATAAAATACTTAGTTCCCACTTCCTTTTTAGGGCAGCTTTTAATATACCAGGTTACATGTTACTCCTTACTCATAATTGTATAGCAGAAAGCCTTCAACAATCAAAATATAAACATCTTCTGTATCTTTCAGATTGTCACATGTATTCTGTGGCTCTTGCATCACAACACCTAAGCTTGTTGGGCTTTTCATCCAATTGCGAATACTTTTCACCATTTCATCCATATAGAGGGCATCAAGTACTAGATGAAAACAGAAAGTTAGGCACACCTTAAAAACAGAGAATAAAAAAAACCCCAACCAACAAACCCTTAAGTACCCCTAGGTTAATCAGTAAGAATCAAATAATCTACATACAAGTCTAAATGAAAGGGAACAGGATTACCCCCAAAATTCTCCCTCAGGCATACAATCAGTTCCATGTTTGCAACTGATGATACCCTGAAACTAAAGCTTTCCCCAGGGTGGGGGTATTTCTGGTGGATGTGGTCTCTCTCAACTCTGTGGCACTAAAAAGTGTGTGAACTCATTTCACAGCCTTTCCCTTGGCAACAGAAACTGCATGGACTGTTCTCCTATTCAAAAAACTTGTGAGAACTTACTTACCCCAAGACCTCCACCCTTCTGTCAATTGTCACTGACACAGGCAAAGGGAGCGGGTGCTCAACGTTTTTGCTTTGAGTTTTTACTGTGTTCAGGTATTTGGAGGGTGGGGATGGATGGATTGAAAGGAGCCTGGCATACAAAGCAAAACAGGGCAGTGTAGCAACTATTTTTGTCTGTAGGTATGTAAGAACATATTGAGTAAACGGTAGAGAGGAGGCAGCCTTTGGGTAACATAAGAGCGAACACATTTTAGAGGAGCTTGTAAGAGCAGCATTAAACCCAGATATTTGAACCAGAATGTCCAACTTATCCCTCCAGTTTCACATTTCAGTTTCATGAAGTCTAGAACTTGAGCCAAAGACTGCATAGCTGGTAAGAGTCAGTTTTCAGATACAATTTAAGGTTCTGGCCAATGTTCTGAGTAATACATTTTGTTATCACCAAGTATCAACAGAGATTAGCTAATAAGCAACTGTTCACAACTAGATAAGACCTGAACCAAAGCACTGGCCTAAAGTGGATTTGGATCTAGAAGTTTCTAAGACTAAATTGGCACGTTGAGACAGCACTAACCATGAACTTCAAAACACTTGGTCTGTATGTGAGATCTGACATGATATAAACGTGTCAGGATCAGACCCAAGTTTTGAATGATTTGGAATATGACAATGAAAGAGACTCAGCGGTGATATCCCCTGAGTTCATTATCAAAGTGAAAAAAAATAAAAATCCATCATTACATGGAAAGTGATGAGGTTAAGCTTATGCCAGTGCTGCAAGCCAAGACTTCTAACTGAACAGGACCATTTGCTACTGCACCAGACGCAACTGTAGAAATAGAGGAAAAGATTAAAAAGAGAGAAGGAAAGGTCAAGCACTAACTTGAGCTATTTACTAGTTCAGCAAGTTTTCTTATTTATCTCAGTGACCTGAAAGAAACTGAGCAAAGGAATGCTCTGAAACAACCATTTGTTTACTGCCTTGCTCAGAATGGAAGAGGGGCAGGGGCTAGAGGGGAAGAAGTGTTGAAGCTCAGCACAACAGAATTTCAGTCCAATTTTCAAAAGCAATGCATCAAAGTTACTGACCATCATATAGCTTAAATCCACGTTCATCTGTTTCTACTTCAGACTCTGGCTGAAGGGGAAAAAAGTGAATATTTTCAAGGCTGCTTTTATGACCACTGTCACAGATATATACTCTTCAGTTACAAACGTAAGTGTTATACACTTTTTTATCCCAATTGATTAAATTTCTCTTCAAAATTAAACTGCTGTATACAACTGTTAAAATACAATACAAACACTTTATTAAATCTAGAACAACAAATTCTCCAAATCATACCTCTTAAATTCATTAGAGCTTTACTTCAGAAATAAGAGCTCCTTCACCCTCCTTAATAAAAAACTCCAATGTCAATGCAAAAGTTGTTTTTCTGTTTTGATTTCGGAGACAAAGAATCACCTATTGCTGTATGGGTGTAGGGTTAACACAATATCATTAACTTCATTTAAAACAAAGTATCTTGAAAAATGCATCCAACGTATATCCATTCCTTACTTTAAAAGGGTATCAAAGAAGACAGTAAACTTCTTTTTTGCTGAGTATACTCAGTGTTTTTGATCACTGGAATTTCAATTACCCCAGTGCTCATTTTATTTCTCTTTCTCATTAAGTTAACATTATTTTAAGCAGCATCAATTTTAAAAGTTTTATCAATAGGAGAACTGAAAAGAGAAGAAATGATACTAAAAATCTACTTGAGCCTACTTTTACCTGTCAGGTCCTTCCATCAATAATGTTACCTTAAAGAAGTCATCTTGAGAGATTATATCACAGTTGGGAAGCATTTTCTTAAGCTTTTCTGCCAGCGTTGTTTTCCCCCCATTTGTTACACTGAGTTAGAAAACATAGTAAAAACTGCATGAAGACAAACCCCAATCTTCTAAACATATGTACAACCTCACACACACACTTCTATATAATTAGACAAAAAGACACGAACCAACCCCCCCCCGAAGTTTATTCACATTAAATACTCTCTACCTCTAGAAATTTTCTGACAGGTTCCAACAGCTTTCAAACAGTAAATCTAGCAGTGCCAAGAAAGAGGTTAGAGAGAGATGGTACCTGAGATCTCCAACAGAGACCGAACAATTTCTTAAATGTTACATACCATAAAATGACACAATTATAAGTTGTATTTGTAATCTATTTTCAAAAAATATCCATTCAGAAATAGAAATCATATCACTTCATTCTGAAAGGAAGACCAGTCTTGAGCTGAAGAGGAAATTTAATTTGCTAATACTTACCCTCCAAGGCCAATAACCAATACTTTCATAGTTTGTTTTCTCCTCAGTTCTTCCTTTTCACTGTGAAAAATAGTAGCCAGTGAAAACTCTTAATTCAGCAACAAGGAAAGCAGCTATTGTATTAAGAAATACCATTTATAGATAAGCCTTATTTTCTGTCCTTTTGTCCTTTTTTTTTCTTTTTGCAAAGCTACTGTCAGAACCTCAACTGCTTGTTCTAATGCTAACAAAAAAACCTGCAACATACATGCCGCTTCACAGATTTCAATGCATTTTACCTTAGACAGTATTTTAATCATTTCGGGAGAACTCTGAGAGACTTAATTCTACCAATATTAGTACCACAGAAGTCCCTAAAGAAAAGTACAATCACTAGCTCAAGCATTAATGATATAAAAAAGACTAGGTAAACAGAAGCTGCGGTGGCAAAACAAACAAAAAAACTTAAAAAAGAAATAAGTGACATACTGAGGAGAAAGATGTTTTTAAAATTTCATTAAGGTTTAGAAGAAAGAGTATCTTCAGACTCTTTTATGAATCTGGTCTCAGCAGTGTAAGAATTCACCAGTCCCTTGTTGTGAGAGTTAACAGCACAAACCATACAAGTGCTCCTCTGCTCCACCACAGAATAATCTGAAATCATTAAAACTACTGTAAGGGCAGTTTAAGCCATCCTAGCTGATTTAGCACTGAGAAGGACTAGATAGCACTCAATCTTCTCCAGAAAAGACTGAAGACTGAACTCTGAAAAAGGTTACATTTGCCCGCCCATATCCCTGTTGCTGCCAAGAAACCAACCCTTAGGCTCTGGCTGGCTGAACACCTTTGGTGGTCAGAGCTGCCAGAAGACACAATCTTGTCTTTCCCTGACTCTTCTCCTAGAACTTTCTTCTAGGGCAGGTGTTTGCAGAGTCCATAGTGAACTATACTGGAAAACTACTCCAGCTGAAAAACAATTCTGCAAAGGAGGAGGGAGGGGAAGAATGTTAGTTTTCAGCTGAAAAAATTCCCTCCAGTTTACCATCCAGTTACCCGTGCCTGCAACAGTACGGTGTAGCAGAAGGACAGGTAGTAATGGGGCTGCTTCTCTTGGCAGCAGTGCTAATCTACAGAGTTTGTCAAGCCAGTTTAACATTTGTCAAGCATTGCTTTCCATGAGCACACATCAGTTAATAACTATTTAACCACATGCAAACACCCTGTTTTTCATCTGCTCTGTCCTCCTAGGTCACATTTAAAGAGGTAGGGCCTATGACACCTAAGACCTGAAAGGACTGAGCAGGTAACACCATCTCCCCTCCCTGACAAACAAGTATCTGTACTATACTAGACAAAAAGACTGTTAGGGGCATCAGCAGGGAAGTAAACCCGCACTATTTCTGTGAAAGTAAGTTTTAGGCATTCAGGCGGAGTCTGAAGTAATAATATCCTTTTGCATTTGGTGCAATGACTGCAAGTTCAGCTGTTTCGTGGGTCTGTTATATGATCTTTGCATGGTTGATTTATATGGTTTTTTCTGTTTAAAAAAAAAAAAAAGACATACTGACTAGTCCAAGTTATCACCAGTATGATAGCCATAGTTCTGCAGTGGTGCTGCACACCTACAGTAGTTGGCACTGGCAAGTTTTATACATTAGCATGCAAGGGTCTTCTAAGAATATTGTAATTCTTAAGTCCAGTGATGCATTGCCTGTTTATGGTAATTGGCTATCTATTGAAAGAGTGCAAACAGATGATCTGTTCTCAGGAAGTGATGATACTCAGTCCATTAGAAAAACCAAACCCCCAACTCTTTTCTAAAAATCCTCAGTAAGGTTTGTGTTCCAGAGGATTAGCCTTTGACTCATGAAAAATGCTTTGTAACAATCTAAATAACACCTGGACACATGTGCTGAGCTTTGGACTCTAATTTACGTCATTGTCCATATGAAAGTTAATCCCAGTTTAAGGCAAAAAAAAAACCACCGGGATGAAAAAACCCACCAACTCCTCCTCCCCCCAGAGAAATGAGTAACACAAATGGCAAAGGCAAATTTGTCACCAGTGTTGCAACGCAGAAGTCCTGAACTACTCTACCCGGGCTCGGCGTAGCATCTTTAAACAGAACATAAACCCATGATAACCCTACCGCAGAACTGCTATCACCCTGTTTTTAACGGCATAGCGTGCGTGACAAGGCTCCAGCAGCACACGGTAACCAACAGCCGAAGCATGCTTCCTTCTAGGCACCACCACAGACCCGGGTAGGAATCGTCCCTCCCGGGCACCAAACCCGCACTCGAGGGCTGGCGGAGGGGCCAAGGGGAGCGAGCGCACGCCGACGGCCGCCGAGCCCCGCACCTCTCCCAACAGCTCACAACGCTCCAGCGTCTCTGGGCTGAACCTTTAAGCTTAAAGACACCGGCGGGGGGGTACCCGAAAGAAGCCGCTCCGCCCGAAGGGCTTCCACGCAGGCGGAGCCCCCGCCTCTTACGCGCAGCTACGGAGCTGTCCAAGGCGTGCCTACCACCCAGCCGGGGCGGCCCCCGCCGGCACGAAGCTCCCGTCCCGCGCCCGGGACGGGGCAGCTCGCAACCCACCGGTGTCGCCGGGCCACGGCTCGGCTCGGCTCGGCTCGGCGCCCCGCAAGTACGCGCCCGCGCTCCTCGGCCCTCGCCGCCGCCGCCGCCCGCCCCTTGGGCGCAAGCCCCACCGCTTCACGCGCCCCGCCGCTGCCCCGCCCCAGCTGCGCACCCCCAGCGGCCGCCTCCGCAGGCCGCTCGCCCCACCCGCGGCGGCACCCGCCGGGGGAGGGGGGGGGAGACAGCGAGGGGCGGGGCGGGGCGGGGCGTCGGCGCGCGCGGGGATTGGCTGGGGCTGCCGAAGCGCCCGCGGCCGCCACTGGGGGCCGCTGCCTATACCACCCGCCCCCCCGCCCTTCCTCCCTCCCTCTCTCCCTCCCTGCCGCCGCCCGCCGCGCACCGCTCCCGGGAGCCCGGCTAGGGCTCGCGCTGCCGCCCCCCGCGCCCGTCTGCCGCGGGCCCGCTCGCAGGCAGCCGGTCGCCGCCCCGCCGCTTCCCCGTCCGCGCTCGGGCCGGCCCCAGCCATGTCCAAGCCGCCACCTAAACCGGCCAAGCCAGGTAAGGGAGGGGCCCGGCGGCCCGCCCCGCCGCCTCCCGGCCGCCCCGCCGGCCGCCCCCGGCCGCGCGCAGTCGGTGCGGGGCGCGGAGCAGCCCGCTGCCCGCTGACACGTGGACGGTTTGGGGGTCGGGTCTGGGCTGTCAGAGCAGGGAGCCCGGCCGGGGCGGGGGGCAGCGGGGCAGGGCCGGGCCGCCTACCCCTTCCTTTCCCCGCCCCGCCGCCATTAACCTCCGCACCGCTTGCTCGGTGTCGGCCGGGGAGGCAGCCCCTTCCGCGGCGGAGCCGCCCTCGGCACGCAGGCGTCGTGCCTGGGCGGGATGCCGCGCCCGCTCTGGCTCGGGAGAAGGTTCGAGAGTGCCCCCGGGGCAAGGCCGCCGCCCGGGGACAGACCCCCCCCCGCTCCCTCCCGCCCGTCTCTCGGGCTTGCGCAGAGCCCCCTCGCCCCGGCCTTCCGCCTCTGAGGCGCGGCTGAGGCCCGGGGGCTGTGGTGCCCGCGGCCGCGCCACCGGCTGCTGGGGGGGGAAGCTTGTGTAGGCTGAAGCGCACAGGAAACCTTTCAACCTCTTAAGAAACAGGTGTCGAAATACTCTTGAGGTTTGCCCTGTGACTGCCTGGACTAGCGAGACGGGCATGAAAGCGGTTTTCTAGTCTGGTCCCATGCTACGTTCTCCTTCTCCCATGGCATCCACTGCTTTCCACCGTAGGGCTCCCAACAGCAAACTCTCAGTGCGTCTGCCCTTTGACGTTCTGGTGCAAATGTGCGTGTTGCCCTTCCTGGTGCATTTAGTCATCGATGCATAAATTTTTTGCTCCTGCACCCTTTCCAGATAGATTCAGTGCAAAGTTAGTTCCAAAAAATCAGTGACAGTCACAGATTTTTCAAAGATGATATTGAAAAACCTTTGGAAGTTGTGGGGTTTTAAACCTTGGAATAGAAGTGGCATGTTTCAGGTAAATGTACATTATTGTGTCAAAATTTCAGTCATTAGGTTTAGTTTTTTAAATAAGGAACTGATCTGGAAAATGCAGTTGCTGTTTATCAAGTGTGTGTATCATCTCCCGGTACGAGAGGTTAAATTCTTACTTTAAAGTTAAAAATTCATTGGGAATGTAATTAAATAGATAGGACTAGTTGTTTTCTCCCAAAACATGATTATCTGATCCCTAAATACATCTGAATTTCAATGTTTTTCACACTTAAAATAGTATTTGAAATACTGACATTTTTAGAAGTAGTTAAGTACGTAGCCTAATCAAGTATTTCAACTAGACAGCTTATAAAACAAGTTTTTAATTGAAGTCAAGTAAGTGCAAACCCAGTTTAGACCATTTAAACCGTCAGTCTCGACCTACCCACACGAGCAAAACCTGGTAAAGCCCTCCATGTGGAGTTTCATCCTTGGGAGAATTTCCTCTGCCCTGTAGTTTGCTAAGCATCTTTGAAAACAGCCTACTTGAAATGAAAAAGACAGTAACAGAAGCATTGCTGTTGTGGACTCTCACTGAAAACCCATACTGAGGAAATCTGTGGGCTTCTGAAAGGGTGTGGTGTTGCTCCTAACAGCCAAATGTGTAAGAAGAGTAGATTTTTCCAGTGAAGCTGATAACTCAGTTTTCTAATTTGCAAAAAGATGAGTTAAATTTAACCTAAGATTCTTAAGGAGTTAAAGGCTATAGTCCTACCTAACCTGCAGGAGCTAAGTCAGATGAGTTACATCTAATACTAGGTGTCTCTCGCTAGTTTGCTGGGGTGCAGTTTTGTGGTATGCTTGATCTGATAAAATGCAGATTGCTGTCAAAAGGACAGGTTACCTATCCTCTCCACACCTCCACCATCCCCTGTCCATTCCATTTAGTGACATGACAAGCTGGATCGGTGCTCTGACTTTTTATGTTGGGTTATTTCTATGTCTAATGAACTTGCTGAGCTCGTTTACCTTTTGAGTGCTTGACACAGCAAAAGGAAATGGGTAGAAATAAATGGCTGAAGAAGGAGGAGGAAGAGAGTAAGACTCTCTTGGTAGTGGCTTTCGGAGCTGATTAAGGGTAATAAGATTAATTTTGCCAAATCCCTAATTTTTGAAGAATGAAAGTCTTATGGAGGCTGTTGTGTTAATTTTTTTCCAAGGCATTTTCAGGAACGGACTGTCTTCTAGCACACGCCAAAAATTTTCTGTAGTCGTACGACTGGCTTTGTTCTGTCTTTAATATCAGTTATGTCAATGGTACTGTCATTGAATCTCTCAGGGTTATAGATGTTAAAATGTGCTAATTAAAGACAGATAAATACAGGAACTGCATGTGGTGAAATAGTTGCTACAGCAGCGTAATACTGTCTCTTTTGGCAGCTTTTAGACTGCAGTTGGTGGAATGTCTTGGTGCATTTGGTCAAGCTGTGTTAATTTTTCTTCACTGACTATTACCAGGTATCCAGTCTATAAAAGGGGCTATAACCTGTGTCAGGGAGCAGCAAACCTGCTTGCCTTGCTGTTGCATTGTTACAGTTCAAGACAGAAGAGAAAACAAGACATTGGTTGCTGTAGTCCTTTCCTTTGTGGTTGGGGGGGGGGGGGGGGAGTGCAGGCTAGATAGAGATGGAAGGAGATAGAGCAGGTGGTAGGCAAGTGAAAATATTTAGTGAAACAAATATTCATCCTTTCTAAAACAGTGAGTGTTCACTGCTCATCACAGGGGTGTTCGGTGTTAAGAGTTGGATGGCTAGACAGTGGGGGGAAAAAATGTGTGAAGGGAGAAAAAACAACTAGCTTTAGCATTGTGTGGTTTTCTTCAGTACATGAGAGCATTTTATCTGACGGAAGGCTCTTCTGTTAATCCTGTGGCATGCACAGCACATTAGGATTTCAGTTAGAGAGATTATTTTGTCATCAATATGTTTTAGACAATCATCTGATATGTTTGTCAACACTTGAGCTAGTATTTTGGGGTCTGTGGTTAGCCCTTGAGTAAGGGGTCATGATTGTTTTTGGAGGCTTTAGAGGGCTTTTAATTTCTAGCGGTTTTAGACTTGGGCTTTGTATTATTATTGTTTTCTAGCTGTATTCTCTGTTTAGAGTTGCTGTTGAAGATACAAAGGAGTGGAGTGGGAGTTGAAAATAGCAGAAACTTTCTCTGTCAGCACTATGCAAGGGTAGGGTTTCCCCTCCATCTTTCAAGAATTCTATTTATGTCTCAAACTACATTATGTGCAGAGTTCATAAACCTCTTAAACATTCTGTGTTGGATGTTAATCCTGTTTACAAAAGTTACTTGCTAAGTCCTTGGAACTTGACAAGCTATATTGGCTTCTGCTAGTTGTCTCCTTGAACAGTGCTCTCTCTGATTATGCATTTTTTTATTAGAGCCTTACACAGTGTGCAGCAGCAGCTTTGGGGAGATGAAAGTGGTATATTAATATTTTAAAGAGACCTTACTTAATTTCATATTCAACAGATGGAGTAAAGATTTGTTGATCCTGGCCTAGAGTCCACACATCATTTACATTTTATGGAGAAAGACCAGCCTTTGTCCCAAGGAAACTACAGTTTTAAATTATTCCAACTGAGGGGAAGGGAGGCAGGAGGAAATATAATGTATGTAACATAAAGGGTTACTACCTTAAAGTAGCTTTGTTGACTTTGCAGCCACTCATAACTGTCACAGTTAAAAATAGAATTCTGAGTATAAGTATTTAGTTTGAATCACAATCAAGTTCACTTCACCTTAATTCTTAGATAAAGTAGGAGCTGTGACCGCATTCGCAGGAGCAGTAGACCTGCATTGAGTCATATGCCTAAGGTTTTCTTGAAGTAGGCTTAAATTTGGCTTAGGTGGTGGTAGTTTGGGTTGTTTCTGTAGTCAAAGAAAGATTTCTGTTAGCTAGGGAGACGTGAGCATGTGAATGAAGGGAGTTATGCTGTGGTCGTCAGCTCTATGGGGAGGAAAACATCAGAGGAACAATTAAACAGTTCCAAGTCTGATTTCAACATGAATTTTAAACTTGCATTTGTGACCCCAAACCCTCCTCTTACTGCAAGCTGCTGTGGCCACAAACAAGCTTCCTACAAGTGAAGGCATTCTGTGTATTTGGAGAAATAAAATTATAAGTAGTAGAAGATTTCAGCATCAAACTGTGCCAGCCAAAATTAATTTGTGAAATTGTGTTCACATACATCTTCTGTGAGAATATTCTTAAATTCTGATTTTCTGTAAACAAATGCTATTTGTTCCTTCCACACCAGCTACTGACTGGTGGAGTCCATGACTGTTCCTGGGCTACCCCAGTTTGTCATCTACACTGACACCAGTCTACCTTTTGCATTCTTTTCAACATGTCCTTAAACAGATTCCTAGGCTTTTTTGTTTGTTTAATACACCCTCCCCCCTTCCTCCACTCTGATTTGTATGCCCTATGTTCACTTCCCCTTTCTAACAACCCCTCCTTAGAAGTGGAAGATGGTTCTCTAAACAGTGGGGACTCCACTTTTTTCTCAGTTGTGTCAATCCTTAAATGCTGTTGTACTCTGTTGTGTCTCTGTGCAAGACCCTGTGATCAAAATGCCAAAATCCAAGCTGCACTCCTGTAAAACGTATTTCCACTACTTTTATTCCTGCTTGAAGATCTGGGTGTAAAGCACCTTATTTTCCAGTTCCTGAGAAGCCAGAAAAAAAGTTTCAGTCTGGCCATAATGTCTCTCTAATAAAATTGCCTGTCTCCTAAGAGACATGCAGATCATAAAATGAACATCTCTTTGCTTACTAAAGCAAACTGCAAGCATATTGCAAATTATTCTGATCTGCAGTTTACCTTTGTCATTGTCAATTGACCAAAAGATTGTGACTTCAAATTGCTGGTATACAGTGCAAGGCTGTGTAATTCCTTTGAAGGTTCTTAGGCCAACATTGACAAAACAAACACACTGTCCTTCTGCCACCATGCTTTCTGTGATGTCACGCAGAAGATGCCTCTCACTTCCTTCAGAGAAATTCATCTGAACATTTATCAAAATTCATATTCCCAGTTATACATGTTCTGGGAGGAGACTCTGAAACCAGCATAGGCCCTGGAACATGTAAACTGTCCTTTTTCCTCCCACATCCCAAATCTTATGCATATATTCTCTTTTTGGTACATTTGTTACAGCTGGGGATTCAAATCAGTTGTTTTCAATCAAGTTGGTGCTAGAGAGAGTACCTGATTCTCAGCTGCTTCTGTGTAGCCTTAGGGGAGCAAGGAGGAGGATGGCTGATGACAGTTAGCCCAGGATTAGCTTGAACCTGTATGGGAGTTGATAGACTTGAAGTTTTCTAATTTATCTGTAGATGACCATGGCCAATTCTGATTTTCTAGAGCACAGAGATTATCCCATTCTTTGTATTATAGGCACTGATGGTGCTTTGTGACACCCAGTGAGTCTGTTTGTTTACAGTAGGTTAATTATTCTGATTTTTATGATAGTCTAGAACTGCTCACTCTAAATATAGCTAATGAAAAGATGCTGCATCAAGATGAATATCTGATTTGTAGAACCTTGTTTGCATCAATGAGATGTGATTATGTCTGTCTAAGGCAGACGAAGCAGGGTGTGAAATGCTAACAAAAGACTCCTATCACTCCACTGGGGCCAAGCCTTGGTAGCTCCTGTGAACATTGGCTTACTGCCATGATTATTTTCTTAATTAAAATAAATGGCTCTTGCACAAAGTACTTTTTTTTTTTTTTTTTTCTTCTGCTGGAGGAAGTAAGGTAAACTGACAGCTAATGAAATTGCTTTCCCTCCCCTTTGGTGCTGGAAGTTCAGCCTAACTCAAAATATAAATAAGTAATGCCATGGATGGGTGGGTCCTTCCCCCCCCCTTTTTTTTTCTTTTTCGAGTGAAAGCAAACAAGGAAAGCAGAGAATGGTTTGGTGGCAAGTTGAGTAAAAGGGGATTTTAACGCTAGTGTCTGTAGTGGTACAGAGAAGCTGGTGTAAAAGAACTGAAAGGAAGTGGAAAAGAAAAAGCATCACTGTGGGAGAAACAGTAACTCCTTGTTGTGAAAACACTTAGGGCTTCTTTGGAAACAATCTTCTGTTAATGATACTGCAATTAATTAAAAATAAACCTCAAAATTGCTAGGAGGAAACAAAAAGCTTCTAGTCTCTTGAGAAAATGGTCTTTTTATTTATTACTTTGTATTACAAAGCACAGCAGTGATCTTGTTTCAGTTCAGTACATATCAGAAGCTGAATTTTTAAGCTGCTGTTACTTTTTAGCACCTGTTTCTTTTCTTTTATGCACTTAGCTGGGAGAGGGTCATATTAGAAGTTGCCTGTTTCCTTTCCTCATAAAAGCATAACTTATAGAAGTTATCCAAAATAATTTGAAGGGTGTGAGGTCAGCCCAGCCTGATAAAGCTGTTTGGTTTATGTTGCTGGTTAGAGGGAATTGTTAGTTTGACTCCTTTATCCTGTTGTGTTGCTGGGGGAGAGTTTGGCAAATTGTGGCTTGGGGAGTTTGTATGCTGAGAATATTTGTATCTGTTTAGTATGTGTAATAAGTTATCTTTTTTTATTTGTCACATAGTTGTTTTGCAGATGTTTAATACAAATTCCATGAGAAGGGAGAAGACAGTCTTGTGGCTAAAGTGTGGGTTTGAAAAGAATCTTTTAAATCTGTCCCTGTGCTTAGAAAAAGGTTTATTGTGGGACACATCACTGCACTGTGCCTCCATTTCCTTTCCTTTTTAAAAAGGATACTCCCCTCATTAATCATGCTGAGAAAAGTCATTAATGTTTGCCTGGTGCCTTGAAATCTTAGTTACATGTGTCTTCTGGATTCCAGTTATTTTTGCCCTCTAGAAGTACAGGGTGGGGAGGTACAGTCAGTCAACTTCCAAATCAGTGCTTATGTATTATTTCTCCATCCTATATGAATCTTGCAATGTGGTTTGTAGTGGAGAGATGGTAGTAAGGGAAAGCACCTGAGGACCTCCTGTGCTCCCTAAATTTTTGCTTATTCCAAAGGACACCTGCTAATGCAAGCTCTAAGTCTGTCTGCACGCCTAGGGATGGGCATTACTAGATAAAAGTACTTCAAGTGATTACAGGTACTCATGTGCCTAGTAAAATACAATTTGTCGGTATTTGCAGAACAAAGATTCAAGTCTAATGTACCCTTTGTGTCCTTAAATTTTGTTATTTTAAATCTTCTAGACTGATACTTTGCGTTAAAATTTGGCACAAATAATTGCCATGCCAAGTGCTAAAGTCCTGTTCTTGGCTCTTAAATGCAGCAATATAACAAGCCTTCATGTCTGTTTATCAGGAAATATTTAGAAGATTGGTGCCAGTAATGAGTAGAGCTTAACTCCCATATAAGGTGCTGTAAAGTTAACCAGACCTGCAGTTCTACAGATGCAAATCTGTACTTTGTATTTCATCACAGGAAAATGTTTTAGAATGTGTTGTGCTGTGTGTGACACCACAGCTTGACATTTGGGGAAGTAACTGTCTGTTTCAGTTGTATAGCATTAAAACAAAACAAATCCAAAAAGACAAAAACCCACCACAAAACCCCCCACCATTAATTGCCTTTTGTTTAAACATGTCAGCAAAGCTTCTATCAGCATCAGTGTTTCCATTCTTTTCTTTCCCTTAGAGTGTGGTAGGTTTAGAAAACCTGTTGACACAGATGCAGTACATTATTACAGGAAACACATACAACACACATCTATATTTCTTGCTTTTCCCTATCTTCTGTATTCTCATTTCCCCTTTTAATATTTCTTACTCTTCCCTTTTGTTGTCCATTTCCTCCTTTTACTTACATAAAACCTTGAAAATTGGTGGGTGATGGTTAAAGTTGCCAGAGTCATCAGTGTGCAGTTCTGTCTTGCATTTTTCTGTCACCTATGTAAGAAAGCCAAGCAGAAGGGACAGTATTCCATGTCACACATCCCATTCTCTTTTTTTTGTTTGGCTTCTCCCCAGCTGCAGTTCAGACATTTCATTCTGAAGCTCTTAGGACAAATTACTGTCTGCTGTCCTTGTTCATAATTTCTATATGGGTAATGAACAGAACACAGGTTTCATCCTTTTTAGCTGTTGCTATAGTGCAGGTACTTAGTTTCTGAGGCAAAGGCCTGAGAAGTGTTGGACCTTTTATGTCTAGGAAGTGGCTGCTGTGTGAGAGAGAACCAGTAAAGCCAAATTGAAATTCTATGGTGTTACTAAAAAATAAGATCTGTAATGGGGGTACAGTTACAAATTGGAAGAAGAATCATGTATAGAGTGTTTACATGCATTTGGCAATCTAGCAAGTTTACACAGATTATTTTCGTGGTGATACTTTTACATACACTTAGCTCCAGAAAAGTGTAAGACAGAGGACTACAGAAATGTTTTGCTTCATAGTTACGCCTTGGTAAATACCACTTCATAAACATATGCTGTGGCATGGCTCTTGCTAGGGAATATCCAGAGGTATTTGAAAACATCTTTTGAGAGTCACCCCAAGACTGTGAGGTATGCTGCAAAACGGCAGCATATACAGTTGAGTACCATCCTCCCTTCTCAAGCCTGTCAGCATATATACATTTAGACTGACATTTCTAAAGCCCTTAAATTAACTTTCTAAAATGATCACTATTGTGGGTAGGCTTTAGATACTGGGGTAATAAAGGCTCCATCTGGCAAAAAACAGGCAAAAATTTTGTAGCAATGGTGGTTCTTTACAAAAGGGTAAAGGCTTATTCTTGAGACATAAGGAAACCTGCTCTCTTGTTACTCAGTTCTCTCCATACAATGTACTACAAAAGATTTTGTGTGTGCACACTTTATTGTACAGTACTAATCTTTGACAGTAAGTTCATAAGTTTGTCTGAGGATACAACATAGCCTCAGCTAAGTGTGGTCTAAGTAATACATTGTCCTGATGGACCAAATACTGCTTTAATCACAAGTTAATCGATATAAACATGTGAAGTGTAGTGTAAGAACCTGAAATACAGCTACATACTTAACATGTTTAAAAGTAAACAAACCTACATACTTAAGACTTCAGATATTTAAAAGTAAACAATACAGAACAGTCTGCATAATATATTTCTCCACTGAGTTCAGTGGACTTCAACAGTTCAGCTAATAAAATTATGTAACATAGATGTTTCTTCTCCTGTACTCACCTTTCTGCTTTCTTTCATCAAGACTTTCTGCTTGGTGTTCTTGAAATGTACCTTTATCGAATTTTTAAAAAAAATGTTTATAGAAATGCTTCTTTTGCAGTTTATGCAATTAAATTTGTACTTCTCTGCAGTAAGGTTATCTTTTCTTGGCTTGGATGCTGCTGACAATGTCTTCAAAACTGCCCTATTAAAATAAACATTGCCCACTTATTAGAATTGTAAACACTATAGCTTATTTTAAGCATCTGAACAGAACACCATATCAGTTGTACATTCCATAAATAGGACTTGGTGACCATTTGTCATTTTTCTTAAATGCAATGATTCTGTGCTACTACATTATTTTCCTAATTAGTAACAACTACAGGTATGTATGAGAACATTGCAGATATTGGTCATTGCTTTGTTTCTTTATTCTTTCCTTAATTCTGTATCACTTGACAAATCTGATAGTATTAATAAAATATATACAACTTGTATGAGTGTGTATAAGGGTGTATATGACCGAAACTAACTTTGCCTCAGAAATTGATGGCAACAGTTGACTTGCATGGTGACCTATGAAGACCGTATTAAGTGTGCACAAGAGGAAGCTTGCATTTAGCTGACCAGTTGGCCCATTTCCTTCAGAACCTGTGCTGCTGGGTTGAGTCTTTTCATCATGATTTTCATTGACAGAGGCATAGCACAAATTCCTTCAGCAAGCAGCTTTAAGGGTTAAGGAAAGGAATTTATTTGGATTTGAGGGCTGTATGTATATGCTGTCTTTAGAAGTCATGGTACTGATACTGGTTTGTTGGTCTTTTTTCTTTTTTCAGGGCAGGTTAAAGTGTTCAGGGCCCTGTATACATTTGAGCCCAGAACGGTAAGTATATCTAGATTTTAGGGTTTTGAGAAGCTTAATTTTAATTTTGTCTATAATAGCATTTCTTCAGTTCTGCTAGGGTTGGCCTATTAGACTTGCTGTACTATGTTTTCTGTGAAAAAGCCTGTTGATGGATATCGGTTCTTAATGTGACTAAACCTGTCTGATTAATCATCACTTTCCTTTAAGTCCAGCTCTTTTTTAAAAGCAGCATGCTTTGTCCTCTAGCATCACTTACCTGCAATCTAAGATCAGCAATCTAAGTGATGTTTTTCTTTTCTTCCAAAGGCAACAAAGATAATTGAGAACTAAGAGATTTGATGAACTGGCACCAACCAAAAAGAGAATGAAGTTAACAAATACAAGATATATTTCACTGCTTTTTTTGCACAGTGCTCTGTTGGAAAGGCCACAGTCTTTTTCTTTAGTTCTCACGAAGGTGTTGGATCCAAAAAGTTAGCTGTAGGCAAGTCAAACTGTAGTATGAAAGACTGTCAGGCTGTTGTCTAGTTGCTACAGAATTTGAGTTATTGTTCTTTTGAAAGAAGAGCTGAATGTGTTCTACTTTATCCAGGGACTTGTTTTACCTAAGTAGACACACTCAGATTTTTGTTTACTTTTCCTTTTTTATTTTTTTTTTTAAGCCAGATGAACTGTACTTTGAAGAAGGAGATATTATTTACATCTCAGATATGGTGAGTCTACAAGACGTCCCATATAGACTGAATACTTCTGAGATGTGGCTTATCCTTTCTAAAATATTTTCCTTTTTCTCTGCAGAGTGATACAAATTGGTGGAAAGGAACTTGCAAAGGGAGAACTGGACTAATTCCAAGCAACTATGGTAATGTCTAGAATATTTTCATTTGGTAAGATCATTCACAGTCAAAGGAAATCACTAAATAAAAATAACTGTTACTGTTCAAAAACTGATCACAGTATTGGCATTTGACAGTCCTGTACCACAGTATTTCAGAATACACCTGCGATACCAGTTACCACTGTACATCAGCAGTGGACAGGCTGTCTTTTGTTTTTTATAACCTAGGTACAGCTTGAGTTTGCCAAGTGTTCATGTTTCTGGTTGTGCAGGTTAACAGCAAGAGACGCTCTCAGTTTTGAGGGTAAGAATGCTTGGAGCTAAAGGATGGTTTTACAGATGGCACATGAAACTATAGGCTTGTATTCTTGATACCCTCAATGAATATACTGCAGTTTTTAAGATCTTCTCATTAGCAGTATCTTGGCTATATTCCCTCAGTGTGTACATTGCCTTTTTTTTCTAAGTAGACCTAAGGATGGACAGCTGCAGCCTTTAGTAGCTTTGAGATCAAGAAGTCTGATACAGTGTGGGGTGGCTTGTTACAGAGATAGGTAATCAATACTGGGTTTGTTAAGTAAATATGCATATGGACAGGAAGCTAAAACAGATTGTGAGCAATTCTGTAGACCTCCTTTGCCCGCACCCCCCCCCCCCCCCTTAAGAAATAGGGCTGTTTTGTTTGCCATTTGTTACTTTGTAATGAATATATTCAGCCACAGAAAACATTGGGGTTTGGGGGGATTGCACCACGTTAAATATCCCATACCTGTTTGGACTGACTAGAAACTGCTTTTTCAGATTCAACTAAAATCACTTTGAAAAGCTGTGAGTACAGACAACACAGCACAATTCTTCCAAGTCCTCCCAGGAAATGTAGGCAGAGTAGCAGTGTCACATGACAGATTGTGTCAGAACTGCTAATAATGTTAGTAACTGTGGTTGCTTCATGCTGTCCCTTCTTCCCTAGGAGACATTATGGTAGCAATGCTATGATTCCCTGCCCTGACTTGTAGTTAGTAGAAATATGTTCACAGAAGCCTGTGGTTGTTATTGAGACCATGGCATTAAATGTCAATTTAGTTTGTGACTTCCAGACTGATTCTGCCATCTGCCAGAAGTGGTCAGTGTTAAAAGAAGAATAGTTTACACATGCTTACCTACACTCAACTTTCTTTTGAACATTGAAATGTGTTATATTTAAAATAAACCCACCAACTTACTAATTCAGTTTGTGTTCCCATTGAGATCATTTGGAAAAGTTGCTTCCAGAGTGCTTTACTGAAAAGTTACCTGAGCAATGGTTTAACTTCCATTTTAGGCCAGGCAGGGGTGTGTGAGGTGGTGGTGTCTCTGCACATTCGCAAAAATTTCATGTGTAAGCAGAAGAGAAGCCTTTGCAGACCCTAAAAACAAAGAGTACCAGGAATGTGTCTTCTGATTTAGGCAAATTGTGCAAAAGCCCCAGAGAGGCCTGCTTCCGCTGGTTGCCACCCATTAGGACTGCCTAGGTTTAGTCTTAACCACTGAAACACTGTGATCTCCTGTGCTCTTCCACAACCTTTTTGTAAAAGGCGGAGACAGACATGAAACTACGACCTGAAACTACTGAGTCTCTGGTGGGGTCTTGTGCTCCATCTGCTGGGCTTGAAGTAACACATCTGAAAAGACTGTGAACAGAAAAGCTGAAGATGACAGAATCAGTGTATCTGTATTAAAAATACTTATTACTGCACTTTGGACAAGAATTTTCTAAAGGCAAAGTCATTTTTAGGCTTTTGAGACAGTGTTAATGTTAATGCTTTGTACTGTGCACAACAAGCACTGTTCAATATGATGAGCATGTTCTGCTTGTGTAATGACTGCTCTGGGACTGGCTTCTCCCACTCTGATTTAGGATTCTGTTCACTGTTTGTTCAGATTGTTTTAAACCGAAATACCAGAATCTAGCATTTGGGTTTTATTTTACTCACAGCTAGAGAGTTAAGCATGTGAAATCTTGCAGTTACAAGCATTACGGGAGGAATACACACTAAAGTAAGAAAAGATCTAGATAGGCCACAACAGTCTTGAGACTTTTATTTCTGGTAACTCATGTACATTGTATTTGCCTGTATTGCACCTGACTACAGTTAACAGTTTGATCTGAGGAACACCCTTTCACATTCTCCCTGCCTTCTGTAACAAGCCATAGTACAAGGGCATAGAGAGCCCACTCATCTCAGATTGTACACTGTCCTTCTTGGCTGTATCCTTCGTAGTCACAGTGTTTGCTACCTGAAAAAGAAGATTTTAAAAAAGTTTTCAGATCGTGGTCCCACTTGCAACTGTTTCACAGTGCTGTTCAGTTTCTTTTTGCTGGTGCAACAGCACAGTGACCAGGAACTGTTTGTGACTCCTCTCTAGTAAAACCTAAAGCTTGTGAGATGAAGAAGAGGTCTACAGAAGCCTGAACTCCAATCTGCCCATCACTACATTCATTGTTTAAGCAGTTTTGATTTGCAGACCTCCTGCAAGTTTTCCAGGGAAAATAAAAAATCTCTGTAAAACAAACAGGAATCCTATTGACAGTGGATTTTTTTAGTTAGCCTTCACAGACCTGTGGGAAATAATTCACTCATAACTACAGATGGCAAGCTGTAGGGTGAAAGCCTAGCCACATGCAACTGCTCAAAACCATCTTACAAGTGTAGAAAGGGAAGTAACAACCGAGATGAAATATTGCCAGATTCCCAGTGGCTTGTAACTACTGATCAATTTGATGCTGTTCTTTGAAGTTTTCACAGGCTCTCCTCTGAATTGCTTTCCCATACACAGGAAATTGAAGTCCATCTGACTAGTCCATCACTCTCAAATCCCTTTTCACATTAGAATCAAATACGTATTACTGGTTCTTCTGGAATAAATCAAAGTTTTATTTCCACATAGGCATCAAATATCTGTTCAGTTTCAGAAGTAGTTAGAATTTACTCTGTTTCATTTCAGTGGCAGAGCAAGCTGAGTCTATCGATAACCCACTGCATGAAGCTGCCAAACGTGGTAAGTGTGATTTGGGTTCTAGTTGTGTAATGTTAAAGGATGATGTGTTTTCTTTCTGCTAAAATAATAATACATTTGGAATGAACATGTCCTGTCTGTTTTGGTTGTCTGGTATCTTGAACAAGTTATCTGGTAAGTTTTGCAGCTTTCAGAAGCTGAGCTAGTTTACAGCCTGGTGGAATTGCCACTCTGTGACTGTATACACAGAAAAAGAGTTTGGTACCATCCATTTAACTACATAGGGATGTAAAGGTCTTCTGGGAGTGGAAGAAAAGATGTTTGGTATGACTTGCACTGGTTGTTTTATGAATTATAAATGTTGCTGGTAATTACTTTTTCTCCTCATAAGTTCATAGGAGGGGGGACTGACAACCTTCAGAAAGAACTGTGTGCCTTTAATGGTTCTGTTAACTTTTCAAAGAAAAAAACCATCAAAACTGGATTTGTCTTTCAGGCAACCTAAGCTGGTTGAGAGAGTGTTTGGATAATCGAGTTGGGGTCAATGGCTTAGACAAAGCAGGAAACACAGCTCTGTACTGGGCATGCCATGGAGGCCACAAAGGTATTGGAGAATTAATTTGAAATTACTGTTCTCTGGTTTTCTTGATTTGCTTGTTAGACTGATTGCTAAAATTGCAATACTAAATAATAAAGCCAGATTTTTTTTAATGTCCTAATTTTTTTTTAAAGAAAAGTTAAAGCTAGAAGGGAGGTTCAGCTCCATCAAATGCTGTGTGTTTTGTTGTTGCTGTTGATGTAGGCATTCTAATCAGTGTAACTTAGAAGCAGAGTGGGAAGAAGGACAGACCAAAAAGAAGTGTTGTATTGTTTTGGGTATCTTATGCAGTAGCATTTTTTTGTGACTAATGGTTGTTTGCTCAATGCAGTCTGCTTGTTACAGATTTTCATTGGCTGATTGGATCGCTCTTTCATTGAATCTTAACCAAAATTTATACTATGAACACAAAAAAAGCCTGTTTTGTTTCCACTAAATTTTTCTCTTTATTCTCCCCACCTTGTTTTCTGCAGATATAGTGGATGTTCTGTTTACTCAGGCAAACCTAGAGTTAAACCAACAGGTAGGTTAAACCAACAGACCCTTACAGTAGAGGTGTGATGTTATTCATCCTTCGTACAAGCTGAAAGGTTTTTTTGCTGTATTTTAATCCTGTTGCTTTTCCCTCTAACTCTACAGAACAAACTGGGAGACACAGCTTTGCATGCTGCTGCATGGAAAGGTTATGCAGATATTGTAGAGATGCTGCTGGCAAAGGGTAAAGATCTTCACCAAGGTTTCAACAATCTGTGTAGCAGACTAGATTCCTGAATGTTTATTAATCTGTATTTTTTTAAGGGTTTTCCTATAACCCAGGTACAGTCCTTAGCCAGCTTACCTGCCTGACTTTATAAGCCTTACAGAAAATCCTGGCAGCTGTTTGGAAAGTAGATACCTCACCTGCTTAAGATAAATTTCATCCTGCTTTGCGGACAAAATTAGGTACTTAACCCCAGAACGGCAATGAACATCTGCTTCCTGGAAAGGGAGAGCAGCCAGGAAGTTCCCTAGCCAACTGTAGCTTATGGAAGAGCATCTGCAGTTTTTATTCTGCTTCAGAGTAGTCCACAGATGAGATTCCCTTGTCCATTACTGTTCCACCCATGCTACTGAAACTTGTATCGTAATACCATTGCTCAAGAAATAGCTGGGACTGTTTCATGATGAAAATTTTCTGTTATAAAGGAGCAAGAACAGATCTGAAGAACAATGAGAAGAAACTGGCTTTAGATATGGCGACCAATGCATCTTGCGCTTCCCTGCTTAAAAAGAAACACAGTGCAGGTATTTCTGATTTTGTTATACTGATACAGTTTTCCTTTTTAGAGGACACTTAATGTTTTGGCCAAATATCAATATCTTGATAGCCATAAAAACCACTTGGGAGCTACATGGGCTAGGAGTTGTGTTTGGGATGGTTCACTTGAGCGGGCTAGTTCAGCAGGGCTATGATAGAGACCTGTGGTTTATTGCATTCAATATTGCTGATTCCACACAACATGCTGTCTTTTGTCAGCAAGAGGCAGGAGAGTTCAGAGATGTAGAGAGACAGAAAGAAAGCAAGGATGGAAACTGCTTTAAAAGTAGTATACCACAAGGGACATGGTATCAGAGTAAAACAATGTCATATGTTCCCCCTTACTGCTGTCTGTTCTTCCAAACTAAGCCAAACAAACACCAATAGATGCTTCTCTTTTATTTTCATACTGCTAATTTTTTTACATTTCTTATTTCGATGTCTCCCTGAGTGACTCTGTAATAGAGAAATAAAGAAAGAATACTTTCAGGTATTTATCAAAGTTGTCTCACTGCCTCCCACTTGTGTTCATCTCTCCTAATGGCACAGTGTCCATGTACAAAAGAGTTAGAGATACATGGCTATTTTAAAAAGCTGAACAAAGACTGAATATTCAGTGTGACATAATTAATGTTACCTGTAGCTTTCAGGAGGCTGAAGTTAGGGTAGAAACCCTAGGTGAATTACACATTAAATGAGAAATTACTTAAAAACACAGGCAGAGTTACAGCTTGTATCAGTGAGATACGCAGTCTAGCCAACTGTATTGTCACAGGGCTAGTGAGAACAGAGGGAATACTAACCTGTGGGTGATTAGTGGTTATGGGAATTAAATGTTGGAATAGCTGACTGCAGCTTTAGAAGGCCAAGAAGAGCAGTTGCAGCAAAAATACTGTCCAACTTTTTGATAGAGGTAATATCAGGATTTTCCAGAAAACCTTGACAAATTATTTCCATCAGTTTTGACTGAAGAAAGCAGTTTTAACAAAGGGTGGAATTTCTTCTGTTTTCATTTTTTTTCTAATGTTAGTTAATGCCTGTTAGGAGCACTTATTTAATCTTTGTCAATTGTAGGGACCTGGTACAGGAGTATTCTCTGTTCTAATGGCCCTAAAAATTATGTTAATGTTTCATTTTCTGATACTAGGTAACTTATCTTCTACTTCTGGTGCACTTGCTTCACTCCAAGTTGATTTTGTTTCATGGCTGACTGATTTTTCATCCTTAGTCACTTCATCTGTCACCAGTCTCTGGTGCTCTCATACACTATCTTGATTGCCTTAAGAGCTGAATTTCTCAGTCTAACTGGAATTTCAGTATTAGCTTTCTTGTTTGTTTTTCTGTCTTAATTTGGCCTTTTATAATCTCTGTGACACCACTGATCTGTATACTTTTGTTGTATTTTGTATTTTCTTGGGTTTTTTTATTTTTCATTTCTGTGTATATTGGTTCTACATTTCAGGATTTCCAAAGTCTGAGTGAAACAATTGTTCTTTTTCAGAGATTCAGTCCTAAATCAGTAGTCTTCCTGTCCCCAGTTTCAAATCTGTTCCTAATAAATATGGTTTTTATCGTAGTCTGTCTATAAAACATTGTTTTATCCAAGGAGGCTTACTTTGCCTCCACTTAAATGTTCAGTTTTGTTTTACATGTATACGCAGACATTCAAATGTCATGATTGCTGAAGTGTATGCTAAGAAATGAAAGCTAGTAAAATCCTGTCATAGAAATGCAAAAAGATTGTGGTGTTTGTGCTCTTGAATGAGGGAATAATTGTTATACAGAAGAAATGGGATTTGTCCTTTCTCGAAGTATGGCCCCTTGAGCACAGGGCTCTAGAATTTCTTTCTTTTCTTTCCTTTCTTCCTTTGTTGCTTCTCCTACTCAAAAAGAAAAAAAAATTCTCTTAGATTTCTTTTATCAAAACAGTTGAGCTGGTCAATTTTAAATCTCGTTTTTCTTCTTCCAGAAGTCTAGGATAACATGGTTATCACTCCTGTGAATTATGTCAGTCTTGTTATGTCTGCATCTGATATTTTTAGTACTTTGTTTTAATACATTATTGCAAAGCTATGGCTGGTTAGGATCTTGTGGTTCCTGGCTTTCAGTAGTACAATATAATATACTTCATATATAATCCATATTCGTATTCCCAGATATTTGAAAATCTGTAGGCAAATAATAATCTATCAGAAAAAGCCCATGCTGTTTATCTCTGTGTTCTCCACGTGCTGCTGCACATCTGGTGAATATACTTTAATACTCCTGTTTTCTGCTCACTATCCTTCAAAAGCAAAAGCTCATAAGTAGATCTAAGAAATAAATATTCAGGAAAAAATCTGGGTGAGTAAAGAGGTAGGGGAGAGGATAGGTGGAATGTGTTTGATTTTAAGCAGAGAATGGCAGCCAGCTAGGCACTCAGAATAAAACCATAGAGGCTCTTCCACCAACTCACCCATCCTTTCCTTTGCTTTTTAAAGGTAATATATACAGAAAATAGAATTAGAGTTCCAACTCTGCTGTAGAGGCTCCAAGGAGCCAGCAGATGGCTCTTGAAGGTCATGAACAGAAGAAATCTTGTACGTAGGAGATGTGATTACTGATTTAGCCCTACCTTTGAGATCCAGATCTACAGCCCCATCTGTGTAGCCCTAACAGCTCTAAATGATAGAGGAATCAGGTTTCTTAGATACTTGTTTGCAAGCATGGCAAATGTGAAGCTTTTTCTGATTTTATTCTGGATTAAGAGAGAGCTTTGTTTCTTTCCAGGTACAGTCCGAACATTAAGTAATGCAGAGGAATACCTTGATGATGAAGACTCCGATTAGCTTTTTTCATTCAGCCTAAAGAACTATAACTTGCATTGCCTATGTCATTCCCAAAACATACCTTTGCAACTGTAAAAATACCTTACTTAAAGTCTTCCAATACGACATATAAATGAGAGGGTGAAATCATGCTTTCCAAAGGAATAATCTTGATGTGTGCCAGTAGATGCCACATTTTAAATCAGAGTTTCTTTGGAATTATCTCACAGAGGAAGTGTGGCATTCCCTTATTGTTGAATGGGCAAAGGACTGCCTTCTACACTCATAGGTTTCATCTCAGGCCTTCCCAGCAAGTGCCTCGTGTCCCTGGAATACGCTTCTCAAACTGCAAGGTCCCTCTGGGACAGCAGGACACCCTTGCTAATGTTTCCCAAAACCTCCCTGGGTATAGGTTCCTTTGTGCAGATAAGATAATACTGGCAGAATCAGTACTGGCTGACAGGCATGAGTGGAGATGCTGTTGTAAAGAGTGACTATCTTTTGCCCACATGGAGCCAGCAAGACAAGGTTTGATTTTTTTTTTTTTTTTTTTTGGTAAAATTTTTTTCCCCCTATTCCTTCCTGTACTCCTTTAAGGGGTAGAATGACATGGGATGATCTGCCCCTGGATGCTTTGTCTTCTCTATTGCTATGGGCCCAATCCCTGAAATGTAAACTCAGGTGAAATGCTTGCTTAAGTCAGTTCTGTTTGAGAAATACACTTAATTTTGGATTTAGTGACTTGATTCTTTTGCTTTTTGAAGTGCATTATGCTGAAACTATTCATAGTGAAAGGAAGACAGAATATTTTTCTATTTATCTTGCCTAATTTTTTTTTTACTGATCTCTCACTTTTTATTTTTTAAAAGTATTCTTATATATTGTCCTAAAGTACCTCAAAGCTTAAACATGTTTGAAGGAATGAGGGAAGATGTATATCAAATATACCACAGGTATCTTTAGAAGAGATATCTGAAGCTGAATAAACATTTTTAAAATTTATTGCTGCTTCTTGTGAATTAGAGAACTAAAAAATGAATTGAGCCACTTTGAATCTTCCCTGCAGAGTTAAAAAATAAGTATGTCCTTCAGATTGCTCAAATAGCTGCAGCCAAATGTTATATCCTACTGAAGGATTGTTCCTTACTGTGATGGTAAGAAAACGTTACAAGTATTTGAGATACAATCTCGTTTTTAATTTTTGTTGCTAACTTCTCTATTAGCAACTTTGACAGATACACTCCAGCGCAAGTCTGTGATATTTAAAAAAAAAAAAAGGCAAAAAAAAAAAAGCTCTTGTGAAAGATTGGGGATAAATGAAAAGCTCTTGCAAAAGATTGGGGATAAATGAAAATCACACTAAGTATTTTAGAGATTAAAAGAAGTCTAGAGCACTCTAACATCCCACTTTTAAATATATATATTGAACCAGATTTTTTGTATTTTTATTATCCTGGAAAGAACTAGATACAGGTATAGCTTGTTAAATGAGCACTTACCAAAGAAGGCAGCATTTGATTGACCAGAACTGTGTAAGATGGAGGCGTTGCATAAGTAGTCATCTGCAGATACAATTCTAAACTGTTTAAGTGTTAAAACCATAGAACAAATGTTTTAGCCCTGTGAAATACTGTGATTAACTGAACAGCAATGCTTTGTTTTGTGTGAACCTGAAGATCCTAGAGGGGAGGAAATAAAAACCAAAGCCACCAAGTTTTTCTCTGTAGCTTTCATTAGAACAATTGTTGAACATGACTCATAATAGACACTGTCCTGCTTCACATTTTATCAGCCAGCTGTTTTTACTAGCTCAGACTTTTACCACAGTCAAGCCACATGTTATGTTGCATGCTGTTGATTAACATGATGCCATTTCACTGTGCAAGCAAAAAAGGACCTGTACTAAGGGTAGAGCAGCAAGAAGGTTCAGGTATCGCTTATGTGAGTCTTTTTCCTGCATGCATAAATGAAGCTCACAAGGTTAAAATTCTTCAGTGTCACAGGACATGGAGAGAATGGCTCTTCCCAAGTCACCAGTTTCTCTGTCAAGCTTTGGAGGCAGAATTTGTGTTCATAAATAACTCTTAATGTGATGTCTTCTGCTACCATGGGTTCAACATCCTACAAGTTAATTGCAGCATTTGATTTAAAATATTAATGTTATGCTTACATCTGTGGAATTAGATGCTACCGGAAGACACCGTGTTCTTCTGCGAACAGATCTAGGTGCTGCAAGGGAAGAATGGTGACAGAAGTGCAAGTTGGGCCCAAAGATTGCCTGTAAAGTCCTTACTGGAGTGTCCTGAAGGAGACATAGTTACATCACAAGGCAGCTAGCTAGTGCTGTAATTTGTTTCTAGGACCAAAATTACTGCTACTATTTTTTTTTAACAACTTTGGTTTTCCTCATGCAACTGTCTACTCATTTTGTGAAATACAAATGACTGTGAAAACTTTCAGGCAATAAATTACTTTTTGCCTAACTCTAGCAGTTAAGTTTTGATTTAAAAAAAACAGCAAAAGTCTTATAGCTAGAAGGAATTACAGCTGGAGTAGGATGATACAATGTCTTACTAGTTATGCAAACCTACTTACTCCCCTTACTTTTCTCCAATGTGTGTGTCACTGTAGGCTCTTGGATAAATTTAAGACTCTCCAAGGACAGCTGCATTCAGGTTTGTAACAATAAGAAAAGTAGTAGGTTTTTAAGAAGAGCAGCAAAATGAAAGTTGTCAAGCTCATGGTGTCTACTAACTGTACATTGAAGGATATTCTGTCTGGTGTGCTTCTGGTTGAATTACGTGTGTCCCTTTCTGTTGAAAATCAGCTATGTTCCAGTTAGAAGTGCTGTACTGTTAGAGGATAGAAGTTGTACTGATTTATTTGAGGCTTTTTCAAACTAAACCAGTAAATTTCCTGTCTGTTTCACCAAAACCCAAATACTTAATCCCTGTTTTCTGGAAGAGAAAATGGGACATTTCTTGAACTGTCTTTAGTGTAGTTCTTAGTCCATGTGTGTAATCTTCAAGTTATTATGCTGTTCTACTAAGACAAAACCCACCTGACTGAATTCAGCTGCTCTTATATGTTTCATCACCTGAAATGTAATTTGCTTAAAACAGTCACATTAAATGTTTAAAATCAGTGGCCCATTTTCTAACACACTCTCCAGCTTAGAGCCCTCCCTGCTCCTGAATGCTAATTTCTGAAGACAGCATTGTGTTTCTTGTGCTTGAGTTTTATATCAAGGACCAAAGACTGCTGAAAGTAAGTTAGCCTGACCTTGTGATCATTTCTGTTATATGCTACAAAGTCAGGTATTTGAGCATGCAGCATACATCACTGAATTAAAGATTTGTTTTCAGCTGTTGCCATCTTCTAATAAAGTCATTGAAATGGAACACAGCAGAGTAAAAGGTAATGGGCCATCAATTTGCTGCTTCTTGAGACAGATGTAAGCTGAAGTTACAAAAAGTGTTTCAGGACAATGCTAGTTGTACTGTGCTTTGATCATATCAGGAGAGGGAAACAAGCAGAAATGGTTTTGAAGAACTTGAAACAGGATTCTTCAAAATACATTAATTTGATACCTAACTTGGTACAAAATCTATCCTCATTTGCTAAACAGATGAAAAGGCAACAGCTGGGTTTTTTTAAAGCTACACAAAAAAAAAGTGGAGAAGCAAAAAATAAGACAGTAGTACAAAAACAGTTCAGAAAATGGTAACTTTACATGAGAAGTTTGCGGGCAGAATTTGGACTGGTGGTAGTGTCTGCCTTTGGCGGGGAAAAAACTACCAGGTACTCATTTACCTGATGCCTGCTGTTTCCCAGCTGGTAACTGATGCTGAAGATGATGTATCCAGTGTGCAGCCTCTCCTAGAAAGCTGCATCACCACTTTATCCTTCTCCCAAGCTTAGCAGCCTTCCTTTGGGCTCTGTAGAGCAGGTCTATAGCACACCGGAAAACTCTACTGGAAGAGATATTTCTGTGAGACAATCATCAACTGACATGTGAGCAGTGTCACTGGAAAAATTAAGAATGGTCCAGTAAATGTTCACTCTCTCAGTTACAAAAGCAGGGCCAATTCCCGTAGCTGTAAGCAACTCCTGAGATCAGAGGCTGAGGGAGCCTGTTGCAAAGACAGTGGTAGATTAGGTGGGGGTTTTTTAGTGCATGTAGAACAGCACAGATCCTGGCAGGGTACCAGTACTCAGCTGTTCCACGTACATTCAAGTTTATGCAGCCAGGAAAGTGCATAACTTACCCTGCTCCATTGAGAGTTGGAGCTTTCACTGAAATCCTGAAGCACGCATCAGAGGATCTGTATCTGTTCTCCACCATCACTTGGGAGCTTTTTCTTAGAGAGTTGGATTATTTGGAATATGTGCTGTTTCTTAGCATGGAAATCCATATTTCTTCTTCCTCTTCAAAGGCTGATTCTTAACTTAAAGGACTTCAGTGAGATTTAACATAAAACAGGTGTGAAGCATAAGGTAACACAAGCAAATTGATTATAATCATATTTCTGATGTGAAGGTCTGAAGCAAGTCTGGAAACCAGTGAAGATACATGGGAAATGGAGGAACTGTGTCTTTAAGTTCACTACAAACCTATTTTTGTTTTCTTGATTTTTGTTGCTTAATACACTATATTTTTGCTCAGAGCTTTACTGCAGTCATACCTCTAATTGACTTCATGTCTACAAGGATATACTGAAATTAATCCTTAACCCTCTTTGGAGATGTTCAACATAAAATTAGAATTAAATCCTCAAAATTTACATCCAATTTTAATGTGTCTGTCCTGTTCAGGAGACTTCTATAACACAAGTAGTTCCCGAGTGTTAGTAATTCACCTCAGGCTTTTGTAACTTAAGGTTTTAATTTTATCTTCCCATATAATTTCCCTAATGTAGGTAAAGTTGTAGCACATTTCACGTAATCTGAAATTCATGAAAGAGTAGTACATTTCCTTCTCAGTCTATCAATTTTTACTTCTCTACAAAAGCTAATTTATGCTTTTCTGTAAGATTTCTGTTTTAAGCTATTTTGCTAGAAAATCCCACAGAGATCTGACATCCTACTGCCTAGCTATGAGTTTAAAACAGAAGAGGAACAAAGAAACAAAAAATGTGGCTGGACTACATGCAGTTATGCTGAAAGCAAGAGCAGTAAACATTTTGTTCATGAAAAAGTTGTACAAGAGGCAGATTGAGTAGCAGGTGTTGTACTTAAGAGAAATTTAAGATTGATTAAAGCCCTGAGCTAGCATTTGCTTTGGTTTTAACAACTCCATCTAATCAGTTATAATGCTATGAACACCTTTCTAAACAAAAGTTCCTACATGGAGTTACAGCAGTAGAAAGTCATGGAATAATCAAAATGCTTCCAAATTTCATCCTGCTAAAAGACTATAGAATGGTCTCTAGTCAGACAATAATTTGAAAGCATGAACCACTGCAGAGGCTGAACCACTGCACATAGTTTCCCATGATTAGGGAGTTCTCTGAAGATGAACAGTTTATGTATGCTTCTTCCAACTAGTGCTGAAAATGCTTGGATTACTTAAGTAGGTGTGACAAGGTTGTTCAAATTAAATGAGCTTGAAATGAAAAGCCATTATTACACAGGAGAAGATAGGTTCAAAGAGTCTGGGATGCTTATATCTAACTAGGAGTAATTTCCATTGAGCTTCACCCAAAGCCAGACTACAGCAGACACAGCTTCAGCATTTTTCTTACCACTTAAAAGATTCCAGTTTTACTCATTATTTTAGGGAAACTCCAGTTTAGTGTTACATGGCCATTTTAAGGGCTGTTAGCTGTTAATTAGCTGAGCTCTGGCTTTGTACTTTTCCGAGTGACACCAGTTGCCTGCCGCCTATGTACTGTTATTCCTTGCATTTCAGTGTAGTACTTAAGAAGTTTGAACAAAATTTGATATTCTCGTGCTAGTCTTAGTTTTCCAGTTGCTGAAACTGGATGACCCACTGAAGTGCACTACAGCCCTCTCCTTACCTCAGTGAGTGGATTTCCTTCAACAGTTAAAAGTATCTTGAAAGTTGAAGAAAAGAAAAGAAAAAAACCCTAAACTTAGTGCATGGACTTTATAAATCTAATATTTTTGTTGACCTGTGGGTTAGTGAAAACTCATGTGTCTTTTCAGATGCATAAAGGTGAGAGTGCAGTATGGCATCTCTGCATACATGGTAGAAAGACCAGGTATTTAAGTACCTGCACACCAACATAATAGCATTATTTTTATGTAAATCCATACAGGCAGCCTGAAATTACTGTTACCTGATTGTATAATTAAAGTGTGCACATATCTATGGCTTGATTTGGGGCTTTCTTAAAATTAAATGATCATTTGTCAAAACTCAGTTTGTGGTTTCCAAGAAGCATTTACTTTGGCCTTAATTCAGGAGGGGCAATTTCAGTCTCACATGAAAGAAGTAAAAAATATTTTTTGCATGTTTGGTGGTTTTACATACCTGTAACTTAATGCTTTGAGCCATGAGTTGAAAAAATCTGCTTAATACTTCATGTATTAAGACACAAGTTGAAAAATGCTGCTTTTTACAAGTAATTAAGAGCCGCTAAGCATTGATTGATTCTAAAGTACTTCCCACTTGTGTTAAAAGATGATTTGACCCAGACTCTGGTATGTTAATATATTACTGATTTTTGCTCCTGTATGTCAGAGCTTTATTATTTAATCAATCATTTTGATTTTATTTTAAATAAAGTTATGTAAACTAGTGATTTCCTTCATACTGTGCTCTGAAAATTGATCACACACCTGGCTTGGTGGACCCAAATACATCACTTTCATTACCTTATCAAGTGGACTTTGCTGATGAGCTAGGTGGTTCTTTTGGGGTTTAGAGAACAAAGCTGAATTCTTCCACTTTCTGTATCAGAAGCATAAAGTCTGCAGACCTCATTACATCCTCTGTGCAATTCTGTTTTCTGTGTTGACCAGATCCTAATTATTGTGCTGTACAAACAAACTTATTGTCTGCACAAGGTGACTACACAGACAGACTGCAAAATGCAGCTGCACTTGCAGTCAAGCAAATTGAAGCTAAAGAGCTGTGCCCAGTCTCTTGATTTCTGGTTAAATGATGGAGTATAAGATAGCACAAAAATATTACTTGCTCATTATAAACGGAATGAATTTCTTGATTTGAATTTTTCATAACTCTCTTCTGTAAAAATTAGTTATATTTATGTACTAGAGAAGAAAGCCTGATTTGTAGAAAAACATTCTGATTGGTTCTCCTAATAACACATGGAAAATTTTCCTGTATTGATCAGTTCATTAAACATAAATCATCTCAGTTTACATGAATGCTTACCCTGTGATTGCAGTAAAACTTGTTGATTTTGACAAAAAATTCCTGGCACTTCACAAAAATCTGCTGGCCAGTCCTTCAGTAGTTTACTTTCATTTCACTAGATGGGCAAATATTTTTTTTGCCTAGTCAAGTAGTATTCCTGTGAACTAAGTTTGTAGTGGATGCAGAGCAGGATGTGTAATTAAGTGTATTAACAATCACAAGACTTCCAGGCTCAAAACAGAAGTCTAGACATGATCTGAAGTCAATCATGGTGTTTCTCCTACTCTTCTGAAACAGCTGTTTTCAACAGTTTTGCAAGGAGGAAGGCTCTTGAAATAGGCTATCGTGGAACTACATCCAGAAGCTGGGATTAGGCCAGTCTGGGAGTGTGAGGGATTGTCCAAAGGAAATTACCCAAATCAGCATAAAATATGATTTTTTTTAAGAGAACACACAAACAACTCTGGCTTCAGGACGATTTCCCTGTTTAAGTATTAATGTGTGAATTCTACTGTAAAATTTTCATCCTTGCAGCATATTTGCACCACTTTCTAGCTGGCGGACTTAACCTCCAGTTTAATTAATGATTCCTTCTTTATTTTTTCTTAAAAAAAAAAAAATCTATATATCTCTTTCTGTTTAGCCTGGGGGATGCAGAAGGGAAGAGAAAGGAGAGGGAAGAACCAAGACTTGCTTAGGTTTGTGGTTAGTCATTTCCTGCTCCCCTATGCTTTAAGATAAGCTGTATCTCTCTCCTTAAAAACATTTTTTCTGCTAATTTAATTTCCTAGTCTTCTACCAATTATTTGGAAAGATGACTTAATCTCACTTTTAAAGGCAGAGCAGATATAATTTGTAGGCAAGTGTCCCAACCGATTATCGGGGAGGGTTGTTAAATGATCCCGAGAGCGAGATTAAGACACAAACGAGGTCGAGTCAGCAGACCAACACAGTCTCTTACAGCAAGACAAGCCACTGCATTCTCAGTTACCTTAATTTTACTGGCTGTTGCAACCATTTAACACAGTCCTAATGCAGCAGACAATGATCATGTTCAATTCTGCACAAGAGTGGATAAATGGACATGGTAATGGACTAAGTGGAAAGGAGGGTTTGGCTGATTTTTTTTTTTTTAAGCATCAAAAAACTGATAAGGGCAGGCCATATAGGTTCTACATATGCTCTTCCACTTACCCACCATCAGGAACATGCACACAGACATCCCCTTCACATGATGTAATACACAGCAGTGCCCCACCACAGGTCCAGAAGAAACAAAACATTCCTATCTGCTGTACTTCTCTTAAGGTCAAGACAGTATTTGTATTCTCATCCAGAGGCCTTTCAAGAAAGAGTAGACCATGGCCAATATGAATTGTTCTAAGGAACCATATCAAGGTTGGCCATCTTAGAGCAAGCACAGCACAAGATGCAGGAAAACCAGGAGAGTTAATAAAGGAAGAATGATAATATGAATATTATAATTCATTATCAGCCATTTATATATATCACAATGAAATATTTTCCAGTTCCTTAGTGTGAAAGGCTTTTAACATTGTTAAGGATGAGTATTTAAAGCTGGAACATAACCTTGAACACTAGAAAATTCCAGGCAGACAGAAGAAAATTAATGTTGTGTCCATATGCAGGAAGCAAAAGCAGCACAGCTGCAGTAAGCCTGCAGAAATTTGGTATGATGGACTGATGTCATTTAAACCCAACCAGTAACAAAGCACCATGCAGCCACTTGCTCTCTCGTCCCCCCTGGTCCCAGTGGGATGAGGAGAAAATACAAAGGCAGGCTCATGGGTCGAGACAAAGACGGGGAGGGATCACTTATGGTCATGGGCAAAAGACAGGCTCAACTTGGGGAAAACACAAAATCAATTTAATTTGCTACAAATCAAAACAAAGCAAGGATACTGAGAAGGAAAACCAAATCTTGGAACCCCTTCCCCCCACCCCTCCTTCCTTCCCAGCTCAGCTCCACTCCCGGTTCTTTCTCCCTCCTTCCACCGGCAGCGCAGGGGGACGGGGAATGGGGGCTGGGATCAGTTCTTCACACCTTGTCTCTGCTGCTCCTTCCTCCTCAGGGGCAGGACTCCTCACTCGTCCCCTGCTCCACTGTGGGGTCCCTCCCACAAGAGACAGTTCTCCATTAACTTCTCTGGCATGGGTCCTTCCCACAGGCTGCAGTTCTTCACGAACTGCTCCAGCATGGGTTGTTTCTGTGGGTTGATCTTCAGTCACAAACTGCTCCAGCGTGGGCTTTCCCACGGAGTCACGGCCATCTTCAGGGGCATCCCCCCCGCTCCTGCGTGGGCTCCTTTCTCCCCGGGCTGCAGGTGGGCCTCCGCTCCCCCGCTCCCCTCCGTGGGCTGGGGGACACAGCCTGCCGTCTCACCACGGGCTGCAGGGGCATCCCCTCCTCCCCCGCTCCTCCTCCCCTCCTTCCGCACTGACCTCGGTGTCTGCAGAGGGGTTCCTCTCACGTTCCGATCCCCCTACTCACTGCAGGTTCCCCGTCTCAAACCTGTTCTCCCAGAGGCGCTACCACCGCCACTGATGGGCTCGGCCTGGGCCAGCGGCGGGTCCGACTTGGAGCCGCGGAAGCTTCCAGCAGCTTCTCACAGGACCCACCCCTGCAGCCTCTCCCCTGCTGCCAAAAAACCATGCCATACAGACCCATAACATTGAGTTTACCGATAAAGGCTAGCAGTGTAACACCAATGCAGCATTAGCCTGAGTGTCTCATCAAACCTGATGGTGCTATTTGTGTAGTTGACCAGTTTTCAGAAGCAGCATATCTGTTTTCATGTACTATGTAACTTAATGCTACCTGGTATTCTCATTCAAATACAGTTATAATGCAAGGTATGTCTACTATCTCATACTTACAAAAAGGTCAGTTTTGGCAAAGATCTGTTAAATGCTGAAAACTATGTCATACTTATCAATGATACCAAAATTTACAATCACTGTTGACCAGCTATGTGGACATAATAACAAATTTGTGAAATAGTAAATAATAATGAAGTTTATGACGGTCTGTTCAAATGAAGTGTTTTTTAAGAAAGACAGATGCAATTTTATGCACCTGGAAGGAGGAATGAAGAGAATACAGTTACAGAATAGGGAATTGTGATTCAGCTCAGGCTGTAATCTCTCCCATAAATCAATTTCCTCCTCTGAGGGAGAATTTGTAAAATATTCTCTGTCCTTTTCCCTGTTCTCACCACTCCATGCCATATTCAAATGGATGAGTCTGTCACCCCACATACCTTTTGGCCCAGAGCAAACAAGGGTGGCAAATTTGTTGTGGGTTTGAGTTTGGGGGAGTTTGGGGAGTTGGGTTTGGGTTTTTTTGTGCAAGTGTGAATGAGATTTTATTCTGTTTTCACTAAATTATATATTGATTTGTAGCAGAAGAAAAGAATGAGTAATATCACTGCAAAGCCAGCACTACAAGCTCACTTCATGCAGTGCTTCTCAACAATTGCTAGAGAACCTGTTGCAACCCAAGCAATCAGATTTTGTGATAGAATTTGGCTGATGTGCCATAAAAGATATCAGAAGTGAAATGAGAAAAGGCTGTTTGTCTTTGGTGGAAAAAAAAAACCCTAAAAACCAAACAAAAACACCCCAAAACTTTCTATATCCCACTTCCTGGTGTGTAAGGCTGCACGACCAAGCATCTCTTAGTCATACTTGGTAAGTGGCATTCTCATACCTGATTCTATTTTACCAGTTCAATGAAACCTTTTCATTCTAATGTTAAAACAAATCCTCAGGGGCAAAACTCTGCTTTTTCCAATGACTATTTTACTATGAGATGGCCTTTTCTGCTAATTTTGAACAGGGTATGTTTTTTCTCTTTCTTCTAGATTAGTACAGCTTGCAGCCCTACTCTGGTGTGTATTTCCACTGTAGTAATATTTTTAAAGCTAAAGCTGGTTCCAAGCTAAGAATTTTCTTTAAGACATAAAAAGTAATTTAAGTATGCTTTAGGAATTTTCTGTCTTTTTTATTTTTTCTTGATCACCTTTTTTTTCTCTGTAAAAGAATGAAAGCTTCTATATTCTTGGAAAAATTCAGATCAACTTTTCCATTCCCTCGCCAGATACCCTAGGGATATCATCCTCCAGCAAGCTAGCACACACCTGGAGGTTAATAGTTGAGATAGTTTTTTATGTCTCGTCGTGTAGAAACTTCTAAATGACTCAGGCAACACTTTCAGTGACCCTCTAGAGTAATACCGTCACCCAAGCATGCTGCCTGTTTTGTATGTGAGCAGCAGATCCCTGAAGCAATTGGATTTGAGTGCAGATGCCCCCAACAGCTCTTTTGTGAAACGCAGCAATACAAAATGGTATTTTGTATCATTTAATAAGCATAGCTTCCAATCTTTTCTTTCAACAGTATTTTTAACAACTGTACATGAAAGACATTTTTCCATTTATCTGACAGGTCAATATCAACTCACTGACCCGACTTGCCTGCCACTATAAATGTTACTTACCATTTTGTAAAAAATGACAGTAACCATGCTGCCTGGTTCCGTGTGTTGCTGGGTGCGTTCCTCCTTGGAGTCACTTAATTTACCTCATATCTACATTATCTGTGGTGAGCTGAGAAATGTCTGAAGGCTTTCCTCTCCTCTTTATGATCAATCCATGATACTGGAAGAATCTAAAGTTAGTCCTCTTGGGTTTTCTTAGTCATAGGTAATGTGTCATGAAGCTATTGTGTATATGCAAGTGGAGGAAATCTCAGTGAAGTCTGGAGGATTTAGAAAATGCAAATAAAAGATGAAACTACAACTTATCCATATGCTAGGGATCTGCCTGCAAATACTTTTACAGCATTCCTCTGAGGGACTGATTCATTTGCTACACTAGTCTGTATGTCTAAGGATGATAAAAGGTCATTTGAATGGTCTTGATTTCTTCAAAGTTGATAAAAATCCTTTAACATAAATACTTGGAAATCTGTTTGTGATCTGCTACTCTGTGTTTTGGGATATAAATTACTAAAGAGTTCAAGCAGTTCTTCTGTTATTCTTTTGACAATGGCACTGTGTGAAAGAATTGGCCCCAGAAAGCAGGTCTGGTGTCAGACATACCCACTGTATGCTTACCTCTGAGCTTCCTTCTGGCAGACTGTTGATTTCACTCCTTACAATCGCATACCTGTAACAGGCACGAGAGTTTCCAGACCCCTGGTCTGGAACCTATCCCTGGACAAAGCTCCAGGTAGATGGAACCATGTCCTAGAAGTTACAGTAATAAAATCTTTGAGTCAATCAATTGTTTTGTCTGTTTTTCAGCTTCATGATGCTCATATAGCCTTTTTAATGTGCTGTTTTGCCCAGATTTTTCAGATCTTGTTCATGCCTCCTGACACCACCTCAAAGCCTTGGGATCTGGTCCAAGGTCTCTGCAGCAGAACAGGAAAACAGAGGAAACCTCTGTCTATGAAGCAGCGTGAAGAGCTTGCACTCCTTCTGTTAAGGAGCATATTGAGAGGACAGTTTCTACTAGCTAGCTGTAATCTGGAAGTCAACTGCCCCAAAAGTCTGTAGATGTAACCGATACTCCAAAAGTGAAAGGAGGACTACGATCACTGCTTTTCTAAACATCCTGAGATCAGCAGAGGCACTCACATACTTATAGTTTGTTTAATGCACACATCTCTCTACTGACAACGGCAACTGTTCGTGGATGATAGTTCATAAATCACTGTATGGGACACACCAGAGACGCACAGTGCAGAAGAATGTGGCACTTCCTTGTATGAACAAGGAGAGCTATTCTGCTTGTTCTGTGTCCACTACCCTCTCTCTCTCTAGCTTCTTCAGCTGTATTACAGCTGTGCAACTTTTGTAAAAAGCCATACAACTTTGCAAAAAGCAGCTTAGGGACACCCAAAGATTGCCAGTGGAATATATACATTTGCCAGGCGGAAAGTGGGACCACACAAACATAAATGGCTCATACTCCCTTTGTTACTGCAGTAAGACATGTTCTGTGTGACACCTGTGGGTAAGAGGAAATAGGGGGGGAACCAGGACACTCTTGGATTGCAGGCATGCTACCAGCAGACAGAGCAGCAGTCTCAGCAACATGGATTACAAAGGCCAATACTGTAATAGTTGGCTGCTTAGAAGTTAAGAGGAATGATAAGTTAAACGATGGTGTGCTTTTTGTCTCTTTCCTCTGCAAGGAAAAAGAGCTGTTTCTTCCTTTTTATCCCAGCTCCTCTTCATTTGATCCCAAACCCCATCCTCTGTGACAATGCCTTGCTCACAGTCTACCAGAAGTTCCTGAGAACTTGCTGATGCTAGATACATCAATTGCTGCTCACACTCTGCTCAGACTGTTCCTTGATTTGACCAGAAAATGCTGCCAATAAACTCAGCCATGCTGCTACGAGTGCATGGGCATCTGGCACTGAGAGCAGCTCTGAGGACTTCTGTCAAGATATTTTCTGGAGCACCCCCTGCCTCCTCCCTCAATCTGATTTCTTATCTGCTCACTGGGTAGTGATTGATTAGGGTAAGCCAGTGGGATATGAGCTCAAGGCCCAGACTCCTCAAAACAGGGTGGACTTGTCAAATTTGCTAATGCTGTTCTTAATTTTGTCATGCAGGCATTTCA
Organism: Haliaeetus albicilla; assembly: GCF_947461875.1. Lineage (NCBI taxonomy): Eukaryota > Metazoa > Chordata > Aves > Accipitriformes > Accipitridae > Haliaeetus > Haliaeetus albicilla. Next base: position 26,392,368 of record NC_091516.1, on the reverse strand, counting down.
TGCACTTGATACACTCCCTACCGTAGATGTCTTACAACATGAAACCCTGTCTTTGCCAAGTTCTCGCAGTAACTTCACATGAATGCAAATTCCAGGCACATGTCCAAGAAATCATGGATTTTGTGATATTCCCCTCAATAAAATCTTGTCGTTTCCCAGAAGTTTTGTACCTAAACTGGGGCAGGCTTCATGGAGATGATCAGCCTGTTAACACTTGTGGTTTGAATTTAAGGTGGCCAAAAACTGCCAGCATACAGGAGGGAATGACTGAGAAGTGAGTGGGTAGAAACACATGGTAAAAACATTCTCTGGGAGAATGAAACCCCAACATTTTAGCAGCATATAAAGACACCTCCCATGTAACTTACCCTTTTCCTCAGACAAGGCTTAGAAGGAGACATTCAGTGTGCATGCACGTTGACAACTTACACGTCGATGCTGGAGGACGGGGTGGGAGAAGTGGGCAACATGCAGAGCAATAGATGAGACACCTGCAATGCAGACTGTTCACAGCAGTCTCCCATTCCTGGCCCAGGTTAAATGTTCTCCCGGCGCGGCAGTGTCTGAGCCACAAGAGGTCACTGGTAACAGCACTAAAAACACCTCTCAGGTTTCCCAGCCTCGGTGTTCTCCCTCTGCTCCTCACATCCTGCGCTTCGAGTGGCCAGGTATCACCCACAGCATAAGCTGAAACTAACTGCCCCTAAACCGCGCCTATTAACATTGCAACAAGGCTTGGGCAGCTCCACAGCAGGCACGCACTGAGCAACCTTCCTACAAATCCTCAACTCACTGGAGGAAGGCACGTGCTATCTATTTATAAAATGCAACCACCCAGCCAGCAGTGCTCAAAGGCTTCTCAGCACAAGAATGTCTCACTGATTTTGGTGAAACTAACTGAAGAACAGAAGCTTTATTTTACTAAAGCTTTGGACATTTCAACTTCTTCCTCTCCTTGAATTACAATCTAAACAAAACCTCTCTTGTTTTGAGGAAACAGGACTATGTCAGCATGCCTGTGGGTGACCTGCACCATGAAAACCCTGGCCCAGGACTCATCTTTTCCTCTTCAACTGAGGAAGAGCAAAAGTTTGGTTTGGGTGGGTTTTTTTTTTGTTTTTTTTTTTAATCCCAAAGTACTTGCATATAAAGTATAAGAAGTTTATGTTCAGTTCTCCTTTCTGCCTGATGTGGCTCCCATCACCTGATGATATTTCGCCAAGCACAGAGTGCTAGACATGCTCTTATGAGCCCCCTCTCCTCTGCGAGAACTTGTCAAAACTGATTTTTCCCCAAGAAATACTCTGGTTTGCATATAGCATTGTACTCTGGCAACATTTCATTTTACAAGCTCTAATTTATATCAATATATCAATAGCTGGCATGCCCCCATCTTATTAAATAAGCCAGATTGTTCAAAAACTATTGTGTAAAAGTACTTATTTATATTTTATATTGATATTAATATATCAGTCAGAGTGCCCCCATCTTATTAAATAAGCCAGATTGTTCAAAAACTATTGTGTAAAAATATTCATTTGCCATGATTCAATCACTAACGCATCACAGAAACAAGCTCACAGGTATCCTAGGTATGAGATTATGGCGAACTGATTTGGTTCACTGGGATTTTAATGTAGCCCTTGATTTGTCTTTTCTCTTATTGTAACACCTGTAGTACAACAACATACCGCATTTTGCTGGGAGACCAGTAAGAGGTCAAGCTTCAGCAAAGTGCTGGGAATAAAAGCATTTGGAAATGAAACAGTTTTTTGGGGTCAAAAAACATAGACAGGGAAAAAAAGAGAAAACAAATCAACAAACATAACTTTGCTCTCTAGCTTTATACTGCAAAATGTATGGGAACGAGGTACCCCCACTTCAAAGCAAAAGCACCATGCATATAGCAGCAAGGAGATGTAAGCAGTATCCCCTACCACTCTCAGTATTCCATGTGACTGTATGGCCGGGTGGCTGACAGGGTTTCAGTGTGCAAAGTTTAAGAGGAATAAAACTAAAAGAAGCTTTAAGAAGGTTGAGGGTGCGCCCTGCTATGCAGCTTTTCATTTACATGGACAGGCACCACTTACTTTGACAGGTTTTTGCTTGGCAGCTGAGTTAAGGAAGACGTCATGGTGGTTGAGGAACTGTACATCTTTAGGCTTCACTCAGAAGCAGCCCTGGGCAGCAGACATGTCTTAATGTCCCCATGCATTTCCTAGATCTGGTCCCCTGTCTGTCTGCATTCAGTTTTAGGAGCTCTTTTAATGAACAGCAGAGTTGTTAGAGGTCTTCTGCAAATCAGATGTTGATCTACTGGCCTTCCTATGTAACCCCAAATCTTATCCGTTGTTACCCTCAGCTTTATTATTACTACAACTGTTTGCTTGAAGCAAAGTCCTTCTACTCAGACAACCCTATTCTCACTCAAAAAATAATTAAAGATGTTTTGATAGGTATCTTGGTACATCCTCTGTTCTTTTAATTCTAGTATTCCTTAAAAACCATCTTTGCTGTATCTGAACTAGACCATAAACAGCTTGAGTCAGAAATTGTTCTTATATGACTGGGTAGTTACAATGGCATGTATAAAGTGATGATTGAACTTTTATTGCACTGACTACAATGTCTAAACACTTTCAAAATTTAAAGGCCCAAGGCTTAAGAAAACAGAAAAAAAAAAATAATCTGACAAATAAACCTTAGAGATTCGAGGTTTTGGAAACAGGAGAATTTATAGACTATTAGAAGTAATAAAAAAGGTACTTTTGGTCAAACATGAAGCCTAAGCTGTAGAACATGAGCTTATTCAATGAATTTCAGAGGTCTTAACCTTGCTGACTACTCCCAACATCCCCGGGGTGACATTAGGATACAATCTTTTATAAAAAATATTAAAAATATAAAGAAAAGCAAGAGCAATGGTCACTGAAACTTATCCAACTATACAGCAAGGAAAAAAAACCCTTTTTGATTTACTGCTTACCCAGGTTGTATCCAGACTTGTGTCTTCAAGGAAATAAGCTCTGAGAGACAGAGAATGGAAAATCAATTCACCTTATCCGCAGTTAACTATGCTGAGTGAATTTATAGTTACACTACTGTATCCTTTTCACAAAAGATGGATAAATTGTGTTAATATGCAGTATTTTCACCTGAACTGATGGAAGGAAGGGCCCAGAGGACTGGGGGGAAGAGGGCTGCGCTGCTGTGTTTCAGACAGTTTGGAAGCCACTGTGGGAAGCTCTTTTTTGACCAAAGCAGCCTATTGGGACAGGGCAAATACCATTTCCCAGCTGGTAAATTTGTGTATGAGCTTTATTGCCTGAAGTCAGAGGACATAGTGAGCCAAACCCTCTTCAGGTTTACTTGTGCCAGCTGAGGTAAAGGCCCCTGGTGTGACCCGACATTGAGGTCACCATGACTGACAGCAGGGACAGTGGCAATGCATTTGTCCTGGTGATAAATCCATACACAATCAATTAACTGAGCAAGCACTTGCCATTTATTTACGGCAACCCAGGGTAGGGTAGCTAGGGTAACTTTTTTACCCCGCTTTAAAATTTTTCCATTTACCATGTTTTATTCCCATCTACAAGCTCTTGTTAACTTCTGCAGCATGGAAGGCAGACGTATCAAACATGTTTTCTTTGTGGTACTGAAGACTGCACACTTGGTTAAATAATATATAACAAAGAAAAGGAAAACTCTTCTGTCTGGAACACCAAGTGTGTCAGAAAACTGGGAATTTCAGAGCCGTTAGGCCAGGGCACATTAATGACACCCTACAGTATATTTTCCTCTGGTAAAGAGGGCGTTTTTGGCTGCTGCTACTCGGACAGCTGCATGTGTTAATGACCTATCCATCAGGTGCTCTGGAGGGAGCCTTTCCCTGCTTTATTCTCTTGTCTGCCTAAGAGCATATGCTGCAAGTGTGCTGTCCACACATTCATCTTTCTAAGTGAGGGCTCAGCTGGCTGCTGCTGTATTGTAATTATTATTAACACACTTGCAGGGAAGTATGACCTTGCATGTCCCTGGTCACGCTCATAGAAAACAGGCAGTTTAAGGTGTAACAAAACTTTTGTTAGAGCTTCTAGTTTTCACTGTTCCAACATGCTGAAAAATTTCTGTCAAGAAATACAGCCAAATGATCTGTCTGTTTGACAAGCCTCTGGCATACAGAATTTATTCATTTTACTTTGCACCAGCACCTTCAGTTTTGCTCTCCTTTTCTAGCTGAACCTGAGCTTTACCTACTGAGAAAAGAAGCCTGCCCCATGCACCCTCACCATGCTTGGTAGTGAGGAAAGAAATGGCAATTTCTCTCCTGTTTTCCTAATGAGTCTTTCTGTTCTCATCACTGGCTGGAAATGCAGCAAAGGCAATATTAATTTCAGAAGCTTCCTGCTTTTCATATGCTTTAATCTCTTTGGCTCAGATAGCCTCTTTCATTATAACTGTGATGGGCAGTCTTCTTTCCTGCCTTCCTGTTTCACTCACCATCATCTGTCTTTCTCAATTCAGAAACAAAGAAGTTTCCTGCCTTCACTGAAGGATTTTAATTCTTTCACTTGTGACCTTTTGTTGTTGTTGTTGTTTTAGTTGTCCCTCTTCCCAGCATTTAATGTTACAGCACAAATTTTTACAGTAAGTTTTCTGTCCTAGGAAAGGCTGAGTGTATTGTTCCCTTGTGTGCTCCAAGGCTCCCATGTTAACTGCTGTCTCAACTGTTGGAAAATTAATCCTTACAATATCAGAAAGGGCTTACAAATACAGTCAGTTAAGAGAAAACCAGACTTCTAGAGTAACTTCTTCTGGCAAGACTTGTGCAAAATTCCAGCAGTGATAAAGAAGTCAATTTTAACACTTTTCCTAGAGTTAATGCCTATGCACTTTGAACTGCTGACATCTATGAGGGCACACCTCAGTTTTTTTAGAATTTATCCTCTGACCAGGTATTGCTAACTTTCTTAGAAAAAATGGTGGAGCAGGCCTAACTTGTCCCATCATATTATATACAGACGAAAAACTATAACTCATTTGATAGCAACCATCATTTTGATGCTAACTTTTCAATCTACTTATACAATATCAGTGGTCATTAAAAAGAAGAGATGCTCGGGAAGGTGCCTGAAATATATTTACCAATATTTTATTTGAAATATACAGTACAGTGCCTTTTGTTACATGACTTTTTATTTGCCATAGTGTTGCAATTCTATAAAATTTTCATTTTCTATGATATGCTATTTGAGAAGTAGTAACTTTTAAAATAAACAACAAAACTGCCTTAGTAATAAAAACCATAAACTTCCCAGCATTGCAGTGAGGGGTTCAAGTGTTCAAGAAGTTAGCAGAACTAATTTGAAACAAAGACACTACAGGAAAAAAAAACACCCAAACAATTCATGCCTTACTGCAACAGCTGCTGTGCTTTTGAAAACTTAGTAACTTGAAGATGAACAATCTAGAAGCCAAGGCAAGTTTCCTTTCAGAGCTACATAGCCTACCCGATGCCCCTGTAAGATTAAAGCACATTGTCTGCAGCACTTTAAAGTAGCTTCAGAATTATTTTCTGAACACTTGAGCACTCAGTAGTGCTTAAGTACTGCAAGAGAGGATATTCTTTTGTGATCTCAGATATACATTTTTAATAGCTGCAGATTTTCTACCTCATCTTAAAATTACTTTAAGAAAGAAGCATGCAATTTTAATTTGACACTAAGTTACTGTGACCATTCATCCCTTACGTTAAAGAACATCTGTCTTTCTTACATTCTTCTGGTCACATGAGTGAGAAAGCAGAAGCAATAAACTCTTTACAAAGCCACACTAAGCAATGTAATTTTTGATTAACTCTTGCTCTTGGTGTAAAAACCTGTCTGAACCTTCCCCCCACCTTGTGTTTTAACAAATACCATGCATAAAGCAGTAATACTGCTTTTTTCAGCCTTTTTTTGTAGTCCTAAAATGGCAGAGAATTGCAATAAAAACAAAAAAAACCTCCATAAAATCAGGACTGCATCTTTATGTTTAACATTTCACCTGTTCAGATAAATTACTTTGTTATTTACACTTGCAACTGAAGTAAAGAAGTTGGATTACGAGGAATAACGCTTCTGAAAACTTTCCTTATATGGCACTGCAAATGGTTTGGCAAAGGCTGGTCCGGCATGTGCACTGGTATCATTTTATTGCAAAGATGTGGTGAGTACTGTTTGTCGGGTGCCAATCTGAAACATGGGTTTAAAATTCCCAAACAAGTTTTCATGCTTGCTCCCAGGAGACCTCTGGCCATTGGATGGCTTTCCCCTTCTAAGCTGACTGGTATCTATCTCCTCAGTGCTAGAAAGATCTTCAAAGGAATGACATGAAAACACTGAAAAAAGAACTAGGTTAATTTTGGAACTTGGCCAGGACAAATAAAAGTCCTTTCACACTTCTCCTGGCCACACAATTCTTCCTTCTTCCTAGCTCTCCCTCCTGTACTTGCCCCATCCCCTGGAGAGCAAATACTGAGCCAGCAGGAAGCTGTTTACTGGTTTTGACTTGGGTTGCTCTCTTACCTGAATATACTCTTGTTTTCCCAAATCACTCATTATTGCAGTTTATTTTTATGCTGCCCCTTAACATCCAAAAGGTCCTGTCAATTTATAGATTTTAAAGGTACAGAAATGGTTTTTCTTACCAAGGAGAAGTAGTAAAAAAAAAAAAAAATTCCATTCTGACTAAGTACATTTCAAGTCTAGACCAGTTCAAGTCTAGCTAATGACAATGCAGAAAGAACAGGGCTCTGTGGAATAAATTGTCTGTTATCATTGCTCCCATCCCCACACATGGGAAGGGACTATGACACTGACTGTAGAGATAACTTGCCATCCACTCCTGAAGAGATGATTTTATCTGAGCAAGCAATCATGGCAGTAGTTGTTATCAAGTCTGCTGTATCTATTGCGAAAGCAATTCCTTACAAACTTGTCATGACATGTGAGATGGAGAACAGCTTGCCAAAGAGACACAGCTCTACTGTGATGTCTTAGACCATCTTTCCTGAAACTTCCTTTTAAATAAATTTGAAAACACAACAAAGCACAAGGTGGCTACTTTGGAGAGCTACGGGAGAGTGCCACTGAATTTTCTAAAAGCCTGAACACAGTTGAAAGGTTGAAAGTTGATGGAGGACTGGGCATGAAAGATTCGCTAAAGTGTGCAAATGCTTCACAAGACTTATGTTAGGAAACTGCCTGGTGTTTTAAAAAATTAAGAGAATCAAGATTTAAAGATAAAATGTGTGGAAAATATTATGTCATTCTTATCTCTCTGCAGAAGGGGAAATATTTCCCCTCTGTAAACCAGATATGAGCAGAGCATGGAGACCTGCAAATACTTGTTATACTAGGGATGAGCTTCAAAATAAAAGTCTACCTCTGTTAGTCACATGTGTGGTCACATATGGAATCACATATGGAGTCTTAAGAAGAAAGCAAGGAAAGATTTATGTGTAGTAAATAGCTTTTGTAGTACCATCAATTAGTGTAGAAGGTAATAATAATAATAAAAAAATCTCAATAACTGATTGCATGGTGAAGAGCAGTAGAAATTCAGGCCTGGAAGGAAAACCAGAGTATATGCTAAGTGGAATAGAAACGTCTTGTAAGACTCTCTGAAACAAAGCTGTCCTGTTTCTTCATGTGCATTAGATTGTTTTCATTTTTAAATCAGCTTTATCTGAATGTATTTCACCAGAAGTTGGTCTTTATGGCCATTATCTGTGCATTAACCTCTCCTCCCCCCCTCATCCTACAACAATTTCATTACACTGTTTTTTGAATCTAAAGATGGGATGTTTGAACATTTGACATTTTGTACAGACTAATTTCTAGTCCTACCTGTTCCTCATGCTCCTGCACACTAGTCATCAGAAATTTTAGTGCTAGGGAAGAATTTCACGGAACTGCTCTTATCTCTGTTTGGGAAAAGAAAGTAGCAGAGAGATTTGCCAACTGCCTGATTTGTTTCTGTGTAAAAGCCAGAAGAAAAACCCATTTCTTGAAGGCACCAAGTAATCTTCAAGGAATCTTATTAGAACAAATTCCTTTTACAATGCCAAGATGTAGGTGGTATTTGTCGCCTGTGCTTGGTTAGGACTTGACCGTGTAATCCTTAACCAAATTTTTAACTTTTGTTTGCAAATAAGTCTGGCAAAATCTACAAATGTAAGTATGAACTGTGAGATGAGCTCTATAAATTATAAATTGTTGTGTTGTTATGCAACAACTGAAGCATGGCTCAATTTACCTCTAGGTATGCTTACTAAGTTAAGTCATGTTTGGATGCATTTTACTGTGCCTGGAATTCTTCTGCTTGCATCAGCCCTTTTTTAGCATCGTTCCACAGACACAATCTGGTCTTTCTTCAAAGTAGAAGAACTATGCTTTGAAATGATTATGAAAACTATAGAGAATTGAGATGAAGGGAGATTCTTTCTACTTTTGTTCCTCTTCTCACAGCTCGTTTTTTCCCTAACATGGAAGCATCACACGTTGTCTCAGAAACATACCTTCACTGAGCAGTAAGATCTCTAAGGCAGGCATTTTATATAGAACATAATAACTGTACACAACAATGATGCAAATTTGATCACAATTAATGGTTGAAAATTTGCTCACTTAGAACAAAAATCACCAGTTTATACAGCTTCTGAAAAACAGGATTGAAAAACTATTTCTACTATAAATTTCTTTTCTACATCTATTACACAAATTCACATTCCTGAGTGAAACACAAATTCACTTTCTGTAGACTTCTGGATTAGCTGCATGAATTAAAAGGAGCTTTCCACTAAGAGAATTAGCCTTGATACTGTAAACAATTTTAAAATACCTCTGCTAAATGCTCTTCAGTCCAAATGATATGCAATACTTGCAATACTCTTGCTGTGGGAAGCCATAAAGCTGTTATTAATACATGATCCTGATTCATGTTGTACAAAAAAATCTCCTATTTTATGGAATTACCTGATGCTTATCATGTACAGATTAGCAGTTCTCTTTCATACTACCTATGTTTAAATTTTCCCCTCAACTATAGCAGTGCCATAAAAAAGCACCAAGATCCTCTTGATGCTAATCTTCTGTTCCTTGTTTTTCCACTTTTTTTGCCTTTTCACTGTGTGATTTGGACCAGTTCACTTGAAAATACAAACACTCTTTCAGCTTACACAGCCCCATACATGCCATTGTATTCAAAAGCCAGATAAAACAAAACCAACATGGAGGCTGTTTTGAATGCTCAGGTATGAAGCAGATCTAAAGTTTCAGGTAAAGTGTAAACCCTGGTTATTTGGGAATATATCCATTATTTTGGAGATTAGGAAGGATCTGGTATCCCTCACAAGATGTAGTCTCTGACACTGTGTTACTGACCAAATGTAGCACCCATGGTTTTGGTAGGTGACCAGTTGATTGTTTTATGAAAAATAGGGTATTGGCCACTGCCAAAACCACAGCATTGTGCTGGAGGGACAAAACTGTTGATCTGCTGTTTCTATTCTAATTCTAATAGATTTCACGCAGCTCAGTCTTTAAATACATTTAGCACATCAGATTTAGCCTCAAAGTACAAATAGCTCTCATATCTGATAAAAAAATCATACCCAATTTCATTTTCCCTACTAAAAAAAAAAAAAATAATCTATTGAATGGTACCTCTGGTTCTGCGGGATATAATCATCCTCTTTAAAAGCTGGAACACCATGTGGTCCAGCATATAACACAACACAGACTGGATGTATATTTATTGCACACGTATAAACCACAATTTTATTAGAAAAGCTCATCTGGCAAAATAATAAGAGCAATGAGCATATTTTTTTTCTAAAATACAATATTGAAAGTATAAATCAAAATCAGTGAGAGATATCCTTATTTTATTGTAGAGCTGACTTAAAATATAGTCAGTCCAACATCAATCTTTGGGGGAGAGAAAATAGTTTTGTGTTCAGTTAAAGTGGTGATATTCATTTATATGAAAAAAATCTAATATCCTAAATTCTGAGAAATAGCAAGTTATGGAACTGGCAGATAATTTCCTCTGTATAATAAGATATATTCCAATCCGTATGTAGTAATTGTGCCATACATCACAAAGTGTCTCTCCTTTTGTGGATGCACACAATATTGAAATTCATGGAGGTGCTTCAGATGCAGAAACATTAGCAATCCAAAGTTTGGTACCACAAGAGTTCGAAGTTTCTATGCCACAGCGTGGAGGAAATCCAATGGGTTAGAACTATGTTTTCTTTAAAAAATACTACCATGATGTACAATATCTTACAAACCTTAACTCTGACTAGTTGCTTTATGCTTAAAAAATGATCTTACTAATTATAAAGTGTTATAATAGCACCAGTTAGGTTTAATGTTAAAAGCAGTGCAATTAAAACATCTATGTTGTCCTCCAAAATCTGATTTGTGACTGTACAAACTCCTTTCTAGCAGTCCTTCCCTAACACATAGCCACAATTAACCATTTAATGTGATGCATTTTCTGTTTCATTAAAACATAGGCTTGCAAATCCCAAGTATTCACCATTATTCCTTGGAAGTCTTTAGCACAGGTTTGACCTCCTCCTGCATCACAGCATCTTGCTCCAGAGTGACCAACCAGGCACTTTGAATGGGACAACCAAGAACCAGCCCTTGGAGGCCGGTCTTGCACATAGAGAGTTTTAACACACTGCTGATGATAGCTAGGGGTAGATGGCAATATTACCTTTTTTGGTTTTATTATAAACATTTGTAATGTTCCTTAGGTAAGATTAAGCAAGAATTTTCCAGGGTCCATCATTATTGCTTGTTGGCTAGATAAAACAATAATTTCTCCATCTTTGCAATCTGGGAATTTTGGCAGTACCGACAAGTTCAGACTTTTGGCAAGTTGTTGGGAATGTGAGAGCTGCACCAACCACCTCATATTCAGCAGTTTAATTTCATAATACTGTGAGAGAAAACTTTCAATTCAAATACATTTTTCAAAGATAACAAAGATTCACATACAAGACTTTTTCTAATGCCTTTTCTCTCCTGAAAAAAAAAACCAACAAACAAAACCTTACTTTAATATTGTAGAAGACCTTTTTTGAGAAGTGTCATGGAAGTTGCTGCCTCTACACAAGCAAACTGTCAGTAAAAAGCTGATGCTTAATTCCCTGTTGATGATGCCCTCAAATCTTTCATATCCCCATGGGCTGAGCCTCCGTTTATCCTCACTGGAAGCCAACTAACTGCCCAGGCAATGTGAGCAGTGAAAAGATTTAGCAGCTTTAGTTTTGTGGGAACATTTTATTCTTAACTGTTACAAGACAGCTGATTCACACTTTCTCTGTAGATCTGAAATTTGTGGAGGCTTAACTTAAGGGCAGTACTCATGCAAAAGTTTCTAGCAGTAGTTTTGCCTCAGCCAGATTCTGGTAAAGCCCTCTTTTTGTAATTGCAGAGGAAACTTCTCCTCTTTTAGTCAGGACAGTCAAGTCAATTAATTTAAGGGTTTTTTTAATATTTCCAAAATTTAAAGAATTGGATTTAAAGATTTAAATCCAAGATTTAAATCATTACCTACAAGCCACATGGCACCAGTCATGTATCCAACTGTAAACCAAAGAGTAATACCATAAAAGGCCTGTCAGAGCTACCTGGACCAGAGTTTACCACCAGAAACTAGCAATGCAGAATAGAAAACCTTGGAAAATCGAGCAACTGATAGTTAACCATAAACTGAATCCATCATTTAGCCAACACCTAGATAATTTATAAAGAACAGATCTCATTCTTATGTCTAGTCAGATCATTGTTTTCAAAAAATAAATGATCACAAAAGCAGATCCTGGGTGAGAAACCCAAATAAAGTTCAAGATAATAGGTTGAAGGCAGTGTCTGGATGTAACAAGGGGACCATGCAGGACTGAAAGGAGAGATTTGGAAAAAATAAGAGTCATAATTTAGTTAAGTGTTTTAATTCCCTTTCCATGGCACCACAGAGAGCCCAATGAAATTTTCTTGTGTTAGAGGATGTGATGACACCAAAAGGGCTTGGTCCTGTGAATTGAATCATAACCAAAGTTTCTATTTTGAGTAAAATAACATCAATCATTTAAGAAGATTAAACTGTTAATCTTCAAGGAAAGGAATCAACAGACATTTCTTCTGGGAGAAAATGGGAAAGGGGAATAAAAGTATTTTATCAGGAGAAGTTCTTAATTCCTTTCTAAAAAAAATCACTTAGGCTTATTTCATCTTTACAGACAAAAAAGAAAAAGAAAATTTTTAAAAAAATCTACTTTCAGCATAACACATTTATAGAAGTAGATAAGAAGCACAAGTTTTGCCATGCATGATTTTGTGCATAATACTAAAAGCAGTGTAACTACATTTATGATAATTGATAAGGTTCTTACCTGATAATGATCAGAGGTCAGGAGTTTAAAAGGTACAGTGGAACTTACTTTTCCCACAAAACCAAAAGAGAACAACAAAGCACCAAGCAAACAAAACCTAGGAAAGGATTTGAAGCTATATTCTGGCGTGTTGTGAATCACTGTTTTCTAGGACAGGGGTTTCTTCATTTCTTTTTGTTAACTCCTTTGTTAAATCATGATCTCATACCTCATATTTTTTCCTACTTTTTTCTTCCCAATTCCCATTATTGCTTTCACCTTAATATAGAGCACACTTCTTTAAAAGAGTTAAGTTTGTAGATGGGAGATAATGATCTGTGAAAAATTGCAGGTAAAAGTATAGAAAACAGAAAGATTGAAAGATGACACACTTTATTACATTGCCAGCTATCTTAATTTTCATGCAGGTTCTGTGATATTTGGCTTTTTTCCTTTCAAGCCTGGGCTGCCAGAAATCAAAATCTTTTATAAGAATCTCAGTGCGCTTTTTATTAAAAGTTCAGACATTTCTAGCCCTCATAACTGTGAAAAAACCCTCAGGAGAGCAAAGAAAGTACAAATTTAAGGCTAAAAACAGATGAAAAAGATTATTTTCCTGCCAACCTTTTTTAAAAAGAGAAAGCATGAAAGTATTTTTATAATTCACAAAATACTGACAAAAAATAAAGAAACCCTTCAAACAACTATTGCTATCCTCCTATTGCCATTTTAAAAAAGAATCTGTTGTTTCAAATGTTTTCTGTTTTCTAAACAAGTGATAATTAATTCTGTTGCACACATTAAGCTAAAAATTAAGACATGCTTCCCAACTGTGAAGCTCTGACTGGTGAGAGAGCATCGACTTGCACTCAGCCATGCCTATTGCCTGTGGCAAAATGTAATCTCTAGGCAAAGGCAGTTTGCTTTACACTCATTCGTCACCTAGCACCCACAGCTAAATCTAAGTGGTTAGGTTCCTGCCCTGGACTCACGTGTACATACTGTCAATGTTTTTTAGATGAACACCAGTTTGAGCTGAGTGTTAGCCCCAGCTTCTATAAAAACACAGCACATTTAAAGGCTGGGGCTCCACATTTATTTCAACATAGTTCAGAGCAATTTTTATAGAAAAAGTAAAAAAAGGGGGAAGCATAAAGCCTCACATACCTTTGCCCTGGAGCTACGGACGGCTATGCCTAAGTTTCTAATTAGGGTCTCTAGACAGCTGACTTCATGTGCCGGTTCAGATTGTCCACTGGCTCCCACATCCCCACCCAGCTTTTCATGGACACCTGAGCCAGAAGCCACCCTTTCTCAAGCCATAGCTGTGGGTTCACTTTAATCCAGCATGAATGCATGCCCCTGATGGCACACCCCAACATTTTCAGACAAATAATTTCCTTTACGGTGCCTGACAAGTGCCTGTGCCCACAGCAGTGATGAGTGGTGGTGAAGCAGCATCGCTTCTCCTAGAATTAGCATGAATTTATATTGGATTGAAGTGACTCAGTAACCACAGCCTCTGGCTATGCAACCCTTGAGTGCTTGTCCTAGAATGACACAGGAAGATTTTGGTTAACAGGAAGGTTTCAGCTATAGGAAAAGAGAAGAGAGAATATGGGACCAAAACCAGAACAAGGTGAACTTTAACCCTTTGCTGTCACATTACTTCATCTCTTTGTACAGCATATGCTCCTTCCTTGGCTGAGCATCCTGCTGCATGCATTTCCTAACAAGTAGCAGCCATCAAAGGTAGCTTTTTAGTGCAATTATTTTACTGGCAAAACTCAGAGCTAGATACCAAATGCTGTTATCCTATTTTGCTAATGTGTTTTCCAACTTCCATCTGACAGGTAGCCACTGCGATGAAATATGTGTCAGTGTATATTTCTACCTGTGGAGCAGTCATGTCAGAAAATGAAATAATTTGGTAAGACAGGAAAGGACTAACTTTGCCCTTATCTTCCTCTCAGACATTGAGGATGAATGTAGCTTGATTTGGCCTCCTAGTTACGTATACATTATGAAGCTGTCAGCCTGTGAATCTTTCCATTCATCCATTCCTCATCCATTTAATCACAGAGGGTGACTTAACTGTCAGTGGATTTTCTCCATACACATATATATGTGCATATGTCATTCATGTCCACACTCTCCTTCAAATGAGTTATGTGTCTAAAGTAATTGGAATATCTTGAGGGACTTGTCTGAACATAGCAGTAGCAGATGACTGACACATGGAAGGTGATTCTTGCTGTATACTAGTAAATCAGAAGGTATCTGCGTCATTGTATTCACAAGGAGCATGTATACATACACACAGGTATACCTATATCCACAGAAGAACTCAGTTATTAGTGCACAGTTCATATGCAAGATTAAATCCGGCTTATCGTGTCACTCCACAGAGGGAAAGTTAAACTTTCTTTTTCTAGTCTTAAGGCAGAGCATTTATACTCTGTCATGGTTTAACCCCAGCTGGCAACTAAGCACCATGCAGTCACTTGCTCATTCCTCCCTGTTGGGAAGGGGAAGTGAATCAGAAGGGTAAAATTGAGAAAACACATGGGTTGAGATAAAGACAGTTTAATAGGTAAAGCAAAAGCTGCACACACAAGCAAAGCAAAACAAGGAATTCAGTCACCACTTCCCATTGTCAGGCAGGTGCTCAGCCATCTCCAGGAAAGCAGAGTTCCATCGCGCACAACCATGACTTGGGAAGACAAATGCCATCACTCCAAACGTCCCCCCCTTCCTTCTACTTCCCCCAGCTTTATATGCTGAGCATGGTGCCATATGGTCTGGAATATCCCTGTGGTCAGTTTGGGTCAGCTGTCCCAGCTGTGTCCTCTCCAACTCCTTGTGCACCCCCAGCCTCCTCGCTGGTGGGGTGGAGTGAGAAGCAGGAAAGACCTTGACTCTGTGTAAGCACTGCTCAGCAATAACAAAAACTTCTCTGCATTATCAACACTCTTTTCAGCACAAACCCAAAACATAGCCCCGTACTAGCTACTATGAAGAAAATTAACTCCCAGCCACAACCAGCACATGCTCATTGAAAGGTATTGTGCCTCTGCCTCAATCTGTAGCAGTTTATTCTAACCTCTGTCAATGTTGCTATTTCTACTTCCTGCTTGGCATTTAAATTCTGCCTGCTTTTGTGATCTCACCTTCTCCTCACATAATTTTGATATTCATGCAGAGTATGGAGCAAAGAGGTGTTTTCCTTCTGGAAGGCCCCCTCCCTCCCTTAAAGGGAGGGAGGGGACCTTGATCTCTAAACCCCTGGGCTAACTAGTGTAATCTCCCCTGTGATGGTACTTCACTGTGACTGAAACAGCTGCAGCCAATAGCAAACTTGATCCTTATGTGCAAGAATTATTTTGCAGAACAGCTCACAGAAGAACCATTAATTGCTTTCTGCACATCCTTGTAGAGAAAAGTGCATTCACAGAGCTGTCAGAGGTGAATTGGCCTGAAAGTCCCCAGGATAATTACTTTGCTGACACTTATATCACAGCAGTGCTGAAGGGGCTCAGAAGGACCAGAAAGGATGAGTCACAAACAAACCTGATGGGTAACCTTTTAAATACTGGCATGGCTTTATTTCTGATGATATCCAACTTCGGTTTTTCTAATATTGCTTCTACCAAGGCCGTGTCTAAATATCAAACCTCTTTCTCACCTGTTTTTAAGAAAATGTAAACTAGAGATGCTTTAGATTTGGACAGACGTCTTTATTTCTTGTAGAGTATCAGCCATACACCACTTAGAAGACTGATTGAAGTTTTACATTGCATGATGTACTGCCCACTGTAAGTGAAGATGAGGTTCGAGACCATCTAAGGAACCTGAGGGTGTACAAGTACATGGGACCTGATGAGATGCATCTGTGGGTGCTGAGGGAAATGGTGGATGAAATGGTTAAGTTCTCATATTTGAGAATTCATGGCAGTCTGGGGAAGTTCCCACTGACTGAAAAAGGGGAAAATAACCCTCATTTTTAAAAAGGAAAAAAAAGAAGACCCAGAGAACTACAGGCCAGTCAGTCTCACCTCTGTGCCTGGCAAGATCATGGAGTAGATCCTCCTGAAAACTATGCTAAGGCACATGAAGAATAAGGAGGTGATTGGTGATAGCCAACATAGCTTCACTAAGGGCAAATTGTGCCTGACAAATTTGTTCACCTTCTACGATGGGGTTATGGCATTGGTGGATAAGGGAAGAGCAACTGACGTCATCTACTGGGACTTGTGCAAAGCATTTGACACTGTCCCACAAGACATCCTTGTCTCTAAACTGGAGACATAGGGATTTGATGGATGACCAATCAGTGGATAAGGAATTGACTGGATGGTTGCATTTGAACAATTGCAGTCAATGGCTCGATGTCAAAGTGGAGACCAGTGATGAGTGGCTTCCTCAGGAGTCAGTATTGGGACAAGCACTGTTTAACATCTTTGTTGACAACATGGACAATGGGATTGAGTGCAGCTTCAGCAAGTCTGCTGACAACACCAAACTGTGTGGTGCCATTGACACGCTGGAGGGAAGGGATGCTGTCCAGAGGGACCTTGACAGGCTTGAGAGGTGGGCCCATGCAAACCACATGAAGTTTAGCAAGGCCAAGTGCAAGGTCCTGCACATGGGTCAGGGCAATCCCAAGCACAAATACAGGCTGGGCGATGAGTGGTTGAGAACAGCCCTGAGGAGAAGGACTTGGGGGTGTTGGTTGACAAGAAGCTCAACATGACCCAGCAATGTGCACTTGCAGTCCAGAAAGCTAACTGTATCCTGGGCTGCATCAAAAGAAGTGTGACCAGCAGGTCGAGGGAGGTGATTCTCCCCCTCTACTCTGCTCTGGTGAGACCCCACCTGGAGTACTGTGTCCAGCTCTGGGGCCCCCGACATAAGAAGGACATGGACCTGTTGGAGTGAGTCCAGAGGAAGGCCACAAAGATGATCAGAGGGCTGGAGCACCTCTCCTATGAAGACAGACTGAGAGAGTTGGGGTTGTTCAGCCTGGAGAAAAGAAGGCTCCAGGAACACCTCATAGCAGCCTTCCAGTACCTAAAGTGGGCCTAAGGGAAAAATGGGGAGGAACTCTTTAACGGGGACTGTAGCAATAGGATGAGGGGTAATGCCTTTAAACAGAAATGCGGTAGATTTACATTAGATGTAAGGAAGAAATTCTTTACTGTGAGGGTGTTGAGGCACTGGAACAGGTTGCCCGGAGAAGTTGTGGATGCCCCATCCCTGGAAGTATTCAAGGCCAGGTTGGATGGGGCTTTGAGCAACCTGGTCTAGTGGAAGGTGTCCCTGCCCATGGCAGAGGAGTTGGAACTAGATGATCCTTAAGGTCCCTTCCAAACCAAACCATTCTGTGATTCTGTGTGTAACTGCCTTCATACTCAGGAGATTTCTACAGTCTCTCTTCACTGCCAGTGGTGTAAAAGTTGGAAAGGGGGAAGAGGGGACCTTGGAGTTCTTAAGCTTCTGAGCTCCTGCAGTGACATGCTTACTTCTAGGGCCATGTTCCCACTGGGGACTTGAAGGTGTAACTACCTGCATAAAGTTAGAGCAGTGAAACTTATGCATGAGCATACATATCAACAACAGATTATCCACAGGAGGATTAATGCTGCCGTAATTCTACCAGTATTTTTTTCTGAGGTGGGAAAATTCTAACTAGTAATCTGATCATCCATTGTTTACACCTACTCTTCATTAAATGCAGTTGGGTCTTCATGCAAATCCACCCTGTGGAGGATGGCATCTTTAGAGAACTCACATTAACCAGGTACTGAAATCTATGCACCCTTCCTTCCAGTTACACATCTTTTAGAAGCTATACAGTTTTCTATCAGTAGATGGCCATGTCGTTTTACAGCTATTTTCCCCTTCTGATTCTTTGGATTAAATCTTAGAAAGACAAAAGATTGTAGCTGGTCCAGTAGGATCTCTTTAGGCTGCAAATTAATAGAAGCAAAGGAGTTCTATCTTTGCAGGGCATGCATACCATGGAGCTTGTCAAAGCCTTTGCAAATGAGCTTCATTTGAAAAATGGGTGAGAAAGTTAAAAAACTCTCCCTGTGAACAGTTCCTACCTCTCCAACCACAGGCCACTACATGCACTTTCATTTGATTAAAATTATCGTGCTGTATCAAAGTCTAAACCAAAGGACAGCAGGATCCTTAAAAAAAAATGCAAGGACCAATCCATTAATCACAGTATTTCCATCACAAGGTCAGCCTTCCTATAAGATTTGCCAGGTTAGGTTTTTCTGTGTGCATTCAATAAATATTCAGTATTAACTGCAATGTTTTTCATGATAAGGTTACAGTCAAATATTCATAACAAAAATAATGGTCAGGAATCAGTACAAGAGGACCACTAGGTGCTTTCAGATTCTAGGTGAAGTTTATCAGATATCCACTTAAACCTAGTTAAAAACAGGAATTGGCTTTGGAATTTATTTTCTTCTGAATTGTACTGGTGAAATGCTTACCAGAAGATTGTTCCTCATACAAGTAAACTATCTGGTTGGTAATGTACTCAGCCAGGATATGGGAAGCCCTGATCTCAGATCTTTGGCTCCTGCTGATCGCAGATTCCATCCCAGGCCCAGAAAACCTTCTTAGGACAACTTTGAATCTAAGAAACATTTTCATGAAAAGGTCTGGTTATATTTAATTTCTTATGAAAATAGTTTGTTAAAATTACTGCTTAGTGCTATACTTAGGTTCCATCACCGCTTGTATATAATACAGTGAGCATCCTGAATTCTGTCCAAGAATGCACATTCCTGTATAACTAAAAGTTAGGTCTCAATTTAAAATAACATTCTTTAGTTACAACATAACATGATGCACTCTTCTACAAGATAAACACAGGAGTGTTATTTCACAGCACATAGAGAAACATATTTAGAGATCAGTTTCTCCATTTTATTACATAAACTTTGTTCTAACATCACTGATGGACCTACTACTGATACAAGATAACTGGTTTATCAGACCTTACACTGTACGAGAGAAACTGCAATCACCATAAGCTCAGTCATCTCCACTCCTTCCCCCGCCTTGCTGGCCACCCACTTGCTCTGACCAAGAGCGCACACTCTCAGCATTAGGTACGCTGGGGATACCGGGGCATGCATCACCCTCCATCTCTTCAAAGGGTGCAACCTAGCCACTCCTGAGGCCACACATTCAAGCTGGTAACATGACAGGTGCAAGACTGGTTTCCAGGGGGGTCCTGAGGTTGTTTTCAGCTGTATTGTTTTCAGATTGTGTTCATAGCTGTACGGTGGTACTAGGGCAAATGCTCATTTCTGTAGGCTGCAATTTTAAAAATGTTAACATCTGTAGTTTTATATGCATAACAACAACCTTCATAAGATGCAATTCAGGAAGCAAGATAGGAATTTGTATTATAACCTCAGCTGATATTTCCCACTACTTTCAATGTAGCCATGTAAGCTACATAAGCTATAGTGCACTGTGCATTTTGTTTATGGGATGTTGTCTTCAGAGTGTGTGGAAATCACATCATTGCACATAGGTCTGCCTTCATGTTAACATGTCTGGCCTTCCAGTTGCCAAATGGTGACAGCTCAGTACTCACAGCAGACATTTTTCTAAGAACACAGAAAAGCAAATAAAGGCGGCAATTCACTTGGTACATTTTTCTAAGCTTTGCTGAGTTTTACTACAAATTGCCAGTAACATGTGTAACTTCTATTACAGATCTCTTTGGCAAGCTAGCCCTGTTTCCCACTCAGCTTTGACTTAGGCCCATTCTCTCCCTGTAGGCTTTAAGGAGCTCCACCAGAGCAGAGACTTCACCTGCATGCACCAATTTGCCATGACCCTTTCACCCCTTACAGGATCTACCAGAAATGACCTCCAAGTTTCTTTGAGGGGGGAGGCAAAACCAGTCCAAATTACATGAAATAGATGCTAATGTGGGACATTAAAAGATCCTTTACAGGCAACTTTGATGTTATGTTTGTGATTGACAACCAGATCCTACTGAAGCAGGCATTAGCATGCAGACAAATGAGTGACACGAAACACTGTACAGGAGCCTCTTAAACTGTTTAGTAAAAGTGCTAAATCTTTCCCTGCAATAATCCAAACTTCAGAAAAAATATAAGTCTGCAGAAACCCAAATCCCTTATTTATCATCTTTATAGGGTATAGCCACTTGCCATCTGCATAGCATCACATCAGTTGCAACAAGGTGGTGAAGAGTCATGCCCAGTGTGCAACAACAGTTTGTTTCAGGGAAAAAAACAACTTGTCAATCCTGTTTGGATTCACTGGAGTCATAAATTATGTTCTTGTCTGAGAAATTTGCGTGTGAGGTAGATTACTTCTACGATATTAGGCAAAGCTATGTTTGCCCTTCTCCCTAAAGCTTTCTTCATGTTATGTGTCTATGGGAAATGCTGTATCTATTAGTGGCAACATATTTCTGTTGGTCACGTAGCAATATCAATGCTTTATGACACTCCCATCTCATGGGAGCCTGATTGAGCGTAGGCTATGGCTGTTTCATACCATTATGGCCCACAGTGGAGGAACAGCAGTGAGGGAAAACCCTACAACGTATCGCACTGCTCTGTAGGGTCTTTTATTAGAGGTCCTTTGGTGATCACTTAAGGCAGGCTAACTTCAACAGGAGCTCTTTCCTTCTTCCTCATCTCATTTCTGTTGACAATGCAGCAGGGACATCCAAACAAATCTAGATGTCAGAAGCTTCCTAGATTGCTATCTTCTGGTGTCTACCATTCTACCATTCTGATGTAAAGCTTTGTTTTATGCCATGTCAGTGGCGTGTTATGGATGCTGGTTAAGTCCAAAAGATTCATCAGCCGCTTGAACTTGTAACCTGGCATTTAACTTCTGAGACAAGCATCATTTTAGCTGTTTGTTATTGTAGTCTGCTGGGTACCTGTGAACTGCCATTCAGCCTCGGCTTTGGCAGGTGCAGCCTGCCAGCTCCAGAAGTGCTTCTGCTCACACATGCAACAAGTGCTCTCAGCATACCAGGGCCAGTGTTATAATGGCAAGACCATAACTGCAGCTCTTGAGGTTTTGTCTGAGGAGCTTTGTAAGGGATGATTTGGAAGAAGCTATTCAATCTGGGCTTTGAACTCCCGAAGGGAGTATGTGCAGATTTTTCTTACCCAAGACAGACATAAAAGCTTTCACAGCTCGGGCCTACAGAGGAAGAAATGTGCTTATGAACAGTACTGTACACCTGCACAAATACTGCTTTGTCTCAACAAACACAGTTTCTTGCATGACCAGGAAATTAGCAGAACAATAACTGGGAAACAGTTTGACCTCTCTCCTTTCTGAAGAGGACCCATAACCTTTCATTACCAAGCTATTTCTTCTGGCTCATTGCCCCTTGCAAAAACCTGCTCATTTCCTCCAAGTAAAGACTGTCATTAGGAGTAAGTTTCATACATCCCCCTGTTCATTCCGATTTGCATTGTACATGCTATGTATGCATACGTTGCAACTTCGTCTGAACTGCCAGTTGCAGGGCCATATAGACTCTGGGTAAAATTTTCAGAATGGTTTAGAACTGAACTTATAGAGGAATTCAGGACATTCAGCTCCCATTATTTTACTCTAAAAAAATCCCTACCTTGAATCTTTAAGGATTTATGAATTGAAATCCCGTTAATTGTCAGTAAGACATTGGGCCTGTAGTCACATTAGAAAATTTCCACCGACCTTATTTTTATTTGATTTATTTCATATCTTCAACAGCATTTACAAGCCACACACCTTTTAGGTAAAATGCTTTTTAATTACCATCAGCTTGTCCAAAGGTGGCAGTTGCAAGTGCATTCACTTAGCCTTTCTATTTCTCAGTTGCAGTTCATCATTCATTCACTGTTCCCTACTGTCCCAGTAGGTCCCTTCACTCTCCCTTGCTATCAACTACATGAAAACTGGACAACTTTTCTAAAATGTAGAAACAAAAAATCCCATGCAGTTTGAACCAATGGACTGTATTTGTTTTGTTTGTACTTCACAAGTAGGAATTTCCCATGTGGAGACATACATAATCCAAGCACAGGCAAAAGAGCTAGCAAATCCTAATTTCTACTTCAATTTCCTTAGCTCATCTTCAACATCTCTTTCATATTTCTGCTTTTTAAACACTGTGCCACCTCAGTTATTCTATTATAAAACCTCACCCTTACTTTTTGGTCCAATTTTCCTTCCCAATGGAGAAACACTTTCAGTGTTTTGGATGGAGACACAGTGGATTTACAAAATTTAGTGTTCTAAGCAACATCATACAAAGCTATTACAATTTTTTCCATACCCCCCCATCTATACACTTATTCTCTAGATGCTGGTTTTGGCATATCCAATAAAACTTGTAATTTCTGGAATGTACATTTCATTTTACAGTTGTGGCACTTGGTGAGGAAAGCAGGGCTGATGACCTACTAGCTCTGTGGCTGATTATTTCAGCCAGTAAAACTCCAACATCTGTTTCTGCAATAAAAAGTCAGTAAGAGCAATGTAATAATTTTCACCTTCATTTCTACAGGACTTTAAAATGTTGATCACCTCCAGTTCTGGTTCCAGTTTTTAAATTGGTCGCAGTAGCTGAATTGATGTTATGCAATGAGATCAGTAGCTACAACTTTCCAAAGGCCAATAGAGCATGCAACAAATGAAGAGTCCCTTGGTTTTCTGGCCTTCTCAGGTAGTCAGATTGTACTAGGTGGGGTTGGTGGAACCACTGGCATAATTCAGCAGAAAAAAAAATGCTTTCAGTTTAACAAGACAACATACTGATGGTCTGGTAGTACTATTCAGGGCATGTCTCATGGAAAGTTCAATCTTCGGCTGGAATGCTTGTGGAAAGATAGAAATCCCACCCTAATCTGCTATGTTTTTTAAAAAAAGCAGTTACGATTTGCTTCTGTAATCCAAAATATTTGTGTGGATGCAAAAAAATTCAACAAATAGCTACTGGGCTAGGTGAGTGCTTAACTCAGTGATGCTTTTGTTCTACTCCTACAGGAAGCCATCTGCAGCATTGCCCCCATTCCAGCAGGGGTTTGATTTGGCCCCAGGAAGATAGGAGATGGTTTTTCACTGAGCAGTACTAATATGCAGGCAAAGAAGTCAGTGAAGGCCTGGTGCTAGGAGGGCACTGGAATGCATCTTTGTCAAAATCTTCCAGTTAAAACTTACTTATCTCTTTTCCTTTGAACTATTTCCTCCAGCTCCTTCCTCCATGGCTTTGAGCTAGCCAAGAGCATCCTTCAGTCATCTTAACCTGTAACATCACTGTCACAACCCATGCTGGACAGACCAGGGAGGGGTTATGGTGGGTTCAGAATTCGCTTGGGCTAAATTAAGGTGAAGAAACACCAAATGATCAGTTAAACATTTTATTTATGGCAGAAGCAACCTAAACCTGGAAGACATAATAGTAGGCGGTGTGGTTTCTATTGAAATGTCTACAAAGGTAAGGAGGAGAAAGAGAAGAAAAAGAGAGGAAAACGAGAAAAGGGGACAGAGAGAGATATTACCACCCTTGGATCCTGCGATAAAGTTAATGGTCGATGATGCTGACAGTCATCGTAATCCGCCAGTGATGGGCACACATGGGAATCCTCATGTTGGCGTCTTTTATAGCCCAATTCCCTCCTTTTCTCATGTCAATCATGCCACTCTTGGTTTTCTGCACAGGGCCCCTAAGGACTTATGTAACTCTCAATTTTCTGCACAGGCGCCATCATGGGGGGTGGTCATGAGCCCCTTCCCCAAATAAACTGTGGGTGACCCCTGGCCACATACGGTGAGTTGTTCCACCCAGTTCATCACGACACGGGACTGCGCATCCTCCGACACGCCTCCGGTGTCCCATGTCACATGTGGTGTTGCTATGCAGAACTTACCTTGTTGCAGCACCTTGCAAGCAAGTTCCATTCCTTCCCTCAACCGCAAAAGCCAGGCCTCAGTCTCTGTCCATCACGACGGGTGTTTGAGACATTAACTCCATCCAGTCTCTCACAATGACTCTGCATAATATGGAGAAGTTGACACACTTATGAAGTACTAGTTCAATAAAGCAGTTCATTTTACATTGCTTAGATGTCTTGGTATTTAGCTATTTTACCCAGCACTGTCCCAGCTCATACATTGTGTTCATATCCTGCCTTGTTGGTGTAGTTTAAAGTTGCATAAAGTAGACTTATAACTGCAGCATCGAGGCACCTGCCTAATTCTGCTGGTAGTGGGAAGCTCTTAATCTCACTCCAGCCAGTTTGGTAAAGCCCTTCAATTACTGAGATGCTGTTTGGCCATTACCTCTCATGTCATAGGTGATTCCCTTTGGTTATTTTTAATTCAGGGCCCAGGTCACTGCCCGGCTGCACAAGAAGCTGAGTGTTACTACTGTGTAGGAGTGGATGGGAGAGTAAGAATCACTTGAAAATGTCTCAAAGGAAAAAAAAATCTCCCATCTAAGTGATTGCCAAAGTACAGGCACAGCAAATGCAATTTGAGTCTCAGTGCTGAGTGGCAGGAATGGCACTTTCTGCTCCATTTCCTCACATCACTGTGCAAAATACCTACCACTCCATCTGCCTACTGGGCAGTGTGCCAGAATTAAAAAAGTTTCCTGTTAAACTGTGTGAAGCACAAAGTAGCAATGATTTTCCATTGCTGTCCAGCCAGCCTAGGGTTGAGAAGTCAATCCAGGGTTGAGATATTCATTACTTTGGTCATCCAACCCTTCTTGGTTTGCACTCAGATCGGAAAATCTCTTGAAATCAGTAGTGAGACACACACACATAAACTCCCTACCATAAAAAGACCAGAGTAAAAATGACAGTTAGACAACCTGGAAGAGGTTATGATAAGTTTTGAAGTAAAATCTCTTCTATAAATGTGGCTAATTAATCATTCATTATATCTACAAACACTGTAATTCTGATGTGTGTAAAGAAAATCTACATATAATAGTCTTAAAATATCAGGACAAAAAGTGTCATATCTGGTCACATAGAGAACATCTCCTCCCCAGGAGGTTTCTTGGTTTATGCCATGCAACGCTACTGACGACAAAAGGGCTGCACAGCATGAAGCTGATGGCAGAGCATTGCCACAAAGAGATTTGTACACTAATTTCTGGCACAGCAAATTGGCAATATATGTCAGAGACAGCCTTGCTGTATTTAATCTTTGCATTTGCTTTCATCTCTCCTTAAAAATAAAAGCAGAACAAAAATCTAAGGTTTTGTATATGGGACACATACATCAACCAAATGGTCTTTTAGTCCTATCATAAATGAGTCAGAAAATGTATGTAATCTGGTAATTGAAAATTTGGCTTTAAGAATATGAACCATTTTCTTTTCATTGCTAATGATGTGCCACTTTCGAATAGATCCAATCCTTTAAACATAGACAAATCAGATATGCCAGAGCTTAGTACCTGATGAGGAGTCTGCTCCAGATAGATCTACGTGCAATTTCAGTAGCAGGATGTGGCTGTATATCTCCATCAATGAGCACAATTATTGTGTGTTTTGTACTTGTTTCACTCATCCATATGAATTAATTAACACAAGAGAAACTACTTTTTGTGCAAGGCTTCTAGTGGGCAGATTCAGACTGACAACAGCAAAAAATCCCAGTAACTGTGAAGTACAGGACATTTTTCAGAAGAGTGAAAATATTGTAGTATAATAAATACTGAATTTTCCAGTTCACCAGCTATACTGCAGGAATGAACAAGGATCTACAGAATATGCCTGTGTGTTGATATAGTGGGTTCTCTCTGTGTGTGTGTGTGTGTGTGAGTGTACATGTATGCACCCCAGAACACAGGTGCAGTGCAGGCAAGGGAAAACTGCCAACATCAGCTACATATCTTCTATTGCTCTAAGTAAGATTTCCAGGTCTGAAATTTGAAGATGGTTCCAAGGATTTTGGCACATGGCTCTTCTGAGTTTAGTATAATTTACCTAGCTAAATACCTGCACAGTGATCTGTTTTTAAAATCCTATTGTGGTTTAGCCCCAGCTAGCAACTAAGCACCACACAGCCTTGCTTACAACATATGACTATATGACTAAGTGCAGAGATCCATGCATATGGCCTATGGAGTGCATGCCTAATATCTGAAAATGCATGCCTAATATCTGAAAGGAAAAGGGAAAGGAAAAGGGAAAGGAAAAGGAAAAGGAAAAGGAAAAGAAAAAGAAAAAAAAGAAAAAAAAGAAAAATAAAAAGGAAAAGAAAAAGGAAAACAAAAAGAAAAAGGAAAAGAAAAAGAAAAAGAAAAAGAAAACGAGAAAAAGAAAACTGCAGTGTTAGCAAATATAAGGACAAATTCAAGCAGTATTTTTATTTAGCTAGATAACCACGACTTCAAAAAAACCAAGGTAATTCCACCTTCTTCAAATCCCTCTGTCACGTTGGCATGTACAATTGGAGTTGCAGTTCAAGTTCAGCTAGAGAAAGGATGAGCTCTTGGATCAGAGACACAGGGACTCCTAACATTTCACTATCCAATAAAATATTTGATAATTTATTCCTCTTAAACTTTATGGTAGATGGAGTATTGTCAGTTTGTGGGCCATACTACAGCTCCTTTAGCTTTTTGCATCACTTGACCCATGATTCAATTAAGCTCTATATTAGCTCAGGGGACCCAGATTACTTTCACAGTATGCATCCAGTGTCCGTGTCCCCTTCTCTGCACCACTGATGAAATTCTAACTTTAACAACAAAGCTGCCAAAATGGTTGCCATTAAGTGACCTTGTTCAAGTTTGTCCAGATTTACCTGCTCATACATGACAAGAAAATCTGACCCATGATCTAAAAATGGTAAATGAAACAGTGACAGCTTTAATTGCAGGGAAAATACTGGTAGTACCTTCATTTTCTGCCACTCTCCAAAATTTTGATTCATTCCTTGTAATCTGGATTTGTCATCACTAC
This sequence comes from Haliaeetus albicilla, assembly GCF_947461875.1. NCBI lineage: Eukaryota > Metazoa > Chordata > Aves > Accipitriformes > Accipitridae > Haliaeetus > Haliaeetus albicilla. The sequence continues at coordinate 26,364,930 of NC_091516.1, read as the reverse complement.
ACTTTTCAAGCCATTGTCTCCTTTATCTCCCCATGCAATAATCTATCCTTGCCACATGAGCTCCTCACAAATGCCAATACAGTGATAATAATAATCTTTGCTCTCAACTGAAAAGCAAGAACTAAAATGCACTCTCAGGAATGTTCCTTGCAATTTAATTTTTGTAGGCCCCTGATATGTGCTCTTACAGTTGGTGATATTTGCTAGTTATGCCTCTGGGTTGAATTACAGGTTTTTGTAATAAGCCAATAACTGTGAATTATCAGGGATGTTTTTCACGTATTGGAGACTGTTCTGACTTTGGGAGATATACCCCTAGTTACTTTTATTTAAAAAGAGTGGTGTCCAAACTTTGGAATACTGGCAGCCTCATTAGCAAGTTCCCAGACCCCTGTGAGCCATGCCAAGTCAGTGAAGATAGTGGTTCATTTTTGCAGCTTTGTTTATTATTATTCCTAGAGTCATGTCCTCTGCTTGCACTTTTGTCTTCTTCTGTTGCTCAGAAGCAATTGCTTATTTCAGATCAGCAGCAACGAAATCCTGGGACTTATCAGCATTATATTTATCCTACCATTACAAGTTATCTTTTAGGATTCTGCTGAGCTCCTTTGGTTGTAAAAATGCATCTTGAGTACCACTACTGTTAAATAAAACAATAAGGGGAATTTAAAAAAACCCCAACATTATTCTTCCTTCCACAAGGAACTGTAAGGCATAGGAAAGCTCCCGCATTTGACCAGAGGTGTGTGAATAAACTACCAATTTTGTTCAAAAGCTGAAGCAGTAAGGTAAGGAGAAAACTACGGAAAATTCAACATTTACATGGAGTCTATTTTTTTCACCGTAACAAATGAAAAGAAAAAGGATAAATGTATTTTGTGTTGAAACAGATGTTCCATTTAACTGGAAATAAAATACTTTCCTTTTGGAACAGTTTTGGAAAGCCTTTGGAAATGAAAGCCCAGGTTTTCAGGACAGGCACAACCTGTTTCCCATGGGTTTGGCACTTGCTTTGGATCACTTCCCAGCTCTGCAAAGAATGTCTTAACCACCAAGATATCTCAGTCAGTCTTGATAGCTCTGATACCCTGCTGTACAGACATATTCACTAGGCACAGGCAAAGCTACAAGAACCACCCCCAGTGCCACACCATGGTGCAGATCTCCCCAGTGTGCCTTGGCAGCCTTTGCTCCCACCCAAATGGGATCTTCATCCTCCTTCAGCCCTCCTCTGCTGCTCAGGGCAGTTCAGTGAAGAAAAACCTTCATGGCTGTGGCTAGAAGAGGCTGGAGGTAATGAGAGGGACTGCAGGGGAATGGCTGTATTCAACAGCAAAATGAGCAAAGGAGAAATGCTGATGTAAAAACAGAGCTCCTGGGCCTTTGAAACTGATATCCAGAGGAACACCATCTCCATCCATCCCAGGCAGCCTTGTTGGGTCTGTTAGAAAGAAGACAGAGCTTTCCCTCCATGTGCTTCACTGTACTCAATGCCACATGGAAAAACTCCAGCAAGATAGGTTTTACTGGAGGAAACAGGACAGTTTGTACCAAGGTTTAAAATCAGTGTCCCCAGCCTTCCAAATAAGCCTCTGTCTTTAGGGATTGTCCACTGATGGATACTGTTCAACACCACTACTCTTCAGAATAACCCAGGACCACCAGAGCAGACTCTCTTGTTGGCATAATGCAGGCAATTACACCCATCAGAGATGGGATCCCATTTGCAGAAGGGAAATCCTCCACCTAGCTCTGTTTATTGAGGCTGCACTAGTTTTATTTTTCTTTTGTTCTTCATCTTATTATCTCAGGAAGTATTTTCAGCTGAATTTTTTATATTCTTGAAATGCTCTATTCAAAACGAAATCTTTTGCTTGCTTTTCAAGTAACATGGTAGATGTTAAGGTGGTGGCAACTTTCTGAAATAATGGTGACTGCTGAACTGCAATTCATGGTATTTGTTTTTCTGCTGAGAATCTGAGGTACTGACATTTGTGAAAGTAAATTCCTCAACCTCACAGGATCTGCAACTGCAGATGTATGTAGTGAGCTACAACAAATAGTTTTATGTATCTGAGTCTTTTGGACTGTCCTGCAGTCCAAACATAGGTCTTTGAAACAGACAAGATGACATACAAGTCTACTACAGAATTAGCTAAAAATAACACAAAGAATAACATTTCTCTAGCCTAGAAGACTCTTAGCTTTAGAAAAGCTACATTATTAAAAATTAAATCCTTACATTACCATTTTGTAGAAAATATGAGAATATATTTGAAATAACTTGAAACATGTAAAAATAATTTCACTTTGTGTGGTTTAATTTCTCTGTGTGGAATTTCGAGGAAGAGGAGCAGACCACAGTCTTGTCATAGGCCGAGCGAGAAGTCTACAGGTGTTTGCATCTTATTATCTGACTTGGAGTAAATTGGTTCATCGGAACCAAAGCAACCAAGGAGACATTTTCTGGAAGAAATTACAAAAGAATGAAATGTCCTCTTAAATGGGTTTCAGAGAAAACAAATAATTAATTGTTAAAGAGGAAAAGTCTCAGTGACTAGCTGGATAAGATGTGGTCTTCTAGAGCCAGCAATTGCTTGAGAGATTTTAGGGAAGCCATTAAGTAGTTGCTTAGCTCTGTTGCTCGCAGGGATTGTACAAGGATGAAGTTCTTGATGTTGCTTTCCATGGGTTTGGCCAATGTGTCCTGCTTTGCCTGTCTGTAGCTACTCCCATATGTCCATATTTGACAGAGTAGGTGAAGCTCAAAGCAGATACAGGTTTTTCCCTCAATAAGACTAAGGTCTTAAAAAAAAGCACTGAGATTTAAATGCACCTCTAAATCAAAAGGCACAAAGCACTATACACAGAAGATACACCATGATTCAATTCAGGAGTGATTTAAGTAGGCATTGGAAAGCTTGGGGTCAAGAACAAAAATCTCTGTCACAAATCCATGACATAGGCTCAGAGAGATGCTACAGCAGTAGTTGAATTGAGTGACTTTCGTGATAGCAATGTTGCAAGGCTGGTGAACTACTCCTGAAATATTTTTATTCTTCTTGTTTGTTTATTGGTTTTTCTTTAATTTAAGCAAACAATTTTTTTCTGTACTCACTAAATATATGGTCCTAGCTACTTTTTTCACTATTATGGGCTCCATACCAGATTGTCTGTATATCTAAAACTGCCACTGCGGGTAATACAAGGTGGGAATGTCAAAGAATATAGGATAGAGCCTTAATTATGAAAATGTAACAAGTCTTAGCTCAAGAGTTTTATAAACCACTAGTGCCCAAGGGAAACAGGTTATCATTGTTTGAAAATGATGTCATTGTAACATATCTTGTTATAGTTGAAATATTTAATAAAAAGAGAATTATTAAAAACCACTAAAAATTACATATACTCTTCCCACACACAAGCTATTTAATAAAGCCAATTTCAAGCTGGTATTCTGGTATTTCATATCAACACAGCCACTACTCAGTTTTACAGTTATCAAATATAAGCCAGAGACAAGTAGTCCACATTTTTTCCTCCACATGAGTTTCTTTATAACACTTCTTTCCTCCTCCCTGGAGGAGAAAGACAGCTGGAGTGAGAAGGGACATTCAAAAGCAAGATGGGCCAGAGCATGTGGTGGAGTTGGGGTAGAGCCATGGTTATTGGTGCATATATATAAACTCAGTTATTGGCATATGAATGTAGTCACCCTCTGCCTTCCTCAGAATTGCTCAGATAGGCATACTCCAGAGAACTAGTGCTTTTTCTCAGCATCAGTAATTGTTCCAGTGAAGATAGACCCTGAACACTAGCAGTCCTCAAAAAGTCTTATGCCACCTGCCGGTATAGAAACCATCACCTGGACAGGACACTACGGTTAACTCTTGGAGGCTGGAAGCCAAACTAAGCAGATGTGTAAGTAAACAGGACATAAGACAGTTTCACCTCTCCTGTTCCTGCCATGTGGTTTGGCATGGGAGGCATGGGGCTGTGGGACCAGAACCATGGCACAGCAGCTGTTGGTATGTGCAGGAGCTTCCTCGAGTCACTGTCCCATGCTCCTGACACATCCTGGGGTGCACTAAGCTAGACAGAGGCACTGCAACGCCAAGTGCTTACATCAGAGAGGCGAGCAGCCAAGATTTCAACTTCCAGGAGCATTTAATTCCTCACATTTCATTTTTGAAGTTTCATTGCTTTTGAGTAGGAGAATCTTTTTTTTTCAAAGATCATCTTGTCCTACCAGATAAAGCAGGCAAGTGTTGACCGAGTCCTATGAACAGAGGTGAGCTGGCTGCTGTCTTCAGTTTAAAACAAATAAATGAAAACAAAACAGCCTCTACCCCAACTTCCAGCACTTCAAGAATTTTAAAAGAAGGGTTGCGACTTCAGTGAAGAGAGCAGCCAAACTCTGCATCTGGCCCACACACATTGCTCTAGTCTAGACTGATTGGCCCAGACATGAGCACAGCCTCATGTTTTCAAATTAAATTAGACCTTTTGATCAAAGAACAAGGAACAATTAAGCAATGCCATAATTTCTTAATTATAGATCTTATTATTTGATTGGACCAGGATTTAACACAGTGACATTCAATAATTTTGTGCCAGGGGAAATGGATTCTCATTGACTCTGTGGCCCTGAACTAAAAGGAGACAGAGATGCTGAAAGAACAGTAATAATGACAATAACAGTAATAGAAAAGGCATCCTACCAAGTGCTCAGTTTAAGCAAAATTTGGGGATTAAAGCAAGCAAGAACAGAGCATAAAGGGATGCCTTTATGTCATTTTTAAAGTCAGTTCACTTAAACAATAAACAAGCTCACCTCTCAACTATTACAGAAGGGGAAAATGCCTCCCTCAAAACTAGCTACCCATCCGTTTGAGCACCCCAGCGGCCCCAACATTATGTTAAATTTAGTTGTTCTTGTGCTAGAACAATGTGGTTTCATCACAAAAGTTTTAAAAGTATAAAACTTACTAGCCTACAAAAACAACAATGTTATTTAAGAAACTGTCTATACCATGCCATCAAATCATCTACTTTAGTCTGCCTCTGCAGGAAAGGCAGAGACTGTTTTTCAGGCAGCCAGCCCAAATCTGCTCATGGATCCTCTTTCCACAGTGCTCAGAAACAGCTTTAGAAAGACATACCCTGTTTCTGGCATTAAAAAAAAAAAGTCTCATCCCTTTCAGGGCAGAGACATGCATACTTTCAGACAAGCTCCTGTCAAACTCTTTGGTAAACCCAACAATACTGAAGCCTTTATATCCAACACATCCCCACCAAAATAACTGGAATTTGTGCTTGTTTATGGTGCACAAGGACCATAGGCTGGGATCAGGATAATACCTGTTACATTTCATACAAGCTTTTATAACCCTGGGCATGATCTTTGGACTGAAGAGCTTAGAGACTCAGACAGGCAGAAGAGGGGCAGAAGCAAATAAGAGCAACTTGCCTTTAAAGCACTGTACGTAAAAGTGTTCTAAATTCTTTTGTGGATGAGAACATAAAATTGAGTTTGAAAAGAGCATGAACTCCTTGGGACTTCTCCTGGAGCCTGCTATTTATTGTCTAAATGTCAAAAGACATCATGACAAAGGCAGACACAGAACAGATTCAAAGGAGGAAAGTCTTGCAGGTTAGCATCAAAGTAGTAGCATGGAGACAGTTCAAATAAATCAGTGGGGTTCCCCTAAAGATTATGGAAAACAAATTGCAGGATGATGGTAAACCAATAAACAAACCCAACAACTGGTGAAGTAACATGTCAGGTTCAGACAAGGCATGGCCTAAAATTTCTTCATTTCATGAATATCACAGTGCATTTTTTGGCATTGTAAGTACCATGATTAGCAAACAGACATGGCAGTGGTAGACAGGCACATCCATGCATGTATTATTCCTTCCACGTATCTATCTTGAATTGACTCTTAGATAGCAAGTGAAAATTTGGAAGTGTAATACATCAAAGAAGTGAAGTTACAATATTTCTTTTATATTGCCATAGCTCCATGTAATGCACTGGCTGCTGCCAATGGCCACAGCAAGGGCTGAGCTCGGTCTGCCAAAGCGTCCTGCCCTGAAACAAATTAATTGCTTGAACCCTGACTCAGAGCTGACTCCTATTTCTAGCTCCACATAACCAAACTTGCATCACTTACCTCTGGGTCTTTTCACTCACAAGCCCTCAGGATCCTTGGGAGGACTGAAACACTTGTACTTTACCCTTCTTCTCCTCCCAGCTAAGCCACTACAACCCTGGCTATTACCCTGTGCTGATTGCACTTGCCTCGTTTTGATCTCTTAGGAATGGTTGCTAAAGGCCAGTAAATGAAATTCACTTGAGTGGATGTTTAGAGGTGCAGCAAGCCCCCCCTGCCTCAGACCCCTACCTGCAGCCCGGACAGGGTCCCTGACTCTCCTCTACCAGCCCCCTCCTTCTTCACAGCTTGCCTCACAGCTAGCAGGGGACACTGAGGCTTTTCCCGTTGCTCTGATGAGTCCATGCTGTAAAGACATCTCAGTGTCACCTTCCTTCCAGAGACTGTGAAGCTCCCACTGCTCTGATCTATGCCACTACTAATGCATCTCTGTGCTGCTGCAAACTTGTTTCTGCCCAGAGAACCCTGTTGCACATCACTGAGTGCCCCACAGAGGGAGGCAGATGCAGAGCACAGCAGGATTTCTAGAAAGCCCCTGCTCCACACCTCCAGGTCTACAGGATAATCTCTCTATCTTGTTGAACTTGAATTCCCTGCAAAGTCCTGCTGCATCTCTTATTGTACTTAGTAGTTTTACATTCTGTGTTATTTTTACATTTTTGTTCCATTCTTATTTCCTCCTGTGTTTTTCATCCATTGCTGTGAAGGAAATAGATAATTTCTATTTCTATAATTCTTAATCGTACAACCATACTATTAACTGTTTTATCATTGTAGTGAAAAAGCACTGTTTAAAAAGGGATACATGTGGAGCTGTCCTCTGAGTGTAGCAGCATCTGATGACCTAGTCACACCCAAAAGGCAACAGGAAACAAGTATTTTCCTTCTTTGAGGTTCATGAGCAGCTGCACACCCCCGTTCCTCTGGAGCCCTGACAAGATAAGAACAAACGATAAGCCCATGAAATGGACAAACTCCTTTTTAACTGTTTGATAAAGTTACCTGTCATCTTGGTGTACATAGCAGATGACAAGTCAGTGGAGAAGAGGTTTGCACATTGATGTTATATGGGTTAATTTTTAAATTAATTCTGAAGTTGAATCTGTACAGCTACATCAGAAAAACACAGCTTAAAAATGAAGTGCTTGCAATAGGAAACACCTTTGTGACAGGCAGATGGAGCTGATCACAGAACAGTAGTTTAATGAGGTGATACCACATGATTGCCATGTACTTTGCCACACCATCGCATCAAACATTTGTCCGAAATATTTTGCCATGGCTGTGTTTATGCAATAGTTCAGTTACAATCAGTGACAGTTCTGGGTCCAGTATAAATGACAAACTTCAAGGATGTTATTTATCAATGGGTTAGCAACTAGTGTGGTGCAGCCCAGTTATACCTCCAGCCTTTTCTTCACTGCACATCTGGATATCTCAAACTTGAAATGACCCAAACATGTAGCATGCACTTTTGACTGTTTCTGTAAGCAGAAGGTTTGAGATGAACCAGGATTTAGCACCACAGAACTAAGCTAATCTTCCTGATTCGGGAAACACTTTGACACAGTTTCTGATTATGTGATCTCTGCAATAAATCCAGGATATTGTCCCTGGAGCTGCAGATACAGAAGGAAAGTTGAGGAACCGAGCCACTGTTCTCAGTTTTGCCATGATATTCTGTGCAATCTCAAAGAAGCCACTTTATCTGTGGTTTACCTTCTTCATCTGTAAAGCAGGGGCAGACTGATCTGTTTATAGAAAGCACAAAGTGCATCATCTTTTCTGAGGAAACCTAATAAAAATGCAGAATTTCTGTTCTGATTAATATTGAAATTTTCAAAAGATGAGGAAATAAAATGAGAACTGCTGAGATAAGAGAATTTGAGGGGGAGAGGGGGTGTGAAGTGGGACAATTTCTGGATTTAAAATCTCCCCTTGCAACAGGAACAGAGGAGATCCAGGAGCCCTGTCCCCAGGGGGGCTGCTGGGGCAGTGGCTCCGCACAGCAGGAACCCCACCACCCGGATCTGGCATCTGGCACCGAGGGTGCTGGCAGCCCACTCCAACCTGCAACCCCCTTTAAGTGCTTTTCTTCACAGGAGTCCATCAAACACTTCAGTGAGAAAATATAGGTCCCAACTAGGAATTCAACATCTTCTCAAATTTTTTCAAATCACATTTCCTTTTTGGAAGAAAAGGCCCTTTTTGAGCACAAAACATGTTGTGAGATGCTCTTGGCAGATCTCTTTCCCGTGCAGAACCAGACGTCAAAGACAGGCAGTGCTTCCTGGGAAATAGAGAGAAGTAAATGACACAGAGTATCACACCAAATACTACCACTGAGCCTACTGGTCTGTGAGCAGATGTATCCCTGGAAGAGGGCCATAAATACAGGGAGGATAAAGCAGAAATCAAAGTCCCCTGCTATCTGTTTTCTCCTGCATAAATCCACTTACAGCAAGAGAAATTTACTTCAAAGGAAGTTTGCTATATATATGTTAAAAAATAAAAACAACTTGTAAACCTGCATGACCAAGCACCATCTGGCAACTCTTGTCATAACAGAGCTATTGCTTGTTTAGGTAGATTTCTTCTAGGGTTTGAATTACACACCAGGGAGCAGCATCCCTGCAAAGAAATCCCCTGACCTCAACCTCTGCAGATGTGAGCTTCTTCTTTTTTACTTTATTGGGAAACATGTCTATTACAAAGCAAGCAAGTAGGTTTCCAGTCTTTTAACATAGCTATTAACCTAGCAAAAGAGTTTTTATGCAATTTCTTAATTTCATGGTTTAGGTCTGGCTGAGAAGGGAATGTAATCATTTTGTATTTCTTTTCTTGATTTTTAAGCTCAGCCAGGGGAGTCGCTCAGATATGTCCTTGATGCAAGGAGGAACTGGTGGTCAGTAAGATTTATACCTGAGTCTTCCACAATAAAATCTAATACTGTGGGCCAATTTTTACCTTGTTGTTTAGTCCACAAAACCATAGTCTTTAAATGTATGTAATTTATACTAACTCCAGTGATAAAGGGAGTTATTCTCTGCAAAAGAAGACTTGTTCTAGTACAATCACTTTGGTATAGGTAGAAATACTTCTGCTATACTGCTGCAAGTTGTCACAGTTAAACAATGATAACTGGAAAAAGTGCAATTCCTAGCTGGGAGGTATCAATTGGTATCAGTTTTGAAAATTACCACTACAGAGAGGGAGAGATGACACTGCTAACAGCAACTCTCCCATTTTCCTTCTCAGGTCTGTGTTTCAGGTTGTATGTGAATCTGGACATAACACATTGAATATAGGCTAAGCCTATAAGGAGCTCTGGTAGCACATGGCAGATTGTTTCTTTGCTTTTTTGTGCCTCCTGAAGCTCTCTAAGTTCAAACACAAGCAGCATTTAGCCTTGCAGCCTGTTCACAGCTTCTTGCACAGCAGAGCCTTTGCCCTCCTTCAACCTTCTTATTGAGCATGAAGAACAGCTGGAAGTAACCAGGCACACATCTTTGGTGCCTGGTACTGAGTCATGCTCAAGGCCACAGTCGCCCTGGACTGACCCAGGTCAGAACCAGTCCCAAGAATCAGTCCCAAGACATGCTAAAGCTTCTTCCAAACTCCATTATCAGAGGGTATTTTTAAACCATGTTAGGTTATTATTAGAGCTTCTGTTAGTTTAGTGGATCTAGACATCAAAGAATCTTATTAGGACATCTAATCCATGTGTTGGCCAACACGTTGCTGTCATTGATGGCATCCTTAAATGACCTGGAACATACTAGCATTCAGAGATAATGATCCTTGCTGGCTCCATGCCAAAGAATAAAGCCATCTGCGGCGAGTATTTATGACTTCCTTTCCATCCATCTTGCACCTCCTGTGTTAACTCTGTGTACACTGCAGACCTGCCTGCCAATTAACTTCTAGCCATGGTGAAAAACTAATATTCAAATGTGATCAAGATGAACATCAGATTGTAAACAGCCGCCATTTTCAGTAGTAATTATAGGCAGTATAATAAAAATAAAGGCAGCGGTAACAGTGGTAGAGCATGTAATAACTTTTTCTATAAAAGGCATAGAATTAAGCTAAGCAGATTTTTTTGCTGGATTGCAATGCAATATTTAGTGCTTTATTTGGAAGAAAAGAAAAGAGAAGTATGAATAAACAGTGAAAGAAATCTGCCTGTACTGAACAGAAGAGCTACAAGAGGAATATATCACAGCAAATCATGACATATCATGATTTCATGTGAAATCAATCAGGCAGTACCTGCCTATGTCATTACACATAGAAGGAGGAGCTCTTCAGGCTGTGCTGTTTGAGATTGACACACTGGATGCATTACTTTCAAATCAGAGAAAGGAAAAGAAGAATTAAAACCCAAATTTTGACCCATAAAGAACTCCTAATCATCACATTATTCCATTTTTCAGTTCACAACTGAAGTGAGGATTTTTTTTAATAGTTCTTATTCATGTAAAAGATAAACCTGTAAAAATATTAGGCAATTCAGTCACTAAGAGAGCCTCTTCAGTTCAGCTTGACATTATTGCCACTTCTAACCTCCTCAGAGGCAAAAAAATATTTGATCCAGGCTCACCTCTGTTTCTGGCTGTCATCCATGGAGCCCATGTTTGAGACAGGACAAGGTCTCATTCACTCACTCACTCACTCACTCACTCATTCATTCACTCCCTCCCCCCCCCCCCCCCCAGCTACTTCAGTCTTCCCTGTTCATCACACATTATCAGAGGAATCACTCTATGAATACACTCATCTCAGAACCAGCCCGCTTTGAAACTTGTTTTACCAGCTTCTAACTGATTAGTTACTCACAGCTTCTGAGTCATTAGCCCATAACCAGCCATACCTGGGGTGTACCATATGTAGGGTGTCAGCTGGTTACACTGCCTGAACATCTATTATATGGAGGCCACAGCAATCGCTTTAAAAAAAGATGGCCTCAAATTTCACATGTAGAATTGGTGCACTTATTTTTCACCGGACTTTTTTCCCCCAAAGAGATTGTTCTTAAAGAATAATTTAAATTTCCCTTTGATACCATGAAAATGTGTCAAAACCCACAGGAAAAGTATTTAAAATATTTGTCCTTTTTCCTTAACTGAAGCAATTTGGGATTTGAAAACCAGAATTTGAACGATAATATTGTTCTGTTTTTCAGAACAGATCCATTCTGAGAATAAAAATATTCTCCTAATTATTTTTCTCATGCAAAAATATATGACCACGAGAGTTTTCTCATAATTAATGCTTACTTCTGAGACAATAACTGACAATTTCAATTGGCTGCAGAAGCACATTACCAAGGAGTAAAGGTAAAGCTATATTAGATAAACTGTAATACCTGGCTAGCTCCTGAACATCCCATGGATAAGATGTGGAGGCAGCAAAGAAGGAAAATTAATGTCCTGCATAAAAGAGTACTCATCATACAGTGACCTACACCTTCAGAAATACAAAGAAACTTGTACCAGAATAAGGATGGTTCAGTGTACACTTGCCCTTTTTGACTGCCAGTCATAACTGAAGTAATGTTTTCTCCATAAGGAAATTCCTTCCTCTGCTATTAAAACTCAGCTTCTTGCTTTGTGTGTCGTCCTTGTCCCCGACCTGCTATGAGCATGAGAGCCTGTCTCCTTACAGTCTAAATCTGCCATCTGCAGTGGGAATCATCTAATTGCAAACCCAGATCAAAATACTTTCATCAAATTTGAAAATGCTCACCATTTCCCCATAGTTTGTCAGGTGTTTGTGACAATTTTAAGTTGTTCTTTTTGACTCAGAGGGTTCAGAATCAGTTGTGAAAGGGGAATACTGGAACACCATTAACTTGCTAATACTGTTTTACCTATTTTTTTATTAGTCAGTATAGACCTTCAGACTGAAGACTTTATGGAGTGCAGGTGTTGTGTGCCAACCTCTCCATGCAATGTACAGAAAATGCAGTCCCCAGGATGCTTTACTGAACTGCTCATAATTTTGAAGATTCTTTCAAGGAGTCATGTTTTTCTTCTTCCTTAAGCAGATACAGCATGTAAAGCAGATCCCTGCCAAGTATTTTCTTCTCTGCCCAATTAGGTATGAAATACTACATATACCTTATGAAAATGATTCTTTTGCCTGATAAATATTGTCAGACATTCATGAGTACCCTCATGCTCTGAATTCTGGTCAGTAAAACATCCTGGAGGAGGCACCGTGGTTGCTGTTGGTAAATGTTTTAGTTTCTTCAGTTGCAGGTTAAAAACTGAGCATAAGCCACTGTTTTTGTAGTATGTGCATTGAGCACCTGTATTGTATGATTAACTGAAGATGCCCACAATTCTGCAAATTCACCATTTGTTTCTTGCCAGTGTTCTTCATAGGCTCTGGGCTTTCCATGACCTTCAAGAGAAATACATGTCCTTCTAACAGCACTAGCCTACCTGAGAAATTTTTGTCCTATTTGACAGGTGGGGAACTGAGGCACACTCAAGTTTGTTGCATCCTACTAGAAGTAAGCAGTCTGGCATGTCCCAGTTTGGTGCTGTATGTTTTCAGTACTGATGCTGTCCCTCTCATTTCCTTTGCACTGCCTAAAAGGAGGAACTTTTATGTGAATGAACTTGAGGACTGGGATCAATCAAGGCAAACCTTACATGTTAAGCCCATCCTGACAACAGGTTCTCTTACAGCTTTAACCCTTCTAACTGCACAATAAATTTCTGGGAGTAAAATGCTGTTGCTTTTAAATAAAAGAAGATGAGCTTACTATAAAATACTCTGTATGCAGAGAATACATAGAAAAAAAACCCCGCGACATCCTGGGACAGGGTTTCAGTTGGTAGGAGACTACTGTTTTTCAGCATGTCCACTTGATACATATGCTGATCTTGGGTTGGAGGGTTTACAACCGCTGGGCTGAGAACCCTTACTTACAGCACTGAACTGAACTCACCACCTGTGGGAAAGGGGAAGGCAGCAGGTACTGCCTGATCAATTTCATGTGCACAGAGCAGGATGAGGAGGTGCTCTGTTCCCTGGAACACTCCTTTAAATGGTGCTCCGTACAGCAGTGCCAAATGTCCTCCTAGAGCCCTGACTCATCCCACAGCAGGACAGCTGGCACTCAGGCTTTGCCCTTCTTTCACAGGGACATGCCACAGGCCAAGGCAGGGCTGTAATCCAGGGTCTGGCTCTGCTGTCAGGTAGTCAGCATTCTGGAGAAATGTGGTACTGCTGCAAACCCTCAACTGTTCCAAAGAGCAACTAATTGAGCATGTAAATCACCTGCCAGAGGGTGTCTTCTTGCTTCCACAGACGCAAAACATCCTTCCGAAACATGGTCTGCTCCAGCAACAGCACTGATGGCCAGCGTTTAAGAAGAGTGACGAGCAGTTTCTCCTGCATGTAACATTGTCAGGTCCTTAAAATATTGTCTGTCGTAGCTCTGCTGGGGTCTTTATGGGAATCTCAGCAAGGAAAGGACCCTAGCCTTTTGGTGAAAGTTATAGTACTGGATTTTGCCAGGGCTGAAAGATATCAGACTTTAACCAAGTGGTCATTCCTGGAGAAGATTTCATAGAACTGTTTTAATATTTCTTTCTCTCTAAAGTGTGTACACTTAGATTCCTGGCAACCAAGTCCCTGAGCTGGTCAAGCTGAGAAGACAGAAGGCTATTCATTCAAAATGCTCTGAAAGTAAAGATGTTTGTTCTGACATGACCTGTACGTATTCTAGAATGACTTATGTAAGAGTTTATCATAACTAATGTTTAAATTTGAAGTAAATGTAAAGAAAATATAATTATTATTGTTTCATTTCTGTGCATTATTGATAAGCAGCTAAACCACAATTTATTGCTCTGACATTCTTTGTAGCACGTCTGTGCATAGGCTAATGCAATAGTCCTGTGGAATTTTGTAAATTACTAATAGTGATGTCATGCAGGCTAGAGGCAGGTGAACTACTGATGCTGAAATAGAGGAAAGGAAATATACTGTAATACAACTACACCACAAGATACATAAAAGTACAAGTACAACACTGGACAATGTAGCAGTGAGGAGGCTAAGGTCACTTGGCACTCCTTGTAAACCCATGTCTTGGGACTACACCGACAAGACTACCATTTGGAGTCTAAATCCAATCAGTGATTTTGCTTGCTGGTTGTAAGTTGCAGCAGTAACCTCTGAAGTGAGTGTAACTCCTGCATCCCAGCATTGTCCAGAACTTCACCCATAATCAGCAATATCCCTCCTTAAAAAATTCTATGCAACCATGTTAATATAGCTGCTTTTTTTTTTTTTTCCCACAAGTTAATCTGCTCTAACTGAAATTGGGTTCTCACTCCTCCACAAACGCAACACAGCAAACTGTAACAATTGTTTGTATGTTTCAATTAAATTGGAACACTAATAAAAAAAGTTACTAAAGATTTTAATCAAGTGCAAGGGGGAAAAGACATAATTATCAGAAGCAATTCATATCACTATTTGAATGTAAAGAAGAAGGGCAGAGAGAGAGAAGGCTAGGAAGAAGAAAAACTGGTTTGCTTTAATGCATTCAGAGGCTCATGATCAATTTCCCACTCTGTTGCACTGCTTCCATGCCACTGAAATTTTGTTGGTGTCTATGAAGCCACATTGGTATGAAGATTAAGTAACTATGGAGAAAATAATCAGTGGTGCTTCCAAAAAGTGCCCATTTCTGCCAGGTGCTCAGCACCACTGGCTGAGAGAGGAAACCATCTGCTCCAGTGGGCCTTGGCAGCAGGTGCATGTCTCAAGCTGGCCTCTGAAGAGCTAAGCAGCCAAAATTCCTTTAAAAAGGGCGTAGTTCAACAGTTTCTCAAGAGCTGCCTGATCTAGAAATCTAGTCTTCCATAGCCATTTTTCCAAAGATGTTATTTCATGTTGGAAAACTGGAAAGGCTAAGGGGTGGGTGTCATAGGAGAAACTTTTGTTTCCTGTAGACTCAGGCAAATTTCATGTCTACCTGGGATGCATTTCCTGGAAAACAGTCATGGGGGAGAGGAATTTGAGATCCAGCTCTTACTGTACATCTGGTAACATGGATCCTCTTCTCCCCAGTTTTTTTCTTCTCTCTCCCTTTGCCTTACTTCTTTATGTATCCATAACCACGGGGATTGGCTTTGTCTACTTGCCATCAGCTGATTTGTCTTCCTCCAAGCCCTAGGTAAATTTGTCATCCTTCACGCAGATCAGTGAAAACTGTTTATAAGGCAGCCTTGGGAAAGGCCAGGCTGACCTGATTTTTTGTTGTTCGTTTTTAAATGAAAGATATAGATCTGGCATTGGGATGTTTGGAAAATAGAAAAAGGAAGTTTCTGTACCTGTTTTAAAGAAACATAATGGTCTCTCTGTGTTAGGGTTGCCTGCCTTGCAGCTTTGCAAAGCATGTGCAGTGCCAAGCATGGGGGTGGGCTGGAGTTGGGGGTTACAGGCTGAACATCTTTCAGGAAGAGCAGCCAGGGAAACAAAAAGTAAAAAAAAGGCTTTTGAATGTGGTTGTCTTCACAGAAGCGCAACATTTCAGCAAACAGAAGACTTCATTCTCCCTCCAGCTCCATAACACTTTTGTAACTAAACCAAATCACTGTACTTAAAGGTGAAAAATGATTAACAAAGACATCCTGCTACATAGTATTTTATATACTGCCTTTTGCCTGCTGGGAATGCTTCCATGATCTATATTGAACTCTCATTTGTTTGCACAGAGATTCAACAAAACAAAACCAAGCCCACAAAACTTACCACATTAAAGCTTATGGTTCCAAGAAACCTGCAACTGGCAATGAAATTGTTGGAAAATCAAAGGGTGTTCTAACAAAGCTGTATCATCTCCTTGATTTCTGCTGGAGTCTAGGTGGTACAACATTTTGCAAGAATCAGTCAGCTCTTGCCAGAACTATTTCATCTGGGTCCTACCAACAATAACTCTGGTGTGTCTTTCCTTTTATTGAAGTAGGATAGGCCATAAGTACCCAGAACGCTCTGAAATATTAAGCTCTAAATACCAATGGTTTAAAAAGAGGACACTTTCCCAGACCTTGAAGAGAAGGCAGACTGGAAAGTTATTAATAAGACCTTGCTGTGGTCTTACTACTAATTCCTTCTGTCCTTTTCAGAAAACATACATTTCATTTCCTCTCTAAATAGATAACTTGAAGATGATCCTTGCCTCTTGTTTCTGGGTCAGAGGCACCCTTGACAGCAAGAAAGATACTCATCCAAAGTCTTTTTTATCAGCCTCCCTGAAATGCTAACAATTATTGTTGTTTCAGGGACACACCTCCCCCAGCCAAGATTTGCAGCTGTAAACCTTAGCTAATATTAGATGCAGGGGTCAGTGCTTCTCAGACAATATCCTGTTATTTAGAATACCGTGAAACACAAGACAAAGGTCGCAATTTCGTCTCATCTCAAGTTAGAGGAATCATGTCTCTTACCTCTTTCTCTTACTTCCAGTTTGCACTGGTGAAAAAACATTAACAATGGGCAGGTAGAATCTCAGTCTCTCCCTCTCAATCTCTCCTTCCTAGTAAGTAGTTATTTATGCTATAAATAGTCAAACATACAGGGTATTATTTGACCACTGTCATTATCCAGCTGCCCAGTAAGAATGAGTTGACTTGGTTGGTGAGAAAGAAAGATCTCCCAAAGTGTCACCTAGAAACTTGCCTAAGCGGCTATACATAACTAAATGATAGGATGAATGCTAATTGGAGAATCTGAGATGGTGAAGTTCAAATTTTGATGTTCAAAGTAGCATCTAGATATATGATTTCTGGGGGTAAGGGAGAAGGAAGAAGATAGCTTATACCAACACTTCTTTTCTTTGAACTTCTTTCCTTAACGTATGTATTATGTTACCCAGAAGGAAACTCAGAATAAGAACCATTCCACAACACATTTGGCCTCGGGGAGAGAAATTAAAATAGTAAGATGTGTAACAGGCCAAATTGTTGCTCACTACAGTACTGGAAAGCACTTAGATGTTACTGTCACGAACAGAGGATGGGGCTCTGCATGGCATACAAAGTGGCTGGAGATGGAGAAGGGATTCCATTTCCCCACCCAACACTAATTAGTTCCTTACAGAATGCTTCTTTAATTATCTCCAGCCTATTTTCTGTCAAAACCCATTTACTAAATCAAGTTAACTCTCTCTGGGATGCTCTCCACATTGAGATTGTTACAGCATATTCTATATAGATCTGAAATAAGTTCTCCTAGAGTGTTACAGCAGCCATTTGAGGCTGGTTATCACTGAGATAAGGGCATGAGTTGAAGGGTTCTCCAGTCTTAGCAGAATGGACTGGAGGTGAGACAGAATTAGTCCTCATCATAGGCTCGCGACAGTTACAGCTTCACAAAGCGGTGCTTGGGTTGACCTCCTGCATGTCCATAGGCTTTGAGAATGATTGCAGGGGAAGTATTCACACTGGACTCATCATACAAGTTCTGTAGGCTTTCTGCATGGCAACTTATCTGAAGGTAGAACTACAGCTTTAGAAATTGTTGAACAACACAGAGCTGTTCAGCAGTTTGGGAAATTTTGGCATTACTGTCTGTCAACTATTACATGCTGTAAATTACTTGGTCTTGATAGGAATGCTGTGGCTCATACCATATGATATGAAAGATCGTAAAATCACAGAATCATAGAATTGGAAGGGACCCATAAAGATCATCAAATCCAACTCCCTGCTTCTCACAGGACTACCTAAAACTAAACCATATGACTAAGGGCATCATCCCGATGCTCCTTGAACTCTGACAGGCTTGGGGCCATGACCACTTCCCTGGGGACACCATTACAATGACTGACCCTCTCAGTGAAGAACCTTTTCCTAATGTGCAATCTGAACTTCTGTTGATGCAGTGTCATTCCATCTCCTTGAGTCCTATTGCTGGTCACCAGAGAGAGGACATCAGCAGCTCTCCCTCCACTGCCCTCTGTGAGGAAGTTGTAGACTGCCATGAGGTCACCCCTCAGCTTTCTCTTCTCCAAGGTGAACAAGCCAAGTCACCTCAGCTGCTCCTCAGAAATTTTGCCCTCAAGGCCTTTCACCATCTTGGTTGCCCCCCTCTGCACACACTGTAGTAGTCTGATGTCCTTCTTATACTGAGGTGCCCACAACTGCCCACAGTACTCAAGGTGGGGCTGCACCAGTGCAGTGTAGAGTGGGACAATCACCTCCCTCGACAGGCTAGCGATGCTGTGCTTGATGCACCCCAGCACACGGTTGGCCCTTTTGGCTGCTAGGGCACACTGTTGACTCATATTCAACTTGCCATCAACCCAAACCCCCAGATCTCTTTCTCCGCGGCTGCTCTCCAGCCTCTTGTCCCCCAGTTTGTACATATAACCAGGATCACCCCATTCCAGGTGGAGAAGCTGGCACTTGCTTTTGTTAAATTTCATGCGGTTGGTGACTGTCCAGCTCTCTATTCTGTCCAGATCTCTCTGTAAGGCCTCTCTACCCTCGAAGGAGTCCACAGCTCCTCCTAGTTTAGTATCATCAGCAAGCTTACTTAATGTGCATTTGATTCCTGTGTCCAGATAATTTATAAAAACCTTAAAGAGCACAGGCCCTAAAAAAAAATTTGTTTGCTTTACTTTTCTGTTAAAGCTTCCTTGTATTGTCAGGAATTTTTATTTTTTCCTGTTGTATAAATACATAATCTTCAGTTAACAGAACCATGCTAAATCTATTAACACTTGTAATGTATTATAAAAGAGTCCCCTGGCAATATTCAATGAGATCCAGGCAACAGTCACTAACAAAGTCTAATTTCTAAGGCTGTGCAAAAGCTACTGGCCAGAGCACAATGATTTTGGTCAGTTTGCCTACTGTGCCTGCATAGCCATAGCTGGGATTAGCTCATTACTATGTGTAACAATTCCTGCAGTCAAAAAGAGCAGTGTTTTCTTTTTTATTCTACTGAATCATAAAGTAATGCTTGACCTAAGCAGATCATAGCTGTTCTAACTTCCTAACCTTGGCTTTACTTTCTACGTTGAACAGTTTTAACATTACATTTGTCTTCGCTGGTCCATACTTCTTTTGATCTATATAAAAACAACTATGAAGTCAAACACAATGCAGAGGTTCTCTGTCCTCTCTCCTGACTGCAACAGTAAGGAACCTTTTACCTGATTTTTAATTTTAGAGCAATCACAATCAGCTTGTGAGTTCTATTTCTGAATAGAACAGTAAGGTTAATGTTGCAACATTAGACAGACTACTGTTTAGTCTGCTGCTTTCAGCATTAGTGAAATACTGTTTCTGATAGTAATCTAACATCTTATCCCTACTCTCATTCCTCATGCATTCCAACTTCAATGGGAAATAAAAACAGGGTTTTCTGCTTGCCAGACCCTAGGGTTTTATTATTAACTATTTCATGTTAAATTATAAGCTTCTGAACTAGCAATAGCTCTCTCAACAAATACAGAAATAAAGAATTAGCAATACCAGAACAGAATCTAAAAACCAAAGTCCCATCATAACAGGCAATGGGTAGCTACATAAATGAAGATAGGCTCTAACTTTCTGAAGAGGTGACAAGAATAGGGAGAAAGGAAGGACAACACAGAGAAGTCAAGCAGGTTGCCCATGCCATCAGTTAATAGAATTTGGATCTTCAAGACCCAATTGACCGAAATGACTATCACTTCTTTAGCCTGAAATCTGAAGTAATCTAAAGTCAGTTTTAAGCTCACAAAGCAAAGCAAAGTGAAAAATGAATGAAAGGACAAATACATGCCCACAAAATGTGGCCTTTATCTTACAAAGAGAAGAGTGCTTTTGCTGCCCCAGTAGAACAGGCTGGGTACAGGCAGCCCAGGCTGGAGACACTGGACATGTCTCACCATGTAGAGTGCAGTTAGATGCTTCTAAAAGGGTATTTGATGTTAACATGTCGTGGCTCTAGGTACAATAAAAACTCTCTGATGCGTATTTAAAGTAAAACCTCTAAAAATCTCTAAGGCCCCAAACTGTCTGCTTATTCCAAGTACATTGTGCCCATCATCCCTCAGACACTTCAAACCTACTGATTCTCACAACACCTCTGCATGGCAAGGAATTGTTGATACATTCATTGCACATCCAGAAACTGAGGCACAAAAAATCTTGGGAAGGGATCTTCAGAGGGATACATCTCTAAAATTTAGATTTTCAAACACATCTGCTCAGCTGCTACATTTGCAGACTTCTTGAAATTAAATGCTGAATATTGGCTATGCTGGTAGACAGGCCACTTCCATCAGTAGCCTAAGAGTTATTAAAAATTGATACTGAAGAAGGGACTCAAAACTGTGGAGAAGACATTAAGAGCTTTGAGGAAACCCAAAGCTTGTCTGGCAGTTTTCAGTTTGTACCACATGAAGATGAAAAGCACCATTCTAAGTTCTCTGTTTTCTTTGCTTCCAGTCTGTCACTGGTCAGATCTGCCTTTCTAGCTTCCTGGACTGCTGCCCATCACTGATCTAAACCAAAACTACATTCCTCATCATCTTCTTCTCTGTTGATACCAAGTAATCTTGGTGCATTTAACACCCCCCCCCCCCCAACAACACATTTTGCAACATCATACTGTTGTGAAAAAGTCAGTTTTTTGAATCTCTCTGAATGAGGCTGGATTCCTGGTTTCTTGCTGTACAATATGCTTTCCAGAATGGTAAAACAGTTACAATGCATCCAAAATCATGCTGAAAACATCAGGAATTAGAGAAAAAAATAGTAAAAGAATACATTTTTCTGAGGAATAATAAAACCAATATTCATAGGAGACAAAGCGTTGGGAAAAAACTTTGCTGTTACTCCGAAAGAGTTGAACAGCAGAAGGAGCAATTTCACACTTAGCTATGAATAAAGAACCAATGACTAAGGGATTTCAAGGTCACTGCAGGGTCATGGCAGGGTCATTGTACTTCTTTCCAGCGAGTGACCTTTGGACCTGAGAGAGAAGGCATTTCTAGCTGTTTAAAAGGCCAAAATATCTAAGTGCTGTAAGGGATTGACTCTGCTTTCTGATACACCTCTGCGAAGCCTGTAAAACCTGTCTGAAATCAGAATCAGTCCAGAAGACCAAAAATCTCAAATAACTGCCTTTGGAAGAGCTCAGGATTTGGCCATCCTTATTACATTACCTTTCACAGCATCTGACTCAATGCCTTGCATGGTCTGATTACTTTAATTATAAGCGTATAATGCATTTCCTGAACAGTCATCTTACTCGTTTATCACTGTGTGAAAAAGGCCACAGAGACTAAATAATGGCTACATTTCAAAACTAGCGCAAACTACTAGCTAGTACCTGAAAAGTTACAACAGGTTAAGCTGCCCTGAGTGCTTAGAAGATATTAAAATAATTTGTTATTCTTTTTTGTCTTGTTTCAGACTTTCAGGTTCTCTGTCAATCCCCCACTTTGCAGAAGACAATTAGACTGTATTTAGGACATTGAAGATATGTCTACAGGCTTAATACAGTCAACTGCAGAAATACCTGAACTCAACTGAAGTGAAGAAACATAAGTACTAGCAGCAGTCAAGCTCTATTAGTTCTCCCTGGCCTCTTCTCCTCCTCCCCCCCTGCTTTTTTTTTCCCCACAAAGCCTCGTTTCTTTCTATTCTTAACCTTGGAAACAGCTGAAGGTATTTGGTTAATGCTTTAAAAAATTAGACAAGACAGACATCTGGCATAAAACTTCAGCCTAGTGTTATATTTTAGCAGAGTTATAAGCAATTGAAAACTAGGTCTTATAATGGGACATGTTAGGCCATCTTAATGATAGGTGATGCTGCAAACCCTGCCTATGATAACTGAGAAAACATATAGATAACAGACAACTGAGAAATCACATTCTGAATAATTGTATCCTGGGTAATGTTTACTCTTATTTTGTATCATTGCTCGGTTGTTTGATGTTCAAATTTAATTCATTTTTATAAGCCTGTGTTCTCTTCCTTTCATTAGAGGGGAAATTGCTACATGGATTATGTGATGGGCGATTACACGAGGGTATACATCAGAGGCCCATGTTGTCACTATGCACTTGGCTCTTACAGCTGGTAGATTGCATGTTATGACCTGCTCCCGCATGCTTCACATGAGTCAACTCGGTTTACTGTTGGAATAAGAGAACTGCTGTTTTTACCATGTCTGGTTGCTAATTCACATAATAACAATCCTGTGAAGGGTTGTCTACAGTACTTTTTGAATTTAACTATAGAGAAATACTTGCTACATTGGATTATTCTGGGATAAGACAGTAAGTTCAAGTCAGATTTCCATACACTGTGGATGCTTGACACGTTATGAACAGCTTTACACAATATACCAATAGACACAAAAATACATGAGTCATTTCACACAAAATCACCAAGCAACACTGCAGTCCTCTTCTGCAGTGCATCTGCATTTTCATATCCAGTGCTCACCAGGGGCATGGACAAAACAATGTGAAAATATTTCAGTAAGTGGTGAGTGCTTGTAAGATGATGTATGAATACCTTTTAGGAAAATATTCAAGCTCTTTTCTTGGGGGCCTTCTTAGCCTCATTCTTTTGTGGGTCATGCATATGTAATGTAGATTGAGGTAAGGGGAAACTGGATTTTTCTTATGCAGGGGAGACAGCTCTATCCTTCCCGCAGCCATTTGACTGCAGCTGAGAAGAAAAGGCTAAAGGGATGTTATACTACAGCCTTGCAGACACTGAAATAGAAGGAGCTGTTATGCACAAAGAAACAGAAATAGCCTCCTATTTTATTTGCCTTTTGAGAATTCTTGAATTAACAGATTAAAACAGGAAATGCAATATGGTACTACAGATACGATAGTAAAGCAGGAATTCAGAAGATCCAGGTAATAGTTAAGCTTTGGCTACTGAACTCCTGTGTGACCTTGAGAAAGTGGCTTATTCTTTCTGTGTGACCAGAGATAAAAACTTGATGTCAATAGAAACCAATGTTCCTTGGCATCAGTGCTGATGCAGGGCCTTGTACAACAGGCTTTTCATCTCTCTTAAGCCTCAAGATGTTATTACAATTCTATTGCTAATAGTGCTGTAACGGAACCTACCCAGTGATCTGGTCAGTCTAGCAGAGCTTCCTGAGGTCCTTTGTCCTAACGTGCAGTAATGGATGCGCTTGGAGTAGGAACAATTGGTTGTGCAATCTTTTGAAACCTTCATTAGATCTTACATGTGCCACGTTCAAAAATATAATCATCTGAAAAGAAGAACGCGGAAAAGAAGCAAAACACCGAAGAGGAATTTCCAGGGGAAATCAGAACATTCTTGGTATTTATGGCTCAGACAAGACAGTATGTATACATATCAAACCTGTGATGAACTTTTTGTTTGATTTCAGGTTGCATAGTTTGTATAGTTCATGATGCAGTGGCATTTTTATAATGTGCTTCATCAAATATTTTCAACCTGGAAAACTCTATGTGTGCAACTAAATTTCATTAAATCCACTTTCTTCTCTAAGTCAAACAACTCAACTCTGATCAGTGATATACCATGATGGCTTAGATGGAGAAGTTTCAATATTGTGTTAACAGTGAGAAAGATGCTTCCCTCCACCCCCTTTATAAAAGACAAAGCCTATGTCAGCAGAATTATGCTCATGACGAGGGAGTTGTAGAACAATATCTCTTCTGTTTCTATGCATTTCAGAAGGGGAGGATTTCAGTTAGGAATAATGTTTCAGTGGTATGATCCTAAGGGAAATTATTAAAAACAGCAGTGTTATAAATTTTTTTCAATTTAATAATGATTAAAAAAGCCCAACAAACCATGACAACATCTTTTTAACTGATGACCATGAAAGCACTTGATTCCACTGTTTAGTCCCAGAAGTCAAAGAGGAGTAAGGGTAAAATTCTTTTTCCTAAGCACCATATGAAAGAAAACTTGGAAAGTCAGAAACCACAGCTGAACTGCTTACCTTCAGAAGACAGAGATCTAAGAAGAATCTGATGTTGTTTTTTTCCCATTGCTAAACTTTTTCTTTATTTTCTATTTTTTGTGTTGCCATTTTGTTAAACCAGGCATGTAGAAACTAGACCATGGGAAAGTGTGAAGAAACATCCCAGTGTTAATAAAATACTTTTTTCTTCTGTTTACTCAGAAAACTGGAAGAGACATTTATTATTTTTGTTTTATTTACCTGTCTGGGTGGAACCGAAGAGGGACCAATATTGAAATGAAACAAGTTTTAGAGAAGAAAGACAACTGCCAACACATTTGTTCATTTTGTTGAGGTAAGTTATTTCAATATGGCCTTGATGTGGTGATTTCCCTATTTGCTGAATATCCAAGAATGAGCTTTTAGACTTTTTGTTTTACCCAAAGCCTATATTCCAGGAACACAGCCCACAGTATTAATATGCTATGACATCATGCAGCCATACCTCATTAGCTAAACAAATGTTTCCAGTCCAATACTCACTTCCAGAAACAAATAAATTCATTTACTGCTTAAGACATGACAGGAAATGGGACTCTCATTCTGTATGTCCTTCCCAAGCAATGCTATTGTCCAGTATAAAAAAATCTCAATAATTATTTTCCTCTATAATTTTTGTTGTACTGAATTCTGCTATCCTAACTGCTAGCCATACCTCAGAGGCTGGGAGGAACCACTAGGTCAAGCCATGGGACCCTAGTCTAGCTGTTGCAGGAGCTGCCGTTAAGAAGAGGCACTACAACAGAGCATACATTGAGCAAGGCTTAAAATGCTTTTTCCTCATTTTATTATACATCTTTAATCCTCCCTCACCTTCCTTTAAATTAGAATATATTACACAATAGCTTCTGAACACTGCCACCCATCTTTCATTGGGAAAGAAAGTTGAATAGTTGAATTATGAACATGGGTCTCAACTTGGTCAAAGGACCAGAGTTAGACAGGTGTTACTACATGTATCACCACACTGGGTATGACTTGTCCAGATCTGTACTAACTGGTTGGTGTCAGCTGACTTACTGCTAAAAAATCCCAAGCACGCAGAATGAGAAAGAACCATGACTATAGCTGCTAAAGAAAGGGGGGCCTTATAAGACTCTTAAGATAAACACAACATGATTTGGTGCTTGTAAATAATTATAAAGAGAGAGAAAGCAACTGCTAATTTCAAGGTGTCTGTTCTATTGGCTACATCATAAACCATGAAATTACAATGCTACTCTGCAATATTTCCGGTGGCATTTGTACCAAGTGACAGAATATTCCTATTTATTTTAAATGAGCTGTAACATTCTATAATATCCTGGTGGTTTAAATTAGCAAAAACAATGCAAACCAAGAAAAAAAAAAAGACAATACCCTATATAACCTTCTGATTCAATACTACATCAACATAACATGAAAAATGGAAACATTTAGTCCTAATGATTCTGGGTAGCCAGTTAGTTTAATGAAAAAGTCTCTACATCATCTCTCATATTGCACTTATTGGACATATTGGAGATTCCCCCCTAACGGAGTCTTTGGGCTTTCTTTTTTTTTGTTTTCAGGACTCAGCTGAACAGACTTTGGACTACCTGAAAAACAGATGGGTGCTTTTGTAAAGTTGACTTCCTTCTGCCTTTCACTGAAAGGGAGGTTTCTGCAATGACATCAACATTGTGTTTCAAAGACATCAAACCCATATTCAGGTGGGGCTACTATTTTACTCGTCTTTTTCTGAAACAGCTGTTGATCACCTAATGTGAAACCCTTATTGGCAGCAAGTAGAGAAAATATTTATTAATATATTTCAAGCACTAGGTTGTGATATGCAGAAATAACATTGGAAATGGCTGTCTAAAAGTAACATGAAGATTCAGTGAATGGGACTCAGAATTCTGTTAGATATGGTCAGAAAGTACACGACGTATTTCTTGTCAGCTTGTAACAGCAGTTGCTATTACCTATCTTCAAAAATGCACAAGTCTAACCCACTATGTCTAACAAAGGTAACAAGATCTTCCACTTTTTCAGGGCAGCACAAAGAAATATATTTTATATAGTATATGAAAACAAGTCCTAGCATTAAAAAAAAAAAAAAAAGCACACTCTATGCATGCAATAAACCTACATAAAATATTGTCTAATACTTAAGGTCTATTTGTCTAGATTGTCCAGAAGAAAAGCAGTCAAAATGTCATCATCCTTGTTTTGTTTAAACTGATTTTCAATCCATCCTTTTTAAGGATTTGAGTCTGCTGATAGTTTGAAAGTCAAGTGTATCTTTTATTTTCAGAAGCTCTAAAGGGACTCTCTCAGGATTTCCTTTCACCCGGTGGCTTCAAACCACACATCTGCTTTCTGCTGTCCTTGAAAGTTTTTAGAAAACACTGTATTTTATACTCCTATCAATCTAAATTAGTTATTCCAATGTGCTACTTTGGGGTTAAATGGTAAATATAGGCCACTTCTGTTAAATTAGATAGTGCCATCTTTCTTCTCTAGTGATTTCCCTGCATAATAATGCAGTTTCTTTTGGGATTCAAATTCTACTACAGGGTCACTCTCTGCCTGTTCCTTTCCAAGCAGTTTGAGTGATCCCCTACACAACACACCCTAACTAGTAGCAGTGTTCTCTCTGGACAGCTTGCTTTACTGTTAATTTCTGATTTCAAACCCTTAATTTAATCAACGCTGGCCTCCAGTTCCCTTATCTCATTTATTAGCGAATTACCTTCTGAGGCTTTCTCCTGAGAGGAAGTACTGCTTCTCTTTTCCGCTTTGCCTAGACCAGTTGTTCAGACTAAACTTTATTTCCTTATCAAAGACATTCCACTTCCTAACTCTGTTTCTCTGCCTCACTGCTAACAGCAGCATGTCATCACAGAGCAGAGTTACTCTCTAGTCATATCAAAACAGAATGGAGAAGTAGGTTTCACAAAACCTAGGTCATTCATTATCACTGAAGCTGATTTTTATAAGCCAATACATTTTCTCAAATCAAGACCACAAACAACCGAGTATTGTGTTTTGTGTTTCTCCAAAGTTAAAGTTCAGATTTAGCTCTTTGACAACTCAGCTTGCTATGAATAAATAATAATTTTAATGTATTCATACCCAATTGCCATCCTAGGCTAGTTGTGCCTAGTTACAATTACTTTCTTCCCTTCAGTACTCTGTTTGAATTGTAATTTCACCCTGTTAAATCAGGTTGATGTAACTTAATTCTCCCTCAACAGGAGGTTTCCAACCTGCCTTGCTATATGAAACCTCTTTCTCCAAAAACCTCATCCTGATTGTATTGTCTTTCAGTGCCTTTCTTGCTCTTCTGAAACAGCAGTTACAGAATTTAGATGGTTCCTAGATTTGCCAGAAATTATCCTCATTTGCTGAAGTGCACTTGATTGTACCATACTGCTTAATAGCTTTAGCAAATGAAGACAATTGCTTCTATTCTTTAGCTTCCCTATAACATGCGAGTAAAACAAAATAGTTTTTTGCTCTGATTCTGTTACAGCCTACTCCAGAAACAGGCAGATAATCAAACACTTCATCCCTGCCAAACATCACTGATAAAGAAACCTTCCTGCCTCCATATGAAGGTCTTCCAACTGTAGGTCAAATGGCTTACAAATGATCAGCCTTCCCAGACACTGCTAAGAGCTACTAAAGGTCGAGAGCTACATATGTGTAGCTATACTTTGGTCAAGCATTTGTGAAGAACTGCAAAAAAAGGGTTTCTCAGCTTTCAGTTATTTCTAGCATGTTTTCATGGGACAATGCACAGCAGGTTCTGCAGTAGCTGGTGTCTTGAATTCTTTCTTCCAGAGAAAAATACCTTCCCAGTTCAGTCTGTCCTGCCTGGTTCAGCACACATTGCACCCCAATGGACATTTAAAATAGACACTAAAAGTGAACTATTTAAAAAATACTTTTAGAGAGTAGTACATATACTGGTCTTACACAAACCTCATTGTTACAGTCCTTTTTTATAAGAATGGTCTCTTCTGTAGCTTTGCCATGATCCCTGCTCTATTTCTTCTATACAGTTCTGGGCTTTAAGGAACAGGAAAAAAAGGTTTGCATTCAATACTATCCTTGTACCTATATATTAGGAATATCTATGTGTGTGTGCATGTATGTACATATATATATATGTGTATATTTATATATATACTTACACAGAGTCTGAATTTTGAGTACTGTACAAACGTTGCCAAGTTTTCACACTGGTGAATCTTAAATAAAGATACATCACCTTATCACTTGTTCCTTACTTAAGTTTGTCCCTCTAAACACTCACACGATCATTATAAATGGAAGTATTAGGTCTTTCTATTTCTACTGATCGATTATATGTTGGACTCTATTAATTATTACAAGCAATCATGCCATCAAAGGAAAACTTTAACAACTGTTACCATATTCATGGCCTCTCCAGCAAGACAAGATCAAGAAGAACAAAAGCTTTCAGTCACCTCATCCCATGGAAATAACCCTTTCTCAAAGTCAGCCTTAAATATATTCTGTTAACTCTCAGACATCAAACGTATCCATTGATTGGATGCTTCACCACAGAGGTTTTTCCACTGGTTAGTGTCAGGCGTCCATTTTCATATGTTAGCAGCCATAACGCTGCTAAACATCAACTTTGCAAATACCTTAAAAACATAGCTGTGATGGTCTGAAAAATTATAGTCAATGTCTCAAACATTCGTTGAAGAACTTTGGTGGAGAAAACGGCCTCTGTAAAGACGCTGGAGTTTTGTGAATAGGACAATGTGGCTGGAGGAGAGGGCCCCACGGAGGGTGGGACCACACTTCTCCAAAGCCACAATTCCTTATCTTAAGTGACCAGGAGAAGGAGCACAGCATATGTGCCTGGAGGAGGAGGCCCCACGGAGGATGGGACTGTGCTTCTATCTTAAGTGGTCATGCCAGCAGAAAAAGAGAGGCAACTCCGCAATGAACCGCCCCAAAGCTCACCAACCGATTCCAGAGAACCCCGGGAATGGGAACTGCGCATGTCGAGACCACCGACTAACACACTATAAAAGAAGGGAGAATGAGTTCTCAGCGCGCACCCTCCGGAACTGGATCTCTACACTGGCTGGACCAATGCTGGACCCAGGACTGGTGAAACCCTTTTCTTCTCTCTTTCTTCCTTTCTTTCTCTCTTTCTCTCCCTCTTTTCTTTCTCTCTTTTCCACAGTCCCTACACCTCATCCTTTTAAACATAAACCGTTGACCAAGTCTGAGACTAGGAGTGGATCCAGCCACCCCTGGGCTCCTCTCTGAGAAGGAGTGCAGAAAGCAAGGGGGTCTGCTCTGAACCTCGTGACTCAATGGGAGGGCTCTCCTTCTGATACAGTTCATGTTCCTTTTTCCATTTCTTTTTCTACACCCCCCTTCTCTTTTCAAACAGCTGCTTGATGACATGTTGCAAGGTTCATATTGATAAGTTCACTTGTACTTGGGCAAGGTTAGCTAGGTTGAATAAATGTTGATTGTTGTTTGAACTTCCCTGGTGTCGTTTCACCTTAATTCTGACAAAGGAAATCCACGAACCTGAGTCACTCCAAATTTGGTAAGCAACAATACCCTGGCTTTACCATCCTTTTATGATGCTGTGAACATCCTTATTATTCAGTTTATAAACATGTAAAACTAATGCATGAATGTACTGCAAAGTCTTATTCCTTCATTAAGACAGGATATGTATCTTATGTGAGGATAGATCACTATACTCTTACAAACATGACAGCAAGTTCTGCTATAACAAACTCCTTTATGCAGATGTCGTGGTTTAACCCCAGCCAGCAGCTAAGCACCACGCAGCCGCTCACTCACTCCCCTCCCACCCAGTGGGATGGGGGAGAAAATCAGGAAAAGAAGTAAAACTTGTGGGTTGAGATAAGAATGGTTTAATAGAACAGAAAAGAAGAAACTAATAATGATAATGATAACACTAATAAAATGACAACAGTAATAAAAAAGGGATTGAAATGTACAAATGATGTGCAGTGCAATTGCTCACCACCTGCTGACCAACACCCAGCCAGTCCCCGAGCGGCGATTCCCCACCCCCACTCCCCAGTTCCTACACTAGATGGGACGTCCCATGGTATGGAATACCCCGTTGGCCAGTTTGGGTCAGGTGCCCTGGCTGTGTCCTGTGCCAACTTCTTGTGCCCCTCCAGCTTTCTCTCTGGCTAGGCATGAGAAGCTGAAAAATCCTTGACTTTAGTCTAAACACTACTGAGCAACAACTGAAAACATCAGTGTTATCAACATTCTTCTCATACTGAACTCAAAACATAGCACTGTACCAGCTAATAGGAAGATAGTTAACTCTATCCCAGCTCAAACTAGGACAGCAGGTTATGAAAGCTAACAGGATTTCAGCTTGGTCACTCAGAAGCCTAATTGTTTTCCCTTTTTTTACCTCCATGACTTTTACTGCTAAAAGTCACAAACAAATGTCTGAGCACAGTTGCTTTTGAATGAAATAGTTACAAACTTGAGTGATATTTTTATAATTACAAATATCCAGTAAGAAAACTTTATTCCCATTTTACAGATTGGGAACTGAGGCACAGTCTGTCCTGAAGTCAGTCTTTAAGAAAATGGGTGAGAGCGGTGGCAGGAGCACCCCCTGCTCTCAAATTTATACTCCAGTATCTGCCAGAGGACAAGAGGCAAGACTTAGGCTTGTGCTTTCTCTTCTGCCATGCCCCAGAGCCCACCTGAAGGCTCTGCTGCAGCAAAGGCTCATGTCCTAGCAGCTGGGAGCATGCACAGACACAAAATGCACAGTAAATCTACCCTGCGTGTCTTCTTGAAAGTAAACGATGAAGAAATAAACTGTACCAAGGTCTGCTAAGGTCAAGATGCCACAGTCACTGAGCCATCATCTGCTTTCTCAGACCAAATACCTGGTGGGTTACATGCTAAATAACTGGCATCGCAGAACCAGTTGTGTTTAAAAACTGAAGGTAGTCTAGCAATCTTTTTTTTAATCGGTCTCTCTGTGCCACTGGCTACTGACACTTATTCATGCCTTATTATACAAGCTGTGGCTTTTAAATGATCTCAGTACTATGCAAGTCTTGTACCTGTTCTTAACTGACTGATATAATGACAGCTGAGATGTCTTTCATCTAGGATGTCTTAGATAAGATATCTAATAAATGATCTCTTGGATAAAAATAGACTAGAGGGAATCAGCAGGCCAAGGCAGCACAAAGTTCACAAAGATCCAAACTATAAACATTTTTTGATCACTAACCCAAGTAACAGCCTGTACTAGTTTGATATACTTGCCTCCCTATGTTTCTTTACCAATATTGCTATATTTAAATGATTCCTTCTCCTTCCTATTAGAAAATCCCAACAGAAACAGAGAAACCTTGGAGACTTAAAAACATGTCAAAGGGCCAGCTAGTGGGGTGAAGAATTCACATGTTTGAACTGTGAAACCCTGCCACAAAACAAGACAGTTAACACTTCTTATCTTTATTTTTTTTCCCCCAAATTCTGTTATTTCAGGGAGTGGTAGAAACACAAGGCTTTTCAACATGTTTCTCTGAACTTGTCATACACAGACATTACACACAACTTTTATTAAGAACCTTATCTTATAAGGTCTTACCAGAAGTGGCTAATAACATTTAAACTAGGATGGATGTATCAGCATGCATGAAACAGTAAAACATGACACACAAGTTCAAAACCGGACATATTAAAGCATACAAAGTGATTTGCAACTCTCTCTGTGAATGAAAGTTTGAAATGAAAATGGCAGATTTTTCCTGCTCTGTTTATCCAGAAAAAAATGTCAGTTTCCATTAGTCTTAAATTAACATCCTTACTGACACCTGACTCCTGACTTCTTTTGACATTAACATTTTCCCATTCTTAGAAGTTTCTAAGCATGTGCACCAATCTTCAAGTCAATTAATGCCCAAGTGGGATCCTTAAGAAATATTCCTTCTTGAAGAAATAAGTCACTCACAAAATAATACACTCCTCTGCTGTTTTACACCAGCATGGCCACATTTGACCTTATGATCAACAGTGAAGCAGAAAGTCACATTTCCTCTGCTTCACAGTACAGATTCCTTTTAAAGCTTCTAGCATTAGGAATTTTTATCCCCTTAGAGGGTCTGCTGTTAGGAGAAGTAGGCTAATACTTTCGTTTGATACTTTACCCAGTACAAGACAGGTGGCCACTTAGGTATTATTCTATGCATTATTCACACTTTAACTTTGCTTTAAGAAGTCATTGTAGACTGAATTGATCGAGCCAGGGGATGAGAAGTTTGTCCCCATTACAGCCCCTGCTCTCCTCCTGACCCGACTTCATTACTACCCTCACTGTAAATTGGTCCCAAGGATGTCCAAGATTGAGTTGGTTCCTTAGTTACAGTTAGCTTGGAAAACGTTTGCCCTATATCCCCATTAACCTTTCATTACTCATGCCAGTTCACAGGGAAAGATGAGTATGTAGACAGGGAAGGGATGTACAAAGTGTTAGGCTTGTGATACTTTATGCGTGGTTTCATATGACTCCACCTACTGACTACCACCATCTGGACATTGCCTTTGGGGTGGATCACTTCTCCATTTTCCTGCAGAAAAGCTCCTTGAAGATTGAATTATGGGGGCTACCCCCTCATACATCAGAATTTTAAAAAGTGACTGGCCCAGGAGTGTAGCCATTCAGCATTTGTGAAAGAGCTTGAATGAAGAAGACTGCTCTCAGAGGGACCCTTCACCTCCCCATGCAGTTATTAGATACCTTTATCCTACTCTAAATGAAGACTGAC
Source organism: Haliaeetus albicilla (assembly GCF_947461875.1). Classification (NCBI taxonomy): domain Eukaryota; kingdom Metazoa; phylum Chordata; class Aves; order Accipitriformes; family Accipitridae; genus Haliaeetus; species Haliaeetus albicilla. The sequence goes on along the minus strand of NC_091516.1, from coordinate 26,331,932 downwards.
TTTAATCTATAGGGAGCAAATCAGGTTGCAAGAAGAAATACAGAAGCACATCAATCAAGAGGCCTTCATTAACAAAGGAAAAACATTTTCTCTGAAGAAAAAAACTGTAGTTGAAGTTGATATTATTTTCCATCCTTATCAAGGTACATTTCTGAGTCATGCTGTATTCTCAGACGATATTTGAGAAACACACAGTTGCTTTAAGATTTTCTATTATTTTGATGATACCCTGAGATTTTTGTGTAAAAATGCATAAAAAGTGGAGATAAACATCTCCTAGGGTAGTTTTTCAGAAATACCATGTTACTTGAAGTGCTCACCCCATGAATTGCTAGCCATTGGTACACAGCAGTAACTGTAAGCATGATGCTGTGTATGTGGATACAGCAAGAAAACAGTACCAGAAAAAACATCAGAACAAAGGAATTTAAGACTTGTAAAACACAGAAGTCCTGTTAACTTCATTATTTTGATGTTTTTCAAAGTAATTGAATCTCTAGTAAGTACTTAAAATAGTAGTAAATGGACACAAGCAACTAACTTTATCTACAAACAATCAAGAATGGACTAAATCAGATGCAATGATTGCAGTTGGGCCACTCACAGATGAAGTACTCATGCCGTATAGTGAAAATTAACTGATGAGTCAGGTGATTGAGTGGAGTCTGGAGAAAACAGTGCCTCTGGTAATAATGCATCTGACAGGAATCCCCATGCAGAGTGAAGTCAGATGGTTTTGATACATTTCCTCTGGAACTCCCTCAGAAGTTAGCAAGCTGAGGTGATCTCTAAATTTTTCAGAAGGGTGTGCCCTACTCCACATTAAGTTTGTAAACTACCTTTATCAAATCCCGTATTCACAACAAATGGTGACTGATCGCTTTAATAGCCATATCACATCTATGCTGCTGAGATCCTCAGTTCTTCCTCGGTCCCTTGTGGCTAATTTACAGCCATAATATATGCTTAATTTATTACTATTACAGAGGTTAGTGTAGAGGCCACAGCTCTGCCCAGTGATACAGGAGTTTGCTACCAAAAATCAGAGAGAATCACTTGTGCCTTGTTCATTACAAGCGCGAAATTAATAACCTCTTATTTGCCTCACCCCTGTAAAACATTCCAGTTCTAGCTTGCTTAGAAAATTTTTGTTTGCCTTAAGTGCACCTACAGGAATTTTATCATAATACCCAAGACAGCAACCAAATAAATGCATATTGTGGGAATCACCTTATGAAATCACCGATGGTCTTGAATTCCTAACAACTGAGAAGATCTCAGCACTGACAACTAGAATAACCATTTTGTGCCTGCAGCATGTGACTGTGGAGATATCACTCAAACAAATATTTCGAAAGCAAAAAGCTGGGATTGCAGTTTTATTATGCAACTGTAAACTTTTTGATAAATCATTGACATAGCTTCATTCTGAAGGCAATTTTCAGGCAGCCTAGGTGAAGCAAATAGCTTTCTGTTGCAGCCTCACCATTTGTGCACCTGGCATTGCTCACTACCTCAGCTGTCCATTACCTAACACAAAGTACGCCTACATATTGCCTGTCTGCAGTATAATAGAGGCACTGTTTGGGTCCTGAAGTGGTTCACTCCTGCAGTTGGCTCTGCACTGTACATCTGTCTGGCAAAAGAATAACAACCTGGATCAGAGAGAATTGTATCCTGCAGAGCTTTTAAGTCTGTTGTGAAATAGTCCATGTGCTTGTCCAGTGAGCAGGTGCTTCAAGTTAAAAGATATGGTGGGGAGACCAGGATGTGAACTGTAAACAGTTCAGTTTCTCTTTACTCCCCAGAAACAGTTCTTAAGGCTAAATACCAAGATACTATGACTTTGTAGAAGCTTTATTGCTAAAATGTCATTAAAATGTTATCTGCATCACATGAATAGATAATAAAGGACTGTCAGGTTGGAAAGACAAAGTTAGTAAGCTATTAAAAAAAGAATATAATTTGTTAATAGGTTGATGTCGTGGTTTAACCCCAGCCAGCAACTAAGCACCACGCAGCCGCTCACTCACTCCCCCCCCATCCAGTGGGATGGGGGAGAAAATCAGGAAAAGAAGTAAAACTCATGGGTTGAGATAAGAATGGTTTAATAGAACAGAAAAGAAGAAACTAATAATGATAATGATAACACTAATAAAATGACAACAGTAGTAATAAAAGGATTGAAATGTACAAATGATGCGCAGGGCAATTGCTCACCACCCGCCGACCGACACCCAGCCAGTCCCTGAGCGGCGATTCCCTGCCCCCCCCTTCCCAGTTCCTAAACTAGATGGGACGTCCCATGGTATGGAATACACTGTTGGCCAGTTTGGGTCAGGTGCCCTGGCTGGGCATGAGAAGCTGAAAAATCCTTGACTCTAGTCTAAACACTACTGAGCAACAACTGAAAACATCAGTGTTATCAACATTCTTCATATACTGAACTCAAAACATAGCACTGTACCAGCTACTAGGAAGACAGTTAACTACATCCCAGCTGAAACCAGGACAGTTGACATAAAATTTGTCTTTGCAGACTGGAAAAACTATGGTCCTTTTAAGAGTAACACAACTTTTTCATAATGTACAATAACTATGTATTTGGAAATGTACATAAAGAAGAGAGGATTACATATTTCCAGGCCAGTGATTTTCCTCTTTCCACTGGGAGTAATAGCCTTCTGTGCTTCGATAGTTGGAGAGATTTTTGTTTCTTTTTCTAAAAATAATTAGGTGCAGGCATCTTCAAGTGTGAGTATGACCCACGGTGTAAAAAGGTGCCTCAAAGATAAGATCTCTGATGAGCCACAAGTAACTCATCCCACAAATATTATCCATCAATCTATGGATTCATTTTCCTTAAAAAATCCACAGTAGTACTAGTTAACACTCGAACTACAAACTTATGATTCTTCAGTCATCCAATGGAAAAGTAACAGGCAGAAACATGTTTGATCAAACTTGCTCTACAAGTTCATCCCCACCTGCTTCTGGTGAACACCACAGTTCCTCATCTCTGAATAAAATCGCTTTAAGGTTTATGTAGAAAAAGTCATAAAGAGTGTCAGATGTCACCATAGTTCTTAAAATAGTATTTTCCAATAGAAAGGACTGAAGATAAATCACAAGAATCAGAAAGGGATGACTGTATATCATGTAGCTACTGCTCACCACATGTAGTTCTGTGAACTGCTTATCTTGTGGTAGTAGGCTAATTAAGAATCCTGAGGGAATAAACTTACAAGCAATATGGCAACGTCACTGAAAACTGAGGAATGTCTTTTGAATACATCTGAAATTATATAACCCTGCAGCTGAATAGCTGTCCATTGGTTTTCAAAAAGTTGAAAATTTAGTCAGGATTTGCATAGACAACCACATTGTTGTACGAGTATTTGTAATTGCTCTCATAACTGTTTGGACATGAAAAAGGAAAGGACAACCTTACCCCTATTCTTACTCGGTAATATCATCATGGACTTCTACATTGTTAGTTCATTAAAAATGTAGCAAGGGAAGTACATTCAATACGTTATGGATATATATAAGCAGATTTACAAGCCACTTGGATGTCCTAAGCCATCCGTTATTCCTCTGTCATGAAGGGGATGGAGAAGATGAAATAATTCTGACAAGATAAAATGAGGCATGGGAAAGAGCTACTATATGACATGTAAGAACATAAATGTACTTAATTGCTTTGTAGAAGACACTCACTGCCCACCTGAGTCCAAGTCGGCACGGGTTTACTTAATGGCTATTTTAAAGTTATTTTGAAAGGCTGTTACCATAGCTCAGCCCTGGTTTTGGATTACAGAATCATTGAGAAACATGATGGTTGGCAAGGATCTCTGGACACCAGCTGGTCCTAGCCCTGCTAGAGTTAAAGAAGGTGTCCCAGTGCCTTGCCCAGGTCAGTTTTGATTGTCTCCAAGGAAGGAGACTACACAACTTCTCTGGCCACACCATTCCAGTGTGTGACCGCCTGCTTTGTGACAATATTACTCCTAATACACAATTGGAATTTCCCTTGATACAAGTTGTCTCTTATCTCTTTTCCTGTCACCTTGTCCATATACCTCCAAGAAGAGTCTGACCTTGTCTTTTTTAACATCAGGTATGGAATGAAGTCAGCTCTAGTCTTCCCTTAGTGTTCTTGTGTCAAGGCAGAACAAACCTGATTGTCTTATCTTCTTTTCATGCTTTGTGCTTAAAGCCCCCTAAACATCTCAGTAGCCCTCCACTGAGCTTGCACTGGTATGTCAATGATCTTCTTGTACTGGGGAGTGCACAACCAGACCCTGTTACAGATGCAATCTCACAAGTGTGAAATAGGGAAAAAAATCACTTCCTTTCACTTATTTAGTAGACTTTTGCTAATATAGTGCAGGATGCAGATGGCTTTCAAACCTGCCAGGACACACCCTGAATTTTGTCCAGCTTGTCTACCAGGACATCTTAAGCCCTTTTTTGCAAAGCTGCTTTCTAGCTTGTTAGTACCCTGTACTGCTGCATGGGATTATTCCAGCCCAGACTCAAGACTTGGCATTTGCCTTAAATAATCTTCAAGAAGTTCAGGTCAAATGAGTTCTCCAGAATGCCGAAGTCTTTCTGGGTGGCAGTTCTGCTCTCCACCATAACACCTCCTCCCTCTAGTTTGCTATCATCTGCAAGTGTGCCAAGAGTGCACTCTGTCCTATTGCCTAGGTTAATAATGAGGAGGTTAAATAGCACCAGCCCCTGAGAAACACTGCTAGTAGCTGGATGGTAGTTTGACTTTGCAACCTCAAGTTTGTGAACTTCCATAAGCATCAAAAACAACAGTGTAAGAAGCCCAGCCTCAGACACATGGCAGAGTTATGATTTTGCAGCATCCTCTGGCCATCTGAATGGAGGGCCAGATGGGCTCCACAGCCTCTTCTGGGTATCTTAGCATCCTAAATTTAGAGAATGCTGATTACGATAAAGCAGTCTGGAAGAGTAATTTTCACAGACACCAGTGAGGGATGAATGGGAAAACAACCCATGGATACGAAGTCAATGATTTCTGATAGTTTTTCACTGCGGGTAGTGGTGGTGCAGCTATTTTTACTTTTTTGCTGTTGAAAATAAAACAGTCTCTTGCTGTGAGGAAGGTCCCAGAATCGCTCACAGACAAGTGGGACCACATGAACTGCTGTGAGGTGCAATTGATTTCCTGCTACATCATGGTCCACCCATTTCACTGGAGCATGCAAGCAAACCAAAATAACTTATCAGTATGACTTCTGAATGGTGAAACCCTATTAAAGATATAACATGCTCTAAGAGGGCACTAAGAAAAAAGGAATATCTTTAAACAACTAAAGAAAACCAAGCATTTCTGAGAGTTAAATATTTCTGAGACAATTCTGAGAGTTAAAAACTAGCAACTAATTTAAGGGAACAGTAGCATATTTTGGAAGAAAAAAGTCAGTGTAAAAAATAAATAGAGAGAGACAGCAGGTTTGCACATATATACCAGCTGCTAGGACCTACTGACTCACATTTACTGTAATCCAGATGGTCTTTTTAGAGCTTTAGTGGATACTAATTCATTACACCTAATACCTTGGCAAATAAATCTGAAGCCTTAACCCAGAACATAATGAAAAAAGGGGGGGAAAGAGGTGGAAGACAGAAAAATAAAGGATGTGAACAGCCTGAAGTAAATGATTTCATTTTTGTTCCTTAAATAGAATTTGAAAAGAAAAAAGAGAAAAGAGAAAAGAGAAAAGAAAAAAGAGAAAAGAAAAAAGAGAAAAGAAAAAAGAGAAAAGAGAAAAGAAAAAAGAAAAAAGAAAGAAGAAAAAAGAGAAAGAGGAAGAGAAAGAGGAAGAGAAAGAGGAAGAGAAAGAGGAAGAGAAAGAGGAAGAGAAAGAGGAAGAGAAAGAGGAAGAGAAAGGGAGAGAGAAAGAGGAAGAGAAAGGGAGAGAGAAAGAGGAAGAGAAAGGGAGAGAGAAAGAGGAAGAGAAAGGGAGAGAGAAAGGGAAAGAGGGAGAGAGAAAAGGAAAGGGAAAGGGAAAGGGAAAGGGAAAAGGAAAGGGAAAGGGAATGGAAAAGGAAAAAAGGAAAAAGGAAAAAGGAAAAGGAAAAGGAAAAGGAAAAGGAAAAGGGAAAGGAAAAGGAAAAGGAAAAGGAAAAGGAAAAGAAGGAAGGTTTTGCTAACTTCCAAGAGACAGATGGGATTTTTAGTAATTTCTTTTCTTTCCCGGACACAGTAAACTCTCTGGTTTTCTAAGGTGGTTTCATCAGCTTAGACAATGTGACCTTAAAGTGTAAATAATGTTGAACTGGTGACTTCAATGGCTTTTTGTGTATTGTACCATTGCATATGATACTGCTGTTCAGTGTTGTAATTTACAGATAAAATATAGATTTTATCTGTTTGCCGTAAAAGTCAGAGACAAGAAAAAAAAAATCCACGAATAAAGGATCAAATTTAGAGATGATCTTAGGAGAATGATTAATGAGTCAAAAATGTATTAATTTTAAACAAAAAAAATCACAAGAAGTTGCCTGAATGGAAACAAAATCCTCAGCATTTGATAAACTGATCTGAGTTTTTAGTTTTGCAGTATAAATTCTGAGGAAGATAAAGAGAATTTACAATAGGACTCTGACTTTAATTTTCATAAAAGCTTCAGAAGAGAAGGCAGAGCTAGCCTGCAAAGAACATGTATTTAGATAAGTTTAAATTTTTTCCTTGCTCCTTCAGCATACTGTTGAACGTCATGATTACACTGAGTCCATTCCTTTTTAAATGTAAATGTTTAAAATAATTTATTCAGGAAATTATTAAATATTATCATCATTTCTGCTTCCTCAGAACCATCAAGCATTACCACAGATTTTCAAGAAGACAAAGATGCCTAAGGCATAGCAAAAAAACAGCCTGATGAGTCTTGTCTGCTATTTACCATTTGAGCTGAATTGATCAGTCATGAAAAACCAAAGAAAGTACAATGTATTCCCTACTTGCACAGGATTTTGGATCACACTGATGTCACTGCGAAGTGTGACAGGTGGCACAGCAAACAACATGATCAGACAGGGTTGATCCAAATCTTGCCATCATGCTGGGAAAGATCATGGGGAACATAGAAAACTGAGGCAGAGCTGCAGGTGAAATTGACGTCAGAGAGCCTGGAACAGGGAAGGACCTGGAGCTAGCGGAAATAGTGTTGGGTTTGCTTGTATCTATTTGGGAAAGGTGGGAGAGGAGAAGGGAGAAAAAAGATAGCAATCTCTTCTGCAGGAAAGGATCAGCCACCACAAGGCGCTGCCACTCTCTATCCCAACCCTTCCTTCCCTCCCACTCTCCTTCCTTCCTTCCTTCCTTCCTTCTCTTTTCCTGGGGAGCAGCAGATCATCACCCTCATTTTCCAGGAATCTGGCAATAATTGAGGAGCACCCTGTGGCCTGAGAGCCATCGCTACCTTTAGCAGCTGCTTGATAAAAAGCTCAGCAAACAAAGCATTCCCATGGAAACATAGGTGCCTATGGACTCAGCTACACTCCAAAACTTCTGGAGCAATTTTAGCAGAGGAAACAAAGACTTGAAGTAAAACAAAAGCTAGCTATTTCTACCACTGTTTTACTTTCTTGTCTGTGACTTTTTGGTTTTTTTTATGATTATTGTAATTTTGGAAATGGACTCTGTGATATTAGCATGACTGAAGAGACAGGAGTCCACTACAGGTGTCATTAGTGATTCAAAATACCAAGGGTAATTGTGCATTTAATTTTGGACAACTGAACTGTAGTGCTTGTAGCAGATCAAATCTTGTAAGCCAAATTCTCATCTCCTGCATGCAGATTTGCTCTCCAGAGGCCTTTCACATTGTGGAGTTTTGTTCCTGGGAATAACAGTCTACTATGAAAATAGCTGGTCATGGTACTGTATTAAATGAACATTTTGTTTCCTGATACCTTAAGAATGTCAATAAAACTTGGGATGCCACTGTACCTGATTAACATTCTTTCTCTAACCTCTATGGCATTTCAGCTTTTGTTCAGCAAAAATAATTTCCATTTAATGGGTGTGTTAGCATAATTTGTGGCACAACACTGATGACCAGTTCCTTGGTGATCACTCTGAAAATAAATAAGCATTTTCCTTTCTTCATCTCCCCTTCAAGAAAAGGCATTAGGTCAAGCTTCCAGGTGTTGATGCTTATCACAAAAGGTGAAGGACAAGATCAAAGGAAGATGCAAGGTTTCTCTGGCATCCTATAGGTCTGGAGTTAAAAGTCTGTGAGAGTCTCAGAAGAATCACTGTAAGTTTAATTTTCTGATGTATTTTTCACTTTTTGTTGTAGGGAATCCATCTGTGTGTTCACTTACAGAAGCATAGCCTTGCATAGCAAAAGAGACCTGAGACTTTTTGTTGTTTTCTGTCTAATTACTTTTTAAACCCCTGAACTCAAACTCCAGTTGTCGAGGGATGCAATAACTACAACACCACATTGTTAGTGACTTCAGCTCTAAAATTTTGTCCAGAGAACTTTTTTGTGGCTGGCACCTCATTATCTGGTAAGATCAGATCCTGAAGGGGCAGATGAGAGGGACAAGGGGCAATACATATTTCCTGGTTAATTTCTGTTTCTTTCCTAAATAAACGCACTAATTTTAAAGTCAGATAAGGTTGGGAAACTCTGACAGAGAAAAAAATAGAAATAAATAAAGTAAAAAGTAAAAAAAAAAAAAAGTGGAACTGAACTCTAATACCCTTAGAGATAGAACACAACAAGATATTTAATGAATAAACAAATTTTAAAGGAAAATTACTAGGAAAATTAGTTTTATGAACACTACCAGAGGGCTTTTTATAGACAACGAACATGGCAGTAGGCAAGCTTTATTACAAACCAGTGGTCTTCTAGCAAAATGCAGACTCAGGAAACAGCTGTCAAGGCCTATGAAAAAAGGGGCTGTCAAAATCTCCAGGTATCACTCATTTAAATTGAAATCTTATCTATTACCCCTGAGACCTATGTCCTTATATTAGAAGACAAACCCAGAGGTAATCAAATATGATTTGTTAAAAAGCTTCCATTTTGCACCAATATAAAAGAAGTAAGGTATTTCAAGAGGGAGAAAAAAATCTGCCATTGGCTCCAGAGAGGTGATGGTAGTGACCATAGAAACAGAAATCTCACAGAAGGCTGAGCAACACTCTTTACCAGCCTACCCATTGCTGCATGTATGCTGAATCTGATACAGAGCTTGCTGTAGAGATGGTTGAATACCAGGAAAACATCCTGATTCTCCATGATACTCTATTCACCTACACATTGGCCACATTTCTGATCTATTGCATTTGCTGATGTCAGTGTTCTTAGTAAGCGCTTCTTCATGAGAGGAAGACTGTGAAAAATTAAGCTTTAAGTTAATTTTTAATTGGCAAGTGTTTCAAACTAGAAATCCTTTGTCTAAATCTGATTTCTTCCTCTAGAAATTACCTTTGCCATTACAGCAATAGTAGGAGTTCCAGCAGGGAGCAGACAGCAGTAAATGTTGCTGTTTCCTACATCAGCTAACTCTATTAGCAAAAAAACCCCAGCTGGTAACAAAGAAAATCTGCAAGCAGATAACGAAATAATTGAAAATGTGTATTAGCTGTGATTCTCCACCATATTCCATAACCATTAATATTGAAACAAAGTGGATACAAAATGCTGTTAAGCCTGACAACAACAACAACAAAAGTTTTCCAGAGTTCAAGACTATGAATTCAAACCCTACTTTATTTGATATATAAAGCTACAAGAGAAAAACCAGTCATCCACCATACTTCTGGCTTCCCTACTTGTCTCTGCCAACCAAACACAACTTCAAAACCATGCAAACTGTCCACATACAATATCTGTACCTGCAGGGACATGTCAGTGCTATGCCAGCTACTTACCTATGCTGGGACTAACTTGCCTTATCAAAGGAGTAAGGAACACCAACTGGAAATGAGGATCTTTTAACTACAATGAAGTTATTCTAGGCACATGCTGCCACAAAACATGATCTGACCTGTATAGATTTGCCCCCTTGTTACACAAGCATAGATGTTTACATACAGCAGGTGGAAGTGATACATCTTATGCCCATTGCAAATGAGGTGCCAACTATTATTAGGCCCAATGAAGGACGACACAACTATTTTTTCTTCCCTGAACCATTGGCCAGATGGTGGCCAAACTACTCTACAGTCCCAAGGGTTGTGTAAAAGTGGCCTCCTTCTACAGCCAGCAAGCCAGTCGATCTTTTCTCTCCAACCAGCTCTGCTGGACATGTGGTGTCCATGCCCTAACAAAAGGAAAATTGATAGCTTTCCCATACATGTGAATACTGAGTGAAGGAAGGAACATGCTAGAAGAGAGTGCTTTCACAGGCAAACATGAAGATCCTCAATAGTCAATGAAGAGCAGAGGTGAAGGGTAAAATTCTTTGTGTCTTTTGTAAAAGACAACAATTTTCCTATACTTTCAAAAGTTTCTCCCTCTCTATTTGTGCACCTTGCTTATTTTTCACACTTGTTCCTATGCAGACCAGTTGCTCATGAACAGCTACCCTGATAGTATTTGTTTCAGATTTATCTCTTGAGCATCATCTCTCTCTTCCTGCCTCAGGTATATCTTGATTTGAAAAAATAAAAGGATTAATTGGTTGCTTTTCTTAACGGTTTGTTGTATGGTTAGTCACCCTCACATTGTAATGATCCTCAGGGTTAGACATTGTTCATATGTATTAATCTGGCTTCAGTCTTTTCTTACTAGGGAGTTTCTTAGTGCATAACCTCTTGGCTATATAGAAACAACTGGCATTCATAGGAAAAATTGTGTACCTTAGGGGAAAAAAGGAAATTCTGAGGTACATATATGGGTACATTAGTTTTGCTTATTCATGTCAACTATAGTTGTTTGTCCAACAGATGCTTTCAGTTTCTTATTAATTTCTTATTGATTTTCAGTTTACAATTACTTATTGCCCTTACCCTCTTACACACTACTTTCCCCACCAATTTCTTCTTTTTCTTTGCCGCTGACCTTGTATGGGCTTTTATCTAGGGTGTGCAATCTATGCCAGCTGTTCCTCTAATGATCTCCTAACGAATGCCTCTCTCTCACTTGCATTATTCCATTTTAATTTGTCCTTCAAATCAGCTTCACTTAATTTCTCTCAGCTTTGGCAAATGAAGTACACCTGATGCTTCTCACCATTTGAGATTGTCCTTTATTTGCCTACAGAAGATGTAATAGGTCACCATTGCTGGTTCCTAAGCAACAATGATTAATTAATCACTGGACTGGAGCCATTAATCTTTATCTTCTAAAATTAGATTGAAACTTAAGATACCTCCTGTCAGATGCAATAGCACTTGCATTGGGAGAATAATCATGAAGAAGTTCTATAAATGTTAATGCCATGTTCTGAGTTATGCTCAGAATCCTGAAAGGCTGTACAAGAAATTTTTGAGACCAAGTGCAAAGCTTAGGGTGCGAGGATGTCCTCAGACAACAATGAACTTCTGAGCAATTGAACAAAGACTAAAGAAGGGGACAGACTGAAGTAAAAGAGCCATTTTCTCCCATGTCTTCTTTGTGTCATTGAGATGGCTAGAGGATGATGAAGGAGCTCCTCTTTTGTTCACTCTCAAGGAGATTGAAATATGTAGGAGAAAATTTCAGGAGAATAATGACATAAACATTTCAGAGATATCATAGAGTCATAGAATACCAGGTTGGAAGGGACCTCAAGGATCATCTGATCCAATCTTTCTTGACAAAAGCATGGTTTAGACAAGATGGCCCAGCAGCCTGTCCAGCCAAATCTTAAAAGTATCCAATGTTGGGGAATCCACCACTTCCTTGGGGAGATTATTTCAAGAGCTGATTGTTCTCACTGTGAAAAATTTTCCTCTTGTGTCCAACCAGAATCTCCCCAGGAGTAACTTGTACCCATTATCCTTTGTCTTTTCTGTGTGACTCCTTGTAGAAAGGGAGTCTCCATCTTCTTTGTAGCCAACCTTTAAATACCGGAACATGGTGATAAGGTCTCCCCAAGCCTTCTTTTCTCAAGGCTGAACAAACCCAGATCTCTCAGCCTTTCCTCATATCACAGGCTTCCCAGTCCTCTGATCATCTTTTGTGGCTCTTCTCTGGACCCTCTCCAGCCCGTCCACACCTTTTTTGTACAGCAGGGACCAAAACTGAACACAGTATTCCAGGTGTGCCTTGACAAACACTGGGTAGAGTGGCATAATGACTTCTTTATCTCTGCTGGTGATGCCCTTGTTGATGCAACCCAGCATCCTGTTGGCTTCCTTTGCTGCAGCAGCACACTGTTCACTCACACTGAGCTGCTTGTCCACCAGGACCCCCAGGTCCCTTTCCACAGAGCCGCTCCCCAGATGGGTAGTTCCCAGCCTGTGCTGCACTCTTGGATTATGTTTTCCCAGACCTTACATTTGTCTTTGTTGAACATTACAAGGTTCTTGTTAGCCCACTCTTCCAGCCTATCCAGGTCTTCCTGCAGGGTGGCTCTCCCTTCCAAAACGTCCACTTCCCCACTCAGTTTGGTATCATTGGCAAACTTCATCAGGGTATACTTGATCCCATGATCCAGATCACTTAGAAAGATATTAAACAGCATTGGGCCCAATATTGATCCGGGGGGGACCCCACTTGTGACAGGTTGCCAGTTTGAAAAGGAGCTATTATCCACCACCGTCAGAGAGTGGTCTGTCAGTCTGTTCTCCGCCCACCGCACAGACCACTTGTCTAGACTGTAATGCATTGGTTTCTCTGGGAGGAGGCTCTGGAAAACCATATCAAAAGCCTTGGAGAAATCCGGGTAGACAGTGTCCGCTGCTCGCCACACATCAACTGAGCCAGTTACTCTGCCATAGAAGCACATCAGGTTTGTCAAGCACGATTTGCCCTCGGTGAATCCATGCTGGCTTTTCACAATCACATGCTTCATTTGGCTTGTGATAGGCCCCAGGAGGATTTGTTCTGTAACTTTCCGATGGACTGAAGTAAGACTGTGTTACGGATGCACGACTAACCAAATCCAACAGGTGTTAAAACTCAGATTTATTCTTCAGCAAAAGTTAGTTAGAGGTCCGGTAACATTTTATAAAACCACAGGCTCAACGATGTAAAGAGAATTAATACTACACGGCCGACTTAAGAATCCCCAAGATTTAAAGTGATGGCTCAAAACATGCATATCACTCACCTAAAAGCTGAGGGCTCTCTCCCTCAAGGAGTTACCTCGGGCGGTGCCCCAACCCAAGGGGGAGTCCCCGACTGCAGACCCGCTGCTCCGAGGAGGACTGTCAACGTGTCCTCTGGCAGGACCCCGTTTATACCCCTGTTGAATCTGACCTGTGGTCATCTAATTCTATTGGCTAGGAGGGTCACCCCGGTGTACCTGGCGCATCTTGACTGGCCAGTTCAAATTTCAACCTGCAGCCTCCAGGGTTTCCTTCCCCTTCTCCCTTCCTGGAGAAGTTTTGTTTCCTGCTGGCAGGATGGGGGTGGGGGGTACTGCCACAGAGTGATGGGCCTATAATTTCCTGGATCCTTCTTTAAGCCCTCCTTGTAGATGGGGGTGACGTTAGCCTTCTTCCAGCATACTGGGGTGTCCCTTCATCTCCACCACTTCTTAAAGATTATGGGGAGCGGCCTCGCAACAATGTCAGCCAGCTCTCTTAACACCCTTGGGTGGATATTGTCAGGGTCCATCCATTTGTAGGGGTCAAGCTCCTGTAATAGTTCACATACTAACTTTTCCTTCACTGATGGTGGGTCTGTGTTTGCATCAACCTGGATTTTTGCTCTGAAGGCCTGGGGCCCAGCAGTGCTGATAAAGACAGAGATGAAGGAAGTGTTGAGAGCCTCTGCCTTTTCAGCATTGCTGGTGACTAATTCACCTCTCCTGTTCAACTGTGGACCAATATTTTCCTTCTGTTTCTGCTTGTTGTTTACGTACCTGAAAAACCCTTTGTGGCAGTACATTCTCCCCCCTCCCCCATCCCACCAGCAGGAAACAAAACTTCTCCAGGAAGGGAGAAGGGGAAGGAAACCCTGGAGGCTGCAGGTTGAAATTTGAACTGGCCAGTCGAGATGCGCCAGGTACACCGAGGTGACCCTCCTAGCCAATAGAATTAAATGACCACAGGTCAGATTCAACAGGGGTATAAACGGGGTCCTGCCAGAGGACACGTTGACAGTCCTCCTCGGAGCAGCGGGTCTGCAGTCGGGGACTCCCCCTTGGGTTGGGGCACCGCCCGAGGTAACTCCTTGAGGGAGAGAGCCCTCATCTTTTAGGTGAGTGATATGCATGTTTTGAGCCATCACTTTAAATCTTGGGGATTCTTAAGTCGGCCGTGTAGTATTAATTCTCTTTACATCGTTGAGCCTGTGGTTTTATAAAATGTTACCGGACCTCTAACTAACTTTTGCTGAAGAATAAATCTGAGTTTTAACACCTGTTGGATTTGGTTAGTCGTGCATCCATAGCACCTTTTCTTGTAGTTTTTGATATCTCTGGCCAATTTCAGTTTGAGCTCAGTTTTTGCTTTTCTAACTGCATCTCTGCACACGCTGGCAATGCCCTTGTAGTTCTCAACAGGTATTTGTCCACTTTTCCATGTCTGGTACGCTTCTCTTTTCGGTTTTGAGAAGACTCAGAAGGTCGCAGTTAAGCCAAGGGGGTCTCTTGCTCTGCCCGCCTCCCTTACCTTTAAAGGGCATGACTGGTTTTGTGCTTCCAGGAGAGTGTTCTTGAAAACCTTCCAGCACTCGCTAGCTCCTTTATCCTCCGTGGAAGCTTCCCACGGAATCCCTCCCAATCAAGCTCTGAGCTAGCTGAAGTTTGCTCTTCTAAAATCTAAAACCTTTGTCTTAGTACTAACCTTCAGCATGCTCAGCAGGATCCCAAACCCCACAATATTGTGATCACTGCAGCCAAGACTATTACTAACCGAGATATTACAAAACAGGTTTTCGTGGTTATTGACTAGCAAGTCCAGCAGTGCCTCATTCCTGGTTGCCACATCTAACATTTGTATGAGGAAGCAGTACTCTACACATTCCAGGAACTTGATGGATGATATGTGAGTTGCTGTATTGTTCTTCCAAGAAAAGTCTGGGTAATTGTAGTCACCCATAAGAACCAGGTTTTGTTGACCTGAAGCTTGCGTGGGGTCCCTCCCACAGGAGACAGTCCTCCATGAAATTCTCCAACGTGAGTCCTTCCCACGGGCTGCAGTTCTTCATGAACTGCTCCAGCATGGGTCTCTTCCATGGCGTGCAGTCCTTCAGGAGCACACGGCTTCAACATGGGTCCCCCATGGGGTCACAAGTCCTGCCAGAAATCCTGCTCCATGGGCTCCTCTCTCTGCAGATCTGCAGGTCCTGCCAGGAGCCTGCACCAGCGTGGGCTTCCTACGGGGTCACAGCCTCCTTCGGACACCCACCTGCTCTGGCATGGGGTCCTCCATGGGCTGCAGGTGGATATCTGCTCCACCATGGACCTCCATGGGCTGCAGGGGGACAGCCTGCCTCACCATGGGCTTCACCACGGGCTGCAGGGGAATCTCTGCTCCGGTGCCTGGAGCATCTCCTCCCCCTCCTTCATTGACCTTGGCGTCTGCAGAGTTGTTTCTCTTACATGTTCTCACTCTTTCTCCAGCTGCCCTTTCTGTGTCCCAGCAACTTTTTTTTCTTCTTAGATATGTTATCACAGAGATGCTATCACTATCGCTGATTGGCTCAGCCTTGGCCAGCAGTGGGTCTGTCAGAGCCAGCTGGTATTGGCTTTGTGGGACACAGGGGAAGCTTCCAGCAGCTTCTCACAGAAGCCACCCCTGTAATGCCCCTGCTACCAAAACCTTGCCACGCAAAGCCAGTACAGTTGACTTCTATACATTCAAGGTTCTTCTTAACATAGTGTGACTCCTCCTCTTCTTCCCTGCCTGTCGTTACAAAACAGCCTATAGCCATCCATTGTGATCCTCCAGTCATATGAGCTGTCCCACCATGTTTCAGTTATTCCTATGATATCATAAATTTCTGACTGGGCACAGAGGTCCAGTTCCTCCTGTTTGCTCCCCAGGCTGTGTGCATTGGTATACATACACTTGAGGTGTATTAAAAATACAGGTGAACCACAGTATCTACTGAAACAGAAAAGAATGCCGTTATTACTGAAGTGGAAACAAACTTAACAGTTTTGTTACCTTAATGTTATGTAAAAACAGAGTTCACACTGACCTCTTCTTTCCTAAAGAAGCTAATAACAGAAATACCTTTCTAGAGAATATAAAATTTTACTAAAAAAAAAAAAATAAATTTTAGAACTGTCATCAGTTCTGATAAATCAGCTTGGGCAAATGGAATATTATTCTTCTTCCTTTTGCTTCCCATTCACCTAAGAAACTTTGAAGGCAAAAATATTGTCCAGCACTTCCCTCTGTCAACTTCTAATAGTATCAGCAGGGAATTCAGATTCTGTTGAAAGTTGAAGTTATGCAACTGTGTGCTGTTGACTGACCAATCCAAGAATCAGTAGTAGTCCTCTCAGCTTCATGGTTTTCGTTGGAAATCACCTTCTTTTTCTAATCCATTAAAAATCCTATTTACAGACATTTGGTTTTCTTTCATTATCTACATTGAAGAAATAACCACTTCGTAGGAAAAGAATGAATGTACAATCTCTATCTAATGGTTTTTCTTTTAAGTGGTAAATTCACAGTAGTAATTTGCATTAAAGATAAAAGAATATAAGGCTTCTCTTGGATTTTACAGATCTTTTTGACAGAAATGAAAATATCATACGTCTAACTAAAATGGATTGAATGGTTCAGTGCACAGAGTGTTCTTTTCATCAGTAAACAGCTTGAAAACTCCAGCATGTGAGAAATGAAACACTGATTTAGTCTAAAATTGAAACCTCTCAAATACCCTTCTGCTTGGAACTATTTAGCTTTGGGCTAAAGTCAAAGGCACTAGCAAGTTTTCCCTCTGGAAATACACTATGTAATCATTAATGTAAAAGACCACATTTCTAACAGCAACGGAGAATAGAAGAAAACATCAATAATCCTCAAATAAAGGAAACCAAAGCCCAATCTGCTTCAGCTGAAGACACCCAAATTTTGCTTAGCTACAGCTTGTGCTGGCAATTCACTGGGAGAATGCAGGCTGCATGTAAATTACTTGTAATATAGATGCATCACCCCTGAAGACTATCCTTCTGTCTTTCAAGAATTAAACCAATCTAATTTAATGTGCATTGTGTGACTGCACAAGTAGGACTATGCAAAGTTTAAGTAGTCATAATATGGGGGGAGGCTTGTCCATTTTCACTGTGTCATTAACAGTATGAAAGTGCCTTCTCCTTTGGAATGCAGGAGCGAGCGTGGAGATACATAAGCATAAACAAACCTTGTATTAGCATTTATAAAACTACATGCATGCATAACTTCACCCAGATATATATATATACACATTCATATGTTCATCAATCAGTGACTGGTTTTACTAAGTCAAATTTTTCATTATAACATCTGCTTTTAAAATATGATCATAAAGGGCTGTTATTCAGGAGAAGTAGATACAAAAGGCAAGGCAACAGAACTAGTCCCATTATAGTTCTTTTTATTTGATTTTCTTTTAGATTAAAGCATTTGCAAAGGCCCATGAAGATTTATTCTCACACTACTCTCAATTCCATAGGCTTTGCTACTCCACAAAAGCATACCAGGAAGTGCAACATACATAATCTGAACCAGCCCAAAATACTTCTAGCAAAGCAAGTGTTTGCATTATTTTTTTTACCTTGAAGGGAAAGAAGAACCACCCTCTGCCACTTTCTATCCATCCCCCAATTAGTCATTCTACAGTTGTTAAAAGGTAGCATAACAGTTAATATACTGCCAGTCTCTTCTTTGCTTTAGGCCAGAAAAAAACATTTTATTTCCATCAAGTCTGAAATCTCACTTCATCTAAGAAAAGCTGTGATAGCACCTTCTTAGCCACACATAATTTCTTGCAATCTATCTGCTGGTTAGTGTCTCTGGAAAACACTAAAGACTAGACTTTATCCACTTAGGTTAGTGAAGATACTTAACCATACTGTGTTTAAAAGTTATGAATTTAAAAAAAAAAAAATTAAAAAGAACTTTGCTACTATTCCCCACTGATTTTGATTTTGCTCAGTACAATGCAATTATTTAAAATAGCAAAACATGTCTTTGTTTAATATCTTTATCAATGATCTGGATGAGGCGATCACCCTCAGTAAGGTTGCAGATGACCCCAAGTTGGGCGGGAGTGTTGATCTGCTTGAGGGTAGGAAGGCTCTACAGAGGGATCTGGACAGGCTGGATCAATGGGCCAAGGCCAACTGTATGAGGTTCAACCAGGCCAAGTGCCAGGTCCTGCACTTGGGTCACAACAACCCCACGCAGCGCTACAGGCTTGGGGAAGAGTGGCTGGAAAGCTGCCCAGCAGAAAAAGACATGGTGGTATTCGTCAACAGCTGGCTGAATAGGAGCCAGCAGTGTGCCCAGGTGGCCAAGAAGGCCAATGGCATCCTAGCCTGTATCAGAAATAGGGTGGTCAGCAGGACTAGGAAAGTCACTGTCACCCTGTACTCGACACTGGTGAGACCACACCTCAAATATTGTGTTCAGTTTTGTGTGTTTCACTACGAGAAAGACACTGGGGTGCTGGAGGGTGTCCAAAGAAGGGCAACAAAGCTGGTGAAGGGTCCAGAGCACAAGTCTTATGAGGAGCAGCTGAGGGAACTGGGATTGTGTATCCTGGAGAAAAGGAGGCTGAGGGGAGACCTTATTGCTCTCTACAACTACCTAAAAGGAGGTTGTAGTGAGGCGGGTGTTGGTCTCTTCTCCCAATTAACAAGTGATACGATGAGAGGAAAAGGCCTCAAGTTGCACCAGGAGAGGTTTAGATCAGCTGTTAGGAAAAATGTCTTCACTGAGAGGGTTGTCAAGCATTGGAACCAGCTGCCCAGGGAAGTGGTGGAGTAACCATCCCTGGAGATGTTTAAAAGACGTGTAGATGTGGCACTTAGGGACATGGTTTAGTGGTGGACTTGGCGGTGTTAGGCTTATGGTTGGACCCGGTGATCTTTTTTTTATGATGTCTAAGGTCTTTTCCAACCTAAATGATTCTATGATTCTATGAAAATATAGCACAATGGGCAATGCAATGTGACCCATTATACTTTATGATAAGCTTTATGACACATTTTTCACTGTTTTCTGTAGTTCAGGTGCCATGTCAGGACTGCTTCTTCAAAGGCTAAATGTGGGATTTTTTTCTTTTTTGCCTATTATAGGTGAGTAAAAATTTTTATTGCTGTTGGTAAAATGCAAACCCAGAAATTAAAATGTATCATTTTATAATGCAAAATAATGATCAAATATTCATAAAACCTTGCTGTAAAATAGAGTGGAAGAATGAATGACAAGGCTGGCCATGGAGCATCTATATTCAGAGAGAAATTTAACTGTCCTGTGCTTCCACTCTCTTTTCAACAGGGAGGTACCTCTGAATGATCTAAAAAGCAGTGGAATCGCACACAGAATGAACAAGCGAAATTCTTAGTGTACAATTTTCATGAGTACATACTTTTCTTAGAACCATTTAATTACTTTTTCCAAAATGGACAAAAAAGTAATGGTCCTCAATAGAGATCTTCCACTTTTGTCCCTAGAGACCTCTCAAATATGAGAATCAAAAAAGAGGGACTTTAAAAAAAAAAAAATTAATTCCCACATTTATCTCTGCACAATTCTTACAATAATTTTCTCTAGTTTCAACAAGCATCATGCCTACATAATGGCCCACCACTTCATTTTTAGGAGTCCAAGCAAGTTTGTTTTATATGCAGCATCTCACAGATAGCAAAAAACTGTTTTGAGAGAGACTAAAGTTACTTTAAATCTGAATACACTAAAGCAGAGATAAAGGTGTGGTAAAATATAAAATATATTCAGCTGAGTGTGGCATTCTTTTTATTTTCATCCATTACATACAGAATTAGAAAATTAATTCACTCTAAAGAATAGTTCTTTGAACGCATATCTATGAACAGAAAGCTGTTACAGAAATTGTTTCAGAATGTTAATTTATATGTCATAAGCAGCAGGTATTGACTAAGATGCTATGGCACAAGATGGCATGATACACTTGGAACTGGAAAGCAAATTTCTTGAGTTGGACCCACTTTTGTATAGGACAGAGCCTAGAGTTGAGAAAATGCTCCCTTTATCTTCCCTTAGAGGAACTGTCAGCCTTGTTGGGATTCAAGGCTGACCCAGAATTGTACTAAATTGTTTTTAAAAGTTCACCCTGCCTATCCCAGTAGGTAAGAACCACTAAGACTTGACTGTATTGCCTGTTGTTTTCTACACTGGAGTTGTGGAAAGAGCTAGGAAAGACATCCAATGAGTTATTAAAAGATTCTTACAGGACCTGAAGAAACCATGAGAGAAATTCAAAGTCTAGGTGCACCCTCAAGCACAGGATCTAAACCAGTCTTTATTCTGAAGTGGGAATATATAATTTTCCGTGGATTTAAATAAATATGATAAAATAAGCAAGTTTTACTGACAGTCAAATCCATGTGTTCCTTTTCCAAAATAAGTATGTCTAGAAAAACTGAACCAAATCCTGCTTTGGTTTTGATATAAATTCCAAAGCATAGATCTAGTTGAAGGAAAGAGAGTATATTCATTCCACTTTTCAGACATGTTTGGCCACTTCTCCATCATGCAATCTCACATTAGGATTAGTCCTGCTGTTAGTTTAGGGATCTTGTTCCAATTCCCAGGCAGAATAAATAATACATATAGCCTTTAAACTGATTTCACGCTTGAGTATTTCAGTAAGTGAAAGAAATTTTTCAATCTTGCTGATGCCTGCTTAGGGATTGAAACTTGCAGGGTTTGGCACTATCATAGGGACTATTTTCCTTCCAGTATTCCTTTGCTGCAGATCGAGCCCAGCCAGTCTGCCATGAGTGATACCAGGTCTTGTTGCAAGTACCCAAATCAGCCAGACTCAGAGGGTAGCCAGCTGCTAATGAGTAGGTTGTTTTAAGCAGAGTGCTCAGGGACTGCAGAGTGAGAAAGCAATGATGGCAACCCTTCAAGGGATTTTGTGAGGTTTACAGGTGACAATTTATTCTGTAAAGACCGTTACGCTTCTATAGAAGCCCAGCCTGTGGTCATTAATGCCGCAGCTACCCAGGTCACCTGGCAGAGTAGAATGGAGGCAGACTGAGGTATGTTACTGCCTTTTTGATGGAAATTTTAGTGCAAGATTGTATCATTTAGGTAACATGAACCTGTGGTGTGTCATCTTCTATATGGAATTGGTTTGTATGCAGCTCTCTGCTCACCTGCAATTGTGCTGTAGGGAGTGTCTGCGGGCAGAAGCTTATGCCTGATCTTTTCCTAATGGGGTCAGCTACCAACCTGGGAAACAGCCTTTTGAGAAGTATCATCCTGCTGTACTTTCATCCCAGCATGCAGGGGGAACACATCACTCTCACCTTCCCCAAGGCAACAACAACAGCTGCACACATCCAAGCTTGGTCACTGTTGTACAGGAGGTACATCTCTCATGCATTGTCAAAGCTCCTTGCACAGAGCCCTCACATGTGCAAGAAGAAAGTAAAGAAGGAGAAAGTGCTGTAGCAGATGAAAAATTACTATATGCTTAGAAATTCCGAATGCTGATGAAGATGAATGGCTGTTGTACACAGCATCTGAGATAGTGAATAGAGCATTGAATGGTGGCAGAGGGTCACACTGTTAACACAGCAGGACTGCTAATGCAGGAAGAACTTCAGGGCAGGGAAAGCATTCACAGGTGAGCTTGACACAAAACTGACTCAGAAGATGATCAACAGAAAAGCGCAGAACAGGAGAGTGCTCCTCAACCTAATAGTTAAGCCAAGAGTTGTTGCCAGTGTTCACAGGTGCTTCTCCTTTCCCTTTTCCACTGGGAAGCAATTCGGGTTTGGAAGGCTGAACTAGAAGTTCAGTAAAGCAATCCATCCTGGAGGTAACCTCTATCCACTGGCAGGTTTTGAGCCTTAAAAGCTCACAGAGGCCTTTTCTACCATGGCCTTCCTTACTTGTGTTGGCTCTGTTGGTGGACATCCTAAGTCTTAATCACTGTTGCCTCTGTCTTGGCCAGACACGGGTTGCTCTCAGCACTCAAAGGTGTCTCTCACCTGAGTCATGGACTTTTATGCATACTGCAGATATTTTGATGCTATCATCTTGACTAACCTGGCAAAGATGTGAGACATGTCTTGCACAAAACTTGTTCCATTTCTGCCATGCAAGCAAGCTATCCCAGCCAGTGCCAAAGCCGAGTCCCTGTGTCACCTCTACATTGACTTCACTGCACTGCATTGACTTCACACTCCTGATTTAGGAATCTGTTGAACTGAAACGTTAACTGACAAGAAAAATATTTCAGCTGCTGTTTGACCAGCTGCACCTTAGTCATGAAACATGGATTCACCTCTCTGTCAAGGTGTCCTGGTTTTGGCTGGGATAGAGTTAATTTTCTTTCTAGTAGCTGGTATAGCATTCTGGTTTGGGTTCATTGTGAGATGAATGTTGATAACACACTGATGTTTTCAGTTGTTGCTAAGTAATTTTTAGACTAAGTCAAGGATTTTTCAACTTCTCATGCCTAGCCAGCAAGAAGGTTGGAGGGGCACAAGAAGTTGGGAGGGGACACAGCCAGGGCAGCTGACCCAAACTGGCCAAAGGGGTATTCCATACCATGTGACATCATGCCTAGTACATAAACTGGGGGGAGCTGGCCTTGGGGGATCACTGCTTGGGAACTAACTGGTCATGGGTCGGTGAGCAGTGAGCAATTGCATTGTCCATTGCTTGCTTTGTATATTCCAATCCCTTTTATTATTTCTGTAATTTTATTATTGTTATTATTATAATTATTAGTTTCTTCCATTCTGTTCTATTAAACCATTCTTACCTCAAGCCATGAGTTTTACTTGTTTTTTCTGATTGTGTCCCCCATCCCACTGGGTGGGGGACAGTGAGTGAGTAGCTGTGTGGTGCTTAGTTACCAGCTGTAGTTGAACCTACAACACAAGCTAAGAAAGAGCCCAGACTTGCATTTGCTGTTTTCCAGGATGCTGCTTACCTACAGTGCAGTGTGCAACAGTTACAGCGGCAACAGTATAGATGGTAAGAGGTTGGGAAGTCCAAAGGAAACTTCATTTACTATCTATGGCTGCTGTGGCTTGTTCACATATCCACAAGAGACAGAAGAGTCAAATTATGAGTCCTGGCAGATTACTTTATCATAGCCACTAATGGCCACTTGTTGTAGTGTAAAGTGGGGCTTGTGTTGGACTGAAGGTAATAAAGTACTGTTAGCTGCATTTCTTACTGTTTGCTGCAGCTTGCTTTCTCTCAGAGTGTAGGCTTACAGCCACAGGCAATCCAGATGCTTCTGCTTCATTTCAAGAACTCCAGAAACAATAACAGCAACTCTTCCACTGAACAAATGAAAAAGAATTTGATAAAAACTGTGTAAATACAGGTCTCACTCACTCTTTGAATGCAACAAAAGCTTGGGGTTACTTAGAGACACAAGCCAACAGAAGAACAGGTTAGGAGTACCAAAGAGGGCTGACTTAAGTACTCTATTTCCCATCAGCATCCATCTTGTGCCTACAGGCTCTGCCATTACTCCACAAGGAGGTGCTTGAGAAGCTGTGGGCTGTCCAATGTGGTCTTCAGTAGCAGAGGTGGACTGAAGAATGGCTTCAAGACTGGATGCAAGGAACATGGAAAGGCATGAGATGGAGGGACATCATAAGCACCTGTTGCTAACCCCACTCAAATAGCTGCTGGGGTGTGTGGCTGTCTTAAACAGGATGGTTGCTTACTTTGACATATCACATGTTCACTTTGCTAAGCCTTCACTTCCTATCACCTTTATCAGTGTCTCTGGTTTCATTCATGTGTACTAAAACTTGTTTGGATCCAAAGTCCACACCATAAATAAGGGCAGGTGAGGGATTCACTGCAAAATGTACTAATGCTCTGAACTAAGCTAAACCATTATATAGGCATCCAAGGAGGTGTCAGCTGTGTAAGGTCCAAACAAAGAGCAGTAGGGACACACAATGGTAGAATTACAAAAAGTCAAACAGCAGCAGCATTTTTGATGCAGTGCTAGGTACCCTCAAGCTGGTGTTACCCTGTTGGAGAACCTCAGCCTTCTGCTTCCATTTTCCTTGTTAACTAGCAAGAATAATCAGATCTGGTACCTCCTTCAGGAAATACAGATACTAAAACCAGAAATCTTGCCTCTAAGAATTCAAAAGGCCTATGAATAAAATCTACCAGGGGTGAAGGAGGACCAGTGACACCTTGTCCCTAGAGGAAGGAAGAAAATTGAGGATATCTTAATCATGCAGCTGGAGAATCAATAGAAATTGCTACATCCAGCAAAAATACAGGCCATTTGCAAAAAAGTCTCTTAAAAAAATTCAAGCCATTCTTTGAAAAATATAGCCTGCCTGCCTATTTAGTTATCAAGTAGGAGTTTATAAGGGTCTAGAAGATCTTTTATTTCTTCCTCAGGTTTCATCTAGTTTCCGTCTACCCTTCTATAAACTTAGAAAACAAAATCTTTAACAGATTTTTAGTAGGTAATTTCTTTTTTTCCCACCATCATATGCTGTAAAGACTATTAAACTCTCTCTTTATCTATACGTTCGATGATAAAGTAAAACAAAAAAAACCCAGCTGGAATGTTTTCTAGAAAGCAATGGACTATGAATTGTTGGTTAAAGAAACAGATTGGGTACTTACCTCTTTCACATTTGCTGGCAATTTTGTTGATAAATATGCCCATTATCAATCTAGTTCCCGGAATATCCACATATACTTTAAATTGAGAGTTTAATATATGAAAAAAAAATATTAACTTTATTGCATTGTTATGCAAGATGAAGAAAGAGTGAAGAAAAATACTGGAAACAAAATGGAATCTGATACATTTTAAGTAGAACAACAGTGTTTGAGTCTTCCTTATCTGCTTGGAACTGCTCAGAAAAATCGTAGTAGATACCACACTGAACAAATTTACACTCTGCTCTTAGAATAATAAATAGTCAAGAGAATAAACATTTAAGTGAATGGAGGGGCAGTGCCAGGTCAAACACATATTTTGCACAGCTATGCTTTGGAAGCCCGTGTGGTAATAATCAGCTATTCTGATTACTTTAAAGCTATTCCAACTAGCTGTTTTGTTCTCCATTAATTTTTGTAGGTGCTGGTAAATAACACATTGCAGAGTTGAAGGTTGCAGATCACCCGTTATCCACAAGGGCTTCTTACACTTTTTAGCTGTTACACTTCCGTCATGACATCGGCTCCACAGATCCATGATGGCGCCTAACGACGTAACAGTGCCAGGTAGGAGTGAAGAGTATTAGGATTGGTAACAAGCAGCACAGGCAGGCAGCATAGCAGTCTAAACATGCTGAGAAGCAGGTGCATTACTCCACAAACACTTTCATAATATAGCTATAACATTGCTGTTAGCTGAGTTAGCTTCTTCAGAAATTGCTAGGAAATCTGTGTAAGCCTGAGAATTAAAGTAGACTGAAACAGCATGGGCGCTCTCACTGTTACAAGAAGAACACTGTATAGGTGTATAAAAACCAGAGAAGAAATCTGTTTTGCTTTTTGCATAAGCCAATGAGGCTCTGTGCTTTTTACTCTTCAGTTACTTTAGCCCTTGGCTATTATCTATATCTATTTTATCAGTAGCAGAAATTTGCTAATAACTGGTATAACCACCAAAATAGTACTAATGCCACATGATGTCTCCTCAGCAGAGCAATTACCCCAAGACTTTAGCATTTAGTGCTATTGATAGTAGTTTCAAAGCCACAATCAGAAGACATCTCAAGCAAAATGCATTAGCCATTACAAATCTATTTGTGGGTGCAGTATTTGCTGAATTTACCAGACCATTCTTATTTCATAATGATACTACTTACAGAAACAAACATGCAGAGCAGAAAGACCAAAAGAAACCTCACTATGTGTTGCAAAATAAAGCTTGCAAATACAGCTCTGGTAGACACTCACCTTAGCTCTACTTCCTGTGCCAGGTATATGCTTATACTGGGAGCAATGACAGTATATTCTCACGTCACAGAAGTGAAGAATCATATCAGCTTTACACAGGTAGTCAATGTTTGCATCTGCAAGTACAGCTGGCTTCCCAGGCCTCCCTTCAGCTGCTTCTCAATCTCCCCAGTCCTGTATACCACAGGGGGAAAAGGGTTTAGCTGTAACTCCACTTACCTTCACATTGAGGGGCTATCCTTCAGGTTCTTTTTGCATGATAGCTACAGGCTGTTGTTGCTCTTAAGATGGAGGAACTTCACAACAGTAAAACCAACCCCTCTGTGCTGGTTTTGGCTGGGATAGAGTTAATTGTTTTCATTGTAGCTAGTACGGGGCTATGTTTTGGATTTGTGCTGAAAACAGTGTTGATAATGATAAGATGTTTTCATTACTGCTGAGCAGTGCTCACACAGAGCCAAGGCCTTTTCTACTTCTCACCCCACCCCACCAGCGAGGAGGCTGGAGGTGCACAAGAAGTCAGGATGGGGACACAGCCGGGACAGCTGACCCCAACTGACCAAAGGGATATTCCAGACCATATCACATCATGCTCAGCATATAAAGCTGGGGGAAGAAGAAGGAAGGGGGCGACATTGGGAGTGATGGTGTTTGTCTTCCCAACTAACCATCACACATGATGGAGCCCTGCTTTCCTGGAGAAGGCTGAACACCTGCCTTCCATTGGGAAGTGGTGAATGAATTCCTTGGTGTGCTTTGCTTGTACGCACAGCTTTTGCTTTACCTATTAAACTGTCTCTATCTCACCCCAAGAGTTTTCTCACTTTTACCCTCCTGATTCTCTCCCCATCCCACTGTGAGGGAGGTGAATGAGCAGCTGCGTGGTGCTTGGTTGCCAGCTGGGATTAAACCACAACACCCTCCTTCACCAGTTTTCTAGCCCTCTTCAAGTCATAGTCTTCCCATTTATCAAGCTGACTCAAGCCCCATTTACTCAGTTGCTTGGGCCGCTTAGGTGCCCAACACTCAGTCAAATTTAGTTCCAGCTTGCAAAGACTTAAAGGGATGCTATTGCACACACTTACAATTTACCTAGCTGATGTTGCCCCCCCCATAAGAAATCAAGGAAAAGACCTAAAAAATAAATAGTAACAAAGCTGAGGCTTCATTTTAAGGAAGACAAGAACTGTATGTAGCACAGGACGGAGGCAACAACTCCCCAAGTTGCTGGCTGCAAACAGGGTGTAGGAGAAGAACCGCTTGTGAGGGGTGCTCTACCACCAGGCATCCAAGGCCAGAGAGTATAATTAAAATGTATAGGAGTCTAAAAACATTTTGAAATGTAGATTCCTGACAATTATGTCATATAAATTCAGATTCACTTCAATCAATAGCCTGGAAGCTTGAGTTTATAGTCCTGTTCTGGAATCAATAGGAGTTCTGGCTGTGCAAGATTTGCAGGATATTGCTGTTTGTTACTGACACTGCTGTTTATTACTCTAAAGATTTTTAAAAATGAGGAAGGGAAAAGAATAGCATCCTGATCCTTTTGTCAGTGAACAGTATCTAAGTGTCCAACAAGTACCTAAGTGTTCCAATCCTATCCAAGTAACTTTGCCAAATGTTAAATGAAAGGAAAATTTGTTCACCAATTATTAGTTTTTCTATAAACACCTAGCAAGGACTTTTATCTTCAATGAGCTACTGCTGCTATATCTACTCTCCAGCCCGTTTGTACTCTTCCGTAGTACTTGTTGTCAGAAGATGTTACTTGGAAATGCATGTCTTTTCTAACTGGTTCTTATTCAAAGAAAGACAGTAGCACAAAACTGAGAATTCAAAATTACCTTTTCTTTAGTGTGGAAAAACAAATTAGAGATCAACAAAATTGTATTCTCTGTCAGCACGTGTGTATGCTATGACACATACTAAAAACATAGGACATACTTAAGTGCAATTCTGCTTAATAGAAGACTTACATGTATGCATTTGGAAAACATCTAGCTACTGAAGGTTATCAGTAACTATTACTTTTAGAGCTTTTTTTGGCATATTTCTCACAGAATGCAAACAAAAAAGAAAGAAAAAATTACAAATAAGGAGGAAAAGCTTCAGGAAAAATATTGTCACATCTGAGCTGGAGCAGTTGGTTTATCTAAACATTACACGATGTTTTTAAAACGGGCTTAAAATCAAAGGCAAGAGACTGAGCATCAATCTAAGCTTAATGTTTTTGTGATCGCTTTAAATGAACATGTGAATTCCTTTGTAGCTAATAAGTAGATGCAAGAATTTCCATGCCACAAAGTCCAAAATATTTGCAGCCTCTCCGGATAGGAAGCAAACTCAAAATTTGAAATCTGGCATAGAAGTATGAAAAAAACCCCAAGATGTGAAAGTTTTCAAGAGATCAGTGTTTCAGCTGAAACCAAAAGATCCAGGAAGATTTGTATCAAATTAAAGCTGATGCTATATTTCTTCATAAAGGCACACTTTTCATTGAGAATTGCAGTTCAGAAGCCTTTGTCCTTTCTTTATGGGCCAGGAACATCGGAACAGGTTCCATCTTCAGTAACCAGGGCCACAAGACTAGACAACACAGCCCGGGGGAGCTCCCACTGCCTTTATCAGTTGCCGAAATACTATTTTAAGTGGCAAAGTCTGTAGGAGAGCTAGGTCTTAAACACAGTTACCACAAGGGAGTAAACAAAAATGAAATTCCACCTGTGCTGAGATCATGTGCAGCAAAATATCAGGAATAATTATTAAGAAGACTATATATGCTTAAATATGTATATGTGTATATACATATATGTATATGTGTTTATATACACATGTATACATATATGTATACATACTTAAATATGTATATGTATACATATATGTGTAGGTGTATATACACATGTGTACCTACACATATATCTATATGCACTAATCTACTTCAGATGAAACCTTTTCTGCAGTTTCTTTCACTGGCAAATTGCTATTTATGGAGAACCTTATGACAAGAATTACTTACTGATATAAAGCACCTAACAATTTTCACTAGCTGAACACCTATTTGACTGTTTGTTCATGGAGTCAGTATGTATCAGGACAATTTCTACATACAGCATACCCAATCACATATCCCCCCTTAGAAAGTCTTGAATGGAGGAAGGACTTACAAACATTCAGAAGTACCTCATCTCTGATCTGAAGTCTGTAAAAAATTTATTGCGCCTATGTTTGCAAAATATTGTGCGCATATTAAAAGATATCATACCAGCATTCTCTCAAATAATTTTGCAACTTGTTTTCTAGTCTTTAAATTTGTGAGCCATTGCTGCACTCACAAACTAAAGCAGGACTGGGAAGAGTGGATGTCGTCCTTGACAAATCTATGAAACACTGGGGAACAGACAGCTCCAAGTGTTAGGGGTGTTTAACATGCACCTATGCAAAGAGCAGATGGGTTCAGGGGGTTTAGACACACATCTAAGGAATGTTTGGCCAACTGGGGAGAAGATAACCACAATGTAAAGGTGATGAAAGAAAGCAGCTTGCAACTCTGCCTTATCTTTGTGATCTATGCATGTAGCCAGATAGATAACTTCTGACAGAAAGACAACAGGGGCAGGCAGAAGTCAGGCAGAGACCATATGTGGTGTTGTAGAACTGCTTTGTTTATTCATACCATCATCTCCAGGGGCCTCAGGAAATCATCAGACAAAAAGAAACACTGGAGCTTTGATACCTAGCTAGCTGAATTTGATGGGTAATGTTCTTGCTCTCTAGATAAGCATCGAAGAGGTCAGACTCTGGCTGACCCATGTGAAGAAAAAATAGCCAGGACTTTCATGAACTAGGTAAATCTTCACTGAAGAACTGTCTGCAGGTTGCCAGTTTATATAATCTTCCTGCAATGCAAATTAACTGGAAACATGCCTTACTAGCTCACAGGATGGACTATGTGCTAATGCAAATCCTCCTGAGCCTTTAATGAAATTGTAAAATAAGTCTTATATGTTACAGAGGGTTTCTGCAGAAGGATTTCTGTACAGGCTGTAGAAACTATTTCCCTCCATATGAAGTGAGAGAGCAGTTGGTCTGCAAACTGGGAAACTGCAGAGTGATATCACAGGAAACCTTTCCTAATCCTTTTGGGAACCTCCTCAGCTGGATCTAGATAGTAGGACAAATAAACAGAAATTACAGAAGCAGAACTTGTAAAAGATGGGTTAGCAGCTACCTGCATATTTGCCAGACTCTGGGAAAGCTGATAATGAGATCACAAGTGGAGTCTCTCAGTGGTCAAACTGTGGGTTAGAAGTGAAACACTGAGCCTTATTTTATGAAAAATTTAGTTGATGATTTTCAAATGAAGAATTACAAACACCTCAGAATTTCAAGAACTGACCCTTGTGTAATATAAGAAAGCTGAAAAATGGTGTTTGGTGTTCAGATTGCCTACATGTGTTATCATGTGCCCTACTTAATTAAGCTTCCAGCAAACTCCCCAGAACATCACTGTGTCTAGAATTTAAAAGCTACATGAGCTGTTTATTATAGAAGTACACACAGGCTAACTATTTCAGGCAGATACTAGAGAGCACAGTGGCTGAGGTTCTTTTCAGACAGAATTTATGTACTATTACATAACAAGTCAGTGACATTTCAGATTTTTTCCATTATCTTTTAAATTTATAATTTCATTGCCAAAACCCACAAACTTAGAATAATAAAAAAACCTCTGTTAATTTTTTAGACTTCATTATCAATTTCAATCTCATATTGCTTATGACACCAGGCAGTATGAAGTAATACTCATGTGGAAACTAAATAGAAAAAAATATATATTCTCATTGTTACTCTCACCCTGGGACAACGTCTTGAAGTGACGTGACAGAAGAAGAGGACCCTACAGTATGAGAAAAGGTTCGTTTCTCCCCACTTGTGTTTTACTGACTCGTGAAACTCGCTTAGCCAGTGGTATAACCCATTTAGTTTCCAGGACTTCATTTCAAATGCACAGACAGCTTGCAGGTGAAAACTGAAGGTGTAAGCAGAATTAAAAATTAATGCATCCAACAGGAAAGGGTCCAGGTTGTCTGAGGTCAATCTTTGGTCGGTTACAGCACTTTACCTTCAGGCTCACCAGCAAGTTCATCTGAGCTGGAGTAGCAGGGTGACCCTGAAGGATACACACACCATTGCATATATCACTGCAGCACACAAACACACCAGTCATCAAAAGGAAGCAAAGGGAATGATGCAATGCCTATCTCAAGGGATAGGTCACACTGAACCAATGGGTGCAATTTGCTTTTGTGCAGGTTGGACAAGAAATCAACCAGTCAGCTATGGACTCCTTCCACCTAACTCCTGTATCTCCCTTCCAGCTCTCTGGCTCTGAGAGAAATGGCTCACAGTTTTCTTAAAACCTATCTTGTAAGTTTGAGCTGACCTCAAGACAGTCAGATGTTGCCCTGTCTCAAGCAGCTTTCTCCATTCTTTTATGCTACTGCTGATTATGGGCAGTTCTGCAGCATAAAAGGTCTAATGAGTTAGAGGATTCCAAGCAAAAATGTCTCAGCGGTGCAGGAAGCACCTGGGAAAGATGGTCAGTCATGCTGAACAGAGCAAGCTAGATGGGGTCTCAAGCATGTTCTTCTTCAGCAAGGAGACTATTAAACTGATGTATGGCTCTGTAATACGAGGTAACATTCAGTCAAAGAGTAACGTGGATATGAATCATTAAGCCCCGCTACTCAGGCAGAATTTGCCCACAGGAGTTTCTAATTACTGAGAACCACTTTTTTTTCAGAAGCTCCCATCAATCCTTTCATGAGAGATTCTAGTATACTGGTTTTCAAAATGTATCCTATCATGAAAAATGAGCCAGTGGCAACCCAACCATGTGTAGGATGCAACCAAGAAACTTCACTTGCAATAGCAGGCAGATAACGCCAGGACTGTGTCTGCCCTAGGTGTGTGTAGGGGGTGTGTGTATGTGTGGGTATGTGTGTGTTACACGCTTGTGGATACAGAGCAAAACTACACAGCAGCATGAGCAAAACAGCCTCAGGCAGCAGAGAAAAGTCTACTATACCTTCAAATGTGATTGCAGTATTTCAGCATCCCCATGAACTCCTCAGCTACCTGCAAGAGTTACAGCCATGCCTAATGAAAGGCAAGGGGAGCCAAGACTAGCAACTGTTCGCACAAAATTTTTTTATGCTTTAGAAAAGGAAGAGATCAAACAAAATCAAAGCAAGACCATTGTTAAAAGCTCTAGCCTCTGGAAAAGAGTTGGAAAGAAGCTTTTGGAGCTATCCACCAAATAGAGAGAGAACAGGCAAGATGCATACCAAGGTGTAGTCACCATGCAACATAGCAGTCTTACTGTAGATGTGGGAAAAGATCCAAACCCACAATGTGGAAAATTTTCACTAGCAATAAGCAGAACCTTTAGGACTGCTGTCTATATTTGATTACAGGATTGTTGTACGGTAATTAAATATTATCAAACTGTTACATCATCCTTTTAATATAGATAGGAGATGATTCTCACATGATTCTCAGATATTGCCCTCATTCTGTGTGCACTGAGCTTTCTGGAAAACTTAGTTTTGTGTGGGAATTGCAGTAATTGCCCAGAATTAAACCAACTCAGTTTTACAAGGGAAAGGTAATATAAAGAGGTAGCTTTACAGGCTCTTTACTGCATGGAAACCTGGTTTAGGCCTACATGGGTGTTAGTTACGACACCTTTGGGTGGGATACTTTCTCTGGGTGGACAATTTTCAACAATACTTTCTAGTTTGATGAGGTAGTGTTGCTGGCTAGAAAAATAGCTCAGTGCACTTACTTTGTAAGATACTATGCTAGATAGTATGGTGTTTTCTAGCCAAACTGGTAAAGATTATTTCCCAGGCAGAGAAGTCAGCAGTAATGTACTACATTAGTAGTGGAGTACAGCATTTGATACTTTTCTTGAGGGGGCGGATATTAGTCTTGGACCAAGAGGTGTGCTAGCTAGTGAAGCAACATTTTTATGTATGTATTCTGCATGCTTATTGCTAGTCACTTGAGACTGTACTTGTGCAAGTCCTGTCAAGAGAAAGCCTATAAGATCAGCTGTGGCTGAGAATTTTTTATTTGGAGGATTTTGGAAGAGGAAAGGAACCTACATTATAACGTAACTACTTCTTTATAGGTGATAGTTTTCCAGGCAAACAAAAAAGAACAGGAGAGAAAATGAATGTTGAAGTTCAATACAAGTAGTAGCCAAAATGAAAGTGTTTTCTGAAATGAGTATAACACAAAAACCAGTTCTGCTTTGCTTATAAGTAGAGGAGTTCACTTCAAACCTTGCTTATCTGCACTTCATTAACCTCTATGATGGCCTCATTTGCTCCTTCCACCTTCTAGCAAAGATTCAAGATGAAACTGCAGGAGACTGTCACTAAGGAATCATCAGCATTACAGAACATGCTCCAGCATACTCAAATACTACCAAGCAGAAATATCAGCCATCAAAATCATATAGCAAATTAGGGGACAAAGGACTTCTTCAAACACATATAATTTGTCACTCACTGTGTTTACATATACAGTAATTGAAAAAATGCATTACTCTGCAAATTTTGCCCTGTCTTTATTGTAAATATGTTCTAGACTCGCAGCTTGCATTTCATTAGGTACTTTGCTACAGGCCAAACACATGTGATATAAAAAAACTCTGCAGACACCGGGTATACACATTATTGATGAGACTATTCAGCTATCCAAACAATGTAAACTGTAATCAGAGGACAGAACTTGCCTAAATTTGAATGGGAAGTGTGTGGGCTTTCCCACACAGCTCATGCTGTTAACGCTTTTCTCCTTCACAGATGGGTCAGCAGCAAAGCATTGTAAAACTACTTTGCAATCCTATTTACTTCATTTTAGTTGATGAGGGATGAATTTGGCCCCTGATGTTTAATAACTCTGAATTTGAAAGAAATATTTGTCAGTAACCACCAAATTATTTCACTTTTGTACCTCAGGAGTCACTTCATCAGAATGATTTTCTGAGAGGAAAGGATTTCAGTTGAGACTGTTTCCCTTTCACGGATCAAATAGCATGCAAAAAATGTATTGTGCCACTTAGACCACTAATTCTATAAATTGATTTGTAAGTACTGACTGCTGGATGTGCTCTTCTCATGCACGTCTGGGCAGATATCTAAAGGTAGCAATAAAATAAGCAAATTTCTTTTCTTTGCAATAGTTTTTCCTTACATTGGTGGTATCTTTCAATATCAAATGTTCAAGTCTTTTGAAAGGGGAAGGAGAAAGGAGAGAGGATGGGTACAGATTACACTTGGAAGCTCAATAATATTTTAATACAAGAAAAGGACTTCTCTGGAAAAGTTGTCTCCAGTATATCCTTCCAGTATGTGACAGAAGAATTATCAAATACAGACACTTCCAGTTCCAAGAAGATGGTTCTTTAAGAACTTATTCTGCTCTTTCTGCTCACATTGAACTGCACTAGCATTCACGGACTTAATTAAGATTTGCACCAGTAAAACTTTGGGCTGAATTTGCCGTGAATGAGGACTTAACTCTTATATTTGCACTACAAAGATGATGGCTGTCAGAACACCTCTAGGTACAGGTAGTCTGCCTGAGATACTTAAAAGAAGTCTGATTTTTAAATAACCATCAGATACTCACATCATAAAAATCAAGGCCAAATAAGCTATCATCAGGTGGTCATTCAATAACAGAGGCTTCTGAAATAGTAATTTTGAAGAATCTTTGCACTGGTAATACATTTTAAAGAAGATATATCTGCTTTCTTATGCCTAAGCAGGAACTAGCCTTATCTGAAGGACTGTTAAGCATTTCTTCACAAGGGAGGGGAAAACCCATATGCACACGCAAAGCTTGGGAGCAGCAGTCATCCACCATATAATCTAAGTGCCCAGAAAAACTTGAAAAGAAGGAATATCACCAGTTTATGCTTCCCAAAACTCGGCAATTTTTTTTTGTTTTGTATGCTTCTAGGAGAGGGGAAGAAAGGAAAAATGTCCTTTAAGACATTCAACAGTAGAGACCTGCCTCTACGTGAGAGCTTCCCTTTTCTCTTTCCTGTCCAGACTTGAGCTGAACAGATGAAGTATTTCTGAAGGGAGAAATCCGAAGCACTAGAAATTTGATTTTACTGCAAAGTAAAGTTATGAGCTATTTCACCAGCCCATTTATGAGGAAAGAAATATGGATTTTTTTTTCTTTCCTTTTTCAGCACTTCTTCCTGTAAAGTCTTCTTGATAACTAAATCACTTCAGATGATGAACCTGGGAACCAGCTAGTATCAAGAAAGCACATTGCAGAAAGCAATTGTCTCTCTGCTTCACCCTGAAAGCTTTGCATCAAGATCCATTCTTGAATTGTCATCTCTTTGGCCCCATTGCTTGATGAGAAGTACTGTAGGTTATCCTTTAGTGGGACATGATCTAGCCTGGGGGGGGAGGGGTGGGGGGAAGCACCATGTCACCAAGAAATAGACAATGTGAGTAACCATGGTTTTGAAGTATGGATTATTTATATACTTGCAGATGAACTTTACAGAGAGAAAAAGCATAATCTATTAATAATTTCTTCACTGTATGAATGGGGAAAGAAAAAATATTTTTATTTTCATTAAAATTGAGCATGCATCAAAGTTGAAAAATAGAGCATCTTTCTTCATGGCTGGAAGTGAAGAGAAATTGATGATTTGAGAATCGTGCAGTATCAGCAAGGAACCAGGCTGGCTAACGTATTTTCCTAACAGATAGAAACACACATGAAGACAACTAACATGACTGTAGTGAGATCACTTTGAAGGAGGATCACCCCAAACACCTATTTAAATTCCCTTTCACTGCAAAGGACATATTTTCAGTGTTTCAAAACATGTATTATAAGACTTACTTCTCTTCAACTGGTGGGATTTTTGTCTGCATTTCTGCTTTGTAATTCTTGCTGTACTGATGTCATAACCAAGTGTCTGAAAAAAATTAAGAACACTTGGAACAGAATGACCAAGTCCTCTTGGAGCACTCAAAGCAATAATCTAACTTACACAAACCATGTTCCTGTGACTGTAGATGGAAAAAAAACTATCAGGCAAGTTTTGTCATCATGGTATTTATTAAATATCTAAAGACAGATTTTAGTTAAAGGTGAGTACATACATGTATCTGCATTTGCCATCAGAACTTTTTTACCTGAAAGGCCAGTTTCTTAGGTTATGTCACATGAAGATCGGGGTAGTTGCTGCTAGATAATATATGATGTCCATACTGCTTAAATTCAGCTGCATAATTCTGCACTGCAAAAAAATATTTATTCTTGTATGACTACCTCATTCTAAATCTCTGTTATATTGTGGTTTTCCACCAGTGCAAATCTGTAGACCTAAAGCGTACTTCCAGTACTGTAAACACCAGAGACAGAGTATGCTTTTAGGGAAACACAGAAAAAATCCATAGAAGTCAAAGTTTGATTCCATACTTCCAGTAGAGTAAACCAAAGCAGATTTACTCCAGAGTCCAATCCTCCTTTTTGTTTTAAAAGCAGAGTTACATTAGCAAGGAATCTGATGGAGATGAGAAGAGAATCAAGGCAATCAATAAAACAACACATCACACAATGTATGAAGACATCTTTACAGGCATTTTAAATTAATGAAAAAAGATGTCAGCTTGGATATAAAGAAAATCATTATTCTTAGCTAATAACATTCTCCTTCCCCAAACTTCAGTACATTTCATTGCTGTCTGTGAACCTGGATTCTAATTTAACCTTCTTGCTAGCACCTCATCTCAGTTTATCAGAGGCATCAGTCTTCATAACTGTGTTTTGTGAAGATGCTCTTTCTCCCACAATGTCAGGGTCCTCTAGCCCGCACCTCCACAACAGTATTGAATTTTTTCCCCTTACTAGCAGTTGAGAAATTTTTTTCCCCTCTTAGAGATGCCATTTACAGATAAACTGTGTTTGATTAGAGCAAAAGACAGGACAGCAGTGATAAACATACGGATAATTGAAAAGGTAGCGATTTAATTTTCCCCTGAATGCATAGAGTCTGTAGTTAAAACTGTTGTTCCTTGGTTACGTTCTCTACAAAGCTGGTGTGTGATATCCACCAGGTTTCACTACTGTGAGACATTTTTGGATAAGAAATCTCAAGTGCACTTTCTGCGCACCCCTTTTCCCCTTATGTTCCCTTCACAATTCACTGAAATAAGGCGTATTTCCTGGAGATTGCAAACAGTTGTCCCTAATAAATAAAGTCATTGTTTTGTTTTTTACATTATTTCTGGTGTTAAGATCTTTATAAATCTTTCTTTAACTAAGGGACAGACTGTCACTCTCTGTGCAAATAATATATTTGTTTGCATTAATAATTTAGGACTGACTTTGAGTTGACCCCATACTGTATCCCTCAACAGACATCTATGAAGGGATATTTGTAATACCTATGGACATCTTGCATTACACCAGTGGGAGTTTTCGTCATCAGTAGATGACTAGCAGAAACATGGACAGAATAAAATATGGCAGATATATGCAAAAGAGAGATTGAACCTGATTTATTTAGCAGTCTATTATTTACTATAGTCCTCCTTGGTCTCTCTCTTGGGTATGTGAAATGGCATTATTTCCTATAACAGTAAAATAGAACTGGAAAAAAGGAGCACACATAACAATACCACTTGAATAAAAGAAGCTTAAATCACAAATGTTATTTCCTGGTTCCTAAATACAGTATATTTTCATAGAAGCCTTCAACAATTTCTATTGTCAATCCCCATGTGAAAGAAAGTAACAAGATTCTTATCCTTATTTGTTGTTACTATTTTAGAGCACCCACATGAATGCCTGGCACTTTATAGGAGTACAGAAGGAAAAAGGAAGCTCTCGGCCATGATGATTATACAGACTCCACAGCAAACAGTTGCTGGCATAACAAACCCCAATAGGAAAAGCAAAGCAGATACCTGAGTTACAGGTATGATTATATGAGCACTCAAACAAGCAGGACTAGTCTTAGAATTTTATCTAAAACATACAAAATATATTTTCTGCTCTCAGTCTTCCCCAAAATATTTATTATGGGCCTTTACTCTCCTCAGACTTGCATACCAGATTTTCAACTACCTTGGCAACATAGAAATCAGTCTACCAAGATCCCAATCCACTTTGTATTTACAGTTGCAGAAAGTATTAATCAGTATGAAGAGCAGGAGGAAAGCATACACTCTTACTTCTGTTGCTTTGATAGAGAATTTTTTTGCCTTAGCAAGCATTAAAATCAGAGGGGATTATGCGGAACTGGTGGAGCCGGTGGAGTTAACCTCTGCTTAGAAAACCAGAGGTGGGCAAAAGAGGTGGAGGGAAGGTATAGCCAATAGTTTAATTAATCTGTTTGCCATTTATTTGAAAAGATTAAGTATTTGTGGTTTGGTACCAAAGATTAAAAATTTGGGTCCCCAAAAAAATTATAAGGACAAAATTTTAGCAGTGGCAGCCCCAGCAATGCATGGGGTCTTACTTATCTTCTTAGAGTATTGGGGTCTTCCTCTGATGTGGCCAGAGGTCACCATGGATAGCCAGGAAGAAAATACTCTCTTGCAAGATCCATTCCTGGTTTGTAACAGTGGGAAAATGCCCGTGGCTTCCCAGACCTGTTCTTCTCAGATAGTCAGCTCCTTCTTCAAGTACCTAACATTTTATTTTCAGAAGGGGACTAACACCTGGGACAGTATTTCCAAAGCCACCTTCCACCTGAAAGGCAGGTACTGAATATGCAATGCTACACACTGCTACCATAATTCTGTTGTGTGACACTCTTGCTCCTGGACACCTTTGGTATAACCTTTAACAACTATTGTTCCCTTTGCCAACTGTTGAAGTACTGCATGGTTTAGGGCACAGATGATTTTTAGAAAGTTAACTATCTGAGGTGATACTTAGCCTGATTCATCTTTATTTAAGCTGATTGCGAAGTCCTAGCTAGCAGTGGATCATTTGCTCAACAGTTGAAACACCCAATTATTATGACTAAGTTTAGTATGTGTTCTTGACCTAGACAAGGTGTAAAAGACTCTGCCACATTAATTTTCTCACAGCATCATTGATCAATGAAAAAATGGAAAGTAATTGAAACAGGAAAAAAGTCAATGGGATATTTTATTTTCTCGATAAGGAAGATGAAATTACTGGTCCTTTGCTTATTTTGAAAAGTGTCATCTGGACATCAGTTATAACTATCCAGGCATGTTTTAAAATAGGTGTTACCTGATATTAATAGAGCCATGAGAGAGGCTAAAGGAATAAAATCAACCCTTAGGTTACTGTTTAAAATTGGAGAGAAACACTGTGAAGATACAAGCCCACTTCAATGAAATTTTCCAGACTGAATCTTAGTAATCCACCATTGTTATTGGATTAAAATGAAAACCAAAACCAAGGTGCAGTGTAACAATGTAGTGATTCAAATATAATTCAGCGCTTTTCCCCAAGTTATATTTTTTGAGATTCATCAAGGCCTAAAACTCATTCATGGTTAAACAGATACATTGGTATGGAGAAGATTTGCCTGGGATTTTTTTTTCTACCTTTCATGCTTAGTTATTTCTTTTGAAACAAATCCTGCCTCCAGCCAAATTTAGAAGGCAACATACCTTTCAGAACCACATCACATCCTTGCTTTCACAGAAGAAAGTCACCAAGTCAGTCCTGAGAGCTCCATCCACTTGGGAATTGGAGGACAACTCTAATGAATGTCTCATGAGAAGGGCAAGTGTAGTCTCTGTGGCTTTGGGAGGAGAGCAAGGTCTCTGCCTGATATTCTTAGAGAGCACACATAACCTCAGGTTGACCTTGCATATTAGCATGAATCACTGACTGTCAGGCACAGGCAGAGAATCAGGAACTGGAGCCAAAAATCTCATGAGTTATTGGCAAGAAGTAATAAGTAGAGAAAAGCAATAGTATTTTGCTTTTCTGCTGCAAACCATACAATTTTCACGTAAAACACTCTTTTGAAGAAGAATAGTTTTAGAAGAAAAGTGCATGCAGAAGGTGTGGACACATTTTCCTGTATATTATTAATAGATTTGGCTAAGCAGCTCTCTTGAGCTACCTTTAGCCAATTATTCTCTCACTGCTTATTGATGTTTAATTCCTAGCACTTCCAGTATATTTTTCAATAACACTTTTGTAAACTAATCATGATAATAAATTGCATATTTTTCCTGTGTTTAGGGAAGACAGTCCCCTAAGGAGCAGACTGAGGAATATGGACTTATTTCTCAGTTGATAAAAAGGCCTCCTGGAAGTTATGTTCCAAAAATACTTTCAACTAATGTTAAGGGAATTAAAAATGGAATCTCTCATTCATATCTTCTGCTCTGGTGATGCAGCAGAAACTGCTCACTAATATAACATTTCTCTATTCCTCTTTAAAAATTAAAAGAAAAATCAAAAAATATTCATGAGTGATATGGGCCAGAGCAATACAAGACATTTTTTTTAATACATAGTACTTGTACAATGTGGGCATGTTTACCCTAAAGCTTAACTTTGAAGAAGATAATTCTCTCACAGTGTCTAAAAATATGCCAAGAGGGTCAAACAGAGAATGAGAGATATAGTTCCAGTAGAGAAAAAAAAAAAAAATTAGATTGGGAGAAACAATAAGTTATGTATAGCAAACTCCTTGGAAACACTTCCATTAACAACTTCTCTCTTCTCAGACTCCTTCTCAGGCCATTTTTTGCCTCTGGTTCACCCCACAATATCTTCTCCCTCCATCTGAAAGGGGGATATCACTGTCCTCCCATGCTCAGTAGATCCTGAACAAAGCAGCTCTTGGGCAAAAACTCAGCTAAACCATTTTAGTCTGCATTTGTTTGCTAGCTAGCTTCCCATTGCAAACAGACAAGTATTTGAACTATATCAGACTCATATCTGCAATACTATTCACCAATTCACAACATAAAAACAGAAGCTTTCTGAAAAGCCTTCTCAAAAGAAATAAATAGAGAAAATGTTCCCTTCTGATAGCATTAGATGAATCTGTGTTTGAACACAGAAACTATTGCACTAGTAGGTAAACAAAGGCTTTCTTTGGTGAGTGGGTGTGAGGGGGAGGAATAAAAGAGATAAATCAACAAAATGAAAATTTAGAATTCTGTGTGGATTTATTTTGCATGAAAATTCATTTTAGGAAAGATTCGAATGTATAATAAGCTAATATTAATAACAGAAAAAAAAATACAAAATTCTGAAATACACTCTGCTAAGTTGCAAGCCAAACTTGTTTTTACTGACATATCTCTCCAAGTCTGAGGTTATTATTTAAATTATAGGTGGTACAGTGAAAACTCTGTTAGACCTTTAACCAGGAAAGTGATTGTCAATGCTGTTCTAATTTATGTACAGATACTGATGCTAATTAAATAATAGCAGAGGTTGTCTTCAAGTTTATGGAGCTATAATCGGCTCCCTTGTGTTCAGTAAATGCCACAGCTATAGTGTGTGGTGTTAATTTCACACTAGAGTGGGAAATGGTGATTGTTGCCAAATATAATCATAAGTCACAGGCAATTTGGATTATTACAGTCAGGTACGGTGCATGGAGAAATGACTTAATCCATAATCACTTTTTAAAATCACTACAAGACATTTGAAAATTATGACTTTTCCACCTCTGCTACAATATACTGTATCGCCTGTTCTTAACCTGAAAGGTGACCCAGAAATAACATTAGATACTTAAACTTGCTATTCCAAAAAACATTTCATGTCACTTATTTTTTCTTGCATTTGTCAGGTATAGGAAATTTCATTAAGGTACATTGTTGCTGGTAACAGACACAGGCTAAATTCCCATTCCTGGCAGAGGCTCACACTTAGTCAGTTTCCTGGATTTCCCAAAAACAGAACACTCCTAAAGCAGGACTATGCTTGTGCTCTCCTCCCTCTCTTTGCTCATCACTGATGCCAGGCAGACTGTTCTCACAGCAAGGCTTAATGCTGATGTTATATTAATAGAAGTGTTACAGAGGGAAAGACTGTTATTTGACAAAGTCTTTCAAAATCAGTCAATACAGAAACTTCTATCCTGTCTTGGAAGGCTACTTTTGCTATTTGAATAAAAATGAAACACTAAAATAGAGGATTCTACTTAATCATTTCGGAGTAACCATTCCAGCAAAATCCATCAGTGTAAGCAGGAAGGTTATTTCATCTAGAACAGCTTCATTCACATTTTCCTCTTTCTTTCTCCCTAACCACAAGAAAAAGAGATAAGAGAAGTAGCTGTCCTGTGGCAATACTGATGGCCCCCTCATGTTTCGAGAACTTCTGTCCTCTAATTCCAAAAAGTACCCCAAAACCCAGAAGATTGATTATGGATGGCATTTATAGCAGCTGGGTGTCCCATGGGATTAGCACATGGAAGTCCCCAGAAGAATGTAAAGCACTGACAGAGGACTGTGTTCTATTCCCAGGCAGGTCAGCAGAGGTTTTCTTGCTCTTGCAAGCCTGAACATAAACAGCTTCTGTGAGCCATGCCCTGGAAATGGCAGGTGGGAAGTGCTGAACATTGCTGAAGACCAGCTTTAGTTAGGAAAACCGTTGTAGAGGTGACCTGCTTGGACCTCAGTACCAACAGAAGTAACCCTCTTCGGGTCACTGGCATGACCAAAGCACG
This sequence comes from Haliaeetus albicilla, assembly GCF_947461875.1. NCBI lineage: Eukaryota > Metazoa > Chordata > Aves > Accipitriformes > Accipitridae > Haliaeetus > Haliaeetus albicilla. The sequence continues at coordinate 26,288,976 of NC_091516.1, read as the reverse complement.
TCAGGCTAAGCGTGCAAAGCCTGCTGAAGGCAATTAGCTGCTACCTATATAACCATGCAACTCCCTGTCTCTATCTGGCTCAGAAAGCAGTACCCTAATTCCTTCTACTTCTAATCTGTTTTAACAGATAATGGCCTCCCCAGAGAAGTGCTGAAAGATGGTTTACTTACAGTTTTAACACAAGGCCAGGCATTGCTATTGAGAGGAAACTGGAAGGGAAAATTGCAAGGAAATCCACTGAGATCTATCTTTGTATCTGAGTTGCTTGCCATTACAACACTTGGCCATTGTAAATGGCCTGGATGATGTTTTTCATTTTTAGAGTGTATGATTTCATATACATAGGCACTCAAATTCTCTTCTGAAATTCCATTACAATCGCCCACACTCCACTGCATCTTCATAAAGTCATCTGCTTTAATTCGGAATGAACTCAGAATTGCAAATCATGGATGCTGTCTGGGTCATCAACATAAACAGCTTCACTTATTAAGAGGTTTTTGTCATAATAACTTCAGAAACTACCCTTGGCACTAAAGAATTTAGTCCTGTGCCATCTCCTATTTCCTGCAATACTATTTGTACTTTACTAAAGATGAAATAATGCTCTTTGTAGACCAAATAGATCTCTTGCTTAATCACCTTCAGATTCCTTTACAAAACACCTGCTCTTCCCTGAGCAAACACCCGGGTGAGTTTTTTTGTCCATGAACCCACAATTTCTCACTTGATCATCACCTTCTCATGCACTTCGCAAGAAACTAACCTATCACAGTTCTCCTAAGCCCCTTTGAGACTGTTTCTGCAATGCTGTAACTCCACCGTTCAGCAGATAGGTAACAGGTTTCTTCTAGAATGTGAAGACCACAGCTTATTAATGTTAGTATTTATTACACCCAACACACAAAATCACACTGAAATTGAAGATACTTCAAAAAATCAGTCCTGGAGTCACATTTTTTTCCCAAATATTTGGCTTAAAAAGAAAGCAATAAAAACCCAAGAGCACTCATTATGGTAAGTAAATGGTAGATACCTTTTGTTTATTACTGTTATAATTTATTGCAAGACAAACCTTCTGATATTAAACTTTGAAAATACTATCAAGATAATTGTCAGGAAAGGACCTAGAAGTTTCAGAGCTAGAGTAGGTGTTCTAGCAGGCTAAAGACCAAGGAGGATAGCTATCTATTTACGTAAATGCATGACATTAATCCAGCCCCACTGTCCCTGAATCATTAGAGTAGCCACCAGCTGGGACTTGCAGTAGGTTGTCTGAAGCCAGACTCTGTTTATATTCTTATTTGCATAATCATAGCTACTTGGCAGTCCTGTAGCAGTACTGATATGTTTCATCACGTGGCTTTAATTTAGTTTGCCAACACTTTCATTGCTCATATTAGCAAGTTTTTAAAATACATTGTCTTTTTCCGCTGTATAACTCTAACCACAGGACAGGCTTTTCTACTCCCTCAGGGTGTTCCTAAGTAAAATTAGCTCATGGCAGAGCTCTCCACAGGTGATGGGCAACAATTATCCCGGAATAGCATAACTTCATGGCACAATTCCCTGTCATATAGAGAGATTTCTTTCCTCCACATAGAATTAACAAATATATTTAGCAAAGCATAGATCCTCATAGAAAATAAACCATAATTCAACCAGTGGGTTTACAAGATGTCATAATCCACAACAGTAATAGAGAGAATGAAAAATCAATTGCAATGAAAGTTTATTGTTTCTAATATTAGTGATTTTCCAAGGTGTTTAAAAAAGATCTTATTTAGCATTTCTGAGGACAGATTTTAATTTACAAGACAGAATAGTAATCTTTCTAAAGGTGTGTAATATTTCAATGTATAAAGGAATCATTTGTTTTAGAGAAACCACTGAAAGACACTTAGTAAGTCCAGTGCAATATTCTCTTGTGTGTAGTTTTCAAAGGAAAAAATGCAACCGCCCTGTAGAGGGTCACGTCTGATGAAAATGTGTCGTCCCCCCGCTTTTTAAAACTTTAAGTTTGCTTATCAACTAATGCTTCTACAGAAGTAGAAATATGTCCCCCAAGCACCATCTGGGAGACCTCTGAGTATCACTTTCAGTAGACGCCTGCCTCAAAACCATTTACTGAATAGTAAGGAGAGGTTTCTAAATACTGTTCAGAAAGATTTTGTTTGAAGTGAAGGACACAGGATGGAAGCCAAAAGAAAGACCAGCTTTAAGTAAAACAAATGAAGAAGGAAACATTAAAAATGTCATGGACCAAAATTACTTGTTAAAAAACAAAACAAACATTTTTCTGAAAAGAACAATCCATAGGATTTTTTTTTTTTTTGGTCATTGTTTTAATTTTATGTTTATTTGAATCTGCTGATGTAAATGGAATAATAGTATAAGATTTTTCCAGAAAGCCTTCAGAGGTGAATTCACCTTGTTCAGTTACAGTCATGTGGTTTGAAATCCAGCAATTGCATGTACTGTGATATAAACCACACGTCAGGTATATGCAGATTAAACCACTTTACCACTTACATTGATTTTGATATAGGAATGACTAGTTTTGCAAAACTAGTACAAGAAGTTTACTAAATGGAAGAGCAATTGCAGCTAAGAAAGTATTCACAAGAACCTTGTAAAATAATGCTGTCCACAGAAATAGAAAATTGTTCTTAATGCTGTTTGTCATTGCATGCAGTGGACATGTTTATGGTGGAACAATGATGAACTTTTCAGCAAAGGGAGCCACAAAATGTTACATGCTCTACCATATTGCATTAGATTTAGGTCATTTCTGTCTTCTTTCTGAATTGGACCTGGTGAATTTATTTGAATGGCTCCTTCCCCGTAACAGCCAAAACATCAGGGTCTGGTGTCTTCCGAAAACAGAAGTGTGTTCCTTAGGGGGAAGTAGGTAACATTGTGAACCAGAAACATTGGAATAGCAGGAAAGAGATGATAGTGGAAGTGGACTGAAAGCATGACAATGGCCATTCTCCTTATGAGGCCCTGCTAGTGCAAGGAAAGCAGATGGAGCAAGAGTTATTTCTTCGTGTCTCAATATCATAACTTCTTACAGTAAAGCCAACTCCCATCCATAGGTGTTGAATGGGATCATCTTATTACAACTAGGGATCTTTCCAATGAAAAAATAGTGACCAAATCCTGGAAAACACAGTAATGAAAGGAGATTGCAAGGTTGGAAATTAGCTAGCATGTCTCTTCCTTGGAGACCCCACAGGCAACTCCTCCAGCCTCAGAAATGTCTGGACACAGAAGGTAGCCAGGGCATCTGATGGAGGTGCTGAGTGAGAGCACTCGTGCTTTGGAGATAGGGAAAGGTGGCCAGCTTAACCCTGTCAAAGAAAAGCTTAGCAGAAGCCCTGTTTGCTTTATTCCAGCTGTGAAAAACTGAGTTGCAGCTTTCAGTGACAGCATAGAGGAGGCATTTTCCACATTCCTGCATCAACTTTGTAGATCTGCTTTGGTATTGTGATGGAGGAGTGGGTGCATGGAGAAATATATGTGCAGGACTATAGAGTGCTTTCAGTACCAAAGCTCCTACTGTGCCCTAACTCCCACACAAATAAATCCTCTTGCATCAGTAGGGACGTACAGAGTTCAACATCAGGGCAGAACCCAGCTGTGGGTTTCTTTGCTTCATAATAATGTGACTGTGTTGGGCTACTGCAAGAGAAGGACAATGCTGAAGCCTTTGCAAATCACGTTTCAGCATGTATCCTCCCTATTCTGGAGAAGCAGAGTTGGGAATTGCAGGGTATCTTGTCTGGAGCTCTTATGCAATCAGATGGTATGCATTTGCCATTGTGGCCTTGTTTTGCAGTGAAAGCAAGCCCTTGCTGGGAAAGGAAGTGAGAGCGAATAATAAAATCTACCTCTAAAAATAAGATCAGCTTTACAATAGGCCTTTTGCTCTTACAGTGTTTATATAGGCAAATTACTTGGCAGACTCTGCTCTGACAGCACAGAAGCAAGCTTTAGCCTGCTATTTTTGAGCCACTTATTCATCACAGAAGCTTTATTAAAAATGTACTTTCCATTCTTCTGCAAACAAATACGAAAATCTGGTCTCTGAAGATATCAGAGCCATTCATTTTTGAAGCTGGCAGCACCAACTTGGAGTGAAGAAGTTGTGCATTATCATTTTTTTAAGAGCAAACTTTTCTTTTTATCCACTGGAAATAATGAAATATTAAACATTGAATAAAAAAATGTAAAATGTTTTGCAGGGAAGAGAAAGCAAATCACACAGTCTGACTTGAGTTCACCACAGGGAATCTTTCTGATGCTGTGGAGAAGCCTAAGAGAGTGCTGTCAATGCACATCCACAGACTACTCCTCCCATGCAGCCTCAATACTAAAGAATTCAGTGTTTCTAGGGAAGTAACTTCTATGCCCTATGAGCAATGTATGTAATGCACTACCAGAACAGCAGTCCCTGGCTAGTGGTTCAGCTATGTTACACATTCAGAACAGATTCACCTCATATTTCCCCAGAAACCATCACTGCCTAATTTCACCTGGCTTTGCCTGGTATAGCTCTCAGGCAGGGCAGCAGAAACGTCACCCCTTGACTTGGATGTTCCTGCTTGATTGTTGAACACCACCACCTCTGCTTGCCACAACATTGTTATCTACAGATGTGGCAAGAGTTTTCCAATATGATAATTTCTTTTTTTTTTTTTTAAGGGGGGGGTTGGCCATTTTTATGTTTAGGCTAAATTTGACTCTTATCATTAGAGAAACCCAAATGATCAGGGAAATGCTAAACAGACAGTTACAGCTGTTTGAACAGTTTATGCATTTCATTACCAACAAGTGTACTAACAGGACACCTCCATCAACACCTCAGAGACAGGACACAGAGCACAGAAAAGACCAATTTCCTCTTCCTCCCCCAGTGAGTCAGTTACAGTAACACCTCATTCAAATGCAGTATAAACAACAACAAAAAAACCCACCCAGTATTTAATAGCCTTTGAAAGGTCTTGCCTCTTATCAGTGAGGAACAAAGGCTTGATTCTACAGACTAGCTTAAAGTCTTTCTAACCCGAGGTGCAGAAAACATAATTTAAGATCCATTAAAATACTTAGTCTACCTTAACTATCCATGGACTGATTGGAAAAGGGCAAGGAGTCATTCCTAGATGTCTGTTTAAAGGGACCAAGGTCTCATCCCGACAGTTCTAGATAGCACCATGCTGACATACAGGCAGAAGATGGGAAGATAGTGAGACTGTGGGTGCTGGCATCTCCCGTCCCAGCGGCAAGAGACTGGGGCATCTCTGCCACCTCCAAGAAGGAAGCATGGAGCCAAACAGCGTGCAGCAGCCCCGAGAAGGCAGCTCTGCCTCTGCAGGGCTGCATGAGGGTAGGGACCCCTCCATGCCATGGCTGCCTGTGGAGCTGGATCTCCCAGGCTTCATGACATTGGTCCCACAGGAGCCTCATACAACACCAGTGTGAATAAAGGCTCAGATTTACTCCTGTCACAACATCCATAGGAGAAAGACCAGCGAGCAACCCACAGATAATAGAAAAAAATGCTACACATGTAGAGCTCAAACACTGCCCTTGGTTGCTAGACAGCTGTACTACTGATTTGTAAATACGATCAGAGATAGAGAGGACAGAATTGGCTTACTAAAGCCTGGAAAAATAGATATTTTCCTTATAACTGCAAGGATATAAATGCACAAAGCATTGAGGAAATAGAAATAGGGCTTTGAAAGCATCATCAGAAAACTGGGAAGCATATTGTTAATGAACTTTGTCTCACTACCTTTTCCATAGTATTATTATTTCTACTGCTAGAGACTTGTGATCTCTCTTTAGGCTCCATTGTAAGTGGAATTCAATGCCTGTATCCTACAAATATAATCTATAAATTAAGCCAAATCTCAAGGTCCATCTTTAGATGGACTTTTCACGTGCTCATATTTGGCTTCATAAAAATAATACTTTTCAAGGTTTGAAATAAGTGTGATTTGATATGAATTTTAAATACTTGATTTTGAAATGTTCATTTGGTATTAACAAGCTCCAGTTGGTCATAAAAATCACCACGTACATTTCTTATTCAACTGTATGAGCAGATCTTAACCAGTTATTGGGTTTGTGATAATACATACTTAGAGGATCTGAGCCAAAATCTTGCTAGTTATTGGTAGGCTAGCAACTGGATGATCAATTTATTGGCTTTTCTGTTTTTCCAAGAGCACCTTGGCTATTCAAAATTAATGGCCTGAGTGCCTGCAGAAAGCAGACATTTTTATTTGAGGTTGTATCTTATACACTACTAAAGGCAAAATAAACCCATTCGATTCTTGCCCAGCTTTGGTTTAAACTAGCTTGTTTTAACTTGGTTGCAGTTCTGGAGAGAACACATTGATGTGAAGAGAGGAAATAGTACTGGAATAAGCCTCCTTCCCTTCCCAAATTCATGGAAGAATGAGAGCATAGTTACTGCATTGGGGCTGATGAGGCCGCTGCAGACAGTAAGAGCCAGGCAACAGAAAGCTGGTGACAGCCCAGCACACGCAAATGCTGGCTGTTCAGAGCACAGTTTTCCATAAATGGTACAATGTCCACTAAACAAAACCTTTAAATGAGGACACTGAAGCCAGTGGGCCAACATTCTCCCATGTTAACTCGGGGCTGCAATCCTCTGGAGACCTGGTCTTTCCCTAGGCCCCCTCAGAAGCTTAGATGGCTGAGCAAACTCTCTCATTTACTTGTTAATACAAGCATAATTCTAAAACTAAATAATTTTAACACTAAAATGATATCTTTTAAGAAAAAAATGCTTTGGTTAAACTATCTGCATCCTATTCCCCCTCCCCTGTCTGAAGTAGGACTTCTTACAATCCTGTAGGATAAACTATAATAGTATAGTGACCACAGAGATTCACAGAAAAACAATTATATGTGTGGTAATGTTGGAAAGCTCATCCCATCTGTTAATTAATCTCATTTACTTGGAAGGCAAGAGTATCAATTGGGAACCTGGTTCCTTATCACTGTAGTGATTCTTTATAAAAGGACTTAGCAGATAAGGAAAACAGGCCCTAATACAGCAGTAGCCTGCCATTTGGCCTTCTCAGGAGATACTTATCTATCTGCATACTGAGTAGCTGGATTAAAGGTCAGCAATGATTCATCTGGCACTGAGTCACCATTATGAGAAGCCTATTAAAAACAGCTAATAAGGGGAAAAAGCAGGACCTATTCCTCACCATTCTTAAATTTTGGGACTTTCTACAAATAATAAAGCAAAAGAGGCACTTCCAAATGGATACTGGATGTGTGTGATTTCACACTTGTTGTTTCATCTTTATCATTTGCATTTAGTATTCCTTGCCTCCTGTGAGGGATGTATCAGATATCCAACCAAGGAGCAGGCACCAAGTTGAGCATTACATTTCAGGGTACTGGTGAGCACACAGTCTCTGGAGACCAGACAGAAGTGTAGTCAAAATCAATAGCAAATTGTCTATATGAATGAACTTATTTATCAAATATTGGTGTTTTATGAGAACGACTGGAGAAACAAAGATTAGTTTGCAAATGATGTAAAAGATTAAGCTTGCAGGATACTTTATCCAGAACTTGTCAGATTTGTCCTGCTAAAGATATAGCCCTGATTTTATGTATTTAACAGGATGCTTTTCAAAGGATCCTTTCTTATAAAAATAGACAACACAAACAACAAACACCAGAGGCAAATTTCTTGTAGTGCCACAGCTTTCCAGACAGCCTAGTTTGGCTGTCAGTACAGTTGATAGTGAAAGTCCCACAAGACTTCAAGAGACATCAATTGATTTAGGACTGGGCACTTTCTAGTTTATACTGAACCTCAGTCTGGAAGCTCTGTGTGTGTGTGTGTGCACTACCTGCTATTGCTTTTAAAGGCCTATGTCCTTCACGTTCAATCTGCTATAAGCACTACTGCACTTTCACTAACATGTTTCCAAAATGTTAATCAGTATTTACCAGTGCAGTAAATATATGGCATGCTGATGCCTGAGATAATTTTGTCAATAATAAACACAGTTATTTCAAGGATTTAAGTTTTAATTAGGATTTCTGTTCTCTGTTTTGAGTCCTCTGTAACTTAAAATGGTCTCATCAAGCTCCATGTCATTATGTATTCTACAGTACATATTTTCTGCCCCATATTTCACTCTCTTCTCTCTTGCCTTATCTACTTTGTTGGATGTCTCACATTCTGAATAAATACGCTCTTTCTTGATTCACTGCATGGCACCAAGTATAATGAAAACAAGTCATAAAAGTCATCTTCTAGTCGTTATCCAAAAGGCAATAGCAAAGACAGCTGAGGTATTATTAATGAAAATCTGATCAAAAAGAAGAGGCAAGATAATGTAGGTATAATTGTGCTAGATATTTGCAGGTAAGATACAGTAAAATGTGTTTATACTCACTTATACTAGTAAGGGAGACAGGAGGGTAGACAATCCATCTTTAAAAGTGGCAGGGGATGTCTCCATTCAAAAACTTTGACTGGCTTTAGCTATTTTGTTTTGTTACACTTAGTAAATTCCCTTTCTGACAATTTCAGTTTCGTTACCACAGTAATAAAATTAAATATATTCAAGTTTATATGATACATTAAAGGTTAACGGGTGGAAGGGAATCTTGAGTAATGGTACAGTGATATGAAAACACAACAAACCTGTAGTGAAACAATTCACAGCTTGTTTGAAATAAAATTTAGCTTATTCTTTTCCTTTCAAATTATGAAGAGGACTGGCCAGCTCATGCCAAATTCTGATTTTCTGGGAACAATATTGCACAACTTATAAGTTTCACAAGCTACTTCCTTTGCCAGTGATCAATTATTTAATTTAGTGCTGTTTGCCTATCCTCATATTTTGATGCAGGTTCTTACTGCAAGCTGTATCTCTTGACTTGTGATGTCCCTGTTCTGCCACACCATAACTGCCATCATGTGCTTCAGCTTACCTAGCTTAGCACAAGAGTCCATCATGCAGCCCAAATGGCATGGCCCAAATGGCATGGCCCAACAACAGCAAGGCAGGGTTTGCAGCTGCACCTACAAAAAACCTAGTGCTGAAGTTTTAATACAGGCTAATACATTTATTGAAACAAATTAGTGCTGATCTGCGGTATGAGGTGACACCACAGGAGCTAGCCCCTCTCTTCTAAGAGTGCAGTGCCCTTTCCAGACCTATTAGCATATTTTGATGATGTCTTTTTCATAGCTGGACTATATAGAATTGCTCTCTGAAATACGAGTCTGTTGCTAGACCAATGCTGGCCACACCAGCAATAGTAATGCTATACTGGGAAAAGAGAGTATGTAGACAGAAAGACCTTAAAAAAAAAATCTGGAAGTAATAGACCTGTGGAGGTCTGGGGCTCTTTTAATTCATCCAGCTACTGCCTAAGCCATAGCCTCCACTGGTTTTACATCTCTCTGCAGGACTCTCTTCATCAGTTGTATTTCAGTAGGTGGCACTCTGTTCTTGGAGTCTGCCTGGAGCCCAGCATGGAAAGTCAGCTCTACTTCAATCCCTTAGCTATTGTACAGGGTTGTTGTGGCCGGTGCTGCAGTGTCCCTCACCTCTCCAGCTCAGCCCTTCTCTGCCTCCACCCTGGCCATGCTGCCCTCTAGAAGAGATGAAATTCAGTGGCCAGTGGAGCAATCTGTCTGAAACCTGTACTAGTTTCGCAGAGGCAATGGATATTGTCATGTTCAGTAAGTAACTAGTTAACTTCTTAAAGCACTGCAGATCGGCTGTAGAATTACACAGGATTTTGTTATACACTACTCAGTATAAGAAAAAACCCAAAACCAACATACAGGGAGGAAAAAAAGTGCAGCTCAGAGTTCAATATTCAGCTTCAGTGGTTTTCTGGAAACCAAACTGTATTCATTTGGCTTTCCAGAAAGTACACAACAGAGGTAGTTGATGACAATAACAGCTGGCGCCCAGGACAGAGAATCCACCACCAAATGTAAATCAAGGGACAGGGTAGTTTGATGAGTAGGTGAGCAAACAGCTGTTTGTCTGTGGAGGTCAGTACAGAAGGATCATTAACTTCTCCTTGAAGTGACTTTTTTGTACTCAGGAAACCTGGTCAAGGCATGATTACTGTTGGTACCACCCGCTATGTTTTCTTTGCTGTTTATCCCTGATATTCATTTGCACTGGATGGATTTGCAGGCAAGCTGTTGTCCAAGCTCACAGGGACTCGGGACTAGGTTATTGTTTTGCATGGATTTTTCAGCTACATTCAGTGACACTATTGAAAACTCATTGATGAAGGGATTCAGCTCATATGTGTAACAATAGAAAGTGTGCAGACATGGCTAATAAGAAAACCAGGCAAAATCTGCACTACAAATACCTGATTAAAACTGTGTTTGGAAAACAACTGAAATTAATTTTAGTAGTAAAATCTCATTCTAGTGGAAACACAAAGGCAATCACTAGGTGAAGGCAGAACACTGTTTTCTGTTTTCTTTCCCCTTCTCATTTCTAATCTTAGCAAGTATCTCCTAAAGTAGCTTATTGAAATGAAATAACGCTTGATATTGTAAAGGTGTAACATGGTAACTGCAATCAAATTTAAGAATTAACTGTCATACTTTTACTATAAAGTTGTATGGCACCATAAGACTTAATTTCTTCAACCCTTGTTCTCAATGTAAGTTACAATTACTCAACCTTATTTTTTCCTGTCCCCAAATAACTTACAGGCAATTGAAAATGAATGTATTTATGAAACAACATAATGCTTGTAGCGGAAATAATTCCTTTCAGCAGCCCATCCAAGCAGGGGGACCTCTCCAAAATATCACTCTGGTTGAAGTAGATTGGTAAATACTAATAAGTTATCCAGAGAGCTATAGTCATAACTTTCCATTAAGAGACAGTTGAACAGAGAAGGTGTGCACTGGAAGATTCACACCCACCCCATCCACTTCAGTCCTGCTCCTTACAAATATCAACACAAGTGCGCAGGTCCATCATTTCAATGACCAGTTATTGTTTAGGAAATAACCAAGAAAGAAGTGGTATTTTCTTGTCTCCTTTTGAAAGCATGAGGGATTGTCACGATCTCAGATCCCTCATGATGGGCAAGGATGATCAGAAAAGCAGCCTTCTCTGTGCCTCCCTGCCATCATCATGACTTACACACTGTTTAAAGGTCTGCAGAAGCTGTGCTTCTCTGAGCTGAGCACAGGCAACCCAACATCCTTAGGAAGGTCTTTCCTCCTTTCCAGCTGGTGCATTACAGCTCACTCTTTTGCAGTTATTCTCACAAGGTAAGAAACCACAGACTTCTATGACCAGATTTCTTAAGGAAAGGTGAAGAACACACCTTTTGTAAATAACAAATGGGCAAGGAAGAAAGACTACAAGGCACCCAGGTAACCAGACCCATAATAACACCATTAGCAATTTTGGATGTTTGTAGTTACTTCGGATGCCTTCAAGAGTTTTTCAAAATCGCTTGTTTTAAAGGAATAAAAAATTATGATCACATGAGTAAATTGTTAAAGTGGCATGGAGAGGTGGTACAACAGCTGTTAAAGAACCACAGAAACCCATGCTCCAAATAGCCCTCTCAAAGAGGACATTTAACAGTTACCTGTGTTGAACCTGCAGCCAATAAAACAGGCTCCACAGAGATATGTAGGTTTGTACCACTTCAGATCACTCCAAAACCTACAGGAGATATTTGAACCTGATCACAGAATGTTTGAGGCCTAGGTTTTTTTCCTAGTAGTTTAACTTTGACCTAGCAAGACTGACTTCTCTCTGAATCTGCTCTTTTTGCATGCTTATCTTGTCTTTCTGTGCTTTCCATTTCAACTTCCTAATCTTATTCCTGGGTTTTTTCTTCCTTCTCCTATTTTTAACTCTCCTTGTAATCCATCTAACATAGTTTCACCCTACTAAAAAGAAGTACCTCCTTATTCCTACTTCTGATTGATGCTATACACTGTTAAATTAGAGCAGTATTTAGAGCCTGTGGTCAAGCAGAACTGCCTTTTGTTGCTGCCATGAATTAGACTTTCACCATCCCCATATACATTTGTGCAATAAGGTGAGTGTGAGAGATGCAAGCCTTCTCTCTGCTTCTTCAGTGCAGAACTGAGTCCAGTGAGATGGAGAAAACTGGGAGTCCATAAAGGCACTGGCAGAGCCGGATTTGTTGCAGAGGGCCATGGATACAAGTCACCATAAAAACCCCTCAGCTTTTGAAGCTTCAAAATGTAAATGTTATCTTCCTCCTTTTCATGGCTATTACAATCACCTGATTTCCATTTGGTTACAGGGAGTTTCAGATTCATTATCTTATAACTTAAGTTTTTGTTGTCATTTTTCCTGCACTGTACAGATCACTAAAAAGAGACCAAGTGGGACATTGGAAAACATCCCTTGAAACCTCACTGAGAGGACTGTTAAATCACTCTCTGTGGAATATAACCTGATAGTCTAGCAATCATCAAATGCTTCTGCAATGAGCAACACTTAGTGCCTTGCTGGCCCAGTGTTCACAGCAAGTAAGGGATCAATAAGTAGAGAGCAGATGGAAACCTCAGTGTTCACAGTACATCAGAAATTCATGCCAGAACTTCCTCCCTCCCCTCTTTTAATTTTTATTAAAGCTGCTGCATTTTTAGTTGTTCATTGCTGTCATTTATAATTATATTTATCTTCACGCAATGTTAATCAGATTTTTTTTAAAATCTCCGTTTGGATTTCCATTTCTAGAATTAATACACAAGTTTCATACTAGTGATATGTATTTATATAAGACATCAAATGGAAGGATTTTGCTCCCGAAACTTTGCCTGTTTTATTAGTTTGATAGACCTGGAGAAGAGATACCGCAGCTAATACAAACCTTGCTTGTATTAATAAAACAGTTAAAAAAACAAATCTCCAGAATTTTTCTATACTTCAGCTGTCCTATTTTTCTGTGAGCATTCTCATCTTTTAATATTACTCAAAGGAAAAATAAAAACTCATAAAAATTAAGTCACAAAAAAAGAGTCTCAAATAACATTAAGAGTTTTACTCAAGCCTGCACAAAGTTCAAGATATTTCATTTGCCTGCAAGACACCCCATTGTGCAAGTGCTTCCACAGAATGAGGACTTTCACAGACCATACATGCCATGGTATCTACACTAAACCCTACATTTTCCCCCTCCTGCTCCCTCCTTTCAAATTTATTTTGGGCTTTCAAAGTTGTTTTTTGAATAGGCATGGGGGGGCATGGGGAGGGATGGGCAATTCACTTACTAGTTTTGTAATGGTCTTTGTTCCCATTCATATTGTTCTGTAATGACGCATACTATGAACCCTCAGTAATCCTGGAACCAGAATTTCAGCCCAGGATACACCCTGCCACTGGTCAGAAAACAGCATCATCATGTTAAACAACATTCATGTAAAACAAATGGTGCAGCAAAAGACAATGACAAATAAACAAAGGAAAAGAAGGAACTAGAGAGTGATTTCAATGGGTGGCATTAAGTATGAAAGGCAAATTTTCCTCCTGGCATAATTCTTTAATATTAGTCGGTGTTGGTTTATGAGCAGATCACAATGGATATTTTTGTATATCTGAACTGAGAAGAGAGAAGCATGCCTATAGAGACGAGCATCAGCACACATGCACACAGGCTGCTGCTGTGTGTTTCCTTCTTTCGCTAGTGAATACACAGGTCCTGGATGTAGATGCAATGCAGCTCATCCCAGATTGTCAATGCCTACATGAACAACACACTCCTCTAGAGGAAAGGTAGTTAGGGGAAGTGGTTTAGAGTGCCCAGGCTACTGCTGTTGTTCTTAGGCAAGTCACATAATACCTGCTGAACTCAAATTTTTCCTCTCTAAAACAAGAACATCTCATATACTTTGACACTTAACAATCTGACAGTCATAAGGGGATTTGAGAATTTAGGATAAGAAAAAATAAAGCATCTTTTGGATGTTTATTCATAGCATATTACATTAGACATTTCCAGAGATCTGATTATCTCCTTGTCACATACCCATTTTCCAGCCAGAATACCTACGTATCATGACTTCACCCCTGTGGAATGACTAAAGGGGGCACAGCATGCCTGCTGCTTTCCAGCCAGGTTGCAGTGCATTACTTTTGAATTCTCATTAAGTTTGTTTTGATTTCTGTTTTGCATTTATACACATACATAACATATGCCCATCCCTGCAAGGTCCAGTAAGATCAACCGCAGAAGTCATTTGGACTGTAGTGAGCAGCAGCTCAACCACAGAGATGCAATCCTTTTTGCTGTATCTTTCTGTATCTTACAGACACTAAGGATTAGCTTCTTTGACAATTGTTCTGTCTTCCTTTATTGTTCCCTCTGTTCTGGTGTTATTTGCCCTCCTAGTTGGGCCCAGACGTATCCCATTTCAATATGTATTAACCTCACAGGGAGTAGAAAGATATACAAAAGGAGAACCATTTGGTGCAGAATAGTCACCTGCTTCTTAATTAGAAGACCAACTGTCCAAACAAAAGAATGAATTGCATGCCTGGTTTACTGTGATAGAGTGAAAGGAAGCCTCAAATTACATGATTTACAAAGAAGATGACACCTCTGCTACAGCCCACTTATTTGCAGTATGTAATCAGGAGATGACAAGGTCAGATTTTTACACAATGATGAAAGTTTGAGAATTTTTTTGTCTCTTCTTTTTTTGCATCTTCAGGGAATACTAAAAGCTTAAACATCTCAGACTATGTATGTCTAAAACAAAAAAAAAACCCCAACAACAAAACAAAAACCAAACAAACAAAAAACCAAACAGCAAAAACTAAAACCAAAAGTCAAGTACCTTATCCAAAACAACTAGACAAACATGTCCTTGGCATGAACCTTTTTACCTGTCTGTTGGTTACTGCAAGACCTTCCATTTCTCACATTTCTCACAGATAGTTTTAAACTTCATAATTACAATGGGATTATGAATAGACTAACTTGACTTAGCCAAAACCTGGGTGCAGGTAGTTCTCACTGCATACAGTGACAGTGATAGGAAGACAGTGTTAAGAACACTACTTTAAAGTTTTTATCTCTCAAGCCTCTTCTCTGGCAGTCCCCCCCTGCACCCAATCAAAGCGAGGATTTTTCACTAACCAGATTGTATTTATATGCAGAATATTACTGTTAACAGAAACATGTGCAGGTGTAAGACAGTGTGCAACTGTCTTAGAAGAAATAACAGTCTTCTGTGCATACATTTTCCCCCTCCCCCCAACATCCCCCTTATTTTAAACCAAGGCATTTCCATGTGATTTGGGATGTGCAGAGCTAGCATTCTATCTTCACTGATTTGCTCCAGTCCAGAGGTACTTACATCATATGAGAGCTGTCAGCCCAAGAAGTTGCTGCCTGGGGCTACATACTCAATACGTATATGTAACAATTCAGTATATGTATCAGAACGTGGCAGCTGTACTGACCCCCTGACTTTTGCAGCATTGTCTGAAAACAATGCAAGTCTGAGCATCCTGGGCTCTCCATTGGAATCTCTGCCCAGGCAAAACTACCATTCAATTCAGAGAGGGCTTTGCCCAGGTAAACCCTAAGCACCAAGAGTTTTACTTTTCCAGGTACCAATCTTGATCCAGGAAGGTAGTTAAGCCTACTTGTTCTACTGGGTCAGCCCAAGGTAAAATCAGAATATTTTAAGCAGGAGCCCCTTATTCTGGGTTTATGCAAATAGGGATGATAGGACTCACAGGCAAACTTCCAAGATCTAGGTCATCCTTTGACAGGACTCAGGGTCTTACTGCAGCAAAATGTGTGCAGGCTACATACACACACTACATGTCTTAAGGGAAGAGTAATAATGAACTTCAAGTTTGAGAATAAGCAGAAGGAACCCTGTTGCAGAAATCTGTACCACAGTATCCTATTTGCAAGGAGAGAAAGGATTTGTTGGGCAGCTGCTCTCAGACTGCACCAGCACCCAGCTCAAGCATTTCATCCCTCTGGACTAAACAATTTTACTCAGGCTTTGCCCTGAGCAGAGTTTGGATCTTGGTCCAAATCCTTACCATATGACCAAGAAGGCATCCCACCGACCCCCAACTGCTCACTCAGTACCCTGCTGCACTGCCAAAGACAGAAGGCAGCAAATGATGCTCCGGAAGCAGAGTGGAATGACTCCCAGGTAATTTTGAATGTTGCAGCAGCAGAAGATGGGGATTGTGTATGTTTTGGAGAAGTCTATGTATAATTACAAAGAAATTCACTTGGTGGTCTGGAATAAGTACTAATTCTTGATAGAAAAACTTGATAATCTGTCTCCTGACAATTCTACTTAATCTTTGCTTGTTATAAGTAACAACATATGTTACATTTTTGACACAATGAATATTTTAAACTGATTTGAATGAACAGATACTTTAAGCTTTCTAAAAAGAGAAATGTGCATTTTCCCCTCTCTGGCAGGTTTTTCGAGCTGAGTGTGAGCTAATGCAGGTTGCAAAGGCCTTGTTTTACTTCTCCCCAAACTTACAAGAATAAAGCAATCAGGATACAAAATGCTCATGCTGTGCAGTCCCAAGCTCCAGTCATAGATTGATACACATACTGCTTATTTATTAAGCAAGTGCATCCTAAGCATTTGGCATTTCTCGCTAAAATAAACAGTCTGCATTAATGAAACCCTGTTTGCTGTCATTGAAATACTATTGCTATTGCTATAGTTTAGTTGTAAAAGCTAACAACACAGCTGGTGTTGTTTCATGAGCTCTTAATATCTAGGTCCTTAAACTGACCTATGTTTCATATCATAGACAGCTACAAGCTAGAGCATCTGTATTGACTACAAAAGGACAATGCTGTCTGGTACCAGAGATTTCTCTGTGATCACAAAACAATTTCTCAGCCACTGCTTTAATTATCTTTTAACAGAAAAGAGCATTGCCTGTAGCTCCCTGCTGCTGATTCATAAAACAGCCAGGCTATGCATTGTGACTACTGACATCTTTTGTGAGTTTTAACACATATCCAGAGCTATCCATTTTCAGAAATGTTACTTTGTTGTTCTTGCAAAGCATCTAACAAAAGATGAAGAGAACAATATGGTACTGCTTCTCCTTGAGTATTTACAACAAGCTTATTGGAAACAGAATTGAATAGCTAAAGTTAAAACAAAAGGAAACTCTTCCCATGTATAAGGTAAATTGCTGCCAAGTCATATAAGGCCCTTTGGAACTACCATTCACGTGCTGATAATTACATCAGTCCATTACTGGCTTGTTGCTTAAAGAAAAGAAAAAAGCAGCAAATAGCAAATTAGAAGAGAAGGCAGTCTCCATGAAATAAAGAGTTCCCATTTGTAGTGCACAAGTATTTTCCAGCAAATAGAGGAATTACAATCCTAGCACTTACACTCTCTGAAACATTAAGGATAGGGTACTGTATTAATATTCTTCCATAAGGAAAAGGAAAAGATAGTGATCCCACGGTAACAAGAAGCCAGACATACTGAAAACATTTAATCATTTCTCTAAAAGGCCTAACTACAATCCAACTTCCACCTCACTGCAACTTCTGTACAGCTCAGACAAAGATTTTGTTTCTGCTTCATACTTTGTTTTTGGTACAAAACATGAGCCAATATAGCAAATATGCAACATGGCAGATTTTGTCACAACTAGATCTTGCTTTTCCACCTATGTTAAATACCAGTATTTGGAAACTTAGAGGTCACTCCCCATTTCTTCCTTTCTCTCTTCACATGATCCTTTAATACATATTTCTTATTCAAAGACATCTTGCAGGCTTTCTGCACAGACTATCAAACACTCCATGTAAGTGGCCACACACATGAACATGTTAAAAAAATCATTGTTGGCCACAGCATCAGGCAGGAGCCTATGGACTATTCCAGTGAGAAAGGCTGCACTGAAGCACTGAAGACAAATCCACTGACACTGCTAAGATACTTCAGCTTGTATGACTAGAGTTGATTATACCAGCTAAGTTGGAGGAGAGAATTAAGAATGGTATAAAAAGACATTTAAGACTGAAGTTATGAAAAGAAGCCAAAACAGCCAAAGTCTAGCACCAAGTATGGGAAACATGGAAGTGTTGCAGATGGCAACCTCCTATTGATTGTTTCAGACCAGGGGCGCAAGGGAGCACTAACTCTCTCACAGCTCTTCTGAAAACAAAACCTTCATCCAGGCAGCCACATGCTATATTAGAGTTCTAGTTGTTAAGGATAAGATTTCACATCTTTATTTTATGTTGCATCCTCCACTAAGAAAAACTTTACTAGTGTCACTGGCTCGGAACAATAAAACATACCAAATATCTTCAAATCAGAAGATTTTGTAAAAGGATAAATTCCAGGTCATTTTCACTTGGTTCCTTGGTTTAAACTTTCTCCAAGCTTCTCGTTACCAGTGCTTTCCTTTCTTCAAGGGAAGGGTAAGATTCACAGACACTTGGGACAGTGGGAAGAAGAGGAAATACCACAAAACTCAAAGTAAAACTGCAAGCATTTGTAATTCTGAGTGCTACCTCAGAAGTATGTTATTAGGATTAATGAGCAAGATCATTGGTGTAGAGTGCAAGAAGACTGTGTAATTCACTAGGGGGAACTTTTACATCTGTCCAATGTACACACATCTGTATTTTGTAGTAGGAAAGCCCTCACACGCAGTTGCAAGTATTTATACACCCACACAGATCTGGTTTAGGCAACTATCATGCTATTTATACTACTCGAAGGTGTGCACTTCCACTTTGAATGTTGGAAATCTGTGGCCATGTAGAAACAGAAACCAGATATTTTGGCTGAAAAATAATAATAATAAAAAAATCCAAGCAAGAAGAAAAGCAGACTTCTCTTCTGTCCTTCTTATTCTTGGGCAGGCAGTCCCATCCACTCTTTTGTATCTGTTCTGATGTTTTCACTAGCTTAATTCAACTTGTTAACCTGATAGAAAGCATTTTTTGTTGGCTGGATTTTCTGTCAATTTTCTGCTTTGAGCAAGGGGGAATGGAGACTTGCCTGCTTAATAGTATTGGTAGCACTAGACTATTAAAATCAGTTCAAGCCAAAACATGTAACTTTGCCTTTAAAGTTATGCATAATCAGCCACAGTACGATGAAAGATACTATGATATAAAAAAATTCTGGTTTTTTTCCGTGAAAACACCTTAAATAAACAAATGTACAGTTATTTTTAAATAAGAATGAATTTTTTAAATTAAAACGTGTGTCTACTTTCATGTTTTACCTTTTCTACTTTTTTTTGCAAGATAAGTCTTAAGAAGCAGTCTCTTGCCTTCATTGTTTCAGTGACGTCTTGTTAATAACAAATCCCATATACTAGCAGTAATCATGATAAATTGACACATTAAAGAGTGCTGCTGGAGTAATTTTAACAAGTGGCTTTGGTTTTCCTCATAAAAGTAACACACTTGAAGAAGGAAAGAAATGACTAAATTTCTGATATAGCAAATGACCTCTATTTCTCTCATACCAGTGAGCAGAGGAACCATCAGCAAGGGCTAATTGTTACCTTAAAATGAAGCTCTTTGTACAGAAGGGGAAAAAATCAGAGTTCTCCTGGAAGCACTGAGTCCCCGCTTGGACTGTGCTGTGGGCAAAACAACTGGGGCTGTTGCTCCAGGCAGAAACTTTTCTGTCCTACCTGCAGGATAGGCTCATCCACACAGGATTTTCTTACTGTCACATACGTTGTATTTTCATAGAGCTGAAGGGCTTTCACAATCTTACCTGTTTGGTCCGGTCTGGAGCAGACGGAGGTGCTGCCACCCAGCCTGGACCCAGCATTTGTGATTTGGAAGGCAAAAGAGTCCTTAATTTTCACACATGCTGCAGTAGTAATTAGGTTTCTTTTCACATAAGGATGAGATCCTGACAAAATGTTGCAGGTTCACTTGAGTCAAGCCTATTGCCTAGAAATGTCTTCTTTATTAAGAAATAATCACCTGTCATTCCAGCAGCTAGAGAAAGCTGTGAAACATACAGCACAGGGCTCAAATAGACTAGTTATTTGTAAAAGAAAAAGGAATGGAGAGGCTTACAGACAGTTTCCAGGGTTACTCAGGAGGCCCTGCTAGACTGCATCTCCTTTCACCTTCCCACATCCTTGTAGCTGTCCTAATGGAGAAGCTCTGCTGGGGATGTAGCAAGCTCCAGTCATCACTCCTCACTTGAACGGGTAACAGCATCCCTTTTCGGACGACTGTTTGGACATTAAGGATGGAAAACATACATTCTCCATAGCACACTTAGTTCTTTAATTTTTTCCTCCTCTTTTCTAAATCTGTTTTTCAAGAGTTGGAGGATCTTTCCCCCTTTCTTTTTCCTCTTATCCTCTCTAGTCAACAATTGGATTTTTCTCAGCAATAGAAAACAGCTGATCAGTCCTAACGGATAAACATTAAAATGTCAGTTTGGAGCAATAGAGTCTTTTTCTGCTCACATTCTGCAGTATTTTCAGTTGGAGCCCCATTTAAATTTGGAGCAATTCCAGGACCCAAATGGGAGAATAGCCTTTCACGAGCACTTGGTAGGCAGAATAAAGAAGCTATTGAATGGGCACCGATAAAGGCAGACATGACTCCTACTTCTAAGATCAGAGAGGTACTTATATTTGTAGAGCTTTTTTTCCTGGAGTCTATTTCTTACATGGTCTAACAGACCCTTCCTTTGAACAGTATCAGTGTATGATATTTTATCAACTAAAAGCATTCCTTCCTCAAAAGTTTCCCCATATTCCGTGTAGCAGTAGTTCTCTAGATTACCCTCACAAGTACTGAAGTGAGTACTTATCATTGCCTCAAAGAAAAAGTGGGATCAAAGAAAAGAATTTTTAAATTTCAAGCTACACATTCACTGTATCTCCACAATCAAATGGGACAAAATATTGGACTGTAACTCAATTTTGGCAAATATACTTTATGTCCTTGTGAGAACAGTCAGTTCAGATGGAGCATAAGACATCAATTATTTTCTGAGGAAAGCTTAAAGCATCAGAAGTGAAAACAAAGTGATATTCTGGTTTAAACACACCCCACATTCAAAGGCAGCTGCAGCATTTTGGGGATTAATATTCTACCCATGCTTCTCTATGAGTTTTAAATGTTGCCAAAGTACGTGTTGAATGAAAAGTTTTCAGAACTATTTCTCTTTCCTTAAAGATTTGACCGAACAAAAAAGAAAAAAGGTGCCTGCAGATGCAGGGGACAGCAGAATTTGGTCAGAGAGCATATTCTACTGGATGAGAAAAATCTTTTGCTGTTACACTATTACAGGTTTCTCTGGTGAAGTGCAGTTGTTCTGATGAAACAGAAAATGAAGAGGGCAACAAAGTACACTATCCTTTACATTTTTGTAGAGTATAATTTCTCACACAAACATCTTACCATACCGGAGTGCTGACATTCTGAAGGTGGTCTCAGTACAAAAATAATTCTGAAGTTTTTGGGCAAGCCAGACAGCTAGCAAAATAATGTGTATGCAGACACATGCAGGTATATCTCGCTACACCAAGATTAATTTGCTATGCTATTTAATGAAAGATCTGCCTCCAGTACCAATGCCACTTTAAAAAAAATATACACAAGGAGTGCTATCACTTTAGTATAACATGCAAAAAACTTGCCTTTTCTTCCCCACACTATGGTGAAGCTACTGAAATGAAGTACGCATGAACAAAATGGGAACTCAAATTAATTTTAAATGGTCTGATAGGAAATTCTTCCTAACTCCATCCACCCGGCTGCTACACTCTAGCCTTCCTGTTTCACCATTTAATTTCTTCCTAAAGAACCCACCATCCTCTACAAAATCATAGCTTCTAGGTTTTTGAACACAGAGCTCAACAGAATCTGTCTTTTCTCTCAAACAAGAGAACAACCCCCACCACATACTACAACCGCAACCATTCAGACCTTTCCAGACACTGCAAGATGTACTAACACCTCCACACCACTTCTGTCCACCCCCCACTTCTTTGTGTGTCACTAAGTTTCTGTTAATAAGATTAGTTTAGAGAAAAGATGTCACCATTCCAGAATAGTATATTTCTTGATATGAATTTTATTTGATACAGCAAGTTATAAAAATAAGAAAACTGACATGATAACAGACTTTGAGTCAACTTCATAGTGTTCAGGGTGTCACAGATGCTGTGAGAATGTATGCTGATACATGCCACAGTAGACTGAGGAGGAACACACAGGGAAAACCACAGGTCTTGTAGATTGCAAACTAGCTAGCTCCTACAGACAGGACATGACAAATTTGGGGGTGTTGTGGGCTTTTTTTGGGTTTTGGTTTTGGTTTTGTTTTTTCCCAAAGAGAAATAAAGTTCAAGAGTAGGTGAAAGTCTTGCAATGAACTGTCTCATGACTGGCAACCAAAGAAAAGCAGCGCTTATTACATTATTCATCCAGCAGTCTTGTAAGAGATACTCAACATGTTTAGTCTTACACTAATGTTTAAAGAGGAGGAAGTGGTACAATTAAATAAACAGAACATGTTCATAGTAAGAAAAAAAAACCTACTGAAAAAAAATTGGATGAGACAAGCCACTTATGGACATAGATGCAACTAGTTAAATTCAATAACATTTGAAAAGTTGAGAAACCATGCAAAACTATATACATGTTAGTGTCAGGAACCATATGGGAAATCTCTGTAAAGCCCTATTTAAATTAAAGTACACACACAATTCTTTCATGCAAAGAAGAAACAATATGTAGTACTTGGCACCACACAGTGTTTTTATTTATTTGGGTGGGCTCAGGCTCTATGTGGCCACTATGTTAACTAATAGTCTGGGGAGAGAAATATTAAGGCAGAATGAACAACTTTCCCAGGCTATGCACAAAATCTAAGCCAAAACTGCCTGGTAGTTGGCAGTCAATTTTTCTAAGAATAAGTTAATTGTACCCAGAGAGCAAGCAAGAGGCATGGCAGCAGTTCCTTATGCTGACTCTATTTTCAACTTTCTACAGCAGAAACTTGTTTTGTTAAGTACCTCAGCTGTGAAAATGAAGGATTTAAATGAAATATACTCAAATCCTTGGCCTTAGTCCTACAAGGAAACCTCTGAGCATGAGTAAATCTCATTGAAGTCAGCGAATATGTTGAGTCCTTTATAGCACCTGCTTGCACACACTTAGTGGTGCATAGACATGTTGAAGAGGATGCCATAAGGATGCCACATACCCTGAGCACCCCCCCTCTGTGGGTGCAACCACTCAAGTCAGTAACATCTGGGAGGTGAGTGGTGCCATCTATAGCAGAAATAAATACACCAGTTTCATGTAGCTAGGAAAAGGCATGAATTCAGGTTTTATCTATCAATCACATGGGTTCTGTCACAGTAGAAAGTGAAAAAAACCCCAAGCAACCAAAACACAAACAATAAACTATTACAACAGACTATGAAAATTCCAAGTCAACCTTTTCACAAAAGAATCACTCTGCTGAAATAGTTTCCCACTGTCTTTTCCCTGAAAGAAAAATTACATTCTGTTGCAGGTTACTTCTTCTATCATGCAAGCTCTGAACAAAAGATATGAAGTACATACTTATTCATAAGGTCTGAAAAGCTGTATATAGTCCTCACAAAACAGGTGTCTATGCACTTGATTGGTTTAATCTTGTTCCCCACTGATGTCTGCAGAAATGGGAACAAAGCAGTTCAACTAAATGTGTAGCCATTCACAAGTCACCAGAAATGTACAAATGTGTTTGCCTTTTGTTGTGAGGTTTATCACTTGAGCTAAGAAAATGAGATACACTAGAGAGCCAAAGGATTACATCTTTTTAATAAAAAAAAAAATACAGTAATGATCTGGTTGGAAGACTCACTCTTTTCTAATTACATGTCATTTTATAAGTTCTCTTGGGTTTATAGAACTTATTTCTTAAATGCTAGTGATCTGAAAACAACACTGTGCTGCAGGACTTGTTTCAAGAACAGTGCTAGAAAAATGATCTAATTTTTTGCACATAATACATATCAGGCACATACAAGGTTAGAGAAAAAGTTATTAAAAATTGATATTTTGATGTAATCAAGTGCTGGAGGTTTCTTTCTAATTTAGGTCCATATTTTGAATTCTAAAACATATTTGCCGTTGTTGGGACAGAGTTAAACACACCCAAAGGACAGAGAAAGTTTTTTCTCATTGAAATGGGGAGAGCCTCTGGGTGAAAACCATTCAGCAGAATTTAACAGCCAGGAAAAAGCTGCTCTGAAGCAACATTACACTACTTAGTGCAGGAGACAGTATATTTTCAAGGTAGGCATAGACAAATTAGGCCCAAACTAACATTTTACTTAGCAATGACTCACCTTGCCCCAGGGTGAACTGCAGTCTGTGAGGGCCACATATGCTGTATGTTGTCTTTGGGATGCTATGGCAGAGGTCAACAGGCATAAACCTGAAAGCAGGGAATATGGCCCAGCATCTGCCTCTTCCCTGCTCCTTTTGAGCTGGCTTTCATTTGCCCCTTGATCCGAGATCACATCCTACCCCTCTCTGAGATGGCCACTGTACTTTGCCTGTGAGGGACAGCACAGGCCAAGAAGCTTCCTTGGTTCTTGCCCTTTCCACCCACCTTGTCAGGGAGTAGGCACCATCTACCCAATGAAGAGCATCAGAGCAAATAGTTTCTTTTTCCACGCAAAACCTTAGTTATCTACATTGTCATGGGCTAATTAAGATTACAGAGCAAGAAGGTGTGAGCATTACACAGACTTTTGTGCAGAAAGAAAGATGGGAGGGTGAGGCTCAGTCCCAAATGGAGTAAATGCAGCTGGAGAGAAGCAAGGAATTCCTTTTATGGTTAGCAATTACACCTAGTTAGGCAAAGGTAAGGTGATGAACTCCCACTTATCCTGAGCACATTTATAAGTAGAGCTGTGTATGTCTCATAACCACGTAAGAGTGTCAGATGAACATTGTTAAAAGCTTCATTATCGTGCAGTGAGATACACAGCACAGTTTCCTGATGATTCAGTTTATGAAGAGGTTGTGTGAGTTCTTCCTCTCCTGGTAACAGCTCTCAGCTTTTCACCTTTAATGTCAGCCTTAAAATAGAAATATCTGTCAGTTTTCACAGTGACAAAACCTACAGAAACATTCCTGATCCATCAGAATTAATCTAAATGCAATTTTCCCTCTCTCCCAGCAAAGCAAACAAACTGTTTTCATCTCTGCCACGTCTCTTCTGTTTTCATCTTTTCCATAATGGCATTAGACTCAATAACAAAGTCAAATGTAATGTAAACACTAAGTAAAGACTTCTTTGAAGTTTGGTTAGTGCAATGGATTGGTTGGCAGGATTCATATCTAGATTTTGAAGGAGCCAGAATGAGTTTGGACTAACTCATTCAAAGTAGGACTAACAAAAATTTTTGCTATCTTATCCTGATGTAATATGGCAATGAAAAGCATTATCATGAGTCACCATGTACATATCATATCCAGTGTCAGGCATTGCAGCAAAAAGATCAAGCACTGTCTTCTTTCAGTAACAAGCTCACTTCAAGGAGACATCATTATGCATTACCAGGACACACCAAACTATTTGCAAACAAACTGTCCAGTGAATTTATTCCTGTTTTCTGGCCCCCTTCCTACAAAGACACTCACTATTTAAACATATTTGTTATTTCCCACAACCAGCCTGGCAAAAGGCAATCTAACAGCTCCCAGACAACTCAGTTGGCTTCAGCTGATCAGGAGGCAATGTCATCTCTACTGACCCTTCCCCAAACCAGTAACTGTGAAGTATCAACAGCTGCTTTGCACTAACAAGAGCAAGAGCATATCTGAGACTGACACTTCTCACATGCAAACTCAGAACATGTGGAAAACTTCTTTCCACTGTGGAAATGAATCCTTGCTTATTAAGGGGATGTGTGTATAACAGTAGGTTACTGCTATTTTTTTTTTAGTTTGTAAGAGGAGTTTTCAGCATGCAAAAGAAGCCAGGTCCCTGAAGGTCTTTCATCTCAGCAGAACAACTTCCTCCTCCTTACAAGCACAGAAATGTATTTATTTTCTTTACATGCCATCTGTAAACAGAGGATGCAATTTGTTAAGGGCCCCTCTTGAGCTGTTACATGGCCTGTATACACCTGTAGTGGGGAAAATTAGTTCCATCATTAAGAGTGCCAGAGAAGCTCCAAAGGCCGCTTAACTTGCTAAAAGATTTCCTTTCTTACCAGGCTTGGGATAAGGTCCAGCAAGAGAAGGGGTAGAGGTTTGGTTTTTTGTTTGGCTTTTGGTTTGTTTTTTTTTTTAATGTGTTCAACATTCAATTTTGCAAGCAGGGAAGGGCAAGCTGTTGAGTTAAGATCACCTACTCTCACGTAAAGTTGGATTTTGACTTAAGAGTTTTGGAACTGCACTTTCTAAACACTAATGAAGTTTTCTGTCTCTTCAATGAAATTCAGGCTTGGGGTTGTGGGCCTCTAACTATGTTCACACTTAATTGTAATTCTCTGAATATTCCTCTTCAAAGCAATAGGGCCTTCCATATGCTTCCATATATTAAGCTCCCATAAAGCCTTCAAGGCACAAGCACATTGGAAGCCACAGGCAAATTAAAGATATTTTTGTTATTGTTTAGTATTATGGTTCTGATTGTGGTCATTTTATTGTCTGATTCACTGAGCAGCCTCACAATGGAACTGAAACTGTTAAAAAGATAATTGGAGATGTATTCATGTTAAAAACAAAAGCTTTAGTTCATTTCGAAAGGTTTGACATTCTCAATAGAAAGAGGACTTGTTCTGCAGAAGTACAGGGCTGATAAAATTGTCAAAATTTATGACCTTTTACTATTTTTTGCTTCCCTTAGCAGGGCTTTTCACCTCTGAAAAAAACATGTTTTAAGACTATGCTGGAACAGTAAAAGGGCTGATTGGTGCACCACCGCAGAAAAGAAAGTTAATTTGTCATGTAACCAGGACATGGCTTCTCTGAAAGTAACTCAATATTACATGCAAAATTCAGAATTTATGGTAAAAAAGCATAAATAATAATATGAAGAGGGAAAGGATTTTTGCATATACCAGCAATTTTTGCATATAGCAGCATTTTTTGACATGTCTATTAACAACAGGATGAGAAAGAAGGGAACAACATTCAACTTTAGTCTAATTTGCCCTAGGAATGATAATGTATGGCAGAATTGAGAAGCAAGTTAGCAAAGAACCACAGGTCTACAAGATGCTGACAGGGGCTTTTGCACATCCAGGTAGCTGGAGCTGAGCAAGAGGCTGAGCTGTAGCTGCCCTCAGATATCTCTGAGCTCAGGGCAATGACACCAGCTGCTGCTCTGCCCCCAGGTAATTTTCATACCTTGTATTTGAGACCTAATCCACAAACCAACTCTTTCTCCTCCCAGAAAATCCTTAAAACCAAAGAGTAAAAATACCAGTGGGCAAGTTTGACTTTGTCAGCCAAAGTGCTTCTACTTTTAGCTGACTGGAAGCCATGTTTCTTCAGAGTGCCAAAATAATTGCTACAGTCTGCTATTTAACACTTAAAAATTGGAGTGGAAGTGTGGATTTCAGAGGCTGTTTCCTGTATAATACAATTTAAAGCTGAGAACTGCCATTCTCCTGCCACTCTGGAGCTGTAGTCATGTGAAATTTTAACATAGTGGGATGGAAGGACTAGGGTCCTCCCACTTCAAACAATAGCATTTTATTAGTAACATACAACAGTACAGCACATTCTTCAGAGATGCTTTTTTATATAGTGCAAATACATGATGCTGATGACATTCCCTCATTGTGCTTCTCCATGCCAGTTGCTGACATAATAATTCAGCAGTAACTTGTATTGTACAGGCCCTCTGCAACCTCAGTTGAGCTCAGCACGCCAATGTGCAGGACCTAGTACAAAGACTTCATCTTTCCAGTACACCCAACAGTATAAAACTGCATCATACAATTAGATGTAAGGGGCTCATCACTGTCACAACAGGGTTGTCAGACCAAAGGCTTTGTATGAAAGGCTAACAAACTTTTTCATTAGTGGGAAGTGAAGTTCTTTCAGTATGTACAGTTGAGGGTTCATATGCATTATTTTCCCTTAAAGTTATATGGCATGAAATGGAAAAGATGTCTTTGAGGTTGATGCCCCCTTATGATAACAATAACCCAAACCATTGGATACTATCACAGCCAAACAAATTAAGACTAACTAGGTATATAAGCTCCTGTTAAAAGTTGTCAATGACACTCCATTCAAGAGTTCTCACAGAAGAACATCCTTCACAGAAGCATAGAATGATTTGGGTTGGAAAGGACCTTTAAAGGTCATCTAATCCAACCTCCCTGCAGTGAGCAGGGACATCTTGAACTAGATCATGTTGCTCAGAGCCCCATTCAACCTGACCATGAGTGTTCCCAGGGATGGGGCATCTACCACCACTCTGGGCAAGAGGACAGCAGAAGAGCATCAGGGAAGGCACAGCTGCAGAAATGGCTTTCCAAGCTGTGTGTGTATGCCAGTATTGCATCCATCTAGCACTCAGGATCATAGAGTGACTTCCTAGGTGACTTCAAAAGTAGCTTTGCAATGAAGATCCTCTGCAGAACCTTTCACTGAGTAGCCATAGAAAGTGTGGGCTCAGAATAGAGTGTAAAGGTGACACCAGCTTCCAAATATATCCCATCTCCCTAGATACAACCAGTTCAGCTATCCTTCAGCTAAAAGACATATGACACCATTCAGAGAAACAAAAGGTTCCAGAAGATAAACTTTATGTGAAAAAATACTTTTTTCCACTGTTCATCTCTTATGACACTGTACCATGTGCTGGCAAGAAATTCACCAGGTATGTTGACCTACGACTGGAAATGTCAGGGGCAAGTTCCATATTTTTAAAGCCAGCTGGGTAAGCTAAAAATCTCTGGGCAAGTCAGTGGCCATCAAAGCCAAGGGAAGGTTCCCCATTTATTTAAATTCATTGTTTTACTCTTTGTAGTTAAATAGAATCCTCATCAATATAATTGTTGACAATTGATTATCAGAAGTGAAATAATTAGTTAATATAGACGTTTAACATGTTTGGCTTTTTGCCCTGACACTAAATATCCAACTCTGCTCTCAGGCTCACTTGGAAAATCCCATGGATTTTGGTAGAATCCTATTGATTTTATATTCTAGTTAATGATAACAGTGGTTAGCTTACAGATTGCTTACCCAAAATATTTATTATTTTTCTTTTATTTCTGATGATTTTCTGGCCATTTTGTGCAATTTATTCTAGTTAAGCTTATTGGAAACAGTGAGATTCAGTCTGAATTTAAATAACAAATCATGTTTCCAGACTTTTTTCTTCTATTAATTACTTCTTTTCAGATCATTCATGTGAGTAATCCTAGTAAAACAAATTCATCCCCTGCAACCCCATTGAAGTCAATGCATTTACCTCCTTTCTGACTTTAGATTCTTTGCATTCTTTAGTCTTCTAAACAGAGATTGAGTTTTACTATACATTGGTATAAAGAAACACCTCCTACGCACCCTGCTGTGCATAAAGGCTACCGGGGCTATTCATGTAAAGTTAGCAAAACTTATCCCCTAAGCCTTACAATAGAGTTCTCTTCATCTGGTTTTCCTTGCATTTGTTCCACATTGCCTTTTTTTTTTTTTCTCAAAAAAAGATTTTCTTTCTCTTATTACTTGCCCAAGGAAGAAGCATTTTCCCAAGGCTATTAATCCAAAATCGAAAGTTGAGTGATAACTGTGAGTTAGACAGCTTAATGGACCAAGCTCTGGCCTTTCACCTCTGACAGTAGTAAAAATGTAAGGCCTTTGTTTATTCATATTATAGGTACAGGGGAAGCAGCTGTGAACAATGGTCCATAAAACTAATTTCCTAATGACTTACATAGGTGATTTGGAAAGCCTGATGCAAAGCTTGTGTTAGTGTGTATGGTATATAGATGTGTATACAAGCATGAGTAAGAAATGGATTCTTCAAGTTGGCACATCATTCAGCATTTTCCAAAGTTAAAACACTATACCAGCTATCATGGAGTTACGTCAAATATCAGGGTACTATGTGTTCCCTAATGCTCATTTGCCTAAATAATAAAAAATAAAATAGTAGATTGTATTGTAGGGAGGTAATAAAGAAAGTTTTATCCCAAGATTAAAGAAATTACAACATCTTTAAAGACTACTTTTAATTCAGTGCTGAAGAGTTTGTTAGGGAGGAATATAACTAGTGAATGTCTTAAAGCAGTAAAAAAGGTTCAACTTTAATGATATTTAGAAAGTAGTTTTTCTTTGCATATGAAATCTATGCCATGACCAGACAAGCTTTCAATAGTTCAGTAGGACTGATGGATACACAAAGACCCTCTCCACACATGTACTGCAATCCCTCCTCCACTCTGTATACCCTCATTGTAAGTATACCCTTTCTGACAACTAACAAGGGACATAACTTGATCCACACCAGCAAGATCATACTCTCTGGTGCCATCAACTTAACTCCCGTATTCCATTAATAAGAAAGATTTCATTAACGTTCAGAGATGATTTGCAAATTAATTGTGTTTTGAATCCTTCTAATACAGAACTGTGTTCTTGAGTTTTTCTGTCAAATTAATCCCGCTAAGTGCATTTAAGAGAGGCAATAATCTTGGGAAATAGCCAGGAAATTGAACCTAGCCTCAAATTTCAATTGCTTGTATCAATGTTGTTACTTGTTTCTGGTGTAAGACTTGAAAATAATCAAATTAAATTGCTTCAGAAAATGGCACTGTATGACAACAGATATTATCTGGCTTCCTGCATGTGTAGAGTGTGTGTGTGTACAAACTAGAAAGCCAAGGTAAACATTTCAAAGGAATAGAAGACAGTGCAAAGACAAGCAGCATATTTCTTGTCAGAAGTATACATATTAGGCACATTAAAATCTGATAGTATTTATTAGAGTCTGAAACATTGCAAGAACAATGCATTGATCATTGTTGCTGAACACTTTATTTTCTATAAACATCCCTATGGTGTTGAGGGACTGCTAGGTAAGGTGAGAAAGATGAAATGACTGCTTTGAATTAATATCCATTGCTTTCCACTGACAAAAATAAATTTGTTTCCACAGGACAATCATTATTAATGCTTTCAATCTTTTCAAATATTTTATTTTTTTCAAAGGATCTATGCAAATTTGCCTTACATATTGCTCACAAGAGCAGCAGTCTCAAAAAGTAATTCATCCATGTCAAGAAGAGAAGCTTAAACCATGACTTCACATTCCTTTCAACTCAAACATTGACATCATACTTGCCCTGTAAACTCACCAAATGCCTCCCTCCCACCCACCCCCACAATGTGACATCATAAAACGAGACATTGGACTGGAATTGCCCAGGTCCAGATCTCTGTAGATACTCTGTAGGATTATCTCTACTGTTAGAGTGATCTTGTTTTACAGCCTAGGATCAAACACGTGCACGCAAATACCTAAGGGGAAAAAAATTACAATCAAGGCCCCTCCCCATCCCAGCATTTTGGTTAAGTAGTAGCAGATACCACATGCACACAAGAACTTTTTCATTTTAGGTGTTTTCTATTTACTTTCAGTTGATGATAGATGTCGTCACTCAGTTGTAACATAAAGCATACTCATATTTTACTGACCAAATATGGAAATATTTTAATCGGTAGAAACAGTCACAGGCCTGTTCACTTTGTCCCACTGAGGAAAAGGGAAACAGGGTCAGGCTTTTCTCTAAGGTTATAATCATTACTAGGAGGGGAGAGATTATTTTGTAAAAAGTGACTTGGCAGTCATATCCTCAGAGGCTTCACACCACTCCTTTGCTAAGGTACCACCAGCAACACTGTTTCCAGGAACTTGTCTGCTCTGCTGGTGAATGCTATTATACAATTATTTGAGAATAATATTGTTAAATGCAAATGTCTCTTTCAATACAGTGTTGGATTTGAATTTTAAGGATTGGGGGGAGGGGGTGGTGGTGGTGGCAGTGACATACTGTATGACATTAGTTCACATTCAGCTGGCCATCATATTGGCTATGTAGAGTTTCCCAAAGAGAAGTGCTGGGGAGATACCAGAGCATGTGTGCATAGGACTGCAGTACTACCCTGTTTTATTTTTCCTTGCCAATACCTTCCATTCACTACTAGGATGGGTAAAATCCTATGGAAATAGAGGACCGCTGTTCCAGCAGTGAAGGTAATGGCGAGTAACATGTCTGCAAGCAACGGACCCATCTCAGGGCTCACACCAACCCCCCAGGACAGTTTTGTAGTAGAGACATCTGTGAGAGCAATCTATCCGCTTGACAAATCTCTTCCCAAAAGGCCATGGAGAGGCTAAATCTGGCTCTACTGACCTCACTGAGGTCAATTCGAATTTTTGGTCAATGCAGTGGAGAGTAGAGTCCTTGGGATATGTAATGCATGGTCTGCATTCACACATCTGAGTTTTCTTCTGCCAGGACTCTGTAGAGCTCACTTATGGGGCTCGCCAGCAGAAAATTCAGTTTCAAATCTATGAAAACAACATACTTGACTCCTCTTTGTACTAAGCTATGGTTTTACTCTAATATTTACCCACGTCAGAGTCCGACCTTTTTGTCATATTCCCATGATTGAACTCTGGTGAACAAAATACCTTTACAAAATACTCAGCTGGCAAATGATACACACTTTGAACAGCTCCAAACTGGAGTGATGCTTGTAGAACAATCCTGCTTGGTCACCCTTAGTAGTTTTCCTCTTTGTCTTTTGTTTCTCTTCTTTTCCTGCAGGTTTGACTTTTCTTAACCTTCCAGATGAGCATTTAATCTCCGCATCCTTTCATTTCTGCTTGGGTTGACGTTTTCTTTCTCTTTTGGAGTGTGGGTAGGAGGGAGAAAATGGATTAACTTCACTTCAGGATGAGTGCAGAACTGATCTAACTCTGAAATGAGTGCCAGGAAGATGGCAACACAACTATTTCTGTGACGTCCAAAGAACTTCTACAGGGAAAACTCAAATACCCTCATTTATCATTTCTTCAGTCAAAAAGAACAAGGTCACTTTGGGGCCTGGTGGGATTTCATTTGGCCTTTTTGGGGTTTTTATAACTCCAGTTTGTTTGTTCAAGCCATATGGTTTTGCCAAAAAGAATTTGCTCGTGTTTACCAGGAACAAACAGTCAGTGGAGCAAGCATTCATTGTGATAAATAGTGTTTGGCATGAAGGGATGAATCAGAGGAGCACAGCCACTATAAAAGCTGTTCTTTTGCTCAAAGTGAATGTTAATGACACTCGTTCAGTGATAAACTAATTCAAAACACTATGTTACTGGAAAGAAATCCTAGACTTCAAGAAATATGCTTGTGTTGCTGTTCAGTCAGAAGCTGGCAGGAGCAACACTGACATAAATATTTTCTTAAATATTTACTTTTTTGCTTTTTCTATGCATATTTTATGACCCTAAAAGAGGTCACTAGAGAGTGCCCTAGTTTTTTTTATTTCAAACTAGAGCTATGCTCTTGCTATAGTCTACCAAGCTCTTTCTCTGTCATTTAAAACCAACGAACCAAGAAGCAATCAGCAATTTGTCCAGTCCTCAGTGATGTGTTTATATATCTGAGTCTGAGTTCAGACTGTCAGGCCAATAATCCATGTTTTACAAGTTTCCTAAGGATGTATTTATAAAAATCCAGTGGTTTGGATCTGCATGTTTAAAAGGCTCCCTTTTTTCTCATGCTATACTACTGCAGTTGTACTTAGCAAAGGTGCTTGGGCTGAAGCCTGCTTTCCTCAATGAGTTTTCAGCAGGGCATTTTGGTGTGAAGAATCCACAGAGGTGGGAACCACCTCATCTCTTTCCAAACATCTGCAAGACGGTAGCATTCAGGACACGCTGCCGGGGTTCAGGGAGGGGGAGGAAATAAAAAAGAGAACTTCATAAAGGTGTCTCTGTGTTTTTCTGTATTCAGATTTTCTCCCTGGCTGGTTATTTGCTGTTGCAGGATGGAAAGAAACCGCTGCTTCACTGTACTTTTCTCTTAATTTGTACTATCCCAAGAGCCCAGGTTTTTAAGGATGTGAAGTCAAGCCTCCAAAGTTAGCACTGGCTTGAAGTTTCAGAGCCTTAATTCTGCCCCCTTGTGCTCATGTATAATGGTACAGTCTTTAATTAAATTACCACATGCTATTCTTCCACAGGACTCCAGCCTCATTCTGTGCACAGGATGGACTGCCCTTACAGAATAACAGCTATTCAGTACTCCTCCATGATCCCCTTCATTCACTGTGGCACATGCCTTATTTACTCTACATTATTCATAATGCCGCTGTGAAGACGGAATTATTAATTTACTTTTCAAGACACTCATCCATTTCACAGCTATTCTGCAACATTCTGAGACCAGGGGACTACTGGGCTCAGAGCCAGGAGTTGTTCACCTCCAGTGCTGCATGCCCTACCACTCCCCTTCCATACCCATCACCTCATGCCATGCCCATGTCAGTCTTCTCTCTCCCATTCTTCAACTTTGAACCCTGTTTCCAACCTCTTTAGTCAGCAAATCCTTCTCTTCTCCCTTTCTTCCTCCTAAATGGCAGTAACATCATGACCCGGTGCCTGTGGGAGCAGTGATTGCTGGTAAAGCCCTGCTCAGTCAGTCCAGCAGTGTACACGTTCAGTGCAGATGGAGTCTTTGGAGAACTGGCTGCTAAACTTTAACAAGTCTCTACTGAGCATGTGAATAAGATTTTTCAAAGGCTTATAACTTGGCCAAATTTAGGCAGTTTTTCATAGAGATGAAAAAGCACATTCCTGTCACCAAGGCAACCCACTTGCCTAATTTTAAGTTCCTCTGCGAAAACATTGCAGCGCTAGCACTTCTCAACAAACAATTAGCAAGAATTTCTCTCTTTGTTTTTTTGTTGGTTTTGTTTTGTTTTGTTTTGTTTTTTAACATGGCTAAAACAATACAATTTGCTCTAATCCCCTTCTCAGAAACAGCTGAACCATTTTTAGTCAATTTTTCCAAAGACAGGCTGAGTCAGAAACACAGCATGGAAAACTTAAGCCCAAATCATTAAAGTCTGGCAAAGCTCTAAGCAACTAGAAATGGGATCTTTACCCTGAGAGGTGCCAGGCAACCACAGACATAGATGGAGCTACCAAATGCACCTAGAAAGAAAGGTATCTTGAATTTTGGAGGTGTTTAGGTTTCCTTCCTTGTTTCTTTTACATAAATAACAAATAAAATGTCATCTCTCTTTCACCTCTTGGTTGGGT
Organism: Haliaeetus albicilla; assembly: GCF_947461875.1. Lineage (NCBI taxonomy): Eukaryota > Metazoa > Chordata > Aves > Accipitriformes > Accipitridae > Haliaeetus > Haliaeetus albicilla. The sequence continues at coordinate 26,253,605 of NC_091516.1, read as the reverse complement.
TGCTACACTCTATTTTTCTTCACTTCTGTGGTTAAGAGAAGATTTTTCTTCACTTTTGTGGTAAGAACACAGACAACTGTCACAAGATAAATCACACTAAAACCCCTGAAGTAGCTAAGCAAAAGGCTTATGAAGAAATAAAATACAGCTCTGAAGCTGATTGTCTGGGTCTGAAGGCATGAGTAGGGGTTGGCCACTGTTGGCTATATCTTTATTAGATTTATATAGCTGCAGTATGCATGCAGAGCTGAAAATCACAGAGCAGGGCTCTAGTGTGCAAGTTCAGTCCAAACATGAAGTTAATAAGTTACTCCTACTCTCTAGAGCTTCCAAGATACAAAAGAAGGATGAGATAGCAGTAGAACAACACAAATGCTGCACAATAAACCACAGTCTCTGCTTCCTTCCCATCTGTACAGATTGAGAGTTTTACACCCCAGGCACACAACAAAAAACAGGCACTTTTTTTCTGTTGGGAAGGTGGTGAGGAGGAAAAGGGATGCATCTTTACAATGTTATCTTCAAGAAGAAACACACACACTTGGTGACACCTGGAGCACAGTTTGCATCTCCTGGCCTGCATCTGCTCAACTTAAAACAAATGTGACAGAATTACTCAACACAGAGTCCACTCCCACAGCATGTCACTAGTGTCATCAGGGTAGAGTAGCGGGGGCTGTGGCTCAGTGGCTCTTTTTTCTTTCACTTAGCAGGCAAAGAAGAGTTCATAGGCTATTTCTGGCAGGGGAGTCACCTTTATCTGAATGTGTTAGGAAAAGCCAATGAGTGAGTGATGGAATTTTGAAATGCTTGGAGTCCCTTTGCCTCTTGCCTGAAGGCCATCAACGTAAACAGGCCTCACTAAAATACTGATAAAGTTTGCAGGGTGGATTGGGAAGGCTGAATCCTAGCTTCCATATACTACAGTATGGGTACTTGATATGTAATATGTATATAGAGGACAGAAGAAAACAGGGCAAAGACAAAACCACACACTGTGCCCCACAAGATGAGGAAATTGAAGACGTATATTAGCTCCCTTCTTTCAGTTATGGCAGGTCCCAGACAGACCCACAGCAAAAATCAGGATGGACCAAGTATTTGGACTGTACAGCTGAGCTCTCTGAGTTCATGTGGAAGAGGGTATATTCTTGCCAGGTTCAGGAGAATACTTGGAACAAAAGGATGTGAAAACAATAATGACAGAGAAAAGCCATAGCAGGACCTCCATGAAAAATCCTGCATAAAGTGACTATTAGAAATCTCAAGGCAATGCACAGGAAGAGATTCAATGCGGAGTGTGGGCATCTGACTATAGAGCCAGAGAAGAAAAGTAGGAATGAAGATGCAATTTTTGAGCCTTCCTCATGAACTGAGTTGTTCTTTAGATGACTAAGTTGTATAAAATTAGATATTATTAATACCTTCCTTGCCACATCCTGCCACCCTTCCTTCTGGCTGGCAAAAGCAAGCAGCCAGAATCAGGCAGTGGTCAACCGCAGTAGTTCTAAGATCCCCCACTCCTGCCCCTGGTAACAATTGCCTTATTCCACTTATTGTACTGTATTGTTTGATTTTCCAAAGACCATGTGCCTCAAATACGTCAACGATAGAGCAACATTCCTAAGACTTCTCTTTCTGCCAGTAATAGGAAAGACAACTGTTGCATACAGGAGGCAACACATTATGTCCTATGGGAAAAGCATCTTTACAATAAAAATAGCAATGGTGCAGTAAGGTAGAGAGGAAATTATCAAATACCTAAGAGCTTGCCCAGTAGATCTGTAACTTCTCACTTAAGGACTGTTATCCATTAGATAACATTGCTCTGAAAGAGGTATATTTTGCTAGTAAGCATGAAAAAAAAATTGACCTTTTTATCTAGTCACGAGGTGAAAAAAATGCTTCAACAGTTTTTGAAAAGTGACAGGTCTCTGAATTTCTAAATTGTCATGAACCCTCTGTCCTCAAAATTCCCAGCACTGAGGCTATTATCCTTTCTACACGGAGACAGTCAGTAAATGTTAGATAGAAAGAAACTAGTTTCTGAAAACTGTATATAGAAAGAAGAGTCAAAAGGTTTTCTTAATTAACTCTAGAGCCACCAAATCATCATATAAGATCAGGGAAAAGGAAGGTGTTCTGGATTTACATTTTAGAGCTCTGGCATTAGTCAAAACAGGGGAGTAATCTTCTGCCAAATTTTCATCAGAAAACATGCTTGCCTCACTGCTTTCCTTACTGCAGGTCCACTTACCTCTCTGTGGACCTCACAAGGGATGCAAGACAAATTCTGCCAGTCTGTATCTTCTTGCTTCAGACACCAAATCTGTAGTCAGGTCTGCCAGGGCATTCTACAGCAGCTCCCTTTAAGATGCAATGTAGGGAGCCACAACACACCATGAGGTACATTGGGTTTTGTTCTTCCTTTTGGATCAGTTCTATCACACGAGTGCAGATCTATGTTTTCATGGTATGTTTTCTGTTTTCCTTACATTTTTGTGCTTTAACATGCAAATCAACATCTGCAGTCTGCTAGTGTCTTTCATTTTCCTTGAAACTTGAAACAAAAAGTCTCTGTAATCAGGATCTTGTTACGTTTGTTTTGTCGAATCCTATTCATGGACACAAGAATCAGAACAACTGTCTTCCCTAATCTGCTGTTCATAAGGCAGATAACTTCCAGGGGACTGAAAACACAACCTGAATTTCAAAGTAGCCAACTAGAGTAAGAAGCAGGACCTGAAGCAAAAAGAGCAAGATAAAGTAGTAGTGCCTGTTACTGGCAAGGCAAACACCTTACCAGGAAAAAACACTGGCAGACATCTACTGTGGAGAGCAGCACAGCACCAGCCAGGGAATGCATAGGATGACCTACAGGTTATTTCTTCACTTTCCTTTTTACCTTCCTGCTATTCTGCTGTCTCCTTGCTCCACTATTTTTTGGTTGATTAGAATCATAATTAACATTAATTAACATTAACCTAACCACCACTTCAATGAATATCTTAATAAAATGTCAATAAGGGCATATAGATTTTTAATGAAAAAAGGAAAACTGTGTATTTTGGTCTCTGGCAGGAAGGGAGCTGTGTGGTTACTATGAGGTAGTTTCTGCTTCTGGGTTTCTGGAAAGTCAAATAAAGGCAGCTAGCAGCATTTTATTTATAAAATGAAGCCTTCAAAACTATGACTGATTTTGCTGATTTGTGAATTCAGTATCACACTACGTGAACAGTCCACAAGAAGAAATTTATTCCAGCTGAACTAGCATTTAGCAGAAGACTGTCCTACACAACAAGAAATGTCTTTCTGTTGCCTGAAATGTATGTCGAGGGTGAGTTTTTATCATATTTTGAAAGCCAGTCTTTGTATTGCCAAAGCCCTGCAGCTAAATAAATATAATTTACTTGTTAAAACATAGCTGTATTTATCTTCATTGAATTTCAACCAGCAGACATGTTAGCAAAAGATGGGAAACTTTGCAACACTTACTAGTAAATTGCAGAAAGAACTTATTTCAAGATGTAAAATTTTGCTTTCCATCTTCCACTGAAGACCATGGGAGCTGTCATTAGTCATAAAAGACAAGGGTCTGGTTAGTCAGCATTTATTTGGAACAAACTGGGTTAGTAGCTGTCAGTCCACTTTGTTCTGCAAGTCTGCTAAGCTCTGTGGGTAATACTGGAAACACAGCTTGCTCTTCTAATGTCCCTAGTGTTGCTTTTAGGTCATCTGACACATACTCTTCAGGTTATAAGAATTCATGTCTCAGCCAAACAAAAGAGCAAAGTCATTTCTAATAGGACACCCCACACACACACACTTTAAAATACTGTGATTTTCTCAAGCACTGACTCCCTCAATTCTTCATATTAAATATATGGAGTCTGGCCAGATATTTCAGGGCTTGAAGTTCACAGTCATCCTCCTGAGTCAGAGCCATTGCATCAGTCCAGACCCAGAGCCATCAGGACTCAGAAAAGCTGCAAGGCTGCCTGCTTTTTGTTCCCTGCCAGCTTACAGACAGGGTAGCAGAAAGGTGGCTGAGAATTTCTGGTGCTAATCTCCGAAAATATTTGGAGGTCTGGACAGGAAAAGTCTCTCCCACCAGCTCTGACTGGCACTGGAGTTAAACTCAGCAGATTTACACCACTGAAACAGCATTAACACTATAGCTGTAAAAGGAGTCTTTTCAGATTTGCACCAGCACAAACAAGATTAGAAGAACAATCAAATCTGTCCCTCAAGGAAGTTTTGGGGAACTGAATTCGCAATGCCACAAATAAATCTGACCATTACTAAAGATCAGGCCAAGAACTGGTTGCTCTATTATTACAAATCACATTCAGCTTTATGTCCCAGGAGAATACATTTTAAAAGAAATGCTAAGACTTAAACTTTAGTTTGGAGATACCAAAAATCGATGTAGATTAAGGCATTAATGAAATGCATTCAAATAAATCTGTAAGTAGACCCTTTTCTATCCAATTTCTACTTTGTTCCCAGCTGGTAAACTCATTATTATCCTTCAGATATTTGCACTACGGTCATGTGTTGGTCTGCTCTCGTGATCATGGTCTTGAATGTAAAGAGCTGGGTGTCGTTTGCTTTTACTGCTCCAAAAATAGTTGGGAATACTGACAGCTGCTTAGTGCTGCAAGTGAAAATGATCCTACTTTGTTAAGAAACAAGTCAGAATGGATGTAAATGGTAAAAGAAGTAACCACTGCACCTCAGTCTTCATAATCACACAGATTTCCTTAAACCACTGCCCCTCCAAAGCTAAACAGGAGATACTACATTCATTCACAGATCCATCTCCAACTGGTAGAGTAGGTGCATGTATGTCCAGACATCTGACTGAAATAAACTCTTTATGCTAGTTCTGTCTACTTAATGTAATTAAGGGAATTGCACTGTCTTAAAATTTAGACATACATTACTAACATAAAGTATCAATTTCAAAGTTCTGTAGACAACCATCTGTCTAAAATGACTGGTTTAAGAGAGTTCTCACCTTTCAGAAAGCTGTATTTAACTTTTTATTGAGTACTACTGTCCATTAAGCAATTCTCTGCCGTTTTGATGGCCCCATATGACAAGCTGACATCTAATACACTTTCTACATTTTAAGGCAGGTGTTCTATTGACAACAGAATTAAACAGAATAAACACTGCCACTACACACTATGTGATTTGCAACTAATATTGTAAACAGCATGAATGAAACATTTTCCTAATAATATTCGTTAGCTTCTGTGCATTTCACTCTTCTGCACTACTACCAATCAACCAGTCGCAGAGCCTTCACAATACTTTATCCATCATAGAAAAGCAGAGATTTGCTAGAAGCATGCCTGCAGTGCCAAGTAAATATGTTCTCTCTTGCTGTAGTTATTTATAGTTATGTATTTGTTTCCTGGCAGAATGCACACATGGTGGTGGAAAGTAAAATTCTCCTCTTTTATTATTTATAAAGGAAACTACATCAGAATGCCAGAGTGATTTCCACTTTATATTTTATGTGTCCTGTTGTGCAGAAAGTAAACTACTACACAATGTTTTTATGCATATTACTGAGCACGTGCCTTTCAAAAGTAGTCTGGAGTGGCAGTATTGTCAGCCACTCCAGAATGGTTGGCTTCACTTCTTCTATTTTCCCAAATCAGATGTTACCTACCACCTTCTACTGCTATTTTATGTGAGTATGATCAACAAAGCCAGAGCCTGTTTTCTGAATCAAGATTTATAGTGCTCCATGCTGCACAACTGCATTCTGTTGTGCTATAAGTGATATTGTGTCATACAAAAGCAAACATTCAGTAGTTTCTGATACACCCTGGCTGCTAAATAATCATTCTTATTGTTGTAGTAATTGAATAACTAATCACTCTGTACATCAATAGCTAAGACTGTACAGGAACATTTGAAGTGCAGCATTCAAGCTTGAATTATTGCAAAAATCGAAGTAAAGTAGTGAATACTTATCATCAAAAAATACTATGCTAGCCATCAAAATACTTTAACATGTTCTAATCTTTACAACATGGTAGTAAGTCAATTTGATTAGTAAACCAAGACATGGTAATTTATTGCATGCCTTACAGAAAGTCAAGAAGTGAGCTGAAGGAATTGGGACTATAGGACCCATGCCGAACAAAGTGGTAGGTTTCCACTTTCCCTAAACCCAGGTCTGCATAGCATATCTGTCTTACCCTGCTCTACATCTTTTTCTTCCCATCTCTCTGAATGCCTAACAAGCAGATAATTTACTGTGAAAGAGTTCCTGCTACCTGACTTATTGTACTTCTCTGTCTCTTATTTGCCATTGAACAACATCAATGCGGAAGGAATGTCCTTTTTTTGTGCAATTCCTCCCTGTAATACCATATCACCTTCTTCCAAGAGAATTATTTTAATTTCTGTAGGAAACAATCTCAGTGTACTGTCCTCTTGAGATATCTCATGATACAAGATGACCAAGTGAAGTTATAATAATAATCATGCCAAAAGAAGCCGCAAGTTTCTGTCCATGTTGATGTATGTGCATTGCATAGAAGAGAGCAAGCTTTACTTAGAAAGATGATCCTGAGTAATTTTTTTTGCACTGGGAAATTTAAAAACCTGACTAGTAGATACTGCAGTTATGGCTTCAGGAGTCCTACAATACATTTAGAGGTATACTTTCTAGGCTGTCTCTGAATAGTAATAATTGGCAAATGCTGAGACAGGGCATGCACTACTTTATGATCCCAGACAAGAGGATCAGAGAGCAGCCTAGAGGAACAGCAAAAAGATGACAGCTGAAGAAGAATCACCAAAATGTACAATCAATTTCTGCTTCATTAAATTTGTCCTGGATAAATGCCTAGCTTTTATTCTCCTGTAGATCACCCCTGGGGTAAGTCAGAAACTGTCAGACTTAATACAATAAACCCAGAGTCCTCTACCTGTTGCACTGCAGATAACAGGTAGACCTGTTGACAAGCACTTAACATACAAACATTAAAGAAAGTAAAGTATACAATTCTGATGTGAAAGGTGTGTTGGTATACTTTTGTGTCCCTACCCTCCTTTCTGCTTCCCTCCTGCCCAAATCTCAAGCTTCTATTTAGAATGAAGTATCCAGACTTTCTTGATAAATAAGTGCAACATTGCTGACTTCAGAGAAACTGTGTTTCTTCTGGAGCCTTACCACTGCCGGTTGCATGAGCCCAGTCTGCTGGTTCCAGCTGTTACTCTATGAGAATTCTCCTGTGACAAAAAAATTTATGTTAGGAAACATTTCACACAATGGACCTCTGATGGCCTGTACAGCATGTCAGCAGGAAAAATACAAACCAGGAAAATAATCCTAATGAGAAAAACCAGAACTTTTCTAAGTTTCATCTGAGCTGAATTCTGCAAACATCAAAGATAGTTAGAGAAAGCTTACAGTATTCCTTAAAATTTGTACCTACAATCTTCACTAGTACAACAGAAAGTAAAGCAGAAGGGAATCTTATTTCTGACAAGAGCTAGATCTGGATCATTCAGTATTTTCAACAATTTTAGTTATCAAAGGAGAATGGAGGCATTTAGAGGAGACAAGAAAAGTGAGGGACGCTTAAATTTCACAAAAGAAAGAGCAAATATGCCTTTAAAAGCACCTAAAGGGATATCAAGAAAGGAGTTTATGATTGCACTAATGATTGTAAACTGGTCTTGAAATCTCAGGATGGTAACCAAGTCCATGATTAGACACTACATGGTGGCCATGGTGACCCGCCTCTTGGACAAAGTCCTCAGAGCAAGACTGCTGAAAGACCTGGAACAAATTAACTTCTAGGTCAAAAGCAGTCACCCTGTCCAGTCTCAAACTGTATTAGATAAAAACCACAAAGTTCACTGCACAGAAAACCCAAGGCAGAAGTCCCTGAAAACTGCAACACTGTCATTACGTTCGCTGTGGCACTCAAGGCTCAGTAACAACTGGCACACTGAGAAAGACGTAGGGAGAGAAAAAGCTCTATGTCATCCTTCAAGATTTTGCAAAAACTAGTTCTGTAGAGTAAAAGTTCTTTCACAAGTGGCATTGCTGGCTCAAACAAACTCTTCCTAGGAGTATTGGATATTGCAGCTGGAGGTTATGATCAGCTAAGGCTGAAAGCGCAAGAGTTCTTATTCATTTTAATTTGGACACTGGCAAACTAATCCAGGTGTGGCAAAACTATCTTTGTAGTTTGCATACATGCACAAAAAGGTCACAAGGAAAATGTGTGGGGAGGGAGAGGGATCTGAGCTTCCATAACCAACTTTTTTCCCATCAAAGCATTGATAAACAGGTTGGGCAGAAACCAGAGAACAAAACAGGAAAAGCAGGACAGGTTGTAACATCACTGCCAGGTTAGCACTAATTTTGAGAACTGTAGCACACACTGCTTGCTGGACTTCAGGTTTTATAACCTGTCCCACCATCAGTGGCATTCAAAATTAGAAGAATCATAATTCCCTTGTTCCCTTTCCTTGTCCAGTCAACTACTTTAAATGGGCTTGACAAGACTGATCCTAGTTGGGTGGTGAAGCTTACTAAAATGTAAGAACAGCTCAGTATTACGCAAAAAACCAATACAGACCAGGCCTACTGGCTTGTCTCCTACAGCAGCAATAAGCAGAGTAAGAGGGCTAGCATCCACATCATTTACCCCCTGGTATTCTATTAGCTGCTTATTTCCGGAGTGGTCTGCCTTTTCAGCAGGCCCCTGCAGATCTCTCTCCTGGAGAGCCTATTCAGTGTCTCCTCGAATGAAGGAGAATTTCTTGCGCTTGTAATGGCCTCAGGCAGCAGCTCAAGTCTCCCATGTGATGCATGGAAACAGAGGAGCTAATTTCATTTGATTGCTACTCAGTCTTGTACTGGAAGAGTCCTACTTGCTTTCCTCATGCTACTTTATAATACACTCCAGAGCACCCATGAGTCAGTGTAAGTTATCCAAAGCTGGGACTAGACAGTAACACATTAGTGGTATCCAAAATGTTGCAATTTTTCACAGGCCAGAATAAATCCCCCTGCTCTGTCCATAGAAATATTACATCTTGACACTTTCCATGCCAACACTAATGAAGATTTAATATTGAGCTACCTCTGCTGGAATGACACTGTGGTTTGTACAAATCACAATGGTAGGACCTTATGCTGCTGTAGTAACTGAAGGATACCATTTTAATAGCCTCAATTTTAGTCCATCATGGATGTTGGAAAATTTCTTATGCAATAGAAAGCTCAAATGATTTGTCACTTCTCCTGGCAGACTTTCCCTTGCTGCTCTTTTGGTTCACTTACCTGATCTAACCAGTAATCTGTCCACCATTGAGCTGATGATGAAAGAGCGCCATGTCCCAGGTGAGCAGTTTCAGCCAGAATTAGACTCAGCTGACTCCTCCTGTCCTCTCAGTCTAGATTTTCATGTAGTTTCCAATCTTCCAACATGAAAGCTATCGCTGATACTCTTGTACTATCACAGCCACATCCATTAGACACCTGGTTCATTATTTTTAAAAGGATTTTTATATATACTTTGAAACATAAGGCCACTCCTTTGTAATGGTACATCTTGAGCAAAGCAGAGACAGAGAAGAATGAAGATCAAGAAGACAAAAATTGTATCTTTTCTTCTGCTGTGATTCAGAAAATTAAAGGGAACAATCTTACATGTCTCATTTTTCTTCACACAGAAAAACTGAATCTGTATTTGTTGTCTTTCCTGGGTGCTGTGGAGCTGAGTGCCCTTCAGAAAGGCAGCACTAGTAGGTGAGACTCCAGCAGAACAAAACAGTGGCAAAAAATGGTCTGCGGGGTAGGAGATCTGCAATGACATTTTCAGGTTTGGCTACAACTTTGATCTGGCAGTTCAGATGCTGGAACAGGACCAGCCAAACCAAACTCACTGCCCAGAAACTCCTCTCTGAATGGACATCTCTTTGTTGGTGTGCAGTCTCAACCTTTTTATATCCACTCAGCAACACATTAGAGTCAGTGTCTCTGCTCCAGACTAGTGTGTTCTTTTGGCATATGCTGAGGAAAAAAACATGGCATATCCTTCTGACATGAAGACTATGACTTGTTGTGCAAAGTCAGCAAAAATCCAGGTCTCCTAAAACAAATGCTGGCACAATCATCTTCTTGATATCCCCATCAACTGTTTTGATGTTCTCATCTGAAATACCTAAGTGTGAACAAACTCCAGCTGCAGTAAGGCCCCCGTCTCCAGAATACCCAGGTATCAGTGAACCAGTGGATTTCTGACCCACAAGCAGCAAATTGTAAAACTACCTTGCTATGGGATAACCAGTGTTTGGCCATTGATGCTAACAAAAAGAGGTCTTCCACAGAGAGCTAAGAATTGTTTTATGATGGTATAGTACCCTTTTCTCTATGAACTCCTCCAGAATGGGTTGCAAAAGCAGACCTACAAACACTTCACTACACTAACACCACTTCTGTCCAAAGGATGGACAATTTTTTCTGCAGCACACTGTGGTATTTTACAGAGATGTAACTTGTGCTTAAACCAGGCCAGAACCTCAAACCAGTCACTATTCTTTACAACATCACTAAATCTTTTGTCTTGTCCACATCCATTACTATATGAACTTTTCATAAGCAGGCAGCCGTCTTTGCCAAGAGCTTTGGAAAACACCATGTTATCTTAATTCTCCTATAAAAGCTAAAGAAAGGCAGACTTACCCCTCCTGCCAATTGCTTTTCTCCAGAATTTGAGTTGCTATATAATGGAAGTAATGTTGCCTCCTCACTGATTCCAAGTAGGTTTCTGTCCATACTATGTTTTCCCACAAAAACAAGCAAGGAGGAGAATGTGTACAAATCCACTGGGGCTGTAGAAAAAAAGTACAGCAGTGCACGAGAGGGGGATTTCTTGTTGCAGTATGTAAACCAATGAGCTATTGCTTATTGTATCATCTGCACTGCTGATCCAAACCCCAGCCTGCTGAATACAACTTTATGTAAGGCAATTTGAAGTGACAAATCCCCAGGGTCAGTGGGAATAGGAGACAATCACTATTTTGCAGGTTCAGTGTTATTAAATAGAGCGTTTCTAACACATAGTACTCCTGATGCAAAAAAGCTGTAGGGTTTATTGTATGCCAAGCAGAGATCTAGTAACCGGTCTTCATCCAAATGTTGAATTTTACCCCTCCCACCCAGGAAACAGGTAAAAAAAAAAATTTCCTTTGCAGAGAAACTTTTGACAACAAAAGCACAAAGTATTAAAAAAACCCACCACTTTCAAATATTAATAAAACATTTTTGAATAACAAGTAGATTCTCAGGGTAGAATTGCAACATACTGGCACACTGAAGGACTTCATAAGTGCTAGAAATGACGATATATTTGTCACATGAATTGTGCCACAAATGGAGCTGGACCAGTAATATTTATTCAATTATCAGTTCACTGATTCTTTTTATATTTTACTACTTTGTTCTAAAATATTATAACTCCAGCCACTAACAAAGGAAGAGAATTTACTAATTTGCATTACTTGTAGAGTATAACTTTCATACGTATATAAAAATTTTAAAGATTCACATAGGCTTTGGTTGGGAATCACTAAAGAGGGACAGATTATCTCTGTGTGTTAACTTTGGGCACAAGAGATGTAAATTCATTTTCTGTCTTATTGCATTCCCTGATGAAACCACTTCATCTCTCTGTGCCTCAGTTCCCCGTCTATAGAAGGAGGAATATCTATGCCAGTCTTTACTCACTGAAACTGAAAAGCAGTCAACAACATTACTAATAAATAATAAAGGGAATGCTTGCTGAATTAAACCTAAATTTGGCCAGAAAAGCAAAGCCAGGTAACTAAAGGTTTTTGCTTTGCCTTTTTTTTTTTTTAAGTACTCACTAAATTCTAAAGAAACATTTCGAAAGACAGAAGCAAACCCCATCTCAAGATCTCTTGAAAGGAGATTAGATCTATCAAAATATTAAGCTCATATCATGAGGTGAATGCAGCCTAGCTCACTGGACAGCACTTGCAGCCCTGCAGTGCTAAGCTCTTTCTCCCTGTGTAACTTTTGTCTCCCTATATGTTAAACGGACAAGGCAGGCACCTTACTTAGACATTTACATAGTCTATTGTGGATGCTTGGCTGATCAAACAATGTTCCTATTGCTTTAATTAAGGCATCTGAAAGCTACCAGCATAAAATCAGATGATATGAATGCCCTTATAAAATACAAATGCCTGAAAAAACCCCAAGCCTCAAAAGACAGCTCAGGGAGCATTAACCATGGCACCTGCCCTGCCCCAGCCAAAGGGCAATGCAATGCTACAACAGTCCTGTGCAACCAAACCGTATCCTTTCTGCAGAAAGGAAGTCATTAACTGCAGCAGAGATAAAGTTTGAAATTCTGGTTACAATATCAGACCAACATTTAAAGAGTAGATTGCATCTACGCATCATCTTTTCTGCAGCCAGCACTTCAAGGCTTTACTGAACCTCCACTTTAGATGTCCACTACAGAGAGAACTCACACTAACAAACAGGGACAAGTTTAGTGCTAGCCAACAGCTCCTATTATAAGTGACCGTTTCTCACTGAAACACTTCATATATTTCAAATTATCACCAAGACATACATTTTAATGGTTTATGCTAACTTTATTGTGACTTTTAAAATCCACTTCCTCACATCACTTCCCTACTTTTTCCACAGATAGTTACATTACTGCTGTTTACTCTCTACACTTCTACTTCATCTTACAAAGGTGTCATAATTTACACCACCAACTCCATTGCAAATTAATCTTACTACTCACAGCAACTGGATGTCATCAGTGACTAGGTGAGAGCTTTATTCCTTCCCAAAACTTCCTGTCAAAAAAACCCCCACAACCCCAAGCAACTAACACTTAAAAAGCACCCACACAGCACAGAACAACCAACTTCTATGTTTTCTACAGTGATTTTACTGGGCAATTAATTTCAGGTGCCATTTATCTGTGACTTAAGAAGATACTAAGAATTTCATCTCTAGGAATGCACATACTGTTGATTACACCCGTAAAACCTCTGGAGTTAATCAGGGTCTATTTAAGAAAAGAGTGCCAAGATATGCCACCCAACTATTTTCTGTGATCACAAACAAAATCAGATAATTTAAATTATTTCCTTGATCTGTCATTATTGAAAAAATTTGTTTTTTCTTGGGGCTGGTTTACCATGGCCATGGAGTGATCTAAACCAGGTCTGTAAAATGACATTCACTCCATTCCTTTGAATACAGGTACATCCTCCAGGACAATGCATGTTCCCACTATCAACCACAGTCTGGAAGAAGAAGGAAACATCCTCAGCAATTAATTCCTTTTGCATCCCAGTAACTCACACTACAGCAGAAACAGAGTCCAGCTGTCTCTGTGTGAAATTTCTTATGTCTACACTGCAATAGTCCAATATATGGGTGGAGACATTAGGTGTAAAGTCTCCAAAAGAGACAAAGAAAAATCATGTATCTTATAAAAGAATATTCTAAGGTAGACATGCATTGCAGAAAAAAAGAATCATTTAAAAGAGAGAATCAGCTTTGACAAATGTACAAGTTTTACTATGAGTGAACGCTAGAGGGTACCAGTATTTAAACTAGATCATAGTTATAATGATAACTTACCAATACAGGAAAGTAATGCAGGAGAGTGACATGTTCCTCCTCTCTCTGGCCTGAAAGAACACATTGTGTAACTTATGCCTGTTATTCTGAGTGATGCACAGCCTCCAAGACATGAATTAAGTTATACAGATATTGTCTGAGTCCACTTACCTTGTCCCTAACTTTCAGACACTTGCTAAACTCCATGGTTTGTAAGGCTGGTTAAAAAGAAATTCAACTACAACATTTTTTATTGGCAGAGAATTATCATTTTGGGTGAAAATAAAGCCTTAATAGTGTCATTAAAACATGTTTCAGGCAGGAAAGCTAGTTTTTCCTTAGCTGAACTCCAATATTAATTTGGTTTCTTCTTACCCAGGAACATCTTCAGCTTAAATGAGTTTTGACGTATGCTCAAATTGTCACCAAATTAAAAAACACACACACACAAATTTCTTGTAGATAATAAGTATCATTTAAAATTGCTCTGTCCAGAGAATAATTTTTTTAAGTACTCGTGCAACTGATAGAGCACAAATGCACAGAACTTCTGCTGGTGAATACAATCTAAGCCAGGTACCAAATTCTCACTGACATGGAAGAGATTTAGATACCTAACTAGTTTTATGGATTTAGCTCTTCTTCACTTAAGAGCAGTTCACATGAGATCAAACTATTTTTGCTGCCCACATGGCATGCAATTCTGCAGTGTCACTGAAAAATCTTGACATCTGAAATACCATACACAGAAGGAGTAATATAGGACAATTACAAACACACTGAAACTTTGGATTCAGTAAACAACCCAGACCACAGTACATTTGGCAATCTGCGTCCCTTAGAATGTCAATTCCTTCTTTTTCACCTCAAGTAAACTCGTCTTACAGAAGTCCAGTACTTGTATTGGTAGTATATGAGGCATGGATCTTTTCTGAGGTTTATCAGTAAAATGGCCTACAGAAATAACACGCATGCCTGCCTGCTTTATCACACCTACCTACAGCAAGTGTTATTAGCCTTTTGCTTTCATGAGCAATTCAGTAAAACATTTAAAAATGCAAAGGGGATGGAAAAGATAATAAATTAAGATCATAAGATAAATGAGGGGAAAGATTTACACCTTTCAAGTAGAGGCCTGAGAGCAGAAGTCTCATGCTGACACTCTGCAAAGACATCACATGATAATCCCAAGAAATTATTTAGTGCTGAGGACAATGCTGCCACTGAACAATGAAGGACTTTGCTGGCAGAAATGCTGAAAGACTGACATCGATCAAAGTTAACTGCAGCATCTTTGCTCATGCTGCACACCCTGGAGGGCTGCCAAAGTATGTCTCAGGTGCTACTGGTGATAAGGCCATACATGACTGTGATGATGACTGATGTGACACTTGCGCCTATGTTAGGCTTCTGAAGGCATCTTCAGTTTCCTCTCTCTTGCCTCTTTTTTCTTTTCTTTTAAAATATAACCTGTTCTTTTATTTATTAATTGGCGCTTAATGAAGATGCATACTTCATCAAATTGAAAAAGCCTAAATCTTACAGCTGAGGCTAATACTGATAGCATTCCCTTTTTCCCTCAGCTGGCTGATCAGGACCCTTTATTCTCTTTTAAATGCCCCATGCCTTCTTTGGGAAGGTTAAGGAGCTGTCGTGGTTTAACCCCAGCCAGCAACTAAGCACCACGCAGCCGCTCACTCACTTCCCCCCCACCCCAGTGGGATGGGGGAGAAAATCAGGAAAAGAAGTAAAACTCGTGGGTTGAGATAAGAACGGTTTAATAGAACAGAAAAGAAGAAACTAATAATGATAATGTGTATTGGTTTTATGTGGCAAGGTTTTGGTAGCGGGGGGGGGTTACAGGGGTGGCTCCTGTAAGAAGCTGTTGGAAGCTTCCCCTGTGTTCGAGAGAGAGCGAGCCTATACCAGCCAGCTCTAAGATGGACCCGCCGCTGGCCAAGGCCGAGCCAATCAGTGATAGTGGTAACGCCCCTGTGATAACATTTTTAAGAAGGAAAAAAAAAGTTGGGAGGCGGAAAACAGCCACCGGAGAGAGGAGTGAGAACATGTAAGAGAAACAAGCCTGCGGACACCAAGGTCAGTGCAGAAGGAGGGGGAGGAGATGCTCCAGGCGCCGGAGCAGAGATTCCCCTGCAGCCCATGGGGAAGACCCTGGTGAGGCAGGCTGTCCCCCTGCAGTCCAGGGAGGTCCATGGTGGGGCAGATATCCACCTGCAGCCCGTGGAGGACCCCACGCCGGAGCAGGTGGGTTCCTGAAGGAGGCTGTGACCCCGTGGGAACCCTGCGCTGGAGCAGGTTCCTGGCAGGACCTGCGGATCTGTGGAGAGAGGAGCCCACGGAGCAGGTTTTCTGGCAGGACTTGTGACCCCGTGGGGGACCCACGCTGGAGCAGTCTGTGCCTGAAGGACTGCACACCGTGGAAAGGACCCATGCTGGAGCAGTTCGTGAAGAACTGCAGCCCGTGGGAATGGCCCACGTTGGAGAAAGTTCGTGGAGGACTGTCTCCCGTGGGTGGGACCCCATGTTGGAGCAGGGGAAGAGTGTGATGAGCCCTTGCCCTGAGGAGGTGAAGTGGCAGAAAATAACATGTGATGACCGTAAACCCCATCCCTGTCCCCCTTGTGCCGCTGGGGGGGCTTGGTGGAGAAATCCGGGAGTGAAGTTGTGCCCGGGAAGAAGGGAGGGGTGGAGGGAAGGTGTTCTGAGATTTCGTTTTATTTCTCATTTACCTTACTCTGGCTGATTTGTAATAAAAAGTGAGCTAATTTTCCCTAAGCTGAGTCTGTTTTGCCCGTGATGGTAATTAGTGAATGATCTCTCCTGTCCTTATCTCGACCCGCAAGCTTTTTGTTATATTTTTCTCTCCCCTGTCCAGGTGAGGATGGGGGAGTGATGGAACGGCTTTGGTGGGCACCTGGCGTCCAGCCAGGGTCAACCCATCACATAATGATAACACTAATAAAATGACAACAGTAATGATAAAAGGATCGAAATGTACAAGTGATGCGCAGGGCAATTGCTCACCACCCGCCGATCGATGCCCAGTTAGTCCCTGAGCCGGGATTCCCCCTGCCCCCACTTCCCCCAGTTTATACACTAGATGTGACATCCCATGGTATGGAATACCCCGTTGGCCAGTTTGGGTCAGCTGCCCTGGCTGTGTCCTGTGACAGCTTCTTGTGCTCCTCTGGCTTTCTTGCTGGCTGGGCATGAGAAGCTGAAAAATCCTTGACATTAGACTAAACACTACTTAGCAACAACTGAAAACATCAGTGTTATCAACATTCTTCCATACTGAACTCAAACCATAGCACTGTACCAGCTACTAGGAAGACAACTCTATCCCAGCTGAAACCAGGACAGGACCCCCAACTACTTTTGTGTGTTGCTGTGAAACAGAACAGCCCCATATTTAGCTGGTGCAAAGGGAAAAGGAAATAAGAAGCCCTTTCCCTGACCACTACCACCTTTAGAGTTGATTTCAGTTGTTGTGACACCATGCTTGTACAAGAGAAATAAACAACTTGTGCTATTCATGTGGCTGTCACAAACTGGACATAATGCCCACAGAGTACTCACAGTTATTTATTGCAGCTTATTAGCTTGCTCTTAACCCACTAGTTCATGCTGAAGGTAAAAGGAGGCCCCTAGCATTGGAAAGGATTTGTAGCCAAATGATGCAGAAGGGAAGACCATAAGAAGTGCTGTACAATGTAAGCTTCATTTAGCTTTGGACACACTTTATGAATAGGTCCCCAGTGCACACACAGCACGTGTAGTCTCAGTCTACTTGCTGTGACACTCCATAGCAGCAAAGTAAAGATCTGTGGAAAATACAGAGAGATTAAAGAAGTCGGTTTCTTTTTCTCTATTGGTCATGAGAAGAGTAATATAACTCTTGCATTTCACTCTTGGCTCTTTTATATTATAGCATATTAATGTCATATAAACATGCCCCTAGTGTTTTAGTTCTCAAGTTGTTGTTGAACTGGATCCCATGAAAGAAAATACATTTGTTTAGCACTAGGATGCTTCCCTTGCCACCTTTCAAATATCTGCTGCAAACAACAGTCAGCATAACTTTAAAAAGGTCCCAGGGATCTTTTGTCATAGGAGGTGTTAGGGACCACTAGCAGCTTCTCTGTTATTATTATAATTACCTACCTGCTAAACAAGTTAGAGAAAAAAACAGTTGCTGTTAGAAGAGGAATTGGCATGATTTGACTCCCTTTAACAAATGGTGCAATTAACACCTCTGATAAATTTCTTGCACGGCATTTGAGAACTCAGAATTACAGTCTTGCACTGCTTTGCATTTTGCTTGCCTTCTCTGTTAGATTTGGACATATATTTGCATTTATAGGCTCATGTCTTCACTTTTTTTATTCTGAGGCAGTAGGTGATGTCTGCAACTGACAGGCACTAGTTGTGCGTTTGGTATGGCCCCACATATCAAGTGGTTGATTAGGAGGTATCTTCTGTCTTCCGCTTTGTACAAGAAAAGTTCAGCCTACCTGCTTGGAAACGCTGCTTTTTAGTCTTAACTGTTTTGTATGTGTTCAGTTTGGGCTTACATGTGATGGTGAATTTTTAACTTGGATAAGTGACAGAGATTTGCTTTTCCTTCAAACAGATGTAGGACCAATACAGATCAACCCCATGCTGATTAATAGACTTTAGCTCTAAGTGGAGGAATTATTCAGCACAGTCAGAGAGAGATACTTGTTGTCTCTCCACCTTAGTAATACATAATTCTGCAAGATTTAAAAAGAGTACCCTGAAGTTATACCCAGGAGGACCAGATGAGAAGCTGGCTAAGACACAGATCTGTTCCTCAAGAAAGCAGAACTATGAAATTAAAAGTGTGTAAATGGTAAGATGGAACCTATGAGTACTTTGTGTATAGCAGTGACAAATTGTCTCTCTGCTTGTGGATCAGCATCCCCTAACACAGCTGCCTTCTGAAGCTTAGAGAGCACAGTGTGTCATGAGTAGGTGGCTGCACCTGAATGAGCTGCCTTATCAATTAAAATCATTATCATTCATATTCATTACTGTCATGGTTTAACCCCAGCCAGCAACTAAGCAACACGCAGCCGCTCACTCACTCCCCCCCCACCCAGTGGGATGGGGGAGAAAATCGGGAAAAGAAGTGAAACTCGTGGGTTGAGATAAGAACGGTTTAATAGAACAGAAAAGAAGAAACTAATAATGATAATGATAACACTAATAAAATGACAACAGTAGTAATAAAAGGATTGAAATGTCCAAATGATGTGCAGGGCAATTGCTCACCACCCGCCGACCGACACCCAGCCAGTCCCCAAGCGGCAAATCCCTGCCCCCCCCCTTCCCAGTTCCTAAACTAGATGGGACGTCACATGGTATGGAATACACTGTTGGCCAGTTTGGGTCAGGTGCCCTGGCTGGGCATGAGAAGCTGAAAAATCCTTGACTCTAGTCTAAACACTACTGAGCAACAACTGAAAACGTCAGTGTTATCAACATTCTTCACATACTGAACTCAAAACATAGCACTGTACCAGCTACTAGGAAGACAGTTAACTCTATCCCAGCTGAAACCAGGACAATTACATTTAAGGATACTGGCCTTATTGTGATCCAGGTTGCAGTGGCATATCATTGGAGAAACTGAAGTTACAAAAGAAGCCTGAACTCACTGAATTCTTTCTTGCCTCTTCCTTCTTCCACACCCTACCTACTCCTTGCTGTGCTTCACTGGCACTTGGCTTGTTCCATGGAGAAGCTGATTTAGAAATGCTGCAAAGCACCTGTTCATAAAAACAAACTGGAACAATGAACAAAATCAGCCCAGAGGGCTGAGGAGGGTTTCATGGGTGCAAATCCTGGCACAAGATGTGGGGACAGAACTGCATAATGGATGGAGACAGGTGGAACTCAATGACTGACACAAATCTCAATCTAAACAGATGCAGAGAGATTGGAAAATACACCACAACCCAGAGGACTGTGACTTCTTTTTCTTTAAAGGGAGTCTTTAACTCCAATTATATTGGGAACTGTTTATGTATTTGCTTGAAATGACACAGCTCCATGTTAGTTTTAATGAAAAAAAACTTTGACAGAGATGGTTATCACCTGGAAAAAATGAGTTTTTCAACTCTGGAGATGGGGTGGTAACTAAACAGCAAAACCAAACAACAAATTAGCTGGTGGGATAGTTTGGATCACCATGAAAACATATGAAATGGATCAGGACCACTCGATGAATGGGTATGGATGTTAAAAAAAGCAATGGCATTTAAACACCAATTTGAATAGTAAGAAAGCAAGGTTTTTTCCTTCTACAGGTATACACTGGAGGATGAAAGAGAAGAGACCAGAAGCAGAAGGAATATTTTTTAAAAAATTCCTAGAATAAAAGGCATGCTCTGATTTGCTGTAAAGGCTTCATGAATCCTAGACACAGCTGGTTCATTCTGACATGTGCTTAAGGAGTGGTTCATAGCTGTGGATAAAATGAAGTATGAATGAGCAAGAAGGTTCTTCTTATTTTGTCTATTTCTGTTTCTTTTTGTACTAGCTATTCTTCTGTGTGTAAACCCAGAAGGTTTTTCCAGATCTGGGAAAGCATAAACCACTGGAAAATTGTAGAGTGCAGTGTAATGAGCATGCAAATTCCATTTTTTGCAGAAGCACAGTGCTTCTAGAAAGCATGTCAGAAAGTCAAAGGCAAAAGAGACTGCTGTGGCTCATGGCTTAGACAGCACTCAGGACCAATGTCAAGGGAAAACTATACCACATGGCACCCTGGCAAAGATCTCCTGAATGGCTTAATCAAGGGCTCACTCAGAAAGACCAGCCTATATCTTAAAATATTTTTTTTACCTATATTTTACAGATGAAAGTAGCATGGAACAAAAGAAATGTGGATTACATAAAAAGAGGCCACAAACAAGGAAAAAAGGAAGAAAAAAGAGTGACAGAAAGGAAGAACCAGGAAAAGATCAAAGGGCATAGAGAAATCTGAGGGATCAAAAAAGAAGAGTTTTGTGAGAAACAGTGGAAGATTGAGACAGGTGTAGAGGAAGCAGCAAGCAAAGAAGAAAAAGTGTCCATGACTAACCAAAACTGCTGTCTGATGGTATCAGCATCCCCTGCAACCACCCAAAGGCTTAGCTTGACCCGGTCCTGCATGCCAGCCTGCTCTGTAGGCCACTGGGCAGAAGGGAACTGCCATCCACCTATCTCATCTTACAGTTAGCAGTGGGCTCTCCCAGGTTCTCTCTTTCTATATAGCCCAGAGGACATGACCTGAATTTAGGTTGTGAGCCATCTAAGCAAGTACAGGTTGTTCTTTTGTTTGCTTTTCTGCTTATAGCTTGTGATGTAGTTTGTAATTGTGCATCACTACAGTTTGGTTTTTAATGAAACCAGTATTGTTTATACCGAAGTAGCATAGAAAGGCACCATGCCCGTGCTTGCTGCTTTTGCTGGATCAAACTATTTCTGCCCACTCTTTTCACTGAGTACTAATTCTAAATATAACCTTACCCTCAGTTCTTATATTTGGCTGCACTTCCTGCAAGTTCCTAGACCCTTTCTCTAGCCACCGTTCTTCATGTCCTCAAAACAGCTATAGGGTAAAAGAGAGCTCAGGAATAGCTGAAAATGTTATGAACATACTGACTACCTAAGGACATTAGTTTGGATCTCTATCCTTTGTTAAGCCAGTAATTCCCTTGAAATATTCAGCACCAGCACTGTCTTTGATGGGAACCGACCAATGGATAAAAAAGGTTTTTTTCAGGCGATGGACAGCATATCGCAGGCATTATTTTGTTAGAGATACACATTAAAAAACCTTATTAAATTGCTCCCCCTGACTTTAACAGTGTTCAGAAATAGTTGCTGACTATGTTAAACAAGAAAATGGACTGATGCAAAGTACTTCAAAACCAGTCCTATAACCACTGATTGTTCATGACTTGTACAGCGATGATAGGCTGCTTTCATCCATCCACACACAAGAGCCACACTCTATTTTGTTACACAACATTTTTTTTCATTTAATTACTGACACCACTGAGTTACAGCTGGCCTCAAGTTAAAAGATACAGAACAGATTTCAAACACTGCAAAGAAGCATTTGTATCCAAATTTCTGGGTCAACTCTTTACACAGAGGGCCACTGGAAGAATTTACTTTTCCCCAACTCTAGAAACCATACATTTATGTAACTGAGACCTTGGCCCATGTCCATCTCTGCATCTGCCATCTAACACAGGCAGTAGACTGTCCCCATGCTGTATACTTTTACTTTCAAAACATCCCTCTTGGGCAGAAATAATATCACACACATACCTTTTCTTTCAATTATAAAAGTGGTGTTTTTCCTTGATTGGTAAGTCTTTATAACTGACTTGGAGGCAAATGATTACAGCTCATACCTTTTTATTGCTCCAAAGCAAAAGAGAAAAGCAAGTTATAAGCAGAGTTAAATGCTAGAATGCTAAATCAGGATGGAAAATAAGTCAAACAGGAAGCTGGAACCACCTTCTTGCCTTTTATGTCATAACTAGGCTGCCATATTAAATACCATTGTGAAATAAACAGTGCAAAATAGCCTTTTCCTATTTTATACTCTTTTGTTGAAACCAGTTAAGATACACAGGAGAGAATTCAAGGCTTCTGCCAACACTTTCATCAGGGAAGCAGTCGTTTCACTGTGACTTCACCATGGACATTATGGCTGTAAGCTTACAATGCAATGAGTTTCTATTATTATATTAATCAACAGTATTAAAAAAAGGTTCCAATTACAGTTTTAATACAGAACAATATAAGTGCAAAGTATTGTTATTATCCTTCCATCTGCTGATCTCAAAGTGCTTTGCATACATTAGCAAGCCAAACACCATAATTCACAATGCCATAATGTTTCAGGAAGTCAAAGCAAGTTGCAATCCATGCTGCTTTTCTGGGTCAGATACAGCTTAGAGAGTCCTTTACATCCTGCAGTAGTTCAGTGATAATTTTTGAGGAGTTCACTGGATTGCCTGTGCAGTTTAGTGAGATACTCAGATCAGGATTCAGAGAGGTTCTCCAAGGAGAAATGAACTATTTCTCTTAATCACAAAATCTCATATCTGTCATGGAAATTATTTATATCGTCCTTAAATCTGCACTACCTGAGCAACAGAAAGCAAAGGATAGGTCTGGCTTCTGCAAATTTGAGAGGTGCTTTTGGAAGAGGGAAATGGAGACATTAGCAACTAGAATCATTTGAAAAGCAAAGACAGACTACTGTTCCTGGAGATAAGAACGGAGATTTCCTCCTGCTTTTGGCACTGGGACTTAATGCTTTCCTTTACTCAGATTTTTATTATGTTCTGCTCAGTTCTAGTGCTTGAAGAGCTCCCATAATTCCTAGACTATGCTTAAAAAGAATCAGGCCTACTGATTCTTTAGGAAAACAAGATACTTCATCTTCCAATACAAACTATCAATATAGCGGAGCTCAGTCACAGATCCTGTGTATAACTGGTTTGTAAAGAGAAAAAACCCTATAGAAAACCTCCTCACTTTTCAAACAAGAACATTGCAATAAAGATGGCTTCTGTCATCCCTGGCTGGGTAACAGAGGCAAGACTATATCATACGCACACTGCAAATTAGCCATTAGAAGGGCCATTCTCATGATCCTTTCTGACTTTCCTTTCAATTCAAACTGAGGTAAAATGTTATGATTGGAAGAGTGAACCTTGGTAAAGATGTGGATACTGAACAGCTGCAGTTATTTTGTTGGATTTAACCTCTTTGAAAGGTAAGAGATGTAACTACCATCTAACACTTAAATTAGTCAAAAAAGCCACGAAGAATGACATGTTTTGGAGTGTAGAAATCTTGTTCATAAGCTCATAGGATTTATTATCCTTAAATTCTCTCTCTAGAACAGGTGAAAAGTCAAACAGACCGTAAATATCATCCTCAAACATTTTATTCCTTTCCTCACTGTCATCTATTCTGCCTATAAAACTTACCTCTGTCTGGATGTTCTTTGACCAGAACATGCATAATGTTTTAAAAGGAGCATTCAGAACAGACAGGATGGCTTCATAGTCTCAGCCTCTCCCACAGACAATCTTTGCCAATTAGAGATTGGATTTGTTACCTAAAGCAAACTGCACTGGCCCTGTTGACAGGTAAACTGGGATAAAGTTAGAAGACAGAAAGTTTGGAAAGGCTTAGTGCTTTTTGGCTTTCAGCTAGCTGAAGTAATTTTTGTTTGCTATGTATATACTTATTATTTGTAGACTACGCACTGCTGTATCAGGATCATTCCATTGGAACTGTTCTGTGAAGTCTTGTTTCTGTAACACAAACTACACAAGCACTTTTGCAGCTCCACAAACTTGTGGATATTAACCCTTCTGCTCCTCATCAAACAATGTGACAAGATCTACAGATAAACCAAACAAACTGTAGATCTACAACAGTTCACACAATTTTGAACAGACCAATTGCAACAACCACTTCACAACCTTAGCACCAATCTTTCTTCTAATAAATACAATTTGAAATTTTAAAAAATAAGCTCAGGTGCAAGATTATAAATATTTTCAGATCTGTTTCTGCTTACAATTCTGGAAAGAATGGAATAAAAGACATATTTTCAAAAGTGTGTGTATATAATTGCACACAACATTCAAAATGTTTGCATTCCCGTACAAGGATACGATGTGTTAGCACAGCATACCAAAATCAGAGAAGCAAATTGAAGTTCACCTTTGCAAATTAGTCTCATAATCTGATCCTTCTGGATGATCTTTTCATTTATTCTTTAGATGTAACAAAAAAGCCATGATACATTGCTAATGTTCTGAGATGTTCATTAGAGGAATTCCAAAGAGGTGTGGAAGTAGAAGATAACTACAAAAGAAAAAAGAAACTAGTTAGCAACTGAAAGAAGAGGAAAAGAGAAATGGGGTGAACAGTTTTGCTCTGGCACTGATACAGCCATGCTAATACTCTCAAATTCTCTTCTTCATAGGGATTCACGTTCTCGTTTTCAAAAGTGAGCTTCTAGTTCCAGTCCCTGTTGATTCATTTATGTTCAACACTCGGTATATGTATTCCTTCCACTTCTCCATTATTTAGATGTCTCTATTTCCATGTAGTCTGTCTTTCTAAATAACCTATCTCTCACCCTAACTTCCCTTAAAATTCGTAGAGTCATTCCCACTGTGACCTTTACCACCTCAGTGCATGTTTTTTGCGCCAGCAACCTACAGTCCCTTCTCAATATGTAAATGCCACTGCCTGAGCAAGGATTCTTCAGATTAAGTTCAAATCACAGGGCTGAATCCTGCAAACCTTCACATACTTAGTCCCTACTCTGAGGTCTCCCTTATGTGTAAGGTTTGCAAGATCAGGTTTCCAGTTTGAATATAATGCTTTTCCATTGACAGCAGTTGGATTTGCATTTCTATCCTGGCCCTGCCTCATTGACATTTCCAACCCCAGTTCTTTGTATGCAAAGGATAGTTTTATTGAAAAAGGGTGCTTTTTCTCCCCATGAAAAGGTATTTGTCAGTGCCACACAGAGATGTATTCTGACTTCTCTGATTTGAAATTTCACCAAGAATTTCATTTGCATGAGACTAGAGCATAACTCAATATGACCCTACTGGGGTATCATTCTGAATTTACATCTTCTGCAGCCACTGTGGGGGAAAGGTTGAATCAGTGCCATCCACCTAACTAAACAAATGGAATCTAAACGCTCATTTCCACAGAGAAGGGTGAAGTGCATTCATTTCGAATATCAGCAACAGCAAAGATGCTATGCAGTTTTGAAACAGTGGTAGTATTTTTGTATTTTAATTAAAAATTAATTAAATTTTTAAATTAAATTTTAATTAATTAATTAAAAAATATGAGTTCATATATATTAAAAGGCAGGAAGTTTGGGAAACATTGATGAGTTTGGGAAGAGTAGGATGTAGAAGCTCAGTGATGTATAAAAAGCAAAATTCAGGCTCCACTGAGTCAAAAAAAGATATGTTTAAAATAAAGAGGAAAAACAAAGAAGAGGAAAGAAAAGTGAGGGTTCTTTTCAGGACAAAGAAATGAGGACCAAAATTAAATGCAGAGAATAAGGAGGAATATAGGTGAAAAAAAAGAACTGAGAGGGAATGCTTTAAGATGAGAGGAAGGAGAAAGGCAAAATAAGAAAAAGCAGAGGGACTGCCAGGTGGAGCAAAGGGAAAGGTTCCTGAGTGAAAGTAATGACTTCTTTTTCCATCCTTTAAAAAGCTTGACAATTTCTTTGGCAGAAAATGCTTGGCAGAGGAGATAGGAACGGAGCAGGAGGTTTTAGAGGAAATTCAGAAATAGCAAAGAATTGAAGGGACAAAGGTCATGTTAGTTTAAGAGAAAAGAAAAATAAAGATATTGGTCAAGGGACAGAGAAATGGACAAGAAAAGAGAAAATCTTTTGTGGAATTGAAAACTCCATGATGCTCACAGTACCTTTCTTCAGCAATGCATGGTGACACTAAAGTAGAGCAAAATCAATGAAAGATGGAATAGTAAAAGAAAAAATGCAAAGAAGGACACCTTTTAAAAGGACCCCAAGGAAGCAAAAGGAAAAAGGAACAGTGAAGGAGAGAAGATCAGGCAGGAGAGCTAAGAACAGCTAACAAAATGAATGTGAACAAGTTAAGAGGGTCAGAAGAAAGTAATTCAGTGAAAGGCTGCAGTCGGCAGAAATCACAGTGCCTGGCTAAGAGCATGGGCCTGTACAGGCAATGACCCCAAGAGACTGCAAGAGAGGGTAGGTGGGATACCATGGAATGACAAGGACCTTCACTGTGGTGAAGTTCCCTTAGCCTGACTGGAGAACTGAGGAGAGAAGGACAGGCAGGATTACTGAAGGAATAATAAGAAGAATCAAAAGAATGGTAGATGAGAACAGCAGAGGCAGATGAGAGCAGAGGAAGGAAGAATCAGATACGACAAGTCCCATCTGCATTGATATGCCATGTTACTGCTTGGGCAACTTGCAGTAGTATTGTGAAATGTT
This sequence comes from Haliaeetus albicilla, assembly GCF_947461875.1. NCBI lineage: Eukaryota > Metazoa > Chordata > Aves > Accipitriformes > Accipitridae > Haliaeetus > Haliaeetus albicilla. Next base: position 26,226,855 of record NC_091516.1, on the reverse strand, counting down.
GGAAAGAAGCAGCTAAATTTGGGTTTACTCATTCCTTCTAAAAATTCCCAAAACATTGCAAAAGCTTCCAGTAATCAAAGTCTATCTTGGCTATAAACCAAATTCACATTTCAGATTTGAATGGAAACCCAAAGTTATCTAGAATCTTGTTTTGTTTATGGCTTTAAACATTTATGGATTAAATGAAGCAGCTCTTTAAAAAATAGTCCACACTCACATACATACATTATAAGGATGATTTGTTCTCTTTGAAATACTGCTCCTGGGAAGATATGAAAACATCAGATGAAACCTGTAAGGCATTTATCACCCTTGTTTGTCAGACTGTAGAGGTATAGATATCTATCTATCTATCTATATATCTATCTATATATATATATCTCAAGCACATCTTAAAAAGGAATTGTGTGGTAACTGAAAGTTATGGTTGTTGCAAGAGATTTGACACTACACATCACATCTTAGTACAGGACAAATTTCTGAAGCAGAGTTTTCAAAGCAAGGCTAAAAGAAAGATCTTGCAGCTCATAAGGAAACTACAAGTGTTCATTATAATGACAGATAATAGAAATCTACTATTCAGACTTTCAAGACTATACAATAGGATATCACAAATGCATGGTGTGTATTTAATCATTAAATTTCATTCCTTTTGTGGCTCAGAAAGCAACTACCATACAATCAGTACACAACTTTTTCAATAAACAGAGAATTTTGGGGGCATATTAAGAATTCAGCTGTGGCTTGTGACATGTTCTGCATAAAGAGATGCACGGTGTCCTATGAAAAGCACAGTTTCTTCCCTCCTTTATTCTGGGACAGCAATAAAGGACACAAGCAACAATTTGATACTCTGTCATGAGCAGCCAGCGGTAAAACTTTCTGTATCACAACTCAGCACCAGATGCCTTCTGTCTGCAGTAAGGCACATCCAGAGTAGGGGATCATTATTCCTGCATGGAGGGTCAGCGTTTACTAGCCATTAGCCACATGTTCCTTTCAGAATTTCTGAAAGAAAATGAGAAGGAAAACTGCCTGGTTCTTGAGCATAGCTGCTTTTCAATGCAGTCAGTATTATTTTTTTTTTCCTCCAGGAAAGGATACCATTTTGGTTTTTATGTGTGCCACGGTTTTGCTGGACAGTTCCCCACTGGAAGAAACCAGCAAGATCAGCAGGAGAGGCTCTGAGATATCGTTGCCTAATCCTACTTCCGCTTAATGCTGCGAATTACCTTGCAAAACTCCAGGGAGGCACCACAGTCCTAGGTGGAGGCTTGCTCCCCCTTAGTAGTTTCAGTTCTCATTCTGTACACAGCTGCTGGCTGATTAGTGATTGGGTGCAAGCATCAAAAGGCCCCACTCTTTCTGGTGTTAATTTATAAACAATAGCTACTAAAGGAAAACACAAACTCAGTTTCTGAGAGGCTTCTGAAAAGAGAGAAAAATGGTATCTAAAACAGATGTGAGGGGCATTCCTGAAGAAATTTTAACCAAATATTTCTGTATTATTTGAGCTTTTCCTTATTAGATTTGAGTCTGGTCCTACAAAGCACTGAATGCTTATGCTCCTCAGGGAAGTCTGAGAGAACTGTTAGCATTAAGCACCATACAGCCATACCTGTAACTTAAAGATCTCCTTGTGTCACTCATAAAGAGTAAAAGTGGCATTTTGGGGAACTGGTGCTTTTTCTCCTTCCTCAGACTTATTGGACTTTTGGAAAAGATAAATTGAAATAACTCAGTAAGAGTTTTCCCACAGTAAAGAATGAAGAAAGACTTGGTTCTTTAGAGGCAATAGCTACACGATAAAAAATTCCAGTTCATGGACAAGATTTACATTTCAAGCACTTTGAATACTTCTTCAAAATGTGATAGCCTATGGCAGACAGCTGTGCTATTATTACTGTCAGAACTAAGTTGATCTGTATTCTGTGATTTATGTTTCCTGGGACAAATATTTTGAAAAATTAAATCCCTGTCTGGAGCCAGAGTATCATAATTTTGGGAATGTTCAGTCCTGGGCTACTGTTTCAGTCTCTCCCCCAACCTCAGATATATCCAAAGTAAAAAAAATTCTCAGTGATTACATTCTGTCAGTCTCTGTAAGAGTGTAATGTATTGGAAAGCGACTTTATTCACTCAATACTGCTATCTGATCATCTAGACAGTCTGGAAGCATTCACACACACCCTCCCCCTTCTTTCCTTTGTCATCAACTTTTTTTATTATTATTCAAATGAAAAAAAAAAAGTAATTAACAGAAAAATGCCTCTAAACGTATTTAAGGTAGAGAGACAACAAGGAAACAAGCAACAAAATTCCTGTTCCTAATATAATAGATTTTATTTAGACAGCAGTGAGCTACCAAAAAAAAGCCCAACAAAAAGCTGTCATGACAGGAAACATGACATGACTGCCAAAGCATTCCTGACTAACTCGACATGTGAAAATCTATTCCATACTGCTGTGCAGGGCTGGTTCAAGACACATGTGATGAAGGCACAGCAGCTGAAACATTAGCATGTCTAATCTGATGCAGCTAGGCAAATGCAAACTTTTAACTGATGCACTTAGAGTGCGTGTGTGTGTGTTAAACGAGGGTGAATGGACTTTGACTTCCCTCTTCAGGTCTACTGGCATCCCCAGATGACTTCAAGGTAAGTGACTGGAAGAAAGTCAAAGATCACAGCTTCAGTGACCAACTTCCTTACATATCTTAACTCACTGAAAGAACTGAAACAATAGTTAAATCACAACTATTACTGCTTTTAAAGTAAAAATTAATATCATTGCTTCACTCTTAAAAGATTTTCTTTTTATCTCTACATCTGTTTATGCATGGAACATCTTGCCAGTGGAAGATACACACAGACAGAAAAAAGCGAAGGTGTTCATTATTCCATAATCCCAGCTCCTATATTCTTGCAACATCCTGGTTTGCAGATTCAACAAGTGAACTTGCAGTAATCTTTCTCCTTGTCAGTTATGCACTCACCCTCTTCAATCCACAGGCATATCGCTACCAAATTTTTGTGTACAACAGAAGAAAAAATTAGTAGTCTCCACTATGATCAGTCCTTCATTTTTCTTAAGGAAACCAAAAAGCCAGAAAAAGAAATCCATCTGACAATCTTGAAATTTTTACTGAGTTCCTAGAGGAGAATTAAAGAATTAACAATAAAACCCAAGAACATACCCTCTATTTTTTAAGCACTCAAGTTCTTAAAGATTATTTGAAACAGGAGATAGTGGAGCCATGTAGGGTCAAGTAATATCTCTTACTGGAGACATCACTGATTTGTGGTTTAAATTATAAGCTCTGAGGGCGGGTATTTTGGATGACCAACTACATCTGTTGTCAATATCCCAATACAACTGCCAGAAGTGAAGAGCATACACAGGGTAGCATAGGTGTAGTAAAAAGAGCAGCAGCCCATGAGACCACAAAGCCTGTAGCATGCTGATAGGGAAAGGGTTGGTGTCACAGAGCCCTCTCCCTCCCAGCTGTGCATAGCTGGTGCTCTAGTACCAACCCTAGCAGGTCTCTGGCCCTCCAGGAGCTACATTAGCTCGCCAAGCCACAGGTGAGTTATTGAGGGTTCATTCTCCAAAATCTCATGTCTCCCAGGCACAGGGAACATAAGATCTGCCATATCAAGTTGGACAAAAGGTTCTTGTAGCCTACTCATCCTGTCCCCACTGATGGCCATATGTGGATGCCTAGGGAGAAAATACCTAGAGTGAGAGTATCATTTCAGTCCACTGATATCTCATCTGCTTTTAAGGAGACAGTGAGGCAATATTCATTTGTCCTCCACCATTTCAGCTAAGCTAATGGGTTTGCTCTTAATTCTCCCATGTATCCTTCCCAGAACCTGCATAAATAAACTTTCCTATCACACAAAATAAAAAAATCTCCTAATTATGTACTGTTTTTAAGGAGGCCATATGTAGCTATTCATGTCCACTGAAAACTCTGTGGAGCACCCAGCATAACTGCACACATGCAGCATCTGTCTCCTCAAAGAAAACAAAAGGAAAGACAAAACAGAAGTGGCCTGTCAAGCAGAGTGATGGACCAAGTATCTTCACGTGATCCCTCTCACTGCAGCTGCTTGCTGCTGCCGTCACTACAAAGCCAACTGCAGACAGGCATGCTGAGGAAAGGGAAGTTCTGCAGCAAATTCAGTCTACTTAGGAAAGAGCAGGCTCAAGCACTTTAGAAAATGTTTCTGCTCTTTCTAGCGTGCCTTATATCCCAGTTTGGTCTTATATTGGTAAACTAACCTGCTTACCCTCTGTCCCCTCCCAGTGCCTCCTGCATTCTCTTAAGACTACAAGTTCTTTAGAAAATGATGGATGACACCTGCGGTGGTCATTCAAAGGCTTAAGGTTCTTGCAAAGGATCTGCTTTGTTTTCTATTTGGTTTTAATTGGCTGTGCATAATAACAAAAAGGGCTTCACAACCTCCTGCCCACAATCTATGCCTGGGAACCTCAGCCCTTAAAGGCACAGTCCACACTGCTACTGAGTTCTCTTGAAGCTGAGAGAGTAACATTTGAAAATGTACACAATAAACAGACAGATTTACATCAACCTCATAAACATACAAATTGTTCTCTACATGTAGACACACAAATCGCTTATAGTTGAGTACTGTAGTCAGTTATGTTTACAGTATGGTACAGGCACTTACTTAACAACATCTGTGCATTGGCTTATCTGAGAACATCTTATCTGTGAGAAACAGAGACCATTGTAAGATGAGCATGTAAATTACTGGCGACTGAAAGGTGACAATAAAGTCTCTTCAGGCTTCTTTTCCTCTCTCTCTGTCCCTAGTTGAGATAGGTGCTTTAACTCAGTTATGTAGTTTAAATCAGCATAAGCCAATCCTAATGCCTCAAAATTGGTCCTGACAGCACAAGCTCTTGTGTGACCATGCAGTGAACTGGATTGGGAAACTGATCCAGGTTAAAATTAACTCAGCAATGTAGGGAAAGAAAGAAAGAAAGAAAGAAAGAGAGAAAGAAAGTACAGCTTTAACACCTTTAGGAGGAGGAAGAGGGAAAGAACCAAGTAGTCCTGGTAGGAAAAGAGCACACACTTTTGTTGCAACAGTGTCAGTTCATGTTGGCTTACATTATTTGTGGCTGTGGCATACATCAGGTCATCTTAAGTGGTCCCATTTGCTCCCTAGTTTGCACCCTGTAGACATGCAGTGTCAAAGCTGGTGCAAGAACGGTGGGAAGGTGAAGGTGGTGTGGAATGGGAAGAAGGGCACTCAGTGTCAGCCTGCAGTTAAATCTGATCAAGGATACAGTGAAATTGCACCCAAAGGCCACAGAGGCAACAGAAGAGCATCTTACTCAAAAAGCTCTTTTCTCCCACTTATACTGATCTGACAAGCTTTGAGAGAAGATTTTGTCACAAGTACACTGGCTTTCAGAGTTTGGGACTCCTATTGCGTCCAGCTTCTCCAGGAAAGGTTCACATCTGGTTAAATCATTAAAAGACAAACCCACAGTTATTATTTGTTTTGTTTTGCTTTGTTTTGTTTTCTGGAGTATAACCAGCAGAGAACATAAAGAAAGCATACACGTAACTATTCATACTACCAAATGAACTTAAACCCCTACCCTTTCATTGACTCTAGTTCCCTGCAATGCAGACAGGAACCACAGAGCTTTCCTAAAATGCTAGCAATACTTCTGGGAGCATGTATCTGGTTGTGCAAAGCCTTGGGGTCCTCAGCCTGTGACAAGTATTGCCTCTCTGGGCAAACCCTCAAATATAGTGTGTCTCCTCTTCCAAAAGGGAAGGAAGAGGCCATCTACCATCTATATAGTGATAATGCATTACATTCTGTTTCCTACTTATTTTTTTCCTCAGTGAATGAGATCTATACACAAGTGAAGGAAATCCACCTTTTTTCCCACCCTCTCCTCTTGGCCCTGTGATTTCTCAGCCATGCCTTCATGAGAAAATGGATGGATTAGGGCACATATGCTGGATCCAAGATGTTGTAGACTCATAAGAAGAAAGAGTTCAGCTAGTACAAACTCACCCTGTGGATCCAAATTTTTTTTAAAAAAGTATTATTTGAAGGGTAACTTTGTCCTGGCAGACTTTCTGCCAATCATATATCACCTGTCCTCCTGCAGTAAGCATGAAGCCAGAATAAATAGTGTACCATGTGTTCTAGCTAATTTGACAGAAATGCAGTCATACACTCAGGGCTGATCCAGACCAAATCTGTAACAAGAGATCATCTGGTGGTGTACAGCTCTGGTATTCCTGGACATAGAACCATAGCCCCAGAACAATAAAACTAACTAAATCCTCTTTTAATCCTCCACCTAAAGTTGGGGATTTTTAGTGGCATGAATCACGCAACATGGATTGTTTTCTCTTTTCTCAGTTCTGAGCAGAGTGTTCTGCAAGGGGTCCTCAACTCCTTCCTCAGTTGTTCTGGGGTCTTGAATCTACTGACAAGTTCCAGGGCTCAGCACAGAGTACCACAGCAAATTCCTGCCTATCCAAACATTTTATTCTCCTGTGCCTGCAGTGAGGAGAAGCTTAGCAGTGGAAACCTACAGTTTAATTGTTTACTTCCAGAGGTACTGGCTTTTCTTCAGTGTAAACAAAACTGCTTTTTGTGTAATTTGTTGCCAAAACCAATGTCCAAAGTAATTTAATAGGTGCTCTAATTGCTTTCAAATTAATAGTCCAATCATCTCCCCAATCGCTTAACACTCCTGGAGAAAATCCCCTGAATTAATGGTGCTGTTGTTACTCTGTACCTGTGGTGCATGCCATATCCATATGCATACACTCCAGCACCAATGCAAATGCTTGCCAAGTCACAGCTCATACAGCTCCATGCTGCTCCACTGGACTCTAAATCTGCATACATGCAGTCCTCCATGTTTCTTTAAATGTTTTTTATGTAACCATTCTTATGTTCTCTACTTTACTGGAATATTGACTACCTTCCATAAATTTTCATCAGGATATGGGGAAATCTCTTCTTTTACAAATTCCAGGTATCTTCCTGAAGTCTTCCCAGCAGTCTGGGGTGTTTGAAATCTGGCCTCCTCAGGGAGTCAGAACCCAGAATTTCAAAATCAATTCTTTTTGAGTCTGCCTTACAAGGAGAAATTGTGAACTCTCCTGTTATTTTATCTCCTGTCTGATGGTCTTGTTTAAAATCATGCCATTCATACATTTTTTCAATTTCCCATGGAGTGTATCATTCTTCAGATAGAACTAAGTTTTCTTGGTATTCTCTTCTGCCTGAAGAAATGATTAACCTCAGAACTATTACACCTATCCATTGCCAGAGATAATGGGAACTTTTGTCTTCTTCTTTGCTGCTTCCTTTATTTGCAATGCAATCAAAATTAAAGAGAGTGAAGTACAGCTTAAATCTCCTTTAGTTATCCCCTTTCCTCACAGAGAATTTAAGGTGTGAGGGGTTTCTAAAGTTCCTTGCTTCCACTCAGCTCTTTTCCCAAGTTTGTTTTCTTTGTGGTACATTCAGATTTCAGTTTTCCCGAGGGGCAGTAGTTTTTGCAGAACAACCATTTTATTTGGTGCCCAGATTCAATTTAAAGTGCCAAATGAAGATGGAGGAACACTCCATCAGCAGGGGCCAGACACAAGCAGCCACATCCAGCAAAAGAGAAGGATGGCAAATGTCATCAGCAGGACATGGAACGTGGGGTAGAACTGAGGTTTACCCTGCCTCAGCCTCTAAAGCCTACTGTTTATGGAGCTTCCATATGGAGACGGCAAGTGCATGAAACAGCTGCAACTTCATTCTTGAAGATGGTCTCTCTGCCTGTCTTCTACAGCTGTTCATTTATTCTGGAGAACTGAGGAAAGATGCCATAAGTAAGGAGAGAATGGCCAACACCAATATGAAGCTCTCAGCCTCACAGGTCAGACTGCCGTTAGGGCATTGGTTAGTACCCACAGTGGGGAAGGAAGGCTAATATATGTGACACAGTATAGAATATTAACAGAGGGAAACAATACCTAATAATAGCCAGCCTGTTCCACATTCATTCTCATAAGAACATGACTCTATAACAGTATCCACTATTGAAAGCTATCCTGCTCACTAATTGTAAGTACCCATGCTACCCGATCATGAAAAGAAAGAGAAGATAGCCTATAGCAAGAATACTGGTTGTGCAAGAAGGTACTACGCAGCCACCAAGATGTACCCTATAGACAGACAGAGAGCAGGAGTTAAAGGATGTAAAAAGGGATGTGATGACAGGCATGGAACAAGGCAAAATCAGCTGACATTTTGAACATGATTGCATTCTAATATATAGTCAGCAAAACTGGACAGGAAATGTCATGAGTACAGGCTTTCCTTATGCCATTTACAGTACTTTCTGCTTCCAGGCAGGCCAGATATTTCACCAGAACAGGCTCTTTAGCTTTCTATCATGGAAAGAACAAGAACAAAAATGCACAAAAAATAGAGATTAAAAATAATTAGCAGAGTGTTTTCAACCTTTTAAAGAGGGCTGCTCCCACTGCATCTTGGGTACGACTTTATTTCATCTTGTTTTCCTTTACTTTACCCATCTTTACTATAAAAGATGGTCCCAAGGCACAAAGCTCACACGCAAATCTTAACTTTCCTAATTTTGGGTACACCTGAATCTAAGGATTTGGTTCAGGCTGGGTAGAAATAACCTCTGGTCTGAATCTTACTTGTATTTCAAAGTCTGAGGTGCCTAGAACTAGGCTAGAGGCATCTCAGTCCCATGTACACATACAAAATGAGGAGAAGACTTTAGAATTTTAGAATGAGTCCAAGCCCCAGGGAAAAACACTTTAGATGATGCAACAGTGTACTAGGTCTGGCTGGCTGGAGCTAAATTTCGTCACAGCAGCCAGTATGGTGCCATGCTTTGGATCTGTGACCAAAACACTGCTGACAACTCACTTGTGTTTTAGCTACTGCTAAGCAGTGCTTGCACAGTGTCAAGGCCTTCTCTGTTTCTCTCTGCCTGCTATGAGCAAGGAGGCTGGGGATGGGCAAGAGGCTGGGAGGGGACATCTCTGGGACAGCTGACCCCAACTGACCAAAGAGATGTCCCATGCCATATAATGTCATGCTCAGCAATAGAGACTTGCGGGAGAGTATTTCCAAAGTAGCCATTGCTCAGAGACTGGCTGGGCAGCAGCCTGCTTGTGGGAGGTGGTGATTGCCTTTGCATCACTTGGGTTTGGGGTTTTTTTTTCTTCTTTTTTTTCCCACTTCACTTATTAAACTGTCTTTATCTTGACCCATGAGGTTTTTATCACATTTGCTCTTCCAATCCTCAACCTCATCCCAATGAGGGGGGGAGTAAACGAGCAGCTGGTAGGTGCTTAATTGCTGACCAGGGTCAACCTACCACAAAGAGGTAAGCATATAATTTTTCAAGAAAAAGAAAGGAAAAGAAAATTATTTCTGTGTTAATTCTATCGAACTGAAGTAGAAATGAAACAGGAAAAACACTCTTCATTTTTTAAGTCAGGGTATGTTCAGGGGCCATACTCCATGGCCACACTTAAGCACGTAACAAACATTTGTCTCAGATGCCATTTCTTTATTACTAGGCACTAGATTTGGATAGCCTGATTACACTTCCACTCTGTAAAATTGGGCTTCCAAAATATCAACAGAAGTTTTATCACTGCTCATGTCTCAAGAACAGATTTTAAGAGAGGCCGATAAATCTTTTGCTCCTCTATAGCAAAAGATTGCACTATCCAGACACTAACTAAGTTTCACAACACAAGAATGAGACAGGTAAGTATGTTTTATTATCCCATTTTACAGATAAGGAAATCAAGAAAGAGACATGGAGCAATCTGTGCAAGGCCACAGAGAGTTAGTGTTGGAGTCAGGGCTGACTGGCTTTCCTTTCTCTAAACCCTGCCTTCAGGTCTGTGGATGGCATTCTTCTTCTGTCAATAGTCCATGTGGTTTTACTTTGTTTCTTTGGGAATCCTGAGATAGCAGAACACTTGAAGTAGTCTATGTTTGATACAACATTCAGCACAATTATGTTAAAAATCCCTACTGATGATGAATCACTACCTCTGTCATGCCTGACTGATATACCAATTTGTTCAACTCAAAAAGACCAGAGAGGTGCATAGTTTAATTTTGTTTATTTATGCTTGCCAATTTAATAATTTCTTTAATAATTCAACAATGGCACTGTTTCCCATCCCCCTTAATCAGTTGCTGGCTCTAAACTGAATGGCAATGATCATAAGCATTTCTTCATGTCTTTCATGTTATAGTAAAGGACTTGGAGATATTTTTCCCCCCTAAGTCGTTGTTGAATTTGACAGCAGGACTATTCATTGCAGAACTAGCTGCAATTAGAGCAATTATGCAGATCACATGTCTTTCCAGTGTAATAGCTGTTTTTTTGTTTTGTTTTTCTTTTTTTCTTTTTTTTCTCTTACTGCAGCTTCTCTAAGTCAAAGAAGAGGATAAGGAAAGACAGACAGACAAGTGGACCACCTACTGACTAGGTCCCACCACGAAATTGGAGAATTTGTTAAATACCTTTGTGCCGGAGGAAATTCCTGCAGGGTGCTTTGCATCTCATCTTGCCAAAGGTCATCATCACAACAGCACCCCATGCTCTGTTCCTGCTTCCCAGGCAGGAAGGGGATGGCAAACACTGATATATCTCTGTTCTCTGCAAAGTGGTTTGGAGTTGATGACTGAACCAAACTATGAATCAGAGGGGAATCAAGATAAAAAGTAGCAAATATAGAGTAGCTTGCATTGTGAAAGTTGCAGAAAGAAAAAGATCTTAGTCTCAGGTACCTGTTTATCTAGCCCCTGCCTCACAAAGAAAAAACAGGTCACTAACTAAGGCATACAGCACAATATGATCTGTTTTCCACACTGAGACAGCATATTGACCTCAGTAAGAACTGTGGGCTTACACAGCATCTTTCAAAAATCTATCCTTGGTCACACTAGATACATTTATGCATGTGAGAACCTAACCTTCAAAGAACAGTGTGAACAAAGTAAGAAACTGCTGTCCCACAAGGCATAGTTACAAGCATAATTCTGGTCCTCCAGACCCAGAAACACTTAAAAGCCTAAAAATCTGAGTATTGCCCTTAAATACTTAACTGAAAGGAAAATTAAAGAGACTGACAGTCATCTGTAACATGATTTATTGCCTTGTCAACAATGCCTTCTAGTCCTGCTTTTGCAAATTTGCTGTCAAGAAAATACCTCAAATTGCCTGTGAAGCAAACAGAAGTATGACATCCAGGCTTTGAAATTATACAGATAACTTTACAAACAAATAAGTTACTGTGACATCTTCTAAACACGTAAACAAAATTGAGTCAGACGATTGACCACCCCTAAAAAAGATCATGCAGTAACATGACAAAGAACTGTTGACATATCAATTGCATTGTTTAGTTCCAGCCAAACTTTCAAAACAAACCAAACATATCCTTAAAATAAACCTGGTGGCTCATTTTATCTTCCATGTGACCACTTGGCTTCATGTGAGAGCTCAATTAGCAGCAAATATTACATATAAGTTTGCAAAATGTTTTAGACAACATTTTCAATACAATAAGAACAAAACATTGTAAAATTTGTAAAATAAGAACAACAATACAACAATTCAATACAATAAGAAGAAAACGTTGTAAAATTTGCTTTTTGGATATGTGGATTTTTGCCTGTAGAAATCAGGAGAAGGTGAAGACATTTATGAGGTTAAACAGAATTGGATTTATTATTTGTTAGTTCTAGGAGTGTAAAAATATATTTCTTACATGTGTGTGCACGTTATGGAGCCTTTTATCTGCTCCGTCCCCCTCCCCACATAGTTGACAGACAGGGGATACATCCACATCCAAATGTGAGAAGAATATTCTAATCATGAAGGTCTAACAATGAGCTGTTGCACTCACATTGTCAAAACCTCCAGCACAGCACAGCCCTTTTGTGTTGTCGTGCTGGAAGAAACAGATCTAAGAAGGTTCAAATTTCACTTCTTATTCTCCTTGTGAGACAGAAGTAACAAATGTGTAAAATGTGTAATATAGACAGCTTTACATCTTAACAACCTGGGGACCTGCATCTGTCTTTTGAGAAAATTTGTAACTAGTATAAGATAAAGCAGTGAAAAAATTTAAGGAGGTTTGTAGTAAAATCAATGTATTTTAAAGGTGAGCTGTAAGCCATCTTCTGTATCTCTCCCTATCTTCCTATTCTGTTAGCTGTGTAGACAAACTGCATGAATAGGACTGGATTCATAGACAAATACATTACACACACATATATAGACTTTCTTAACTTGGCCTGCATCTGTATATGGGACTGATTTTAAAAGCCTTTAATAAAATGACTCTCATTAATGTAAGATGGCTTTTAATCAGGTTCCTAATCAAGCAGTTTGACACTAATGAGACTCATTTTATTAAGGACTTCCTAAAAGTTTGAGTTCAAATCTTGATTTTACTTGGTCTATAGCAAAAGCCCATGTGAAATGCATAGAACAATGATTTTACTTTTAATTAGCCTTTGTTAAGAGCTTCAAATGATTTAAACTTTTATGCTACATTCACAGCCAATTAAGGACATCAGTTTACTGTAAATGTTTGAAAAGGGTAGTGTAAGCTTTTAATTTGTTATGTCTAAAGCATAAGAAGCTCTTAATCTACTTGTAGCTTCTACATATTCAGGAAAAAAAAAGAATGTTACCTGGAGCTTCCAATGTGTTATAACAACTAGAGGGTTTGCAGCAACAGGAAAATCTTAGTTATGTTTGAATATACAGTTTCACACAGGCAAGCATGATAGGTATGAGAGGCTGCTCTTCTAATGAATACAGGGTTATGAGATGACCTCAAGTAGCCCCTTGTCATTTTCATGATCTCCTCCTAATGCACGCTGGAGGGAAAGGGCAAGGAGCAATGTCATAGCACACATCAAATATGTCTTGTATTTAGCTGCACTGTTGCATTGAGGTACAATATGCTGCACTTGGTATAAACCCAGTATAGTAACCTCTTTCTGTAAGTCCCCATTTCCTCAAATTAGTTTCCCTGGCTGCTCCAGGGGCAGCATAGCAACCTGGTTTTCCTAATAATGAGTTCATGGTAAAACCAGAATTCTGCGCAGGTAATTTCAGCCATTATTCACTGAATGTCCAGCTGTATTTCTGAATGTAACTGGTTTTCTGATTTTATCTTAGTTTGTTTTATGTACAGGTGGGTTTCCAACATATTATGCAACATGCTATCTTTAAAAAATCTTCTTTAAACATCTGGAGATAAAGCTTTGAATTAGTAGTCACATTTTCATCATTTTTAGAGTCTGCCAGGCTTTGAGTTTCACTTTCTTGCCTTTCCAAGAATAAATCTGGTAATCTATTCTGAGTTTTATCAGGTCACTCCAACTTTCTGTGATACTTCTTGTGAGTGGATTTCATTATCTAAGAACAAGTTTCCTTGAGACATTTAGTTGCTACAGCTGGCTTCCATGTGTTAACTTCTCATCCTGACAGCATCTCCCTGTGACACTAGAGATGAAAAGCTTGCCAGTTGTGTTGTACTGTTTTCTCTGTTTATGTTGAAAGGTTTTCTGTTTGGTCCTCACCTGTGGTATTACTGGTGCTAAACAAAGCATCTTCTGTTGGAGGAGGAATTCTTGTTCTCCTCATGCATGCAGCAGTGTTCAAGCATCATTTCCTGTAGCTGAAGCAACAGCAACAATATTATTCAGAAATTATTGCATCATCTTTGTCACCTTGAGACCATCTCACAGCCAAGTTAACAATATTTGTCTGTGCATCTAGAGAATCCAAACCAGGATTAAATATACATTTGGACCCATTCCAGAGATAGTCAGCCAGCATCGTACAGTTACATGACCTGAATCAATGCCCTCCCCCAAATATGCTGGAAACACATCACCCTGATTCAGTGAGCCAGGTCCTGATCACTGTTACACTAACATAAAGCTGGAGTATTTCTTCTGATGACAACAGAGAGTGATATACAGCTGTAGAGTTGATCAGAAAACTGCCCAGAACTAGAGCCGACCAAGCAACTCAGAACACGTCTGACTAAGTGAGGACAGGACACCGTCCTTGGGAGCCTGTTGCTTGTTGTTGGATTCCTCTGCCACGCTGCAAGTAACAAGACTGAGGATTTAGTTCCATCTATGTTTTTTAATGAATGTCTACCAAAAATCATCATTTCTTATTCATTACTTTAGTGCTGGGAGTGATTATATTTTCTCTGGTTTTCTTTATTTCACAGATGGATAGATGAAGTGAAAAGTGAACTAAGTGACACAGGATATACCAAAATCCACCTGTGTTAGCAAGTTCTAACTGATCATGTAAATCAGAGTGTATTGCTTCTCTCTCTCATAGTACAAGTGTGACACTTCTGGTCAGAAGGAGCTCTTCGGATAGCCCAGTCTTTCTTATCTCTCAGGGAGATCTGATGTTCAGATGGATTGAACATTTTAAGCTGCTGTCTCTCAGGGTCACACAGGCCTTGCCCAAGGCATTATCCGCCCCCCCCCCCCCAATATTGATGATTATCAGATTTATTTGCTGGGTGGAGCTTCAAAATGTAACTTTTAAACAACAAATTTACATCATGTGTGTATCTGTGAGCGTGATTTTGTTGCATTCATGAGAGTCTCATGAAAATTTCAGGGAACTTAATGAGCTGGTACATCAGCAGTGGTGATAATCTATACACTATTGTCATGGTTTAAGCCCAGCAGGCAACAAAGCACCACAAGGCTGCTCACTCACTCATCCCCCTTGGTGGGATGGGGAGGAGAAAATATAAAGAAAAGCTTGTGGGTTGAGACAAGGACAGGGAGGGATCACTCACCAATTATGGTCACGGACAGAAAACAGGCTCAATTTGGGGAAAATACAAAATCAATTTAATTTACTACCAATCAAATCAAAACAGGATAATGGGAAGTAAAGCCAAACCTTGAAACACTTTCTCCCCACCCGTCCCTCCTTTCCAGCTCCACTCCACTCCCAATTTTCTCTCCCTCCTCCCCTGCAGCAGCACAGGGGGATGGGGAATGGGGGTTGGGGTCAGTTCATCACACCTTGTCTCTGCTGCTCCTTCCTCCTCAGGGGGAGGACTTATCACTCTTCCCCTGCTCCAGAGTGGGGTCCCTCCCACAGAAGACAGTTCTCCACAGACTTCTCCAGAGTAAGTCCTTCCCACGGGCTGCAGTCCTTCAGGCAAAGACTGCTCCAGCGCAGGCTTTCCCATGGAGTCACGGCCATCTTGGGGGGCATTCCCCTGCTCCGGCATGGGCTTCTCTCTCCCCAGGCTGCAGGTGGGCCTCCGCTCCCCCGCTCCCCTCCGTGGGCTGGGGGACACAGCCTGCCATCTCACCATGGGCTGCAGGAGCATCAACCTCCTCCCCCCGCTCCTCCTCCCCTCCTTCCGCACTGACCTCAGTGTCTGCAGAGGGGTTTCCCTCACATTCCACTCCCCTCTCTGCTGCAGGTTTCTCCTTCTTAAATATGTTATCCCAAAGATGCTACCACCGTCACTGATGGGCTCGGCCTGGGCCAGAGGCGGGTCCAACTTGGAGCTGGGGAAGCTTCCAGCAGCTTCTCACAGGAGCCACCCCTGTAGTCCCTCCCCCACTATCAAAACCCTGCCAAACAAATCCAAAACAACTATAGATATACTTCTTACACTGTGAATATTGAAATTTAGGGCTATGACCTGCAGAACTGACAAAAACGAATCCTTTCTTGCATTTCAGCAAATAGTTGCATGGTAATGTACATACCTCTCACTGAGGAAACAATCCTTCAGAATACAAGAAGGTAAAAGCTTTCCAATGTGCAAACACCATCACATTCAGGGTGGCTCTCCATAGCTGCTCTTTTCTTTTTAATGATGATTTTGGCAGTGGTTTTTTGGAACTGCTACCTATCACAAATATGCATTCTGTACATTAAACAGGTCTCTGTATTATATTTATTTCATGGAATAATCTGCATTTTGCAGCATGAAGAAAACCAGTGTAAATACAATGGGCCACAGAGAAGTGTCAGACTTCTAACAGGTATCTTGGCAAATGTTCTCACCTGCTTTGTTTGCTCTGTAATTAAGCAGCTGCTGAAACAAAGGTTTAAAAATACAAATATTTGGCTCTGAATTATCCAACTGAGGAATCAACACAGAAGAGATGAAGGGGAAGACACAGAAGGGAAAAAAGAGTGGAGTGCTTATGAGTGCAGAAGAACTTGACGTAATTTAGAACCAGTGTTTTATATTTCTTCCAGAATGAGTGAAACTTTTGTGGGAGCAATCTAATTTCCTCATGAACTGTGGGAGTTTAATTTCCTAATGGCAGAGAAAGGTGGCAAAAACTGTCTTTTGCATCACTCACAATATAAATCCAAACCAAAATAACTTTCATTTTAAAAAACAGTTAAGCCCTCTAGAAAATGTACTTTATTGTCACTATCACATCATTTACAAAGCTGGGGCATTTAACAGCAAGGAAATGAATACATAAGGAGATCGTAAATCATGTATTACCCACATGGTAAAGTCACACAGTATTCTTATCAGTTACTAAAAAAATATCTATTTCAGCCTTAACGCTCACTAGGAGCTTAACTTTTCTAGCCTTATTTTGGTAATTAATTACTTGCTTTATTAATTCCTTCTTTCATTCCTTCCTTACCTTTTCTCCTACATCCTCTTTTACTCTTGTTATGTAACACCATACAACAAAATCAAAAGCCCATCTAAAAATGATCTGTAGATAAACAGTAAGAACTTAGCTAAACTTTAGACTCAGATGATGCTTTGTGGCTATAGATGTATTAATTTCACTTGTCAGTTATCATCACTCTCCAGACACTACACTTCAGACAAAAAATGCACAGGTGAGCACAACTGGACCCATAGGAGTCTTACATAAAATACAAGATTCCCAGAACTTTCTGGGAGAAATGAGTTGTCTGAATTAGCAAGTAGCTAAAGACATCCAGATCCCTCTTCTTCCCTCACAAGCTACTTCCTCCAGTGCTGGTTTACACATTGCTGTGCTGAAGACTCACCAGTGCTGTAACTTCTGGTTCAGTTACCTTTAATTACCACTGTAGGACTCTGTATTTTGAACATGGACTACCAGTTACGGAGCACTAGGCTATTAGCTATCAGGAAGATATGATACCTTAGCAAGGATCTCTCAGCAATGCTATACTAGATACACATCATCATGGTCATTATCATTCATGAAAACTTTCAGCTGTGATGTCCCTTGTTTTTCATGATAAACAGAGGTGAGCACAGAGAATAACATCCCGTGACTAGAACATACAGAATAGATGTCTTGGTGAGAATGAAGGGGAGAAATGATGGGATGGACAAAGAGGGAAGAGATAAATCTTTCCAGCAGCAGAAATATGATCAGAGAAGGAAAGGCAGACTGTAGAAAAGAAAAAAAACCCCAACAACCCAACACAAAACTCTGAAGAAAAGGATATGAAGGATAGAATTTGGGAAAGGAAAGATCTCTCATCAATGGATTACTTTGTCCTTTGTGCCAAAGCAAAGAACACCAGAGAGGCTCTGACAGAAACTGTCAGTGCACCTCTGCTCTTCAGGAGGTAGAGTGCAGGGGCATCTGCAGAGATGTGCATTTTCTCTGTCCATTGTAACAGAAACACCAGAATTGTCTACTTAACGAATTGACACAGCAAAATGAGTTTCTGAGGTGAGAAATCTGTCATTCCCTTGGAAAAAAAACCACTTTGCACTCACAGTATCTTTCTTTGTAGCTGGGCCATTCTTACTGTGTGTCCGTGTTTCTGCCCTCCATCTCCTTTCAGACTTAAAATCTGCCAGGATGTATCAGACATAGCTGAATATTTTTCCATTTTTGTTTAAAACTAATAAACAATGAATGGGGACTTCCATTTTTGCACTCTTGGCATTGGTTTAATTACTATTACAGCAGGCAAGAGGATATACAGTTCCACCAGTGGTCACACTACGCTTCTGTTTGGTAAATCCTTTGAGTTCCTTGCTATTCAGGAGCAAGAAAGTTTGCGAATGGTATCTTAGGAGAAAAGGATGTTCCACAGCTGTGATCTTGAACTCCCTGAAGAGAGAATTATTACAGAATTATAACAAAATTATTTCTTATTGGATCACAAACAAATAGAGGTTATATGTCCTAAAATAAACCTTCCCAACTTCTTCCTTGTCTGGAACACAGAGTGTTCAAAAACCTGTCATACTTCCTAAATGATAGTTGGTGTTCTTTCAGCCTCCTTCCCCTTTAATAAACTCACCACTAGCAGGTCATATCTTCTGTTAGACATAGGCTATAGTAAAGAAGCTCTTTTTCATTTCAAGGCCCAACAAATTGCACTAAACAAGTTCCATGCAAAGAAGTGGCGGACATATAATTCACAGGAGTTGTACTGGGAGCAGTGGAGAGCCCCACCTTAAAAAGGTTGCTCGAAAACTATTATTTCTACACATTATTCAGTGGAAAAGGTGCTCAGGTTCTCTTAAAGACTACAGACATGACTCCTACTTTTTCATACAACAAGAAGAGGGCAAAGAAGCTTAAGCATAATCACCCTATCATCATGAGGTTAGTTTCTTAGGCATGTACATGAGTATCATGACAAGGTAAGTCTCATGGAAGCCCCTGAAAAAAGATAAGGGAACAAGACTGAGAAGACAATCCCATGTCTAAAGAAGGTACGAAATGTGGCTGTAAAGCAGCAGCTGAATACCAGCTCTCCTAGTGAAGGGTCTGCAGTAGTCTCTAAGAGGTGGTTGGGCACAAATGGAACTAGCCCAACTAGAGCTGGTGAAATGAGGGTAGGCCATCCTGGAATATGAGGGATTACATTTTCTCTCTCCAGGTAAGGGCATTTAGCTAGTATTTTTTAATGATGTTTATAGTTTTAAAATTGAGTTGCATTCTCACTTGCCACTGGACCACTATTCTTAGCAAGAACATTATCTCAGCCATATGCTAACAACAACATATTGGCCTAAGAACAGAACAGTGAAATAAACAGTGATTTTGCATTTGATGGTGTCTATGATACTATAATAGGAAAGGAAAATCCTATAGCTACTTACAGTATAGCTGAGTCAGTCTTACAGAAAAGGGTAGCTATAATAATTCTGACTCAGGGGGCAATTGAGAAAAAGGTTAACTGGAATGTTAACTCGAGTGAACTTGGGTGAAAAAAACAACTTCTTCCACAAGGATGAATTCACTCAGATGAGTCATTTCAGATAAATGATTTTTCCACCATCATACTGAAGGGGCCTTTCCATACCTAAAGATAATTTCCATAGCTAAAATTCATAGCCAAACATTAGAAATGTCATTTTGATGCTTACTTTCTGCGTGTATTTGAGATTCTACAGTTGAAACTTTACAATCCAATGAGAAGCTGGAAAGGGAAAATGTGCAGTTGTTCTGAAAAAAACTCAGGATTTAGTGTCACAGAATGCTGGATCAGGCACTGAAGCCAGCTGAAAAAGATTCCTGCTTCCACCATGCTTCTTTTCTCTCCATGCCTTAGCCATTCATCCTAGCTATGCACTGTGGGTTGCCAGTAACATTAGTACAGCTACTTGCACTGTCAACTAGATCTCTGAAATAAAATTAAAAAAAAAAAAGGAAAAAAAAATAAAAAAAGAAAGATGTAAGTTACCATTATTTTAATGATACTGTTTAGATTTCAGCCCAATCAAAGAGATGCATCTGCACGAATGGGAAGGTGGCAAACAAGCATGCTGGTACAGGCATCAGTACAAGCAGTGGGAGACTCTTCAGATAGTTTTGCCACTAACGCTAGCATCTTTTCAAATTGTGCCTGCCTCTATGGTCAAAACTATAATGAGGTGGGAGCCAATCCTTCAAAAAAGACAATAAACACAATCAAAGAAGGAAAGGTAAGAGAAAGCACAGGGTGAACAGAATGGAAAAATATGCAGTGCAGCCTTATTCATAAAAACAAAATTAAATCCACATGGTAACTGAATGAGGCAGTATCAGTCCAATTATCAGTGATCAGGAAAAACTCAGACTCACACCTATTCCAAGGTCCAGACCCAAATTCTATTTCTTCACTACCAACAGACAGGAAATAAAAGATCCTGCCCTTTATTTCCTTACGTGAATCACTGAACTTCTGCCATTAAATTGCTCTGATGAAACCCAACGCTTGGGGTGGAGCACACCTTGGGCAGATGACTGCTCTGCCAAATATCCATCCCTATTTCTTTCTGTTCCTTTCTCCTGCCCCAGACTCTTTATCCCAGTTGAGTACTTTCACCCGCCCTGTTTCTTGTCTTCTCTACATTCAGGGCAGGAGGCTTTCCTCCTCTGCATTCCCAGAAGGCTCATTAAAGACTGCTATCAATTATCGTGCTCACTCTCACAGTGACCAACAAGAAGTGGGAACAGCAATTGCTGCATAAAAGTCATGCTTTGCTGTGGATTGTATACAGGGTTAGGGGTTAGGGGTACAGACCCTATAGTGTACACACTAGGAACAGTGAAAGGCATGCCCAGTGAGGATAAGCAATCTCGAGGTATTGGCTGCTGAATGCAAAAAAGTGTCTAATGTACAGGTGAAAACTGTCACCCAAAATTTGGACATACATAGGTGGCTTTTCATGAGTAGAGCGATATACTCAAAACAGGGATCACATCCTGCTTCAAAGCATAAGGAGGCAGGTATTTGCTAAGGAAAAAACTGTTGATATAATTGATCATGTGCAAAAACAGCGTTTTATTTAAAAAAAACCCAAACACATCTTTATTCTTTTCAAAGCAGTTCAAGTTAAAAGTAAATAAAATCAGAGGCAAGCCTGAAGCATGGAAACCTGCAGATCAAAGAACTGTGTACCAGCAAATTGGATCGTATGGTGGCTGGTGTCAAGTGACCTAGCTGCACGGTTTATAAAAAACAGTTTTCGTTGAAACTAAGGAAATCTGAATACTCCTTTGGATTCCAAAACTATCCATCTTTCTAACACAACCTCTAAATGACTCCCTGACACAACCTCCAGATGACTCCCTGACACAACCTCCATTCTTTGAAGATTTCTCTTCTCTTCCCTGAAGAGTATTCTTTCATCTACTATGCTCCAGACTCTCCCCCTCCAAAAGCTGATGAACATGTACTCTCAGTTCCTTCTGAAAACGTTCTCTTTTCCTGAAGGTCTTCAGGGGCCAGCACGTCTGCTTGCAGGACTTGTTCCTGGAGGAATTTGGGCTGCCACTTCCTTTATATATATGCCCTCTGTGGTTTCCTCCTTAATTATGACCCCAGGGTGCCTAACACATCTCTGGAGCACTGATGTGCGAAACTCACAAAGAAAAGTGCTGGAAAGTTGAAATGAAGCACAGCACAGTAGAGAGGCTGCCAGAGCTAGTGAGCCAGAGGGATTTTCAGGCTTGGAAAGGACTAGAAAGGAAAGAATAATTTCAGGACTAGGGAGGCAAAATAGCGAGAAGAGAGGCAATGAGATCAAACAGGAGGAAAGTGAGAACAGAGACTGAGGTCAGATCCTGGATCACAATCATTTGGAACTAACAATAGAGGAGGGATTCAGGGATTAGTATCAATAAATAAAGGACAGGACAGAGACACATGGAAACTTGCATTTTGAGCAGTCAGCCAGATATTGATTTTGATCATAGCAGAGGGGTACGAAGCGGGGGGGGGGGGGCACGGAAGAGATAAAAGGCACAGGTTGTGACAATAGTGATGAAATAGACAAATTTAGTGCCCTTGCTCAGAGGAGAAAAACTTTCCCCGAAGCATGGTGTGTACAGACATGCTATCTGGCCTCCAGTAGCGTACAGAAGCAACCTCTGCTACCAGCTACAAGCAGTCCACATAACAGCAGGTATGCTGAATAAAACTATACCACTGCTGACAGTCCCCTCAGAGGTGTCTCCACTCAGCTGGTGCCCAGTATACTTACTTCCTAGCTCTGTTGGAAAGGAACAGCTTAGAACATGGCATGGGTTAGGAGTTCAGGAGTTCTTGCGTGGTTAGTTTTTTTTTGGGGGGGCGGGAAGGGGCAAGGCAGGGCCGGGAAGTGCAGTCCCCCCTGAGAATATGGCTATGATGAGATATTCAGCAAAACTTTGCAGTTTGGGGTTCACACTGAAACGGGTTCAAATGCTCCACATTGTGACCAATGTCCACATGCTCCCACACTAGCTACAGTTGCCACCTGCCTCAGTGTCCGCAGCGAAGAAGACTCTATAATCATAATAAAAATGCTCCTGGGGACTATGTCCCTCCTTTTTCAGAGGCTGTTTTTAGGTAAAGCATAACTTTCACAACATTTTTGTTATGCTACGTGATGCAGTGCAGCGTTAGGAAAAGATACTTGGGGACAATGATGTACTTACCAAGTCTATCAATTCCTAGTGGCTTTGGTGCCTGTGTATAAAACACTTTGTTGTATAAGCCAAGTTGGAAGTAGATACATGGCAGCAGGGCTTTATTTTTTGCTTGTAGTTTGTGCCTTTTGTGCCAGAAAAACCCCTACCATCCATAGCAGGAAATAAGGTAGTGAAAACAACAGTAACATTCACTGAGAAAAGATCAGAAAATAGATTTTTAAATTTATCCTCTTCAGAAAAACAAACTGAGACTGCACAAGGTTCAGATTTTGTGACCCATTGATTGTTATGTACTTCAGTAAGGCGGCCATTCACATTTAAACATACTTGAAGCACTCCAGATATAGGAAGAGAATTGACTTGTATAATAACCATTGAACCAATCAATAAGGAGGGCTAATTGCTAGAGAAGATTTAATGTCATATTCAATGAATGTATATTTATGAATATTAGATGCAAGATGTAACCGTCTGGGCCTAACACTGCGCTGCTGAATCCGATGAGAGTGTTAATTGTGGTTTTAGTAGACGAATGGTTTGCTAAACAGTGAGCCATCATCTGTGAAATCCCAGGGAAGGTGAGCCACGTCGAGGTCTTAAATCTACAAACAAAAGCAAACAGTATGTTGTAATACACTGGGCAAATGATAATGCAAACCAAAGGAAAAAATACTAACAGGGGAAAGCTAATCACTGGCAAATAAATTTTTGGAGACATAGAACAAACAGGGAGGTAAAGAATGAACTTCCCCCTTTTCTCCCCTTTAAAAACAATCAGAGGATGTGGGAAGACTTTCACCGTTAATATAATACTGATGTTTAAATGAAGAATGAATGAATTTAAGGCAGAGATAGTTTAAGGTGGAACATGTAGTTTTGGCTGTCTGCATTGTCCTATTTCTACTTTATTAGGGAAACAGTGGTTTCAAAGGTAGGAGCACAGGTTTTAGGGGAGGCGAGAGGAACTCCATCTCACTGTATGACTTTCTGTAAAGCATTTAACTTCTCATACTTCACGTCCCTGGAGAAAAAGAATGGCTGCCTGACTTTGTAGGACACCTTAGGTTCCTCTGAGAAAAAAACCCACATCTTTTAAATTAGTACATGAGAGTAGTACTTCTCATGTTCACATTCCTTCACAACCTGTAATGGATCCTCACAGCAGGTCGGCAGGACTGAATTTTATTGACACTTATTCTAAATTTCAAATAAAAGGGAGTACATCTACAGGTTGCCCAAGCCATTGTGGTGGCTCTAAAGGTTTAGACCGGTGAGTAACAGTTTGGTCTTGGCTGGACATCGAGTTCTCGCCCACCCCACTCAGGCACCTCCAGTCGCTGGTGGCCTTTGGGCCAGGACACGACCAGCCGCATCTTTCCTGGGGCTCCCGTGTGCTCCGCTGCCGGAAGCGCATCCCAGCAAGGTGGTGGCAGCTGTCGGCCACGCTGCGCGGGGACGGGGACGGGGACAAGGGAGCAGCAGGCAGGCCGTGCTCCTCACCCCGACCGCCGCCTCTCCGCTGAAGCGCCAGCCGCCAGCTCTTCTCTCCGAACGCGGTGACCACGAACGGGCTCTGGAGGACAGCTCAGCGCCAAAAGACACCGAGCAACCTTCGTGAAGCAGCTGCCAGCAGACGCCCGCCAGGCACAGCCCCTGACTGCCGCTGAGGCAGCTTTGGAGCTCTTCTTGTCCCGCCGGGCACCCCGGCCCGCTCCCCCGGGGCCGGCGGGGCGGGCCTGGCCGAGCGGGGCCGGCGGGGCTCTCCCACGGCCCCTCCTCGCCCCCGGCACCCCGCGGGGGCAGGGCTGGGGGGGGGGGTCGCCGCCGGTGCCGGGCACGAGGCCTTGCCGCAGGCCTCGCACCTCGCCGCGGCTCCCGCAGCCCCGCCGGCGGCGCGGCGGCCTCCCAGCCCGGCGGGGCCGAGGGGGCAGCCCTCGGGGGCGGCGGCGCCCGGGGCCGGCGGTAGCAGCGGGCCCGGGAGCGCGGGGGGCGGCGCGGCTGCCATTTCCCCTGGCCCTCGGCGCTGCCGGGCGGGAGCAAGGGCGGGCGGAGGAGGAGGCGGAGGAGGAGGCGGAGGAGGAGGCGGAGGAGGGAGGGGAGAGGGAGGCGGCCGAGCCGGAGTGAACTGAGGCGCTCAGCTGCCAACACTCACACACCGCCTGCCGCCGCAGCCGAGCTGCTCCCGGACCCCGGGCAGAAGGGAGAGAGTGAAGGCGAGGAAAAGCCAGACGCGGGAGAGGAGGCAGAAGATCGCTGGCAGGGGGAAGGAAGTCAGAGAGCAGGGAAGCGCGGAGAGAGGGAGAAGGAGCCCTCCTCCCCGCGGAGGGACGACTTCCCATGTAGCTGGGGTCAGAGGGAGAAGCTGGCGCTCAGAAACTGTGAGAGAAGCTTTCCAAGCAAGTTACTTAATCCCCGAAGAGCGGCGGGAGGAGGGGACAGCAGTAATCACCGATCATAACCATTATTCCCAACCCCTCATCATTTAACCTCCGGGCGGTTCAATGCACTACTCCAAGCTCTTCCTAGTTTCCTCCTCGGGGTAACTTCGGAGGACGCGCCGCCGGTGCCGCCCGGAGGTGAGGAGAAGAGCCTCGGAAGAAGGAAGGAGAAGTTTTGTGGGGGTTGTGTGCGGAGGAGGAGAAGATGGGCTGGAAGCGCCGCTGCTGCTGGGGAGGCGGAGGCGGCGGGGACCTTCTCTGCCGGCTCACCCTGGTGCTGGGGTTCCTGCTGCCCGCCTGCAGGACGCGCCTGTACACCAACCACTGGGCTGTGCGGATAACTGGGGGGCTCCCGGAGGCCAACAGGATAGCTAGCAAATATGGATACGTCAATATAGGACAGGTAACCCTCCTTACAACTACTTCCGAGCGGGCGCCGGAGGCGCGGCCGGCAGGCGGGCGGGCAGGGTCCGCTGCCGCCGCCGCCCTGCGTCGCCGGGGCAGGGGCAAGGGCAAGGGCAAGGGACGGGCGACTCGGCGGCCGCCGCACGACCCCAGCTCCGCCGCGGGCCCCGCCGCAGCGGCGGCGGCGGCGGCGGGGCGGCCTGCGAAGCCCCCCGCCGCCCCGGCCTCCCGCCGCGGGCCGGCGGAGGTGATGCGCAGGGGCAGGTACGCCGGAGCCGCGCCGGAGGGGCCGGGGCCGGGGCCGGGGCCGGGGCCGCTCCCGCGGCCGCAGCGCCCCTTCCGCAGCCAGGTGCGGAGCGGGGCGCGCACTGCGGAGCCGCCCGCGGGCCGGAGGGGGGGGGGGGGGGCGGGGGACCCGGCCGGGGCGCTGCCTCCGCGGCGGCTGAACTTTGCGCTCCGCGCCGGGCACCCTCTTGCCCCCCCTTGCAAAGGAAAAAAAAAAAAACAAAACAAACGCCAATACCGGAGCAGCTCGTCCTGCCGCGAGCGCCCGTCTCCCCGGCAGCCAGGACGTGGCAGCTGCGGCCGCCGGCCTGCCGCGGGGGGCGACCCGACCCCCCTTCTGGCGGGGCGTGCGGAAGGAAAAGGTGACAGGGGTGGCCCCGGTGCCCCGGGGCGGCTACCGGGCGTGCGGCGGCCGCCGGGGTCCCGCGGGGAAGGGCAGCGCGCCCGAGGAACGCCGGGGCCACCGCCGGGCTGCCCAGGGCGGGAGCCGGCCCGCCCGCTGCTGCGGCCCGCGCTGCTGTCCCACAGCCCACCCGCTTTCCGCCGGCTTTGCGGTGGAACGAGGGGAGAGAAGAAGTCGGCTCTCGGATGCCGGCGCTGTAGGCAGAGCTTCCCCGGCCCGCGCCCGGCCGGTTGGGCAGCACCTGGGCTCTGCGGAGCTCGCAGATGTTCCGCTAGAGAACACCTGAACTGGCTAGATCCAGAGATCAACCCGTGCGAAAATCCTTGGATCCAGCCAGGTCCAGGAACTGCAAGTGAGGAAACCCCTGGTTCTCGCTGGATCGCATCACGCTGAAAAATCCCCCCCTGCTACAGCTAGGCACAGGTGCTGTTCAGAATGTCCTAGGATCACTTTTTCTGACAGAGTTTGTGCCCAGTATCCTAGGATTTCCTGACAGTTGTCCTCAAAACATGAGTAGCGAGGTGAGTGCCTAGAAAATAAACAATTCCATTGCACGCTCCAGTGCGAACATCCAAGCACAGTCTTTCTAGACAATAGTTTACACTACATGAACTGAAAGTTTAGAAATGAGCATTTACAGGTACAGAAGGCTTCATCTTATGAGACTCACAAAAACGCAGCTGCATTTACACAACAGGCCTTTTACATCAACTGGATCGAAGTGAGACCCAATTGCTGTTTGTGTTGTAGAATGAGTTCCCATGTACTGCATCATTGACTCAAAAGTTTGAAGCACGCATCTCAACCCTTCCCAGTCATTGCAAGCCTGAATAAGACAGCTGTGCAGGCTATGAAGATACATAATTTACATAAGAAAAACTGGAAAATGACACTGAGATAGCACAAAATGTGGTGTGTAAAGCTGCAGTTACTTAGAAAAACTGAGTACCAACTTCCCTGTTGGAGCACTTGGGCAGGTAGGCAATATTATTCCCAGCTGGAGGCACAAAAATTCAGGAGGAAGCTTTCATGTCAAAATTGAACTCCCACCTTGAAACTGCCATTTAGGAATCCAAGTGCAAATTTTTTTGCATTGACGTCTTTCTTTTTTGTCTTACACACATTTTTTGCTCAAGGTGTTTCTCTATATTCCTATCTGGGCCCTTATAGTGCCGAAATAAGCAACAGTTAGTCGGTTGGAGGATGCGCTTCTTCCCCTTTTGTCAGGCCAGCTGGCTAACTCAGGGCCTGCTTTTTTTATATCTTGAACATCCAAACCTCATGTTGAATTAAGGAAGAAATGTAGTAAGCCACTATTGCTTCTTATGTGTCAGTGAAAGTGCCATGTATACACCTATGAGATATTAATAATGGATACATTATTGATCAGGTATACAGGTGGCAATGAGAGAAAATAGAGACTATAAATAATGAAAAACTGGAAAATACATTAATGGGTATGTAGATGAAAAGAGAGCTTATGTGAAGGGAGCCAATACTGTGACTTAGTTATGCAGATAGGGACAGTGCAAATAGAAGATGAATATAGGAATGTTAAATGATGGATGCATGAGAAATAAAACTTCAGTAATAATATTAACTAGACTGATGGGTGATTCCTCATCTTCTGACTGTAACCAGCCTTTAAGGACAAGAAGCAGCCAGTGGGCATATGTGAAGAAATTCCAGAAAGCTTCCTGTATGTATTTTGATTTGGAGTAACTGGGTGCTAGTTGTCATTGTGCTGTGCCAACATAGAGCTCAACACTCTACCATTATAGTTATGTGCCCTAAGAAGTGTCATGCGTCTGCACAAAGTCTTACACAGAGTTTTCTTTCATGGGTATCTTTTCACGATGGCCAGTGTTAAGTTTCGGATTATTTCATGCAAAATCATCTCCAAATTATATTTCTGTGATGGCATGTTAGCTAGTATCTTGGTGGTCAGTCTAGTGTCTGTTTGTTTATTCTCAGCTAGTGCTTATACAACTTTCATCAGACTGACCTGGTTGCTAGATAGAATTTATAATTTGAGAATTCAGAGTTCATAAAATAATCCAAATATCTGTGGTCTGACCATACGTAGTTTAACATGTAAATATATGATTCAAAGCCTGTGTAAAAATAATTCTATAACTCTGTTTCTTAAAAATGCAAAAAAATGTGCATTGTTTTCTGTGAAGCTTATCGGTCCCTCTTTTTAGACTGTATCACTTGATAAAGCTGGGTAAAGGCAGTAAGGTATTAACTTTTAGAGAAAGGAAGTCAGGAATGGTCTTGGACTGATGAGTTAGATTTGCCTGTAACAGGCTTTTTTGCATAGATTTGGAAAAGCAGGAAGATATTTGACACAGAACAGGAAGTGCAAAAGGATATGAGAATGGGGCAAGAATCTACTGGTTTTTATTGAGAGACAATTGCAAGCAATTTAAAAATCTGTATTTGGTATGAGATGTTGAAAGACATTCTCTTAGCTGAATACGCTATGAAAACACTGAAAGAGATAACCAGTAAGCAGAATTCTCTGTTAGAGGCAGGACTTCACATGCTTAATGTCTCTATATTGTAGCAGCTATGGCCAGGCAATTAAGCTTTGGTTTTGCAGATAATATCTCTTCTAGGTAAGCTGAAATATTATAATTGAAGTTGCAAGTGTCAGTAAGAGCTAAGCTGTTTACTTCTGCTTGAAGAAGGTGATTACAAATGTCATAAAAATGCAAATCCAAAAATCATCTGAAATAGATTTAAAAAACCTAGTGTAATGCATTAAGCATAATGGTTTTGGTTAAATTAAAATTGTGAGCTCACCTCTAAGAAGAAAGAGCAAAAAACTAAATCCAAATCCCACTATGGCTGGCCCAAAGAACTGACTCAGTACAAATGACCCAGAAAAATAATGGAATTAAAATATTCAAGATAAGAGGTGGTGAAACTGTGTATAAAAGATGAAAGTCAAGTAGGTGCAGTTGCAAAGTTGCAAACCAGGATTATTCTGACAACAGTTAATTGCATAATTAGAGGTGAAGGGAGTAGTGGAAAACAGAAGGGTTCTGAAGGTCTTATTCTTACCAGCCACCCTGTTAATTTTGCATGAGTGGAGATGCAGGGTGCTATGGAAGAGAGAGAGTTTAGGGTAGTTTAGGAGTAAAACAGTCAAGAGTAGGCAATATTTGGGTTGTGTTTGTGGAAAAATGGTATTGAAAGGTACCTTAAGTTGATCAGTAGACACAAGACAGTAGACCCAGGAAGGCTGTGAATCATAAACATTGGACAACATCCCTTCTCCCAGTTTTTGTTATTTGGTGCATTCCTGGTAACAGGCGGAATTTAGCTTTTCCTTTTTTTGGTGCTCGTGTGATTTGGAGAATATCCAGTTGAGTCTTGAAATACCTCTTAAGTCGATTTCCATTGCCACTTTGATGACAGGAAAGCTACAAAGCCTACCTGAATGACTGGACGAGTCAGTCAGAAATAGATGGCAGAAAGGGATGTTAAAAGAGGCCATGAGATCACCCGCTGGTGAGCTGTTGAGAACTCCTGCAACTCACAGCTTCTGGTAAACTCCTGTTGCTCTGCTCTCAAACTTCTTCTGTGGCTTCCATCTCTTGTTACAGAAATTTGAAGCTTTAGCTTCTTTGCTTATTGAAAAGAGGAGTTTTCCATTAATTTTTAGGGGACACAGCACAACAAAGAAAGAATCCTGTTTTACTCTGTGTTTTTCCAGGCTACATGTTCTGGTTCTTGTTTCCTACAAATTGCTCCAATGTACTGCTCATTTATCCTGTATTTCCTTACCATTACCGATGTGAAGTTGACAGTAGACATAGAAGCTTGTTCTTCAAAGATATTTGAATTCTTGCAGTGAATCTAGTGCCATTGTCATTAATTTTCTTCATCTATGGCTTGGAAAAGCATAGAGCAGCAACTTAGACCTATCGTTGTATCAACTGTTGCTCAGTTTCTGCTGGAAAACTCTTTTCCCCACAGGACTGAACAAAGGTTATGTATCACAAAAACAGAGGCAGCAGATCCCCTTACTGACTGACACAAGTGGGCAGGATATCCTTTGGAAAGTCAGTGATTTTGATTGCTGCAGTTAGTGCCACCAGTTTGGAGCTTCTGATTTGGACAGTAGGGCCCACTTGAGCTGACACTCAAATTAACAGGCCTTCATCTAAGGCTGTTAAAGTCCTGTCCCATAACTTTAGGCTTGAATACTTGGTTACTGGTAATGTAATTTCTGTGACATAACCACAGCTGCATTAAAGACAAGGGAGGAAACACAGTGAAGCATCACTATAAACTACAAAAGAATCTGCCCAAGGTCTGTGTTTCACTGGGCTTTAAAACAGCACAAACATGTAATATCAGGACATAAATGAATAGAGTTGACTTTTTTTTTTTTCCTTTTCCCACGTATTGCAGGGGTTGCTGGCCTACCCTTGAAGTGCAATTAGTAGTTTCTCTAGTGAGTAAATCCTTGTCTCATGTTAAAAAAATTGCCTCTATTCTTTTTGCATGGGTCTTTTAAGAAAGTGGTCTGGACTAGCAAGCCCTCTGGGACTTTGATAAGGTAGTATAATGCAAAACAGCCAAGGAGTTGTTCTAAGTTACATGCTGGATGGAGCAATTTGGAGTATAATGCATCCCCCAGCAGCTCCTTGCTGACATATTTTGCCCTTCTGTCTTGCAGTGTCTGCACTAAGCAGACCTTTCTCTTAGAGCAAAGTATGTGTCACTGACTTTTGGGAAAGTTTCTTTTGCTGTTCGCAGCTGCTGAGGGTTAAACATATAGTCTGTGTAGCATTTTGTACAATTGGCATAAATATTATGACTGTGTTGACAGCGTGGTGATTCCTTATTATACAGTGAAAGAAGGAAGCTTTATTTTGATACAGCCATGAAAATTAAGGTATACTGATATGTCATCTTGATTCCCATTAATTTCCTCATTTCTTGTAAACACAGCTTCTCACTGGATATAAATTTGTGGTTTGCTGCTAAAAGAACCAGCTTATAGAGGCATGACTTGTGAAGCATCTGAGAAGCTGGGAATGCTGCTCTAGGCTCCAGTGCTGAAAGCTTTTGTGCTCTTGAGCTATTGACTTAAGCTTTTTCCCCTCACTTCTTCATTTATATAGATAAAAGAGGAGGAGCTCCAGTAACTGACTGGGCACATGCATTTATTTGAATTTGAAATGCGTGGGCTTCAAAATAAGGAATGTTTTCTAGGCTTGTGCTCTTCTAGAAAGTAGTGCCTCATGAGTTGCAGGTTGCTGTCATCAGGTGCCAGGAGTTTCTCATTCAGGCAGAGGACTTTCTTTGAAGGTGCAGAAGAGCAGGAGAAACAAACAGCTAATACCCCAAAGGTGATGAAAGAATGGAAGAGATGAAGATATCTTATCTGTGGCTCCAACAAGGGAGAGAAATGCTGCATTAGTTAGCACAGGAGTAAACTTTAGATCCTTCTAATTCCTTTTTCTTTCTTAATTCTAGGCAGGGCTTGAGGATGGGTCAGCACTTTTGAAGATCACATCTTTCCTCTCCTAATCGTATTCTTCAAATAATTCTTCTTTTCTGATCTCTTCCAGGGTCTAGTGGCCTAATTCCCACCCTTGGCAAGTGACAGACTACCCTTTCCCTCCAATTTGCTTCATGCAAGGAACACACAGTGTTTGCCAAAAGACACCTAAGTGTGCTAAGCTTGAGGTGTGGCCTAGGAGTCACTGTTAGATACACAGATGTGGTTTTTTAGATAATGTAAATGCTGATGTGATTTGCCGAAAGGTTTGGTTGGTTGGTTGGTTTTTTTTTTTAATTGGGAGTTTATAGATTTAAAACCAGCAAATCACACAAAGAGTTAATAAATGTTAGTTAATTTCAAACCTGAGGTCCCATTGATGGCGGTGAGAAGGTGGTGTGTAACAACATCAATTGGTCAGAAAGAATGGGAGAAATGGCTGGTTTCCATTTTCCAAATCTATTCCTGATGGGAGGCAAAAGAAAATTTTGCAAACTAAGTAGCTGAAATTGGAAAACTAGAAAAAAAGCATTTAGTTAAGAGAAAAGGGAGCTTATTTTAAGATAAAGAGCCTGAAGTAAGGTTGTTGTCTTCAGTAAAGGAAGGAGTTTGCTACCATAATCTTCACCATCTTACCTGGATCACTCAGAAAAGCAGGATGGTAGGCCTCTGTGTGCAAAGATGTTCAGCTACCCCAGAATAATAATATAGACAGTTAATAGAACAGACATGCCGCTTAAGAGCCTGTGTGGTCACAGCATTGAAACAGAGTATACTCTTACTAAAATTTAATACCTGGGATTAGTTTAATGAAGTCCTGAGTATTAAAGATGCAAGTACCAGACTATGGTACTAAAACAATCAAAGCTAGGTGTACTCTAAGCTGTATGCACATGTAGATGTAGTGGGGTTACAAAGATAGACCAAGGAAAATTGAATTTTCTCTTATTCATGTCAGAAAAAAGTACATTTAGGGACTGGTAGAGAATAACCACCAGATAGAAAGATCTTTTGAAAATGTAAGCACTGAAACAACATTCTTGCAAATGCTCACATGCCACAAAAACAGAAAACCAGCACATAGTGGAGAATACAAAGGGTATGCCATGGCTAATTACTTCATACTTAGCAGTAGTTCTCTTGTCTGTGTGGTTAAAAGCGAGAGGGAGGAGGGAGAGAGAGCAGAGCTTACGACTACTAAATGTGAGCTTTCATTAGGAGATGGATGAAGAAAAGGTTGTGCCAAATGGGTTCTGGTGATAGAGGCAATCTAATAGTCTTTGTATGTTGTTACAAAATGAGGGAAGATGAGAATCTTGTTTAACAGCATAGTAGTCAAGCTACAAATTATGTGATGATTTTTTGTTTAAAGCCCTTAGGGAGACACACACTAAATTATACTTTTAAGAATAACAGTTAGTTGCAAGTCCAACTTACAAATGGCAATGTTTGTGGGAACTGCCCGTCTCAAACAAAATACATAAAGTGGACCAGGCCAGACTGAAATGGAAGAACCAGAAGAAATCTGTAAAACATACTGAGGTAAATCAGTAGTGCATCATACCTTTGGTGTGACAGTGGTCATGTGTGGTATGACATGACCTCTCGCTGACAATAGATGACAGTTGTAGAAGTGAAGGGCAGGGGGCACATCTCTACAGATCAGTTTGTCCAACACAGTGCCCTTGAGGAGGATCAGCTATGCCCACATCTTTCCTGGCAGATACTTAACCAGTTTTCGAAGGTCTTCAGTAAGGAAGCTCCACAACGCCAGGCTCTAGTTGCTCATTATTGTCTTTGCCCCGGTGAAGCCTCAACTCCATCTCTCTTTCTGCAGTTCAAAGCCTGCATTTCTTGTTTCTCTATGAACATAAAGAGTAACAACATCAGAAAAGTTGTATAGTTCTGCTCTTCCTGCCACCCACCTTTATCTTCTTTCATCCAAGCCCAGTCCTTTCCTTTGTTTCATATAGGTCAGGCTTTCACTGATCAGTCTTCCTGTTTGACTCTGGTCTTTCGAAGTGAGCTTCTTGAGCAAGGAGCTGCTAGAGCATTACAGCTGAGTACAGCATAAGGATTCCTTCAGCTGTGTTCAGGACAGCCCTCCTATTATGTTGCCCATTATGGTGTTTGTCTATCCTGTAGCCATTTGACCTTGTTGACTTAGTTCAGCTTGTGATCTGCTATGGTTCACAGATTGCTTCTGCCAAATTCCTAGCCCATTGTTCTCCAGCCTGAATTTGTCCTGTGGTTTATTATTGATTAGGTGTAGTACTTTGCATATGTCTTTGCTGAATCTTGCCCTGTTTTTCCAGACCTCGTTTTACAGTTTCAGTTTGTTTTGAATTCTGTTCCTGCACCTCAATGTGCTTGCAGATCCTCTCTGCTTCTTCATGTATGTTATGTTTAATAGGTGTCTTTCCTATGCCAATATTCAAATCACTAGTTGAAATGTTGACCAAAACAGTTTCTAGAGGAGCTCTGCCAGGTAGTCATTTGCTGCCCTGCTGTAATAAATAGATTTATCAATGTTACTTACATAGTCTTGACCTACTGTTCCATAGTTTAATTTTGTGCCCTACTTCAGGAATTTGAAGGGGACTGTAATCAAGTAGTATTTGAAGATAGGTACAGTTTTTAATTTGCAAAGCATCAGCTCAAAATAAATATAAAAATTGCAAGGATATTGGATTGGACTAGATCATCAGTGATTGCTATAGTATACCTTAAGGTGTTCATAAATGGATTTCACCCCCCCTTTTAAACAAGTCTAAAACTAACCAGTTTTAAAAGTGGTTTTGGTACTTGTCCTCAGTCTGGAAAGCTTTTTTTTTTTTTTTTTGTGTGTGTGTGTGTGGTGGCTTCCAACTTACAGACTGAATTTAGTCATGGCCACTATATATCTGTTCTTGTGCTTAAGTGGCTCGTCTGTTTCTCCAGCACATTTGAAGGGGAAACCAGCCTTCACTTTTGCTTTTGTTTCCTGCTAGAAGATAGGCTTCCCAGTCCTATGACCATCCCAGTTGCTGTGTTTTGATTGGCATCTGTTTGCCTTGACCGGAAAAGATGGCCAGCTTGTATACAACCTCATTACTGCTTTGTACAATGTCATAAATAATTCTCTAGACTTTGTCAGGCAAGGTATTTCCAGTATCATATTTGCATGTTTTGCAGTTGTGTTCTGTGGTTCTGTGATTGACCAGCATATCTTTCTCTTCCTCTCCAAATGATGAATTGTAAAATCAAAAAGTGGGGAGATACATATGTCAGCCGTGGATGTGAATAAATCGTATAGTCCCTAGTGAGGAACTGTGGTGCTCTTTGTCACCTGCCAAACACAGGAAAAAGTATGATCAAACATAATTTTGCTTGCCAGAGATATATAGCTTAAGACAGTAAGTGATTATGTGGCAACATACTTGACCCAATTTGATTGATATTTGCAGAATGAAAAACTCTTCGGAATGAAACGTTGGCAAGTCCAGAAGAGTATCAGAGCTACACCGTGAAATCCTGCCAGAATAGCTTGTTGTGGAAATTCTTGTGGATTACATGATAGTGTATGATGGAGATGAGATTGTAAAAGGCATGTTAGCCAGGCATGATCATGGATTATATAGTTCTAAACAAACTAGGAAAGAAAAAAATTCTAAGCACAGATTTCCATATAGAAGGAATCTGCTCCCAGGGAGACAGCCAGCTTTTAAATGAGGGATAGCCGTCCATGAGGGGCCACTTTTGTCAAGTTTCATTTTTTCTCCCTTTTTTTTTTTCTCTAGAGACGTTTTAGTGTCAGCAGGGAATAGGCCAAACTGAAGTTACAGAGATGTTACAGGTCACAGTTAAAACCTTTGCTACATGCTCTTATCATTCTTGTTCAAACTGTAATAAAACCACAGGATTTTGTGCAGGAGTGCTTAGTGGGCAATGAAAGTGTTACTGAGTAGTGCTGTGTGGCTGAAATTCAAGCCTAGAATTGGATAATGTTTCCATTTTTAAATATTTAGCTTAATCAATGGTAGCATGTAGTCTCCCTTCTGACATCTAGGGCATAGGGAAGTAGTTCCTATAACATTTTTGTTCATGTGAACAGCCTTTATTCAAATAGACCTGTAAGGATGCAAGGCCATTCTGGGTCAGCTAGAAGATCCACTTAACCTGCCTGGCTATGGCAGTGGTGTTAAGTTGCTGTCTGTGGGAGAGAATGAACAAAACAAGCATCTGATGCTTATCCCTAACACTCCTGTCAGCTGTTTTCAGCTCAGGAGATTGCCTGAGCTGGATATGGTTTCTACATACTTAGAAATTCTTGATGGTTTTTTTGTCCAGATGCTTGTCCAATCTTTCAAATAAAAGTAAACTTTCAGCATCCACAATGTTCTTTGGCAAGGATTTTAAAAGTTTGCTACTTCACTGCATGAACGACCACCTCTCTTTTGCTTATTGCTACTAGCTTCACTTGATGACTGATGAAAGTCAATCTCTGTCCACTCTTATGCCATACGTGATTTTTTTAGATTTCTAGTATTTTGCCATAAATTGTGTCATATCTAGACTGAAGAGGCTTAGCTTACTTAGCTATTCCCCATACAGAGGGTGTATGATATCTTTGTCTATCCTTCTTCTCCCACTTGGAAATTTTTCAGCTCTGCTATGTCTTTTTTTAATAGAGGGGGCTAGAACTGCACACAGTACTTAAAGTGTGGCAAAACCTTGGATTATTCCTATGGTGCCATGTTCTCTGCTTTATTCTCCGTACTTTTATTGATCATATCTAGTATGTCATTTGCTGTTGGAACTTCTACCAAGCCGAGTTTCCATGGATTAGTCTGCCATAGCCCTGAGATCATCACTTCTCAGTAGTACTGGGCAGCTCAGAAGAGTTCATTTTAGTGTGAGGTTAGGTCTGTAGATCAGTTCATCTACATTTGTTGGCACTGGATTTCATTTGCCATTTTATTGTTATCACTCGGTTTTGCAGGGTCCTTCTGCAGCTCACACATAGTCAGCCGTAGTCTTTACATCTGTGATTGTTAACAACAGGTGACATCTACACCACATTGCTCACTCCCCTTTCCATGTAACTTTTTTTTTATGAAATAGTGTGGGTCCTAGAAGAGGTTCTACCATGAACCTCAGCAGAACTCCAGCAGGGACCTCCACCTATTGCAAGAAGCTAATTGCTTTTTATTAAATGAATAACTAATTACTCTTAAGCTTTATTTTCAGTCTTTTGACTGATTGCTTGTTTCTGCAAAGACCTTATGCCATGGATTCTTAAATTCTTAAAAGCTGTTGGTGAAGGACATTGTTAAAAGCCTTTTGGAAATCCAACAAGAGTCTATCTATCTACCCATCTTTATATGCTTGACCTCTTCAAAGAACACTAATGAATTTGTAAGGCAGAATTTTACCCTGTTTAACTGTTTCTATAGTGGTCATTATTTATCCAAATGTTCATTAATTATGTT
Source organism: Haliaeetus albicilla (assembly GCF_947461875.1). Taxonomy (NCBI): domain Eukaryota; kingdom Metazoa; phylum Chordata; class Aves; order Accipitriformes; family Accipitridae; genus Haliaeetus; species Haliaeetus albicilla. The sequence continues at coordinate 26,189,842 of NC_091516.1, read as the reverse complement.
ATTTCTTAGTTTCTACCCATTTGCCTGGTAGTGACTTGCAAGTCCATAGCGCTTCAGATCTCCTTTTAAAAATTGACATCACATTTGCCATGAAGCTGTCCTGAAATGTGAAAACTGTTTTTTAAGTAACAGATTTCATGCCACTGCTCCTATTGCTTTCAATTACTTTAATTTACTGAGTGTTTTTATTCAGGTATTTCATCCATATTCCTTCCACACTCTGGATTGCAGCATATTTGTACTTCAAGTATCATATCTCTAGTAACCCATCTGAGCTGAACTGAAGCAAACAAATCAATCAAATTCTAAACTTCGAAAAAAAAGTTGATGCTTTGTGGGTATGCTGGGCTCTAGTGAGCCAATCATGAATGAACAGCAATGGCAGGGCTTTAAGCTCAGGAAGTTCCTCTGCCCCTCTTGGAAATGAGTAGCACTGCTTCCCTGCAGGAATGGACTGCAGAATAAGCTCTGTTTCCTCTTGAACAACCAAGCCCCATCCTGCATAAGGAGCAGTAGTTTTACCAGTTGGGAGTAGAGCCAATGCAGATACCTGAACAGTGTCTTACAGCTCAGATTAGCGTTTTCTGCTTTTAAAGAAAACCACTTCTCTCACTGGACCTCAAAGAGAGTCTCTGAAATTTAGCTCAGCAAAGTATTCAGTTGCAGTTTGTAAAGGCTTCAATAACTTTTTAGTATGAATATTAGAAATGCATTTGCAGGTACCCCAGTTGTATCAGAAAGTCTGACAGACCAGGTGTGTCCCATCACCACCACACAACAAGAGCTCCAGCTCTAACTAGCATGACAGTATTAACTATGATACTGTTTTCAGTTTTCCTCTTGAAAGATTCCCTTTTGCTCCATTGTAAGCCAAATCATTCCCCTTCCTTGGGTCAAAAGCGCAACGTTAGTAGGACTTTATTCACACCTATTTGAAGTACAAGGTCATTTCCAGAAAGGACATGTATGACAATATCTGGGATTTTCTCGATGCTCTTGACACATGCCCATCTCTGCATTACTGTCATTACTCCTTTCTGCCTGTCTGATTAAGCAATACCTTTGTTTCAGCTCAGAGAATTTTAAATATCCATTGTCAGTGAATGGACTCTTCTTGATAATTCTTAGGCCAGTGCATGATGATTGTGGCCAACTTACAAATCACAAAGCCATCACCTGAGAAAACTGATAACCGGAATTAAACAGAATCTCTGAGACTTGCTTTCTAAAAGAGTTAACCAGCTCGTGACCTAAAGAGGCTCTGGACTGTGTTGGCATCACAGGTCTTATCAATAAATGGTTCTACCATTGCAAAAGACTGCTCTTTTGGAAGCTTTCTTCTATGTAAATACCATTCCCACCTTGTGAAATTTGAGTAATTTCCATTTCTCGCCTGGCAACTACAAATATTAATCTGACACGCTTAACTGCACAGTGAGCAATTCTAGTGGTGGCTGGAATCTGTGTTGATTTCCTGATGTTTCTGAGCTTGTAGGACTCATTTGACATGAAAGCAAATGTTTCTAAATGGAAATGCAAATCCATTTATAAAGAAGAATACATGCTTTTATCCAGTTCATTGCTAATATTCTAACTAACTTTTTTTCACTATTTCAGTATTTTCTATTATATATTTAATACCAACATATTCAACAAATATACATTAGAAACATTTCTCCTTTCTCCAAGAAAATCTACTTTTGGGTACACAGCTAAGCATTCGCTCAGCTCTCAGATTATAAGATTCTGCTCTCCAAACAAGAAGGCCACTAAGGAATATTCCTTAAATGTCTGAAATGGACAGTGTATGAAAGCTATGACTTGTTTTTCATTGGTTTTAGTAAATTTAGATATTTTGTCATGAATTGGATATCAGATCTTGATGTTTCTGTGTAGTCTGAAGTAATTTAGAATCTGGTATATGACCCTAGGCATTAGGATGCTAACAATTTAAAATGTAGGCCTCACTGAGGTCTGAATGAAAAAAAAAAAAAGTTTCTTCATTAAGTGCTTATTGAAGCTCCTATTAAATGCAGTAGAAGATCCCACTGATTCCAGTGAAAGCTGAATTGAACCTGAATCGCTCTTCTGGCACTATGGAAGTTGGTTCAGCAGGAGGGACCTGTGTATATCTGAACTAATACGTCACATTTTTTTGTTGTTGTTGTGATTGCATATAACTACTTTAAGTGGAATATTACATGACTATGCTAGAATTAACAGTCCCTTGGTGTGCTGTAATATTTTTTTTAAATCCTCACTAAACATTGGTTATGATGATGTTGATGTTTTCTTTCTTACTAGGTTTGAATGCTACATAACGCAGTCATTTTGGGGATTATTTTTGGTCTTGTTTGCTTACTCACTTGCATTTTCTTTACATGTGTCTTTAGATCCTGTTAGAGAGACATTTTTTTTGTTTTCACACTATTAAACTTAGGAAACTATAAGATCCTCTCCAGAAACTGTTACTCATATGAATAGTTGTTGCTCAAGTTGTCTTATCAAAATCAATGAGATTACATGTGGGTGTAGAGACTGCTTATATGAATAATGGATACTGGCAAACCTTGTACATCTCTAGCATTAACCAAATAAGGTAGGTGAAAGTATCAGCATCATGCCTGGTTCTGGACAAGTTGCATGCTTCTTTGCATTCAGTTAAGCATGTTGTAGACAGTGGAAAGTCATCAGACTTTGATACAGTACAAAGTTGAGGACATGTGATCTAGGTTCGCCATACAAGAGCATTGGATTTAGTGCCTACACATGCCATATAGATGAACTTAACTCACTCTGAGATATTCCCATGAGTCATTTCTTTATTACTCTTCAGTAAATTATATTGGTGATAGAGGAGGAAATTGCTTAAATCAAGTCTCATGAGAATGTCAGTTAAATGAAAACATTGTATTTACTGTGACCAATAAGAGCTGAATTCAGATTTGTAAGACAAAGTACAGCATGAAAAGGTTTATTGCTGGCAATATAAATGTTCACTGGAAACAGTATGACTACTGTAGGTCACTGCATTAGTCATTTTGAATGTTATAAACTCTCTTGCTATTAATGTGCTTAAGAGTTTTATATTGATGTTTAAATAACTGGATAGAGATATAACAGTATATCTAACTTGGTGCCCAGTTCTTAAATCTTTTACTAATACAAGTAACCCCATTAGATTTGATTGCCCTTGATTTATGCCTCTTAAATTCCATTAGCTTCAACAGAGTTATTTCTGATTTATGGTTTTGTAAATTAGAAGGGACTTGATCCCACTGGGACTGGGTAGATGTTTACAAGTTTCAAGACAGGGACGACAGTTATTAAATATTTCACAATCGATATTTAAAAGGAAATTAATATGGACATTCTTTACTGTGAAACTTCTCTTGCTGTAGTTTGTTAAAAAAGAAAACCTATTTCTTAACCACCCTTTGTATTGTTTGCATGATTGAAATAGCAGTGTCAGAACTTTGTCAAGCATCATTCTTATGCTTTATTATAATTACATATCGGAGAGTACCGATTACAAGAAACAATAATCCTTAGGAGTCTGGAGTAGCTAATAATATATGGAATATGGCAGTTCTGTTTGCTACTTAAATAAACATTCATGATACTGCATGAGTATCCATCCTCATTCTGTCATCATTTTACATTTTTTCAGTGATACAATGTGAAATAGGATTTGAAGTCAATAAAATAGTGACAAAGCTCATTTCAGGCCATGCAGTATATCATTTAGATATGTTAAATTACAGAGTAGTGAGTTAGGAAAGGGAAAAAAAAAAAAGATTTCTGAAAGCAGTGGCAATTTAGTTGACCCCTCAAAATGTTTTAGGTATTTGTTTCGTATTCGATAGCTTCATTATGGGGGCTGTTTACTGAAACAAATGTTACCATATTGCCTAACAGTTTCTTTGCAGATACAATGTTTGTTATGGCTTGAACTTACAATGCATGATTACTGTGTTTGCAGTCACGTGAAATATTGCAGAGATTAAGTTTGTTAGTACAGCAGAAAAGAAATACACTTTGTTGCACTCATTTTTACTTGGAGAAGTAAGGTGGTGACTCATTGGGCTTCACAAAAAGGGGCATGAACTACCAGTTTACATTGCACTGCTTTCTGTATTGAAAAGAAACAATAGAAAAGATTAATGGGAATGAAGGCAGTAATTGATTTCCATTTGAGAATTTTCATGAAATGTGTAATGTTGCCCTGGAACTGCAAACCCATGGTCACAGGTTGCTGAGCAACCTTGCATTGCTTTATTTGATAGGGACATGAACTTGCCAATTGCTGCGATGCCTCCTTAGGCGAAGCTTGTGGTGACACTGGGGTTGGAATTATTAATGCCCATCGTTGTACTTGCATTGTAAAATTTCATATGACAGATGTGGAAATGGCTTTCTTTGCTTATCTCCCACCAGCTTTTTTAGGCGAATATATCTGTTGGAAGACCAAACCTGCACTTCATACAAAAGCCTCCTCTCTCCACTCCTGTGTGTCCTGTCCCCCGCCCCCCCCCCCAATAATTAAGGACTCCATGTTCATTAATTTTTGGCTACTTTTTTGAACATTGTTCTAATAGTCGCAACCTGTTTATCAGTCCTAGTGAGGAAGTGGATGAAACTCTTCCTTACTGACTTTAAAAGAAAGATTTCAAGTACTATAGTGATATTTCTTTCAATTTAATGTTTGAACAATCAAGATAGTGTCCAGATATCTTCCACTTCTCACATTTTATTCATTCTTAACTTCAATGAGGACATATTTACCCTCGTCTCTAGAGAAGTGGTACCACATAGTGAATGTTCAGATGGTATCGATGCACAGCACAGTTCAGATTCAAGGAGGTCTGCCAGCTCTTGTCCTCCTGTAAAGACTGATGCATGTTCTTGTTCTCAAAGCTGCAACACCAAAAGGCAGGGGCCAGGCTCAGGCTCTGCTTCTGTCATGATTTTTGGAAGGAATACATATTTACTGTGGTCTCATGTGACCTGTGGCGTGTAAGGCACAGTTTTCTTCACTGCTTATCCATGTAAAACTCAAACAGCATTTTCACCTGATCTTTATTCAGGCAGCTTTTTCTTGGCTTTATTTACCTGACATGTGTCTTCAGGATATCTCTTTTTATGATTTGGCTTGTGTATTCTTTTTTTCCTGCAGCTAACTGCTCCCTCCTTTCAGAACTCAATTAATAAGGCAGAATATCCAATATCCACGGGATTTATATGAATACATAATCCAAAAAAGATGCCACAATCCTCTTTGGAAGGATTGTTCATCCTGTATAGTAGGGTAGATTAAATTAATAAATCTTACTGTGATTTAGCCTGTATTAGAATAAAGCTATGATACAGTTCTAATTTATATCTTTTTAATATCTAAATTCATATCATCTCCTGAGACCTGTGACCTCTGTTATGACTTGGTGCTTTCCCATTCTTCCAAAGATAGTTGTACTGAAACTTAGTTGTGCTACATGACAAAACATTTTTTTTTTTTGATGAAGCAAAACATTTTATGTTGCTATTTGGTCATTAGGGTTTTTTTCTCTTTTTTTTTTTTCCCCCCAAGTAATTCCACATGTTAAATAAGGTTACCAAGAGAGCATTAAAGTACTGGAATCTCAAAAAGTAGAATTTCATTTGGCAATACTTGTTTTAAAATAAAATTGTACAAAGTAACCTGTATGCAAAGGGTATGATCTGGGAAGCTTTTTCTGATTTACCTGAACTTTGTAAAAGTTATAGGCCGATTATCAGTCTCAGAGGAAACTTAATTTGTTTTATATTGCTAAGTATATTTTATAATATATTTGGAGTAGAACATTTCTCTATTTAAAGAAGTAGAATTTTGGAACTCTAAACATATTTTAGAATAAATCTAACTAGGAATTTAGAATTCTACATTTAAATTTAGATTTTAATTTGAATTACGTTTTAATTATAGTTTAGAATTGAGACTTTAAATATGTTTAGATTATATTCTGGAATGCAGTAGAAAGCCTTCAGAAGAAAACCTATTAAAGAAAGTATTTTCATAGAGGTAATAAAAAATTAAATATACCAACTTATGTCCACTGCAAACTGAAATATTCCTTTTATGTTCTTTTTAATCTGCATTTTTACTTAGTTTAGCTATGGTAGTGTTTTCTCAGAATTTTAAAGCTTCCTAACAGATACATAAAAAATCCCAAATCACATTAGAATTTATGAAATTACTTTTAAAATCTCAGCCTTGATACCGAATTAGAATTATATCAAGAATTATAATTGACCTCAGGATATTGTTACTTTTTTATCCTACAAACAAAGGCACCTGAAAAGTTAAAAGACTAGAGAGCCTATGTTTATTTTTCCAATGAAAGAGTTAATGTGCTACGTTCTTTTTAAAGCAAAATACAGCAGTATGTAAGCAACAGCAGTGACGTTATCTGAGAGAACATAATGCAGAGCTGTTTTATTTTAATGGCTCTGTTACTCATTTTTGACATTAACTGTTTAAAAAACCAAACTGTACTTTCCTAGCTCAAGGTAAGTGCCTAGACAAAATTTCTCCATTCAGATAGCTGAAACACAGAGGAAAGATACAGAAGTCCAGAGTGGCATATGTTAATTCAGTAAGTTGATTTGTTTTTCTCCCTATTTAAACAGGAGAAGGAATGTCAAAGGTGAAGTGGTAAAGCATTAGCGTGTTCCTACCATGTAAAGAGATACAACCTGATTTATTTCTATGGAAATTGTGATGTTTCTGCTGTAATAGCCATATGGTTTAATTTATCTGCCTGTTTTGGAGTTTTGATTATTTTTTGTATGCAGGTGGTTCAGAAGGGACTCTCCTTTTTCCAGCTAAACTGTCCTGTCCTCCACGCCAAAGATTTAACAAACTAAGTAAAAACTCTTGATTACAATATAGGGTTTTTTCCATCTAGGAGACTCAAAAAATGTTTCAAGAAGGAGAGGTGTGTTTAAGACCAAGCCCAACTTGTTCAGTGTCACTATTCAGGAACAGCAATGCTCTGCAGACATATCAGTTCCCTTTAAAACAAACCTGAATAGAAAGGAATGTGAGAGAAACAAAATATGAACTGGCAAGTTAGGCTATTTCTACCTCGAGCACATACAGAGATGTTTTCACAACTTGGGCTGTTGAACTTCTGTTAGCTAATTGGGCTTAAAATAGAGTTGAGAACTGGGTTACTTGGGCATTTGAGCGTAGCTGGAATTCAAGCTTTCAGAGTAGTCTGGGTTGCATCTGAGGTGACAATCTGTGTTGATACCCACATCACCTTTGTTCTGCTGTTGCTTCAAATTCCTTTAGTAAACTAAGTTTGGGCACATTAAAAGTGCACTTTTTCTCCCCCACTCGGTAGATATTCCTGTACTGTACAGATTCAGAGCCTCTGTAACACAGAGACTAAACATCATTATTTCCATCCTTTAGACTAGTCACTAGTATTATCTTGCTACTACTGCAGCTCAAGACAAGACCATAGTGTTCAGTAGTGCCAGTGGTTTCAGCTTTTTTTAAATGTTATCTGCCTGTAGTAATCCAAGAAGCTATTTTAACTTATGCAGGGTAGTGCAGGATATCAGCCCTATAGGGGTCTAACAGAGAGCTAAAATGTTTGGATAGAGTCCTCTTCTTAAGAGTTAGAATTTTAGGTTTTAGGCTGAGAAAGGTCCCGAGGGCCTGTGCTTCTCTCTCCTAAATATTTCATAAACTGATCTTTGTGAGAACCCCAAATTGTGCAAAACTCAAAGTGGTCCAGTCTTTCACTCCACTGCAGTGAGCCATATGTGGGCAAAATCTGCTATTATTTCTTGTGAATGACACATAGGAGGTGAAATTCCTGATTCTGATGACGAAAAAAAAAAACAATAAAAAAGCTTTTGATTAGAGGGTATATTTGGGACAGAAAGAGTCCCCATCTCAGTCTGGAAGTCAGATGGGGGAGCAGCTCTGTTGCTGTCCTCATGATGGTTGCTTCACCAGCGTCAGCATGATGGAGATCTGTCCGTGCTGACCCAGCAGGGGTGGGAGTTGGGAGAGAGAGCTGGAGGTTATGAAAGTGTGGTCACTATTGCAGTATCTTATGGGAATAAACCCCAACCCCCCAAAAAACTCCAGTACACTGTTTTGCTGCTTGGAACACAAGTCAGGTTCAGGTTGCAGGTTTTGGATGAACGTGCCCTTTCCAGATATGGGTGCTTTAATTTGAGTAGGTCAGTGAACAATTAACAGCCTCTGCAGGGCTTTCTTGCCCCTAAATGCTGAGATCAGAACCCTGTTTTTAAGATATTTAATACTTCCTAAGTCTGGAGGTACACAAGAAGGAAAGGTCATGGCAGTTTTCTGTAGTATCAATGAACCCGTCTTCACCTGTGGATAACAAGGGGCCAACAGGGATCAGAATTAAGGGCTATGGGCTCACCTTCTTCATGTTCATTAGTGGTGTGCCTCAAAGGAGCATAAGCGGTATTGTAACCTGTGTCAACATTTGGTTCTGTCAAAATGCTTTGTGATACTAGGTTGGCTTCACTGGCATTTAACAGAGGGAAGAAAACTCTGGTAATACCAACACATTCTGTTCCAAATTTTTCAGAATGAACATTTTAATTTTTGCTCTGAAACATTATTTCCAGTGTACTTTGTATAATGTGACAATATTTTAAACATTTTAAAGTTTGAAATATAGTTGAAGTGATTTTGTCAAAATGAGATGATGATAGCAAACCTGATAAACTTTCTTCATCTCTCTCTTCTTGGTATTTCCTTCTGTCAAGGACTTTAGCACTTTGGAAATTTGTTGCAATTCTGAAAGAAGTGAAGGGTCAGATCTACCACCCACGTGAGGTACATTGCTGTACCTATTTATAATGGTTTATGTTCCAGGTCTGCAGAGGGGTAGCAGCAGATCTGTGCTTCTTAGGCTCTTCTAGCACTTTATAGAGTTCAGAACCAGATTTGGACCTGATCTGCCTTCCTTTCCCAATCCATTTAAGACGAAAGTTATTAAAGACTGGAGAAACAGGGACCCTTACAATATATCCGCCCATTCACCTGCTCAACAGCACATTGTTTTCCTTTCAGCCCACTGGGACAAGTGTACTTTGCAGCCAGATGTCTAGGTGAATCTTCTCTTAAAAAAAAAAGTTTACTTACGAGGTAAGAAACTGTTGGGAAGGCATCTCTTGGGTTCCTTCCCATTAGCTTGAATGACTTCCCGCTCATGTTCTGCTACATGGAAGTTTTAGTTGTAGTTTCAGAGCTTAGTCAGATATGTCAGTTTGGTGATCATATATATATTTAACATAGATTTAACAGGCAGCTTTAGCATTTGTATTTCCTTACAGAGTTAATGAGGACACAATATGGATGTAGATGAATTTATTCAGTAATTATGTCCTAAATTATCTTAATATTGCCTTAGATTATAGAACTACATATGGAAGAAATATTTTTCAAGCCTAGAAAGCCTAGAAAGTTTGGCTTTTGTTTCATATTATCTTTAAAATTCACACATTTTCTCAACTTCAAATAGAAAATAAGACCTAATAAATATAAAATTAATGTATATGAGGATGCTTTGGTTTTCTGGGATTCCACTGTGATATTGTAGGTTTCTGACTTTCAGGAATTCTTTAATCCTTGAATAAACATTGTATCATACTATTAAAATGCATGTATATATCTATTTAGAATGTTCAGTGATGAAGATTACTCCTAAAGAGAGTAAGTCTCCCCTGCCTCCGCCATCCATTCTCCTTGCTTTTGGCCAGGCAATTCCTCAGGAATGTTTCTCTATTTCTTTTTAAAGAAATCAGGTCCTCCAGGTCAAAAAGGAGATTACAAAGATTTCCCAAGTATAAAACAGTTAAATAGCCATCAGTCTCTAAGGTAGTTAGCTCTGCAATCTGGTGTTTCTGTCCTTGCATTGCTTTTCCTCTGAGAGTGCCTCTAAGACCTGGTAGTTAAAAGTATAAAACACAGTTTAACAAGAACATCCATAATGATAAGTTTTATTATGCTATATTTCCATGGTTTAACTGTTCTCCAAGTGGTCCAAGGATTTGGAAGGTCTAAGTAAATTCCCATTAAGGGAAAAGAGGGCAATAAAATATTTAATAATGCTGGTGTTACCTTACTGTGAGAGGCACTGGCAGTTAGTGAATATGAATTAAATTCCGCTTAAAAGATTTGGGATCCTTTTATTTCATTGGCAGTTATGAACTAAAGCTGTAGATCTCACCATTTTAATTAATTATGATTATTAATAATTGTTATTATCTGAAAACTGATGGTGCCTGGAAGACATGGCGTTACAATTACCACACTTAATTCTAAGGGCTTAATTCTGTCTCCTCAGTGCAAGGTCTCAGAGGGAGGACAGCTGTCAAGCATTACAAAGCCTCAGGCTGTCCGCCTTTGGCTGGAAGGTAGAGCACACAGATCGTTCCAGTCTATTCTGTGGGTTTAGTACTGCTAAACTATAGGACCTCCAGGAGTGCAATTATGTCATCTCCTAAATTTGCTGGTTTGGATGACCTTAGAGGGGTCAGCTAGAGTTTATCTTTAGTAAATATATAAATAAATAAAATCCACAAATTAGTGCAAGGCAAGACGCAGAGAACTGGGTGATATTGATATCTGTGTAGCACAAAGGAGGACAGATGTTTATTTTCCTTAAAATATGACCTTTCTGTTTGTGCAGTTCTGTGCAGTGGTAAAATAGTTACCTGCTTGAGCTGTGTTTTTTCAGTAAATGTGTGTGCTTGTGTAGAGACACACACACACACACACACACAGAGTAGTAGGTTTCTAATTCACTCTGAAGACAGCAAGGTCCATAAAAAGTCTGTAACCTTTGTAGAGTACTCTGGTATGGTGTATGTGCACTTTGCTGATCTCTGAGGACTTGAGCAAGAGTAGCATCACTTTCCAGTAGTTAGCACTTCAACCCTGTTTGAAGCTACTGATGAGTCCAGGAAATGTCCAGAAAGTGACTGATTAAACCCCTTTGTCTCAGGGAAGCATGCCATCACCTGCACTGTTGCTAACCACGGCACCAAATTTCAGTGGTTTATATAAATAATAATAATTCAAAAAGGGCGCAACAGTAGCCTGATGCTAGGGGATATTCAATGTGCTGCAGGCTGTTAAACTCAGAGTAAACTCTAGTTAATGTGGTCAAAAGTGATGCAATAGAAGAGAATAGACTATTTCAGTTGGAAGAAACCTACAACAACCATCTAGTCCAACTGCCTGACCAATTCAGGGCTGACCAAGTTAAAGCATAGTATTAAGGGCATTGTCCAAATGCCTCTTAAACACTGATAGCCACGGGGCATCACCACCTCTCTAGGAAGCCTGTTCCAGTGTTTGACCACCCTCTCGGTAAAGAAATGCTTCCTAATGTCCAGTCTAAACCTGCCCTGGTGCAGCTTTGAACCAGTCCCACATGTCCTACCACTGGATGCCAGGGAGAAGAGATCAGCACCTCCCAATCCATGTCCCCTCCTCAGGAAGCTGCAGAGAGCAATGAGGTCACCCCTCAGCCTCCTTTTCTCCAAACTAGACGAGCCCGAAGTCC